>NW_024044828.1:20312238-20931523 GCF_015852505.1 Tachyglossus aculeatus
AGTACAGTGCTCTGGACACAGTAAGCGCTCAATAAATACGATTGATGATGATGATGATGATGCCCGATTCCAATTATGTTGCCAACTTGTACTTCCTAAGCGCTTAGTACAGTGCTCTGCCCACAGTAAGCGCTCAATAAATACGATTGAATGAATGAATGAAAGACATGACCCTACCCCAGGCTGGCTCCTCTGCCCGATTCCGATTATGTTGCCAACTTGTACTTTCTAAGCACTTGGTGCAGTGCTCTGCCCACAGTAAGCGCTCAGTAAATACTATTGAATGAATGAATTAATAAATACCCAGAAATGGGGCTGATAGACAGCTCTTGGTTCGATCCAGGCTTTCACTCATTTGGTCGTATTTATTGAGCGCTTATTGTGTGCAGAGCACTGTACTAAGCGCTTGCAGTCATTCATTCAATCGGACTTCTTAAGCATTTACTGTGTGCAGAACAGCATATTAAGTGCTTACCAATCAATCAATCGTATTTATTGAGCGCTTACCGTGTGCAGAACAGTGTACTAAGTGCTTGGGAAAGTATAATCCACCAAGAAACAGTGACATTCCCTGCCACAGCGAGTCTAGAGGTGGGGAGACGGACATCAGTACAAATAAATAAAATTGCAGGCTTTATCCTGTCTAGCCTGTGAGCCCGCTTTTGGGTAGGGACCGTCTCTAGATGTTGCCAACTTGGACTTCCCAAGCGCTTAGCACAGTGCTGTGCACACAGTAAGCGCTCAATAAATACGATTGAATGAATGAAAGGGGAGGGCAGGGAGTGCAAGTGGCGTGTGATTTGTTGGCAAGCTCTTTGATACGACATTTGCTCAGTGTCGATCCAATCAGTCAATCATATTGATATTGCCGATTTGTACTTCCCAAGCGCTTAGTACAGGGCTCTGCACATAGTAAGCGCTCAATAAATATGATTGATGATGATGAAGGAATTTCCCATCCTGCTCTCTCCTTTTGCCCTGCTGGGAGGTTACTAAGTAGAAAAGCAATGCAGCGTAATGGCGAGAACCCGGGCTTGGGAATCAGAGGATGTCCGCTGTGTGATCTTGAGCAAGTCACTTAACTGCTCTGTGCCTCAGTGACCTCATCTGTAAAACGGGGATGAAGACTGCGAGCCCCACGTGGGACAACCTGATGACCTTGTATCCCCCCCAGCGCTTCGAACGGTGCTTGGTATATAGTAAGCGCTTAATATATACCACTATTATTGTTGTTACTATTACCATTATTATCTGGCTTGTGGTGGAAACTGTAGTGACTCGGACCCTTTTGAAATGTTCTTTGATACAGGTGGTAATGTGAAAAATAATAATAATAATTGTGATATTCCTTAAGTGCTTACTATGTGTTAACCTCTGGGTTAGATTTGGGGGTGATCAGACACAGTCCTTATTCCACTTGGGGCTCAAAGTCTAAGGGGGAGAGAGAATGGGCATTTAGTATATATATGTGTGTATATATATATATATATACTAGAGAAGCATATATATAGAGAGAAGCTTCTCTATATATAGAGAAGCAGCGTGGCTCAGTGGAAAAGAGCCCGGGCTTTGGAGTCAGAGGTCATGGGTTCAAATCCCGGCTCCGCCAATTGTCAGCTGGGTGACCTTGGGCAAGTCACTTCACTTCTCTGGGCCTCAGTTCCCTCATCTGGAAAATGGGGATGAAGACTGTGAGCCCCCCGTGGGACAATCTGATTACCTTGTAACCTCCCCAGCGCTTATAACGGTGCTTTGCACATAGTAAGCGCTTAATAAGTGCCATCATCGTCATCATCATATGTATATGTGTTTGTACATATTTATTACTCTGTTTATTTATGTTACTTGTACATATCTATTCTATTTATTTTATTTTGTTAGTATGGTTTTGTTCTCTGTCTCCCCTTTTTAGACTGTGAGCCCACTGTTGGGTAGGGACCGTCTCTGTATGTTGCCAACTTGGACTTCCCAAGCGCTTAGTACAGTGCTCTGCACACAGTAAGCACTCAATAAATACGATTGATTGATTTAGTCCCCATTTTACAGATGAGGAAAGTGAGGCACAGAGACGACAAGTCAGCCAATCATATTTATTGAGTGCTTACTTTGTGCAGAGCACTGTACTAAAAGCTTGGGAGAGTACAGAAGCTGTACAGAAGCAGCGTGGCTCAGTGGAAAGAGCGTGGGCTTGGGAGTCAGAGGTCGTGGGTTCAAATCCAGGCTCCACCACTTGTCAGCCGTGTGACTTTGGGCAAGTCACTTCCCTTCTCTGGGCCTCAGTTACCTCATCTGTAAAATGGGGATTAAGACTGTGAGCCCCCTGTGGGACAACCTGATCACCTTGTAACTTCCCCAGCGCTTAGAACAGTGCTGTGCACGTAGTAAGTGCTTAATAAATGCCATTATTATTATTACAATATAGCAATAAATCGACATATTCCCCACCCGCAGTGATCTTAGAGTCTAGAGGAGGGACTTGCCCGAGGTGACGTAGCCGGTGAGTGGCAGAGTCGGGATTAGAATCCGTGTCCCCTGCTTCCCAATCCTGTGCTCTTTCCACGAAGTCTTTTCCCCTCTGCTCCTCTTTCCCTAAATATTCCATGTTTGAGGCAAAACCCTCCAATCACTCAAGCATATTTATTGGGCGTCGACTGCGCGCGGAGCACTGTACCAGCCCTTGGGAGATGCCAACAGCTGGTAGACGAGCTTTTTTTTTTATTACGGAATTTGATAAGCGCATACCGTGTGCCACTGGGGTAGATAGAAGCTAATCAGGTTGGACACAGTCCCTGTCCCACGTGGGGCTCCCAGTCTTCATCCCCGTTTTACAGATGAGGCAACTGAGGTCCGGAGAAGTGAAAGGCCTCACCCCAGGTCACACGGCAGACAAGTCTTCTAGACCGTGAGCCCGTTGTCGGGTGGGGACTGTCCCTGTATGTTGCCGACTTGTCCTTCCCGAGCGCTTAGTCCAGTGCTCTGCACACAGTAAGCGCTCAATAAATACGAATGAATGGATGAAGTGGTGGAGCGGGATTAGAACCCAGGTCTTCCTGTAAGCGCTCAATAAATACCATTGAATGAATGAAGTGGTGGAACCAAGATTAGAACCAGACTGAGCCCCTTCCTTCCTCTCCCCCTCGTCCCCGTCTCCATCCCGCCCATCTTACCTCCTTTCCTTGCCCACAGCACCTGTATATATGTATATATGTTTGTACATATTTATTACTCTATTTCTTTATTTATTTCACTTGTACATATCTATTCTATTTATTTTATTTTGTTAGTATGTTTGGTTTTGTTCTCTGTCTCCCCCTTCTAGACTGTGAGCCCGCTGTTGGGTAGGGACTGTCTCTAGATGTTGCCAACTTGTACTTCCCAAGCGCTTAGTCCAGTGCTCTGCACACAGTAAGCGCTCAATAAATACGATTGATTGATTGATTGATTAGAACCGAGGTCTTCCTGAGTGCCAGGCCCGGGCTCTAGCCACTAGACCACACTGCTTCCCTCCCCACAATGAGCTGATGTTCTAGAAGGGGAGACGGTAATAAAGACGGGAAGCAACGTGGCTCAGTGGAAAGAGCCCGGGCTTTGGAGTCAGAGGTCATGGGTTCGAATCCCGGCTCCGCCACATGTCTGCTGTGTGGCCTTGGGCAAGTCACTTCAATTCTCTGAGCCTCAGTTACCTCATCTGTAAAATGGGGATTGACCGTGAGCCCCACGTGGGACAGCCTGATCACCAGCGCTTAGAACAGTGCTTTGCACATAGTAAGTGCTTAACAAATGCCATTATTATTATTATTATTAATATGAATGGATAAATTATGGATACGGATAATAATAATGATGATGATGATGATGATGGCATTTGTTAAGCGCTTACTATGTGCAAAGCACTGTTCTAAGCGCTGGGGGGGGTTACAAGGTGATCAAGTTGTCCCACAGGGGGCTCACAGTTTTAATCCCCATTTCACAGAGGAGGTAACTGAGGCACAGAGAAGTGAAGTGACTTGCCCAAAGTCACACAGCTGACAGTTGGCAGAGCCGGGACTTGAACCCATGATCTCTGACTCCAAAGCCCGTGCTCTTTCCACTGAGCCACGCTGCTTCTCCAAATAATAAATAATGGCATTTATTAAGCGCTTACTATGTGCAAAGCACTGTTCTGAGCGCTGGGGAGGTTACAAGGGGATCAGGTTGTCCCACGGGGGGCTCACAGTCGTCATCCCCATTTTACAGATGAGGTCACTGAGGCCCAGAGAAGTGAAGTGACTTGCCCAAAGTCACCCAGCTGACAGTTGGCGGAGCCGGGATTTGAACCCATGACTCCAAAGCCCGTGCTCTTACCACTGAGCCATGCTGCTTCTCCGGACCTAAGCGTCGTGGCTTGGCGGAAGACGGGCAGCCGCTGGGCCTTGGGAATTAGCCGCCCGGTGTCCGATGGGGCCCCCACGGCCGTCCCCACGTCTCCGACCCCCCTCCGCCAGCGGACTCGGGCCGTAGGGCCCTTCTGTGGCCGAAGAAGAGGCCGGTGATTTGGGGAGCTCTCGTCCGGAGCCCGGGGCATCTCCCGGAGTCGAGGACTGTGAGCCCACTGTTGGGTAGGGACTGTCTCTATATGTTGCCAATTTGTACTTCCCAAGCGCTTAGTCCAGTGCTCTGCACATAGTAAGCGCTCAATAAACACGATTGATGATGATGAGGACCGGCATCGGGGCCCTCCTCCCGCCCACTTGGGCCGCCACCCTCCTGCCGCTCAAACATGCTGTTGAAGCGGTAATTCCGGGCAGGAGTTATTCCCCAAAACCCAAGGCAGCCGCCGGAATGCGGCCTGCCCCTCCCTCGGCCCTCGCCCGCTCGGGCCCGATGGAGCTGCCCGTCTCCCCGACGGCGGGAATCGCCCGGACCCCCAGTAGTTTGCGGCCCGGGGAGCCCGTCGGGTCGGCCGGCTCGGAGCGGGGCGCGGAGGAGCGGGCTGACCCGGTCCTGACTCTGCCTCGGTCTACCCCAGGGACTCTCCGGAGCTTGAGTTAGGGCTGGGGAATCCATCCCGTGTAGGCCGAGGGGCCGGGAGAGAGGACAGCAGGGTGCCCAGCGGGGCTACGGCGGGTAGCGGGGAGGGTGGCACTGACCGGCCCGCTGTGGGTGCCCACAGGTTGGTGATAACCCTGCAGCTCCCCTGAGTCGGCACCCCAATCAATAATAGTAATAACGATGGTATTTAAGCGCTTACTGTGTGCCCGGCGCTGTGCCAAGCGCTGGGGAGGACACAAGCAAATTGGGTTGGACACAGTCCCTGTCCCACATGGGGCTCCCAGTGTCAGTCCCCATTTTCCAGATGAGGTCACTGAGAAGTGAAGTGACTTGCCCAAGGCAACGACAAGTGGCGGAGCGGGGAGCCCAAAGTGGCGGGTCTCAAAGCCCTCTGGGGGGGCAAGACATCCGACCAGGGGCGTCCCCCTGGGGTGGGGAGGGGGTGCAGAGCTGAGCGCCTCCGTTTCTGGACTGTAAGCTCACTGTGGGCAGAGAATGTGTCCTCTACACTGTGAGCCCGCTGTTGGGTAGGGACCTATATCTCTATATCATATCATCTATATATATATATATATATCTCTATATCATCATCATCATCAATCGTATTTATTGAGCGCTTACTGTGTGCAGAGCACTGTACTTTTAGACTGTGAGCCCACTCTCTTAGACTGTGAGCCCACTGTTGGGTAGGGACTGTCTCTGTATGTTGCCAATTTGTACTTCCCAAGCGCTTAGTCCAGTGCTCTGCACATAGTAAGCGCTCAATAAATACGATTGATGATGATGTACTAAGCGCTTGGGAAGTCCAAGTTGGCAACATCTAGAGACGGTCCCTACCCGACAGTGGGCTCACAGTCTAAAAGGGGGAGACGGAGAACAAAACCAAACATACTAACAAAATAAAATAAATAGAATAGATATGTACAAGTAAAATAGAGTAACAAATATGTACAAACATATATACATATATATATGTTGCCAACTTGTACTTCCCAAGCGCTCAGTACAGTGCTCTGCACACAGTAAGCGCTCAATAAGTACGATTGATTGTTATATTGTTGTAGTGTCCTCTCCCAAGGGCTTAGTACAGTGCTCTCCACACGGTAGACGCTCAATAAGTGTGACTGACTGACTTGCAAGCCAGGAGCAGGGAGGGCAGGGAGGAGCCAAAACTTATTATCTCTAGACTGTAAGCTCACAGTGGGCAGGGAACGGGTCTCCCACCTCTGTTGTACTGAACTCTCCCAAGCACTCAGTACGGTAATCTTTGGTGCTTACTATGGGTCAAGCACTGTTCCAAGCGCTGCGGTGGATACAGCCTAATCAGGTCGGACACACACGGGGTGTGAGTAGGAGGGAGAACAGGCATTGAATTCCCATTTTATAGATGGGGACACCGAGGCACGGAGAAATCAAGTGACTTGTCCAAGGTCACGCAGCAGATGTGTGTCCCGGGCCCACCTCATAGTCTACTCTACTCCCTCAGGGGACCACCTTCCTCTCTGACTGTTGCTTCCCTAGCTTCCACAATTCCCTGTTATAAATAAAGGGAGAAACCCTGGTGATTGAAAATCGTTCTATCCATCAACTTGGATTTTGCCACCGCTTTCTGAATTCCAGGCGAGATCAGGACTTGGCCCAGCCCTGCTGGAAACTGAACGGAAGGGAAGCCGCGTGGCGTAGTGGATGGAGCACGGGCTGGGAGTCAGAAAGAGCTGGGTTCTAATCCCGGCTCTTCCACCTGTCCGCTGGGTCACTTCTCTGGGCCTCAGTTACCTCAGCTGGAAAATGGGGATTAAGACTGTGAGCCCCTTCTCTCCTTCTCCATCGCAGCCCGCACCCTCCGCTCCTCCGCCGCTAATCTCCTCACCGTTAGGCCTCGTTCTCGCCTGTCCCACCATCGACCCCCGGCCCACGCCATCCCCCGGGCCTGGAATGCCCCCAATCCCTCTGCCCATCCGCCAAGCTCGCTCTCTTCCTCCCTTCAAGGCCCTACTGAGAGCTCACCTCCTCCAGGAGGCCTTCCCACACTCAGCCCATTCCTTCCTCTCCCCCTCGTCCCCCTCTCCATCCCCCGCATCTTACCTCCTTCCCTTCCCCACAGCACCTGTATATATGGATATATGTTTGTACAGATTTATTACTCTATTTATTTATTTATTTATTTATTTTGCTTGTACATATCTATTCTATGTATTTTATTTTGTTAGTATGTTTGGTTTTGTTCTCTCTCTCCCCGTTTTAGACTGTGAGCCCACTGTCGGGTAGGGACTGTCTCTAGATGTTGCCAACTTGTACTTCCCAAGCGCTTAGTCCAGTGCTCTGCACACAGTAAGCGCTCAATAAATACGATTGATTGATTGATTGACTGACAGGGCCTGTGTCCAACCCGATTTTCTTGTATCTATCCCAGTGCTTTACTAGTAAGTGCTTAACAAATACAATTATTATTAAATTCCCCAACCCTTCTCTCCCTTCTCTCTCTCTCTCCCTCCATCCCTCCCCGACCATCTTGTATTCCTTTCCTTCTCCCCTTCTCTCTTTCTCTCCCCATCCCTCCTTTTCTCTCCCTCTCCCTCCCCCAATCTCCCCTTCTGTCTTTTCCTTTCCTTCTCTCCTCTCTTTTCCTTTCCTTCTCTCCTCTCTTTTCCTTTCCTTCTCTCCTCTCTTTTCCTTTCCTTCTCTCCTCTCTTTTCCTTTCCTTCTCTCCTCTCTTTTCCTTTCCTTCTCTCCTCTCTTTTCCTTTCCTTCTCTCCTCTCTTTCCTTTCCTTCTCTCCTCTCTTTTCCTTTCCTTCTCTCCTCTCTTTTCCTTTCCTTCTCTCCTCTTTCCTTTCCTTCTCTCCTCTCTTTCCTTTCTTTCCCTTTCCTTCTCTCCTCTCTTTTCCTTTCCTTCTCTCCTCTCTTTTCCTTTCCTTCTCTCCTCTCCTTTCCTTCTCTCCTCTCTTTTCCTTTCCTTCTCTCCTCTCTTTTCCTTTCCTTCTCTCCTCTTTCCTTTCCTTCTCTCCTCTCTTTCCTTTCTTTCTCTCCTCTCTTTTCCTTTCCTTCTCTCCTCTCTTTTCCTTTCTTTCTCTCCTCTTTCCTTTCCTCTCTCCTCTCTTTCCTTTCTTTCTCTCCTCTTTCCTTTCCTCTCTCCTCTCTTTCCTTTCTTTCTCTCCTCTCTTTTCCTTTCCTTCTCTCCTCTCTTTTCCTTTCCTTCTCTCCTGTCTTTCCCACCCTTCTCCCCACCCCTTCTCTCTCTCTCCCTTTCCTTCTCTCCTTCCTTCTGTCTTTCCCACCCAGCTCTGCTCCTAACCTGTTGTATAATCTGGGGGAAGTCACCAACCTCTCTGGGCCCCAACTTCCTCATCTGTAAAATGAGAGAAATAACACACGCATCTCCCTGCCTCCCAAGGATGTCGTGAGAATAAAATGGAAGGAGAGAGAACACGGAGGGAAGTGTTTCTGAGAACAAAATGGAATGAGAGAGAACACGGAGGGAAGTGTTTCTGAGAAGCAGTCGGATCTTCTAGTATACGATTAAACCCCTTGATCTCTTAAGTCACCCAGACCCTCTGCTTTGTCCGAGGCCCCAGAGGAATTAAGTGGTTCTTTCATTCATTCATTCAATCGTATTTATTGAGCGCTTACTGTGTGCAGAGCACTGGACTAAGCGCTTGGGAAGTCCAAGTTGGCAACATATAGAGATGGGCCCGTACCCAACAGCGGGCTCACAGTCTAGAAGGGGGAGACAGAACAAAACATATTAGCAAAATAAAATAAATGGAATAAACATGTACAAATAAAATACATAAATAAGTAGAGTAATAAATATGTACAAACATATATACAGGTGCTGTGGGGAGGGGAATGAGGTAAGGCGGGGGGGTGGGGGGGAGAGGAAGGAGGGGGCTCAGTCTGGGAAGGCCTCCCGGAGGAGGTGAGCTCTCAGTAGGACCTTGAAGGGAATCGTGGCTCAGTGGAAAGAGCACGGGCTTTGGAGTCAGAGGTCGTGGGTTCAAATCCCGGCTCCGCCAACTGTCAGCTGTGTGACTTTGGGCAAGTCACTTCACTTCTCTGGGCCTCAGTTACCTCATCTGTAAAATGGGGATAAAGACTGTAAGCCCTCTGTGGGACAACGTGACCACCTCTCCAGCGCTTAGAACAGTGCTTTGCACATAGTAAGCGCTTAACAATGTCATCATCATCATCATCATAATCCCGGCTGCGCCACTTGTCTTCTGTGCGACTTTGAAGTCACTTCTCTGGGCCTCAGTTTCCTCATCTGTAAAATGG
This sequence comes from Tachyglossus aculeatus, assembly GCF_015852505.1. Taxonomy (NCBI): domain Eukaryota; kingdom Metazoa; phylum Chordata; class Mammalia; order Monotremata; family Tachyglossidae; genus Tachyglossus; species Tachyglossus aculeatus. The sequence goes on from NW_024044828.1 coordinate 20,321,543, forward strand.
AGATTGAAACTGGGCGCTCCACGTGGGACAGGGACTGGTCCAACCCGACAATTAGCTTCTATCTCGGTACTTAGTAGCGTCCCATCTTAACTCCTTCCCTTCCCCACAGCACCTGTATATATGTATATATGTTTGCACATATTTATTACTCTATTTATTTATTTATTTTACTTGTAAGTATCTATTCTATTTATTTTATTTTGTTAGTATGTTTGGTTTTGTTCTCCGTCTCCCCCTTTTAAACTGTGAGCCCACTGTTGGGTAGGGACTGTCTCTCTATGTTGCCAACTTGGACTTCCCAAGCGCTTAGCACAGTGCTCTGCCCATCATCATCATCATCATCAATCGTATTTATTGAGCGCTCACTATGTGCAGAGCACTGGACTAAGCGCTTGGGAAGTACAAATTGGCAACATATAGAGACAGCCCCTACCCAACAGTGGGCTCACAGTCTAAAAGTACTGCCCACAGTAAGCGCTCAATAAATACGATTGATGATGATGATGACACAGGGTAAGCCGTTAGCAAATACCGTTGAAAACCAAAAAGGAGCTATCGTGTCTGTTAGTAATAATAATAATAATGGCATTTGTTAAGCGCTTACTATGTGCACAGCACTGTTCTAAGCGCGGGGGGGGAATACAAGGTGATCAAGTTGTCCCACGGGGGGCTCACAGTCTTAAACCCCATTTTACAGATGAGGTAGCTGAGGCTCAGGGAAGTTAAGTGACTTGCCCAAGGTCACACAGCAGTACTACCCCGGGTTTCCCGCGGTGTCCTGGGGCAGGGCCGCGGAAGGGGGGCCGGAGGGTGACCATCTCTGCCCCGTCCCCAGGTGAAGAAGGCCTACAGGCAGAAGGCCCTGACGTGCCACCCGGACAAGAACCCCGACGACCCCCAAGCAGGTGAGCCCATTTTGGGGGGGCTTCGGCCCTCGCGGGGGGCGGGGAGGGGGTGTCCGCCTTCTGGGGGGGGCCGGGCCTCGGGTGGCCGCGGGAGTTTCCGGATTCCAAGGGAGGCTGATCCTTGCCGCCTCCTTCCCTGTCCGGCTCCTCGGCTCCTGCTCCGGCCCACCGCCGCTCTTTTCCCGCGCTTCCGGGGCTCCCGTCCAGTCGAGCTCTTCCACCGGCTGTCCCAGGCCTTGGAGGTGCTCACCGACGCCGCTGCCAGGGTGAGTTTTCCCGGCCTCGCTCCCCCCTCCCGACTCCCGCTGTCCGGCCCCAGTCCCAGGGCAGCGCCCGCCTCCCGGCCTGGCAGGCGAGGCGGCGGCTGCCGGAGAAGCAGCGCGGCTCAGTGGAAAGAGCCCGGGCTTTGGAGTCAGAGGTCAGGGGTTCGAATCCCGGCTCCTCCGCCTGTCCGCTGTGTGACCTTGGGCAAGTCACTTCTCTGCGCCTCAGTTCCCTCATCTGGAAAATGGGGGTGAAGACTGGGAGCCCCACGTGGGACAACCCGATCACCTTGCATCCCCCCCCAGCGCTTAGAACGGTGCTTTGCGCATAGTAAGCGCTTAATCAATCAATCAATCGTATTTATTGAGTGCTTACGGTGTGCAGAGCACTGTACTAAGCGCTTGGGAAGTCCAAGTTGGCAACATATAGAGACAGTCCCTACCCAACAGTGGGCTCACAGTCTAAAAGGGGGACGGGGTATCGGGCAGAGGAGCCAGCCTGGGCACAGGGGCCTTAACAAATGCCATCATCATTATTATTATTATTATTATTATTATTACAATTATTATTATTATTGGGGAAGCAGCATGGCTCAGTGGAAAGAGCCCGGGCTTTGGAGTCAGAGGTCGTGGGTTCAAATTCCGGCCCCGCCACTTGTCAGCTTTGTGACGTTGGGCAAGTCACTTCTCTGGGCCTCAGTTCCCTCATCTGTAAAATGGGGCTGAAGACTGGGAGCCCCTCGTGGGACAACCTCATGACCTTGTACCTACCCCAGCGCTTAGAACAGTGCTTTGCACACAGTAAGCGCTTAACAAATACCAACATTATTATTATTATTATTATTATTATTATCTCCCCCCGGGGCGGTGCCGCGGCTGTGAGCGTCTCTCTCCCGTGGCGGGACTAGGACTCCCTCCCTCCCACCCCCGGTGCCCAGATGGACAACGAGACGCTTCTAGACTGTGAGCCCGCTGTCGGGTAGGGACCGTCTCTAGATGTTGCCAACTTGTCCTTCCCAAGCGCTTAGTACATCATCATCATCATCATCATCATCATCAATCGTATTTATTGAGCGCTTACATTATTATTCTCTTGTACCTACCCCAGTGCTTAGAACAAGGCTTGGCACATAGAAAGAGCTTAATAAGTATCATAATTAGACTTTTAGACTGTGAGCCCACTGTTGGGTAGGGACTGTCTCTATATGTTGCCAATTTGTACTTCCCAAGCGCTTAGTACAGTGCTCTGCACACAGTAAGCGCTCAGTAAATACGACGGATTGCACGGGGCACGGGAGACGGGTCTCGTTTGGCCTCTTCTGCCTCAGCCTCCCTGCCTCCCCTCAGGCCGCCTACGACAAGATCCGCAGAGCCAGGAAGCAGGCAGCGGAGAGGACCCAGAAACTCGACGAGAGGAGGAAGAAAGTCAAGCTCGGTATAGAGGGGGCGGGAGGGAGGGAGGGCGGGCATGGCGGGGGGTGGGAGGGAGGGAGGGCATGGCGGGGGGGTGGGAGGGAGGGCATGGCGGGGGGCATCGCCCCCACTAATCCCATCTCGGTCCCTCGGCGGCCGTGTGGCCTTAGCCGGGTGACTTCACTCTGCCATACCTCAGTTTCCCCACCCATACAGTGGGGATTATGAGAAGCAGCGTGGCTCAGTGGAAAGAGCCCAGGCTTTGGAGTCAGAGGTCATGGGTTCGAATCCCGGCTCTGCCAACTGTCAGCTGTGTGATTTTGGGCAAGTCACTTCACTTCCCTGTGCCTCAGTTACCTCATCTGTCCAATGAGGGTTAAGACTGTGAGCCCCACATGGGACAACCTGATCTCCTTGTAAGCTCCCCAGTGCTTAGAACAGTGCTTTGCACATAGTAAGCACTTAATAAATGCCGTAATTACAATTAATTACCGTTTTCTCTCCTTCCTTAAACCGTCAGCCACAGCGAGTGTGTCTGATGATGATGAGGATAAGCAGCGTGGCTCGGTGGGAAGAGCCCGGGCTTTGCAGTCAGGGGCCGCGGGTTCGAATCCCGGCTCCGCCGCTTGGCAGCTGTGTGACTTCGGGCCAGTCACTTCGCTTCTCTGGGCCTCAGTTCCCTCATCTGCAAAATGGGGGTGAAGACTGGGAGCCCCTCGTGGGACAACCTGATTACCTCGTATCCACCCCAGCGCTTAGAACAGTGCTTTGCACATAGTAAGCGCTTAACAAATACCAACGTTATTATTATTAATACTAATTATCAATCAATCAGTCATATTTATTGAGCGCTTACTATGTGCAGAGCACTGTACTAAGCGCTTGGGAAGTACAAATTGGCAACATATAGAGACAGTCCCTACCCAACAGTGGGCTCACAGTCTAAAAGTCTAATTATGATACTTATTAAGCTCTTTCTATGTGCCAAGCATTGTTCTAAGCACTGGGGTAGGTACAAGATAATAATAATGGTGGCATTTGTGAAGTGCTTATCATCATCATCAGTCGTATTTATTGAGCGCTTACTGTGTGCAGAGCACTGTACTAAGCGCTTGGGAAGTACAAATTGGCAACATATAGAGACAGTCCCTACCCAACAGTGGGCTGCGGGGGAATACAAGGTGATCAGGTTGTCCCGTGTGGGCCTCCCAGTCCTCATCCCCATTTTACAGACGAGGGAACTGAGGCCCAGAGAAGTGAAGTGACTTGCCCAAGGTCACCCAGCAGACGTGCGGGGGAGCCGGGATTAGAACCCACGACCACTGACTCCCAAGCCCTTGATCTCGCCGCTGAGCCACGCTAATCAGGTTAGACCTGGTCCCCATCCCACGCGGGGCTCACGGTCTCAATCCCCATTTTACAGAGGAGGGAACTGAGGCCCAGAGAGGCGAAGTGACTCGCCCAGAGGTCACCCAGCAGACAAGTGGCGGAGTCTGGATTAGAACCCATGACCACCCAAATAATAATAATGATGGCTTTTATTGAGCGCTTACTATGTGCAAAGCACTGTTCTAAGCACTGGGGAGGTTACAAGGTGATCACGTTGTCCCATGGGGGGCTCACAGTCTTCATCCCCATTTTACAGAGGAGGGAACTGAGGCCCAGAGAGGCGAAGTGACTCGCCCAGAGGTCACCCAGCAGACCAGTGGCGGAGCCTGGATTAGACCCCATGACCACCCAAATAATAATAATGATGGCTTTTATTGAGCGCTTACTATGTGCAAAGCACTGTTCTAAGCACTGGGGAGGTTACAAGGTGATCAGGTTGTCCCATGGGGGGCTCACAGTCTTCATCCCCATTTTACAGAGGAGGGAACTAAGGCCCAGAGAGGCGAAGTGACTCGCCCAGAGGTCACCCAGCAGACCAGTGGTGGAGCCTGGATTAGAACCCATGACCACCCAAATAATAATAATGATGGCTTTTATTGAGCGCTTACTATCTGCAAAGCACTGTTCTAAGCACTGGGGAGGTTACAAGGTGATCAGGTTGTCCCATGGGGGGCTCCCAGTCTTCATCCCCATTTTACAGATGAGGTAACTGAGGCCCAGAGAAGTGAAGTGACTTGTCCAGAGGTCACCCAGCAGACCAGTGGCGGAGCCTGGATTAGAACCCATGACCACCCAAATAATAATAATAATGATGGCTTTTATTGAGCGCTTACTATGTGCAAAGCACTGTTCTAAGCACTGGGGAGGTTACAAGGTGATCAGGTTATCCCATGGGGGGCTCACAGTCTTCATCCCCATTTTACAGAGGAGGGAACTGAGGCCCAGAGAGGCGAAGTGACTCGCCCAGAGGTCACCCAGCAGACCAGTGGCAAAGCCTGGATTAGAACCCATGACCACCCAAATAATAATAATGATGGCTTTTATTGAGCGCTTACTATGTGCAAAGCACTGTTCTAAGCACTGGGGAGGTTACAAGGTGATCAGGTTGTCCCATGGGGGGCTCACAGTCTTCATCCCCATTTTACAGAGGAGGGAACTGAGGCCCAGAGAAGCGAAGTGACTCGCCCAGAGGTCACCCAGCAGACCAGTGGCGGAGCCTGGATTAGAACCCATGACCACCCAAATAATAATAATGATGGCTTTTATTGAGCGCTTACTATGTGCAAAGCACTGTTCTAAGCACTGGGGAGGTTACAAGGTGATCAGGTTGTCCCATGGGGGGCTCACAGTCTTCATCCCCATTTTACAGATGAGGGAACTGAGGCCCAGAGAAGCGAAGTGACTCGCCCAAAGTCACCCAGCAGACCAGTGGTGGAGCCTGGATTCGAACCCATGACCTCCGACTCCAAAGCCCGGGCTCTTTCCACTGAGCCACGCCGCTTCTCCTAATCCCAGGCCTGGCCTCTGCTGCTTCTCTGTTCCGACCGCCTCCACCCCAGCGCTTAGCCAGGAGCTTGGCGTCTAGTAAGGGCTTAAGAAATGCCATTATTATGGTTGTGATTGTTATTTTTCCGATTACCGGAGCGGGTCGGGGAAGCAGCCGACTCCCTTCCGACGAGCAGGTTTGGGGCCGGTTCTGGAGACTGAGGCCGGGAGGCAAGGAGTGGGCGCTCCCCGCTGAGGCGCCGGGAGCCGGGGACTGGGCCGCGCTGCTGTCCTCGGGAAGGGGCCGAGCCCAAACACCACCGGCAGAGACCCCGGGCCTTACGTGAGGAAGAGGAAGCCGGGGCGGGGACCGAACCGCAGCACTACTGGTCGGTCCGGCCTCCGCCCGGCACCGGCCCGACCGCACGGGCCACTCGCCCGACACGCGTGCCGCCCCTCGGGCCCGGGGAACTGGTTTGGCGGGGCGAGAGCCCGAGCCGCCGGAGAAGCGGCGTGGCCTGGGGGGGGGTCGGGTCGTGGGTTCTAATCCAGCCTCCGCCACTCGACTGCTGAAGTCACTTCGCTTCTCTGGGCCTCAGTTACCTCATCTGGAAAATGGGGATGGAGATGGTGAGCCCCTTTTGGGACAGGGACTGTGTCCAACCCGATTGGCTTGCATCCACCCCTGCCCTTAGTACGGTGCCTGGCACACGGTGAATGCTTAACAAGCACCACAGTTATTATTGTGTCACTTCACTTCTCTGGGCCTCAGTTAACTCATCTGTAAAATGGGGATGGGGACCGTGAGCCCCACGTGGGACAGGGACTGTGTCCAACCCGATTGGCTTGCATCCACCCCTGCCCTTAGTACAGTGCCTGGCACACGGTGAATGCTTAGCAAGCACCACAGTTATTATTGTGTCACTTCACTTCTCTGGGCCTCAGTTAACTCATCTGTAAAATGGGGATGGGGACCGTGAGCCCCACGTGGGACAGGGACTGTGTCCAACCCGATTGGCTTGCATCCACCCCTGCCCTTAGTACAGTGCCTGGCACACGGTGAATGCTTAGCAAGCACCACAGTTATTATTGTGTCACTTCACTTCTCTGGGCCTCAGTTAACTCATCTGTAAAATGGGGATGGGGACCGTGAGCCCCACGTGGGACAGGGACTGTGTCCAACCCGATTGGCTTGTATCCACCCCTGCCCTTAGTACAGTGCCTGGCACACGGTGAATGCTTAGCAAGCACCACAGTTATTATTGTGTCACTTCACTTCTCTGGGCCTCAGTTAACTCATCTGTAAAATGGGGATGGGGACCGTGAGCCCCACGTGGGACAGGGACTGTGTCCAACTCGATTTGCCCGAATCCAGGCCAGTGCTCAGTACAGTGCCTGGCACACAGTAAGCGCTTAACAAATACCATCGTAATTGTCTTCTTTACCGTAATCCCCGCTCGTCCACCCATCTGTTGGGGGACCATGTTGCCGACTTGTACTTCCCAAGCGCTTAGTCCAGTGCTCTGCACACAGTAAGCGCTCAATAAATATGATGGATTGATTGATTGATTGCTCTGCAGACAGTAAGCGCTTAACAAATACCATCGTAATTGTCTTCTTTACCGTAATCCCGGCTCATCCACCCATCTGTTGGGGGACCATGTTGCCGACTTGTACTTCCCAAGCGCTTAGTCCAGTGCTCTGCACACAGGAAGCGCTCAATAAATATGATGGATAGATTGATTGATTGCTGTGCACACAGTAAGCGCTTAACAAATACCATCGTAATTGTCTTCTTTACCGTAATGCCCGCTCGTCCACCCATCTGTTGGGGGACCATGTTGCTGACTTGTACTTCCCAAGCGCTTAGTCCAGTGCTTTGCACACAGTAAGCGCTCAATAAATACGATGGATTGATTGCTATGCACACAGTAAGTGCTCAATAAATACGAATGATTAGTCCAGTGCTCTGCACACAGTAAGCGCTCAATAAATACGATTGGATGAATGAATGTCACTTCTCTGGGCCTCAGATAGCTCACCTGTAAAATGGGGATTAAGACTGTGAGCCCCGTGCGGGACGGGAACCGTGTTCAACCTGATGAACTCGAATCTACCCCAGCGCCTAGTTCAGTGCCCGGCACAGAGTAAGCGCTTAAATATCACAATTATTATTATTCTTATGAATTAACCCTCTGAGGCCCGTGGATTATATGTATATGTATATGTTTGTACATATTTATTACTCTTGTACATATCTATTCTATTTATTTTATTGTGTTAGTATGTTTGGTTTTGTTCTCTGTCTCCCCCTTCTAGACTGTGAGCCCACTGTTGGGTAGGGACTGACTCTAGATGTTGCCAATTTGTACTTCCCAAGCGCTTAGTACGGTGCTCTGCACACAGTAAGCGCTCAATAAATACGATTGATGATGATTAGGCCGCTGCTAATCTTGTACTTCCCAAGTGCTTAGTACAGTGCTCTGCACACAGTAAGCGCTCAATAAATACAATTGAATGAATGAATGCTGCCGCCCAGCTGGGGCCCCAGAATGAACTCCCAGGCCCCGAGCCGGGGGTCCCAGCGGGGCTTTGGTCAACGCCCGGGGCGGGGGTCTTCCCCGATATGTTTCCCGCCCTGGCACGCCGACTTCTTCCTTTCTCCTTGTGCAGACCTCGAGGCCCGGGAACGGCAAGCCCAGGCCCAGGGGAGCGAGGAGGAGACGCGAAACACCAGGACCTTAGAGCAGGAGGTGGGCAGGGCCCGGAGGGTGGGCGGGTGGGTACCCGGGGCGGAGAGGGGGGGCGTCCCCGGGATCCCGGTGACCGGGTCCGCGGCCGGCCCCCGCAGATCGAACGGCTGCGAGAGGAAGGGTCCCGGCAGCTGGAGGAGCAGCAGCGGTTAATCCAGGACCAGATCCGCCAGGAGCGCGAGCAGCGACTCAGGGGTGAGGAGCCGGGGGTCGGGGGCCGCTCTGCCACCCCCTCCTCGGCCCCCGCGGTCCCTGGGTGGAGGGAGGAGGAGCCCCCAATCCCCAGCCACCCTCCGTGTCCCTCTCCCAGGCCTGACCGCGGGTCACGCGCGGCGCGGGGTGCGCCTCAGTTTACACCCCCTGAGACCGAGCCATCGTGCTGGGGCTGGGGACTGGTGGGGTGAACCGTCTCCCCTCAGCCCCCCACCCCACGCTGCTTCTAGACTGTGAGCCCACTGTGGGGTAGGGACCGCCTCTATATGTTGCCGACTTGGACTTCCCAAGCGCTTAGTACGGTGCTCTGCACACAGTAAGCGCTCAATTAATACGATCGATTGATTGCCCTCTAGGGAAACTCGAAAGCGGAGAAGGCAGAGGGACCCCAAAGCTGAAGGTGAGGCCGGGGCGCCCATCCCGCCTGGGGTGTTGGGGGGACGGAGGGGAGGGGGATTCGAACCCTGTGATCTAGCGGATAGAGCGCGGGCCTTGGAGTCAGAAGGATCGAATAATAATAATGATGATGGCATTTATTAAGCGCTTACTATGTACAAAGCACTGTTCTAAGCACCGGGGAGGTTGCAAGGTGATCAGGTTGTCCCATGGGGAGCTCCCAGTCTTCCTCCCCATTTTCCAGAAGAGGTCACTGAGGCCCAGAGAATAATAATAATTTTGGTATTTGTTAAGCGCTTACTATGTGCAAAGCACTGTCCTAAGTGCTGGGGAGGATATAGGGTGATCAGGTTGTCCCACGGGGACTCCCAGTCTTCCTCCCCATTTTCCAGAAGAGGTTACTGAGGCCCAGAGAATAATAATAATTTTGGTATTTGTTAAGCGCTTACTATGTGCAAAGCACTGTTCTAAGCGCTGGGGAGGATATAAGGTGATCAGGTTGTCCCATGTGGGGCTCACAGCCTTAATCCCCATTTTACAGATGAGGTAACAGGCACAGAGAAGTTAAGGGACTTGCCCACAGCCACACAGCTGACAAGCGGCAGAGCAGGGATTTGAACCCATGACCTCTGACTCCCAAGCCCATGCTCTTTCCACTGAGCCACGCTCCTTCGCGGCTCTGCCACAGGCCTGCTGTGTGACCTTGGGCAAGTCACTTCTCTGGGCCTCAGTTACCTCATCCATAAAATGGGGATTCACAGTCTTCTAGACTGCGAGCCCACTGTTGGGTAGGGACCGTCTCTGTGTGTTGCCAATTTGTACTTCCCAAGCGCTTAGTACAGTGCTCCACACACAACAAGCGCTCAATAAATACGATTGATCGATTGATGGGGATGAAGATTGTGAGCCCCATGTGGAGCAGGGACTGCATCCAACCAGATTTGCTTGTATCCACCCCAGTGCTTAGAACGACGCCCGGCCCACAGTAAGTGCAAAACAAATACCGTAATTATTATTATTATTAGGCCGTGACTGGCCAGCCCCCGGGGAGCCCACGGTTCCCTTGAAGGCACTGATGGGTCATCCGATCGTTTGTGTGCATACCGTGTGCAGAGCACTGCACTAAGCGCTTGGGCGAGGACGGTAGAACAGCGTCGGTCAACGTAGTCCCTGCCCGCAACGAGAGGGAGGAGGGAGGCTCCCCGAAGGCAGGGACCGCGTCAACCCCCCCCCGGGCTCTCTGCAGCTCAAATGGAAGTGCAAGAAGGATGACCACACTCAAGGCGGCTACTCGAAGGACGTCCTCCTGAGGATCCTGGAAAAGGTCCGTCCGGGACGCGGCCGGACTCTGCCCCAGGGCCCCCCGGCCGCTCCGCCTCTCCCTCTGTCCTGTCCCTGTGCCTCAGTGGCCTCTCTTGGGGACACTGACCTCCCCGGACCTGCCATCCCGTCTGTCCATCCGCCTGCCCATCCCGTCGACGCTCCCACCCGTCTTCGTCCTGCTCCCCGTCCAGGCCGGATGCCTTGGGGCCAAACCAACTCCACTGGGGCAGGGAGGAGGACCGGGGTGGGGGCCTGGCGCAGGGAATCCGGGGGACCAGGCAGGGCGCCGGTCCCACCCCCGTCCCCTCTCCTTGCCCCAACAGTACGGCCAAGTCCTCAACCTGGTGGTCTCTGGCAAGAAGACCGGCAGCGCCGTGGTGGAGTTCGCCACCGTCCAGGCCGCGGTGGGTATCGGCGGCCCGGTGGGAGGCCTCGACCGAGCCTCTGGTCACGGGAGGAGGCGGGCGCGGCCGTCGCGGACCCGAAATGGGCCGGGGGTGGGGGGGTATCCGCAGGACCGTCCCCCTCCCTCCCCGTCTCCGGCAGGCGCTGGCCGTCCGGAACGAAGTGGGGCTGGTGGATAACCCGCTGAAGGTGTCGTGGCTGGAGGGGCGGCCGCTGGACCCGGACGGCCACGGCCACGGCCACGTGCCGCTGCCCCAGGTAGGGAGGGCTTACGTCCCCGGGTCCCCACGCCCCTGCCCCCCACGCTGGGCGTCTCTTCCCTCTCCCCGGATGTCACCCCGTCGGCCTCACGCCCCCGGCCCGCTTCCCCAAGCCTTCACGAGGGCCCTTTAGGCAACGACTTTTATTGAACGTCTCTGCCCCGGCGGCGCTCGGGGCAGGCGGCCCGGTCCGGTCGTGCGGCGGGGTGAGCGGCCCCCCACGGGACCGGTCCGGCCGGCCCGGCCGGAGGCGGGGTGTCGTCGCGGGGCCCCGGCCGGTCGGGTTCAGCCGCCGTGCTCGCGGGGGAAGCGCTCCCGCAGCGTCTCCAGCACTTCCTCCAGCAGCGACAGGCTGCCCAGGTCCAGCTGGAAGTTGAGCAGGGGGTCGTCGGGGTCACCCGGGGACGGGTGGGGATGGTCAGGGGGTCCTTCTGAGTCGTCGTCGTCGTCGTCGTCGTCGTAGCCGTGGAGCGGTCCGGCCAGGGAGCGTGCGGCGGGCAGGCGGGCGTCGAAGGTCGGCGTCGAGTGGAGGATGTTGGGGCAGCTGCAGCTGTCGCGGTAGAGGCGCGGCGGCTTGGGGGGCGGCGGGAGGGTGGCCCCGGTTGGGGGGTCCCCCCAGAGGGGCAGGCGGCGGCCGTCGGGCCCGCGGCCCCTCAGCTCTCGGCCGACCTCGCGCTCGCTGTACTCCTGGTGGGCGCCGCCCGCCAAGCTGGCCCTGCTCAGCACGCGGCCCTGCCTGCGCGGGAGCCCCGGGAGCCCCCTGAGGAGGCCCGCTGCCCCCCGGGGCCCGGCCCAGGCTCAGCCGCTTCCAGAGGGCCGCCGACCGCACGGAGCCCCAACGACACCGCTCCATCCACCACGAGGGGCGAGGGCGGCTCCTCCCCGCCGCCGCCGCCGCCGCCGCCTCCCGGCCTACTGCGGGGGGCCGAGCGCCGCCCGGACGCTTTTGTCCCCGCGCTGACGCGGGATTGGTCGGCGGGGGCGGGAAACGCCCGGGCGAGACGCGGGATTGGCCGGCGGGGCCGGCGGGACACGCCCACCCAACGCTAGGCCACGCCCGCCGGCGGGGGCGGGGCCCTGCTCTGGGACGCGCGAGACGGCGCTAGTGCGCGCGCGTTCTCTCGCTCCCTCTCCTCTCCCTCTCTCTCCTCTCCCTCTCTCTCCTTCCTTCTCTCTCCCTCTCCCTCTCTCCCTCTCCCTCCCTCCCTGTCTCTCCCTCCCCCTTCCCTTTCTTCCTCCCTCCCCCCTCTCCCTCTCTCCCTCTTTCTCCCTCCCTCTCTCCCTCTTTCTCCCTCCCTCCCCCCTCCCTTTCTCCCTCCCTCCCCTTCTCTCTCCCTCCCTCTCTTTCCCTCTTTCTCCCTCCCTCCTCCCTCTTTCTCCCTCCCTCCCCTTCTCTCTCCCTCCCTCCCTCCCCTTCTCTCTCCCTCCCTCCCTCCCCCCTCTCCCTTCCTCCCTCCCCCTCTCTCCCTCCCTCTTTCTTCCTCCCTCCCTCTTTCTCCGTCCCTCCCTCTTTCTCCGTCCCTCCCTCTTTCTCCCTCCCTCCCCTTCTGTCTCCCTCTCCCTCTCCCCCCTCCCTCCCTCTCTCCCTCCCTCCCCCTCTCTCTCTCCCTTCCCCGTCTCCCTCCCTCCCTCTCCCTCTCTCCCCCTCTCTCTCTCCCTTCCCCCATCTCCCTCCCTCCCTCTCCTTCCCTCCCCCTCTCTCTCCCTCCCCCCTCTCTCCCTCTCTCCCCCCCTTCTCCTTTTTTTATTTTTTATGGTATTTGTTAGGCACTTACTATGTGCCTGGCACTGTTCTAAGCGCCCTGGCGGACAGAGGGGTCTCCCTGGCTCTCCTGCTTTCCCCATCCCTCTGTCTCTCCTTTTTTATGGTATTTGTTAGGCGCTTACTATGTCCCTGGCACTGTTCTAAACACACTGACGGACAGAGGGGTCTCCCTGGCTCTCCTGCTTTCCCCATCCCTCCCTCTCTCCTTTTTTATGGTATTTGTTAGACGCTTACTATGTGCTTGGGACTGTTCTAAGCTCCCTGTGGGACAGAGGGGCCTCCCTGGCTCTCCCGCTTTCCCCACACCTCCATCCCTCCCTCTCTTAATCTCTCTCCTTTTTTATGGTATTTGTTAGGCACTTACTATGTGCCTGGCACTGTTCTAAGCACCCTGGTGGACAGAGGGGTTCTCCCTGGCTCTCCTGCTTTCCCCATCCATCCCTCCCTCCCTTCCTCTCTCCCTCCCTCTCCCTCCCTTCCTCTCTCTCTCTCCCCCCCTCCTTCTCTCTCCCTCTCTCTCCCCCTCCCTCCTCTCTCCTTCTCATAACAATGACATTTGTTAAGCGCTTACTATGTGCCAAGCACTGTTCCAAGCACTGGGGAGGCTAAAAATGCCGTCCTTATTATTACTATTACAAGGTGATCACGTTGTCCCTCGTGGGGCTCGCAGTCTTCATCCCCGTTTTCCAGAGGAGGGAACTGAGGCTCAGAGAAGTGAAGTGCTTTGCCAAAAGTCACACGCTGACAATTGGTGGAGGCAGGATTTGAACCCATGACCTCTGACTCCCAAGCCCAGGCTCTTTGTATTGAGCCACACTGCTTCTCGCTCCCTCTCTCTGTTTCTCTTCCGTCACACGCCCGCCGCCAGAGTTTCTTTCTCTCCCTCCTGTCACACACCCACTGCCAGAGTTTCTCTCTCTCTCTTTCTCTTTCTTCCTTCCTTCACACGCCTGCCGCCGGAGTTTCTTTCTCTCTGTCTCTATTTCTCTTCCTTCTGTCACCCGCCCGCTGCCGGAGTTTCTCTCTCTCTGTCTCTCTCCCTCCTGTCACACACCCACCGCCAGAGTTTCTTTCTGTCTCTCTCTCTTCCTTCTGTGTCACACTCCCGCCGCCGAAGATTCTTTCTCTCTCTCTATCTCTCTGTCTCTATTTCTCTTCCTTCTGTCACACGCCCGCCGCCGGAGTTTCTTTCTCTTCCTCCTGTCACACACCCACCGCCAGAGTTTCTTTCTCTCTGTCTCTCTCTCTTCCTTCTGTGTCACACTCCCGCTGCCGAAGATTCTTTCTCTCTCTCTATCTCTCTGTCTTTCTCTTCTTTCTGTCACACGCCCGCCGCCAGAGTTTCTTTCTCTTCCTCCTGTCACACACCCACCGCCAGAGTTTCTTTCTCTTTTTCTTCCTTCCGTCACACGCCTGCTGCCGGAGTTTCTTTCTCTCTATTTCTCTTCCTTCTGTCACACACCCACCACCAGAGTGTCTTTCTGTCTCTCTGTCTTTCTCTTCCTTCCATCACACACCCGCCGCCGGAGTTTCTTTCTCTCTGTCTCTCTCTATTTCTCTTCCTTCTGTCACACACCCACCACCAGAGTGTCTTTCTCTCTCTCTGTCTCTTTCTCTTCTTTCTGTCACCCACCCACCGCCAGAGTTTCTTTCTCTCTGTCTCTCTGTCCTTCATGTCACATGCCCGCCGCCGGAGCTTCTTTCTCTCTCTCTTTCTCTTCCTTCCATCATACGCCTGCCGCCAGAGTTTCTTTCTCTCTGTCTCTCTCTATTTCTCTTCCTTCTGTCACCCACCCACCACCAGAGTGTCTTTCTCTCTCTCTCTGTCTCTTTCTCTTCTTTCTGTCACACACCCACCGCCGGAGTTTCTTTCTCTCTGTCTCTCTGTCCCTCATGTCACACGCCCACCGCCGGAGTTTCTCTCTCTCCGTCTCTGTCTTTCTCTTCCTTCCATCACACGCCCGCCGCCGGAGTTTCTTTCTCTCTGTCTCTCTCTATTTCTCTTCCTTCTGTCACACACCCACCACCAGAGTGTCTTTCTGTCTCTCTGTCTCTTTCTTTTTCTGTCACCCACCCACCGCCGGAGTTTCTTTCTCTCTGTCTCTCTGTCCCTCATGTCACACGCCTGCTGCTGGAGTTTCTTTCTCTCTCTCTGTCTCTCTCTATTTCTCTTCCTTCTGTCACACACCCACCACCAGAGTGTCTTTCTCGCTGTCTGTCTCTTTCTCTCTCTCTGTCTCTCTGTCTTTCTCTTCCTTCCATCACACGCCCGCCGCCAGAGTTTCTTTCTCTCTGTCTGTTTCTCTTCCTTCTGTCATACACCCACCACCAGAGTGTCTTTCTCTCTCTCTGTCTCTTTTTCTGTCACACACCCACCACCGGAGTTTCTTTCTCTCTGTCTCACTGTCCCTCATGTCACATGCCTGCCGCCGGAGTTTCTTTCTCTTCCTTCCATCTCCGCCTGCTGCCGGAGTTTCTTTGTCTCTCTCTATTTCTCTTCCTTCTGTCACACACCCACCACCAGAGTGTCTTTCTCTCTCTCTGTCTCTTTCTCTTCTTTCTGTCACCCACCCACCACCAGAGTTTCTTTCTCTCTGTCTCTCTGTCCCTCATGTCACACGCCCGCCACCGGAGTTTTTTTCTCTCTCTCTGTCTTTCTTTTCCATCACACGCCCGCCGCCGGAGTTTCTTTCTCTCTGTCTCTCTCTATTTCTCTTCCTTCTGTCACCCACCCACCACCAGAGTGTCTTTCTCTCTCTCTGTCTCTCTTCCTTCTGTCACACACCCACCGCCGGCGTTTCTTTCTCTCTGTCTCTCTGTCCCTCATGTCACATGGCCGCTGCCAGAGTTTCTTTCTCTCTCTCTCTCTGTCTCTTTCTCTTCTTTCTGTCACCCACCCACCACCAGAGTTTCTTTCTCTCTGTCTCTCTGTCCCTCATGTCACACGCCCGCCGCCGGAGTTTTTTTCTCTCTCTCTGTCTTTCTTTTCCATCACACGCCCGCCGCCGGAGTTTCTTTCTCTCTGTCTCTCTCTATTTCTCTTCCTTCTGTCACCCACCCACCACCAGAGTGTCTTTCTCTCTCTCTGTCTCTTCTTTCTGTCACACACCCACCGCTGGAGGTTCTTTCTCTCTGTCTCTCTGTCCCTCATGTCACACGCCTGCCGCCGGAGTTTCTTTCTTTCTCTCTGTCTGTCTTTCTCTTCCTTCCATCACACGCCCGCCGCCGGAGTTTCTTTCTCTCTGTCTCTCTGTCCCTCATGTCACACGCCTGCCACCGGAGTTTCTTTCTCTCTCTCTCTGTCTGTCTTTCTCTTCCTTCCATCACATGCCCGCCGCCGGAGTTTCTTTCTCTCTGTCTCTCTGTCCCTCATGTCACATGCCCGCCGCCGGAGTTTCTTTCTCTCTGTCTCTGTCTCTCTGTCTCTTTCTCTTCCTTCCATCACACGCCTGCCACCGGAGTTTCTTTCTCTCTGTCAACCCATCCACCCGCCCGCCACCAGAATTTCTCTCTCACAACCGCCCGCCGCCGGAGTCTGTCCATCTGTCCATCTGTCTGTCTGTCTTCCATCCCACACCCACCCGCCGCCCAAGTCACGGTCTCTCTCTCTCTTTCATGATGATGATGGTATTTGTTAAGCGCTTACTATGTGCAAAGCGCTGACTTCTGCCTCATTTTTCACCCCTCCCTCAGCCCCACAGCACTTACAGATATATTTATATTTAATGTCTATCTCCCTTTCATTTTTCACCCCTCCCTCAGCCCCACAGCACTTACATATATATTTATATTTAACGTCTGTCTCCCTTTCTAGTCCGTAAGCCTGTGGTTAGAGAGCGTTGTGTTGTACTCTCCCAAGCGCTTAGTAAGTGATCTGTAGACAGTTAGTGTTCAAGAACACTAGTGTTTAGGAACTGAGAAGCAGCGTGGCTCAGTGGAAAGAGCCCGGGCTTTGGAGTCAGAGGTCGTGGGTTCAAATTCCGGCCCCGCCACTTGTCAGCGGGGTGACTTTGGGCCAGTCACTTCACTTCTCTGGGCCTCAGTTCCCTCATCTGTAAAATGGGGATGAAGACTGTGAGCCCCCCATGGGACAACCTGATCACCTTGGAACCTCCCCAGCGCTTAGAACAGTGCTTTGCACATAGTAAGCGCTTAATAAATGCCATTATTATTATTATTAAGAAATATGATTGGTTGAAGTCCTGTCGGGGACTGTCACCCACACACACCCACACCCACACCCACACACACACACACACACACACACACACCTGTGTCATTTGGAGAAGCAGCGTGGCTCAGTGGAAAGAGCCCGGGCTTTGGAGTCAGAGGTCACGGGTTCAAATCCCGGCTCCGCCAATTGTCAGCTCTGTGACTTTGGGCAAGTCACTTAACTTCTCTGGGCCTCAGTTACCTCATCCGTAAAATGGGGATTAGCACTGTGAGCCCCACGTGGGACAACCTGAAAACCTTGTAACCTCCCCAGCACTTAGAACAGTGCTTTGCACATAGTAAGTGCTTAATAAATGCCATCATTATTATTATTATCATTATTTCCAGCCTTTCCCCGTCCAGTGCACACTCCCACACAGACACACCATCATTATTATTATTATTATTATTTCCACCCTTTCCCCCATCCAGTGCACACTCCCACACAGACACACCATCGTTATTATTATTATTATTATTATTATTATTATTATTATTATTTTCACCCTTTCCCCCGTCCAGTGCACACTCCCACACAGACACACCATCATTATTATTATTATTATTACTTCCACCCTTTCCCCCGTCCAGTGCACGCTCCCACACAGACACACCATCATCATTATTATTATTTGCACCCTTTCCCCCGTCCAGTGCACACTCCCACACAGACACACCATCATTATTATTATTATTACTTCCACCCTTTCCCCCGTCCAGTGCACGCTCCCACACAGACACACCATCATTATTATTTCCACCCTTTCCCCCATCCAGTGCACACTCCCACACAGACACACCATCATTATTATTATTATCATTTCCACCCTTTCCCCCATCCAGTGCACACTCCCACACAGACACCATCATCATTATTATTATTCTAATTTGCACCCTTTCCCCCGTCCAGTGCACGCTCCCACACAGACACACCATCATTATTATCATTATTATTTCCACCCTTTCCCCCGTCCAGTGCACACTCCCACACAGACACACCATCATTATTATTATTATCATTTCCACCCTTTCCCCCATCCAGTGCACACTCCCACACGGACACACCATCATTATCATTATTATTATTTGCACCCTTTCCCCCGTCCAGTGCACACTCCCACACAGACACACCATCATTATTATTATTATCATTTCCACCCTTTCCCCCGTCCAGTGCACGCTCCCAGACACACCATCATTATTATTTCCACCCTTTCCCCCATCCAGTGCACACTCCCACACAGACACACCATCATTATTATTATTATCATTTCCACCCTTTCCCCCATCCAGTGCACACTCCCACACAGACACCATCATCATTATTATTATTCTAATTTGCACCCTTTCCCCCGTCCAGTGCACGCTCCCACACAGACACACCATCATTATTATCATTATTATTTCCACCCTTTCCCCCGTCCAGTGCACACGCCCACACGGACACACCATCATCATTATTATTATTCTTATTATTATTTGCACCCTTTCCCCCTTCCAGTGCACGCTCCCACACAGACACACCATCATTATTATCATTATTATTATTTCCACCCTTTCCCTCGTCCAGTGCACACTCCCACACAGACACCATCATCATTATTATTATTCTAATTTGCACCCTTTCCCCCGGGGTGCCCCTTGCCCGGGGGAGGGTGGGCAAGGCAGACTGGGTGACTCACCCCACCTGCCCTCCACCCTAACCACCTCCGGTCCCCGGGCAAGGCGGGCCGGGAGCGGACACGGGCTGGGACAGGAGGGGACTGTCCCTCCGAGTGTCCGACCCCGCTGTGACCCGGCCTGGCTCGGGCTGACCGCGAGGCCACCGCACCTGCCCCGTGGGAGGGTGGCAGGGGGGGCATCCCATTGGGCAAGGGACAAGGGGTGGACTGGGTGAAGGGGCAAGGCCTCTTCCTTCCCAGGCCCGCTCCCCAAATCCGCCCCCTCCGCGGGCGGCCTGCAGTCCGGGTGGGCAGCCCACCCGGCCAGGTGGTCCCATGTACTGGTCCTTGTCTCATCAGTAGCCCTTTCTCCGGAGGGGTGGTCGGGGGGCTGCCCCTCGCCCCCCGTGCCCTCCGAGCCGGCCCCGCCGCCCTCTGCGGCGTGGCTCAGTGGAAAGCGTACGCGCTTGGGAGTCGGAGGTCGTGGGTTCAAATCCCAGCTCTGCCAGCTGTCAGCTGGGTGACTTTGGGCAAGTCACTCAGTTACCCCGTCTGTAAAATGGGGATTCATTCGTTCATATTTATTGAGCGCTTATTGTGTGCAGAGCACTGGACTAAGCGCTTGGGAAGTCCAAGTTGGCAACGTAGAGAGACGGGCCCTACCCAACAGCGGGCTCCCTGTGAGCCCCGTGTGGGACAACCTGATGACCTTGCATCCCCCCAGCGCTTAGAACATAGTAAGCGCTTAACAAATGCCATCATTATTATTATGAATTCATAGTTATGGATTATAGTTCATATTATGGATTATTATTAGAGAAGCAGCGTGGCTCAGTGGAAAGAGCCCGGGCTTTGGAGTCAGAGGTCATGGGTTCAAATTACGACTCCACCACTTAGCTGTGTGACTTTGGGCAAGTCATTTAACTTCTCTGTGCCTCAGTTCCCTCATCTGTAAAATGGGGATTAAGACTGTGAGCCCCACACGGGACAACCTGATCACCTTGTATCCCCCCCAGCGCTTAGAACAGTGCTTGGCACATAGTAAGCGCTTAACAAATGCCATCATTATTATTATGAATTCATAGTTATGGATTATATTTCATATTATGGATTATTATTATTAGAGAAGCAGCGTGGCTCAGTGGAAAGAGCCCGGGCTTTGGAGTCAGAGGTCATGGGTTCAAATCCCAACTCCGCCACTTGTCAGCTGTGTGACTTTGGGCAAGTCATTTAACTTCTCTATGCCTCAGTTCCCTCATCTGTAAAATGGGGATTAAGACTGTGAGCCCCACTTGGGACAACCTGATCACCTTTTATCCCCCCCAGCGCTTAGAACAGTGCTTGGCACATAGTAAGCGCTTAACAAATGCCATCATTATTATTATGAATTCATAGTTATGGATTATATTTCATATTATGGATTATTATTATTAGAGAAGCAGCGTGGCTCAGTGGAAAGAGCCCGGGCTTTGGAGTCAGAGGTCATGGGTTCAAATCCCAACTCCGCCACTTGTCAGCTGGGTGACTTCGGGCAAGTCACTTCACTTCTCTATACCTCAGTTCCCTCATCTGTAAAATGGGGATTAAGAGTGTGAGCCCCACTTGGGACAACCTGATCACCTTGTATCCTCCCTGGCGCTTAGAACAGTGCTTGGCACATAGTAAGCGCTTAACAAATGCTATTATTATTATTATTTTATTATTATTCCTGGGGCGTCCAAGCTCCTCGGCCTCTGGGCCGGCGGGGCCTCGACCTCTGCCCGCACGTTCTCCCCGCAGGGTTCGGTGGTATCGGAGCGGGACTACGAGAGTCTGGTCATGATGCGTTTGCGCCAAGCGGCGGAGCGGCAGCAGCTGATCGCCCAGATGCAGCGGGAGGACGAGGAAGCCCTGCCCACGTAGCCGGGCTCGCCCCCCGGCCCCCAGCCCCCTCGGTTTAACACTGCCATTAAAAACGCTTTTTCTAAGAGGCAAGTCGTGGCGGGGATTGGGCCGCAACCGGGAGCCGGGTCGCCGGGGGGGTCTCCCCCGAGAAGCCTTCTGGCCCCTGCCCGGGTGGGAGGCCGTGCCCGCTGTCAGAAAGGAGAAGAAGTCCCTGATGGCACCGCAGCTCTTTATTGACCTGAAGTCTGGACGGGTACGGGGCTGGTTAACATTTTGCACGGGGCCTGGGCTTTAGGGGCCCGCTCAGCCGCCCCCCTCGCCTGGGACAGCCATCTGGGCATCAGGGGCCAGCAGTGGGTCAAGAGGAGGAGGAGGAAGAGGGCCCGGGGAGGAACGAGGGATGGGGTGGGCAACCCCAGGTCAGGGGAGGCCCAAGCTGCTCCCCCGTGGCGGCGGCGGCGGCGGAGGGGGGCTATTCCTTGTGCAGGCACCACACCAGGGTCTGGCCCACCCCCGTCATGCTGACCACACGGAAGCCCTGACCCTCCAGCTTGTCCAGGACCACACGGGGCGGGTCGTTGACAAAGTACTCCCAGCTGCGGAGAAAGGGGGGCAGTGAGGCCGGACTTGGGGGGAGAGCCCCCGGGGACCACCCCCTTCTTGGCCAGAACCCCCACGGGGACGGGTTTTGAGCAAGGGGCGAGGCGCAGGGGGGGCACTGGGTGTCTGCAACCCGGGCACCTGCTTCCAGGGCTGGCACCGCCTCTTCATCCTCATCAATTGTATTTATTGAGCGCTTACTGTGTGCAGAGCACTGTACTAAGCGCTTGGGAAGTACAAGTTGGCAACATCTAGAGACGGTCCCTACCCAACAGTGGGCTCACAGTTGAAAAGGGGGAGACAGAGAACAAAACCAAACATACTAACAAAATAAAAGAAAAGAATGCTGGTGGCCCTACTTCTGCCACGCTTTCAGCCGATCCGGGGAGGTGTGGGTTTGGCCCACCCATCCCTCAGGGGAAGGAAGGAGGACAGAAGCCGAGGGGGGACCCCAGCCCCGTTCCTTCAACAGGGGAAGACGGGGCGGGGGGGATGTGGCTTTGCTGGCTGACCAAGCCCTTGTCCGGAGGTAGACCTCTAATCTGCTTCTGCTGGGCAGAAGCAGCGTGGCTCGGTGGAAAGAGCCCGGGCTTTGGAGTCAGAGGTCATGGGTTCAAATCCCAGCCCCGCCGGTTGCCAGCTGTGTGACTTTGGGCAAGTCACTTCACTTCTCCGGGCCTCAGTTCCCTCATCTGTAAAATGGGGATGAAGCCTGTGAGCCCCCCCGTGGGACAACCTGATCATCTTGTATCCCCCCAGCACTTAGAACAGTGCTTTGCACATAGTAAGGGCTTAATAAATGCCATTATTATGACTGTGAGCCCCCCGTGGGACAACCTGATCACCCTGTAATTTCCCCCCAGCGCTTAGAACAGTGCTTGGCACATAGTAAGCGCTTAACAAATACCATCATTATTATTATTAATCGGTGGGCAGGCCGTGACCCCAACTGCCTTGATTACAGGGTATCGGACTGCCGGGCCGGGGGCTGAGTGAGAAGGGGGTACCAGTCCGTGCCAGCGCTGGGCGCGGGTGGCCCTGTCTGACCCCCTGGGTGCCAAGCAGAGGGGAGGGGGTTGGGCAGGGCATGCCCAGGAAGGGGGGGGGGGAGAGGTCAGAGGTCCCCGCCTCTGCCTACTTACAAATGGTTCCCAAGCGTGTTCCTCTTGGTGGCTCCCAGGCACAGCATCAGCTGGGGGTCCGACTGCTCGTCCCCCACCATCGTGGGACCCTCCTCCTGCGGGAATCGTATTTATTAAGCGCTTAGTGCATGCAGAGCACTGTGCTAAGCGCTTGGGAAAGGCAAGCTGGCAACCTAACTTAAGCCCCGGGCGACGCCCCCCGCCCCCTCATCCCGGACCCCTCTCCGCTCCACCCTCGCCCCCCTGGCCAAGAGGGCAGAGAAGCAGCGTGGCTCAGTGGTAAGAACATGGGATTTGGAGTCAGAGGCCATGGGTTCAAATCCCAGCTCCGCCAATTGTCAGCTGTGTGACTTTAGGCAAGTCGCTTCACTTCTCTGTACCTCCTCAGTTCCCTCATCTGTAAAATGGGGATGAAGACTGTGAGCCCCCCCGCGGGACAACCTGATCACCTTGTAACTCCCCAGCGCTTAGAGCAGTGCTTTGCACATAGTAAGCGCTTAATAAATGCCATTAAACAAACAAAAAAAAAAGGGTAATTAGCCCGGCTCCGCCACGTGCCTGCTGTGTGACCCTCAGCAAGTCACTTCTCTGAGCCTCAGTTCCCTCGTCTGTAAAATGGGGGTGAAGACTGTGAGCCCCGCGTGGGACAGCCTGATCACCTTGTATCCCCTCCCCAGCGCTTAGAACAGTGCTTTGCACATAGTAAGCGCTTAAGAAATGCCATCACCATCATCATCCCCGGCAGGTCGGGGGGCCACTGGCCCCTCCTTCCCTCCCTCCCTCTCTCCCTCCCTCCCTCTCTCCCTCCCTCCTTCCCTCCCTCCCTCCCTCTCTCCCTCTCTCCCTCCCTCCTTCCCTCCCTCCCTCCCTCTCTCCCTCCCTCCCTCCCTCCCTCCCTCACCATGCGGGTCTGGGTGCTGATGAGCAGGTAGGGCATCGTCCCGAGCTGCCAGGCGGACCCCGACTAGGAGCCCCCCCTCCAAGGGCCCGGCCCGAGGGCCCAGGGACGTCCGGAGCCGGGAGAGGGGGGCACAGCCCCAACCCCTGGGCCAATCAGAGGCGCGGACGGACGGAGGGAGGGGGCCCCGCCCCGCCAAGCCCACCAATCGGAGCCCGGTCCGTCTCATCACGTGGCTGGGCCGGCTTTCCCACGCCCCCTTTCCTCCACCCGTTCCCTCAATCCTATTTATTATTATTATTCGTAATCATCATAATAATGGTATTTATTCAGCGCTTACTATGTGCCGAGCACTGTTCTCCGTTCCCTCAATCCTATTTATTATTATTAATAATAATAATGATAATAATAATAATGATAATGGCATTTATTAAGCCCTTACTATGTGCCGAGCACTGTTCTCCGTTCCCTCAATCCTATTTATTATTAATAATAATAATGATAATAATAATGATGATAATGGCATTTATTAAGGGCTTACTATGTGCCGAGCACTGTTCTCCGTTCCCTCAATCCTATTTATTAATAATAATGATAATAATGATAATAATAATGGCGTTTATTAAGCGCTTACTATGTGCCAAGCACTGTTCTCCGTTCCCTCAATCCTATTTATTATTATTGTTAATCATCATAATAATGCTATTTGTTCAGCACTTACTGTGTGCCGAGCACTGTTCTCCGTTCCCTCAATCCTGTTTATTGATAATAATGATAATAATGATACTATTAATAATAATGGCGTTTATTAAGCGCTTACTATGTGCCCGGCACTGTTCTCCGCTCCCTCAATCCTATTTATTATTATTATTAATCATCATAATAATGCTATTTGTTCAGCACTTACTATGTGCCGAGCACTGTTCACCGCTCCCTCAATCCTATTTATTATTATTCTTAATCATCATAATAATGGTATTTGTTCAGCGCTTACTATGTGCCAAGCACTGTTCTCCGTTCCCTCAATCCTATTTATTATTCATAATAATAATGATACCACTAATAATAATGGCGTTTATTAAGCGCTTACTATGTGCCCAGCACTGTTCTCCGCTCCCTGAATCCTATTTATTATTATTCTTAATCATCATAATAATGGTATTTATTCAGCGCTTACTATGTGCCCAGCACTGTTCTCCGTTCCCTCAATCCTATTTATTAATAATAATGATAATAATGATAATAATAATGGCATTTATTAAGCGCTTACTATGTGCTCGGCACTGTTCTCCGTTCCCTCAATCCTATTTATTAATAATAATGATAATAATAATGGCATTTATTAAGCGCTTATTATGTGCCAAGCACTGTTCTCCGTTCCCTCAATCCTATTTATTATTATTGCTAATCATCATAATAATGGTATTTATTCAGCGCTTACTATGTGCCGAGCACTGTTCTCCATTCCCTCAATCCTATTTATTAATCATAATGATAATGATACTACTAATAATAATGGCGTTTATTAAGCGCTTACTATGTGCCAAGCACTGTTCTCCGTTCCCTCAATCCTATTTATTATTATTCTTAATCATCATAATAATGGTATTTATTCAGCGCTTACTATGTGCCGAGCACTGTTCTCTGCTCCCTCAATCCTATTTATTATTATTATTAATCATCATAATAATGGTATTTGTTCAGCGCTTACTATGTGCCGAGCACTGTTCTCCGTTCCCTCAATCCTATCTATTAATAATAATAATAATGATAATAATAATGGCATTTATTAAGCGCTTACTATGTGCCCAGCACTGTTCTCCGTTCCCTCAATCCTATTTATTATTATTGTTAATCATCATAATAATGGTATTTATTCAGCGCTTACTATGTGCCGAGCACTGTTCTCCGTTCCCTCAATCCTATTTATTAATAATAATGATAATGATAGTAATAATAATGGCATTTATTAAGCGCTTACTATGTGCCCAGCGCTGTTCTCAGCTCCCTCAATCTTATTTTTTATTATTATTATTAATCATCATAATAATGGTATTTATTCAGCACTTCCTATGTGCCGAGCACTGTTCTCCGTTCCCTCAATCCTACTTATTAATAATAATGATAATAATAATGAGATTTATTAAGCGCTTAGTATGTGCCAAGCACTGTTCTCCGCTCCCACTATTTATTATTATTCTTAATCATCATAATAATGGTATTTATTCAGCAGCGCTTACTATGTGCCGAGCACTGTTCTCCGTTCCCTCAATCCGATTTATTAATAATAATGATAATAATGGCATTTATTAAGCGCTTACTATGTGCCAAGCACTGTTCTCCGTTCCCTCAATCCTATTTATTATTATTGTTAATCATCATAATAATGGTATTTATTCAGCGCTTACTATGTGCCGAGCACTGTTCTCCGTTCCCTCAATCCTATTTATTAATAATAATGATAATAATGATAATAATGGCATTTATTAAGCGCTTACTATGTGCCCAGCGCTGTTCTCCGCTCCCTCAATCCTATTTATTATTATTATTAATCATCATAATAATGGTATTTATTCAGCGCTTCCTATGTGCCGAGCACTGTTCTCCGTTCCCTCAGTCCTACTTATTAATAATAATGATAATAATAATGAGATTTATTAAGTGCTTAGTATGTGCCAAGCACTGTTCTCCGCTCCCACTATTTATTATTATTATTAATCATCATAATAATGGTATTTATTCAGCGCTTACTATGTGCCGAGCACTGTTCTCCGTTCCCTCAATCCGATTTATTAATAATAATGATAATAATGGCATTTATTAAGCACTTACTATGTGCCAAGCACTGTTCTCCGTTCCCTCAATCCTATTTATTATTATTGTTAATCATCATAATAATGGTATTTATTCAGCGCTATGTGCCGAGCACTGTTCTCCGTTCCCTCAATCCTATTTATTAATAATAATGATAATAATGATAATAATGGCATTTATTAAGCGCTTACTATGTGCCCAGCACTGTTCTCCGTTCCCTCAATCCTATTTATTAATAATAATGATAGTAATGGCATTTATTAAGCACTTACTATGTGCCAAATACTGTTCTCCGTTCCCTCAATCCTATTTAATAATAATAATAATGATAATAATAATAATGGCATTTATTAAGCGCTTACTATGTGCCAGACACTGTTCTCCGTTCCCTCAATCCGATTTATTATTATAATTAATAATAATAATAATACTGATAATAATAATGGTATTTATTAAGCACTTACTATGTGCCAAGCACTTTCTCCGTTCCCTCAATCCTATTATTATTATTATTATCATTATTATTATGATTGATAATAATAATGGTATTTATTAAGTGCTTACTATGTGCCAAGCACTGTTCCCATCATCAATCGTATTTATTGAGCGCTTACTATGTGCAGAGCACTGGACTAAGCGCTTGGGAAGTACAAATCGGCAACATCTAGAGACGGTCCCTACCCAACAGTGGGCTCACAGTCTAAAAGGGCTCACAGTCTTAACAGTCTGTTCTCCGTTCCCTCAATCCTATTTATTAATAGTAATGATAATAATAATAATTATGATAATGAATAATGAATAGTGATAATAATGATGGCATTTATTAAGCGCTTACTATGGGCAAGGCGCTGTTCTAAGCGTTGGGAAGTTAAACGGCTTGGCCAAAGTCACCCAGCTGACAAGCGGCGGAGGCGGGATTAGAACCCATGACTTATGGCTCCCAAATCTGGGATCTTTCCACTGCGCCATGCTATGTGGCAGGCCTGGGGGGAGATACAAGGAAATCGGGTTGGGGACAGGGCCTGCGTCCAACCCGATTCCCTTGTATCTACCCCAGCACGGCGCCTAGCACGTAGTAAGTGCTTAACAAACGCCACGATTATTATTAACAAATGAACAAATACCCACATTATTATTATTATCATTATTATTAATTATTAGACAGAAGGCAGAGCACGTCCCCAGATGCCTAATCTCCAGCCGAGGAGCCGTCTGTGGTGCTGCCGCCCAAATTTTTCGCAGATGCGGGAGGCGATAGGTGGCTCGGCCGTCTCTGCACAGCGAGCCTGGTCGTGCCCAGATACCATCTTTAATATCCGCTGGCAGATGATAGTACGTCGGGGGCGATGGAGGAGGCCGCGAGCGAGGCGTAGCGGGTGGCTGGGGGGCGAGGGGGACCCATCGCTATGGTCTGAAATGAAAAAGACCACCAGTGTTCTTTTTTTAATCCACGCTGAGCCCCTGTGGAAATCAATCAATCAATCCTATTTATTGAGCACTTACTGTGTGCAGAGCACCAAGTGCTTGGGAAGGACAAGTTGGCAATAGTACAGTGCTCTGCACACAGTAAGTGCTCAAAAAATACAATTGATTGATTGATTGGACTTTCCAAGTGCTTAGTACAGTGCTCTGCACACGGTAAGCGCTCAATAAATACGATTGATTGATTGATTGATTGGACCTTCCAAGCGCTTAGTCCAGTGCCCTGCACACGGTAAGCGCTCAGTAAATACGATTGATTGATTGGTTGGACTTTCCAAGCGCTTAGTCCAGTGCCCTGCACACGGTAAGCGCTCAGTAAATACGATTGATTGATTGGTTGGACTTTCCAAGCGCTTAGTGCAGTGCTCTGCACATGGTAAGCGCTCAATAAATACGATTGATTGATTGATTGGACTTTCCAAGCGCTTAGTACAGTGCTCTGCACACGGTAAGCACTCAATAAATACGACTGAATGAATGGTCTAATTGCCCCTGGAACAAAGTTCTTTCTTACGCATAACCAAAATTTTCCTTCAGTAGTGTGGCCTAGTGAAGTGAACACCTGTATATATGTTTGTACATATTCATTACTCTTATTTATTTTACTTGTACATATTTATTCTATTTATTTTATTTGGTTGATATGTTTTGTTTTGTTTTGTTGTCTGTCTCCCCCATCTAGACTGTGAGCCCGCTGTTGGGTAGGGGCCGCCTCTAGATGTTGCCCACTTGGACTTCCCAAGCGCTTAGTCCAGTGCTCTGCACATGGTAAGCGCTCAATAAATACGATTGATTGATTGATTGGACTTTCCAAGCGCTTAGTACAGTGCTCTGCACACAGTAAGGGCTCAATAAAGACGATTGAATGAATGGTCTAATTGCCCCTGGAACGAAGAAGTTCTTTCTTACGCATAACCAAAATTTTCCTTCTGTAGTGTGGCCTAGTGAAGTGAACACCTGTATATATGTATATATGTTTGTACATATTCATTACTCTTATTTATTTTACTTGTACATACTTATTCTATTTATTTTATTTGGTTTATATGTTTTGTTTTGTTGTCTGTCTCCCCCATCTAGACTGTGAGCCCGCTGTTGGGTAGGGACCGCCTCTAGATGTTGCCAACTTGGACTTTCCAAGCGCTTAGTACAGTGCTCTGCACACGGTAAGCACTCAATAAATACGATTGATTGATTGATTGGACTTTCCAAGCGCTTAGTACAGTGCTCTGCACACGGCAAGCGCTCAATAAATACGATTGAATGAATGGTCTAATTGCCCCTGGAACAAAGTTTTCTTACGCATAACCAAAATTTTCCTTCAGTAGTGTGGCCTAGTGAAGTGAACACCTGTATATATGTATATATGTTTGTACATATTCATTACTCTTATTTATTTTACTTGTACATATTTATTCTATTTATTTTATTTGGTTTATATGTTTTGTTTTGTTGTCTGTCTTCCCCATCTAGACTATGAGCCCGCTGTCGGGTAGGGACCGTCTCTAGATGTTGCCAACTTGGACTTTCCAAGTGCTTAGTACAGTGCCCTGCAAACGGTAAGCACTCAATAAATACGATTGATTGATTGATTGGACTTTCCAAGTGCTTAGTGCAGTGCTCTGCACACGGTAAGCGCTCAATAAATACGATTGAATGAATGGTCTAATCGCCCCTGGAACAAAGAAGTTCTTTCTTACGCATAACCAAAAATTTTCCTTCAGTAGTGTGGCCTAGTGAACACCTGTATATATGTATATATGTTTGTACATATTCATTACTCATTTATTTTACTTGTACATATTTATTCTATTTATTTTATTTGGTTGATATGTTTTGTTTTGTTGTCTGTCTCCCCCATCTAGACTGTGAGCCCGCTGTTGGGTAGGGACCGTCTCTAGATGTTGCCAACTTGGACTTTCCAAGCGCTTAGTCCAGTGCTCTGCACATGGTAAGCACTCAATAAATACGATTGATTGATTGATTGGACTTTCCAAGCGCTTAGTACAGTGCTCTGCACACGGTAAGCGCTCAATAAAGACAATTGAATGAATGGTCTAATTGCCCCTGGAACAAAGAAGTTCTTTCTTACGCATAACCAAAATTTTCCTTCAGTAGGGTGGCCTAGTGAAGTGAACACCTGTATATATGTTTGTACATATTCATTACTCTTATTTATTTTACTTGTACATATTTATTCTATTTATTTTATTTGGTTGATATGTTTTGTTTTGTTGTCTGTCTCCCCCATCTAGACTGTGAGCCCGCTGTTGGGTAGGGACCATCTCTAGATGTTGCCAACTTGGACTTTCCAAGCGCTTAGTACAGTGCCCTGCACACGGTAAGCGCTCAATAAATACGATTGATTGACCATGTAGAGACAGTCCCTACCCAAGAGTGGGCTCACAGTCTAGAAGGGGGAGATAGAGAACAAAAAACAATGGTGGGGCCTGAGGAGGGACTGTGCCACCATGGGCAGGCATGATCCCTCTGCTGTCTATTTCTGCCAGTTGGGATCATTCATTCATTCATTCCATCGTATTTATTGAGCGCTTACTGTGTGCGGAGCACTGGACTAAGCGCTTGGGAAGTCCAAGTCGGCAACATACAGAGACCATTGTCCCTACCCTTTTAGACTGTGAGCCCACTGTTGGGTAGGGACTGTCTCTATCTGTTGCCAATTTGTACTTCCCAAGCGCTTAGTACAGTGCTCTGCACATAGTAAGCGCTCAATAAATACGATTGATGATGATGATACCCGACAACGGGCTCACAGTCTAGAAGAGGGAGACAGACAACAAAACAAAACATGTGGACAGGATCGGGGGTGACCTTCCTACTACAGGAGCGTGGCTCAGTGGAAAGAGCCCGGGCTGTGGAGTCAGAGGTCATGGGTTCAAATCCCAGCTCCGCCACTTGTCAGCTGGGTGACTCTGGGCAAGTCACTTCACTTCTCTGGGCCTCAGTTCCCTCATCTGTAAAATGGGGATTAAGACTGTGAGCCCCCCGTGGGACAACCTGATCACCTTGTAACCTCCCCAGCGCTTCCAGCGCTTAGAACAGTGCTTTGCACATAGTAAGCGCTTAACAAATGCCATCATTATCATTATTATTATTATTCTCTGAGCCTCAGTTACCTCATCTGTCAAATGGGGGATTCAGACTGTGAGCCCCTCGTGGGACAACCCGATCACCTTGTAACCTCCCCAGCGCTTAGAACAGCGCTTTGCACATAGTAAGCGCTTAATAAGTGCCACCATTATTATTATTATTCTCTGAGCCTCAGTTACCTCATCTGTCAAAAGGGGGATTCAGACTGTGAGCCCCCCGGGGGACATCCTGATCACCTTGTAACCTCCCCAGCGCTTACAGCAGTGCTTTGCACATAGTAAGCACTTAACAAATGCCATCATCATTATTATTATTATAGTAGTAGTGAGCGCTTAATAAATGCCATTATGATTGTTAGTAAAAGGTGAAAATCGCAAATGCAAGGGCGGGGCGACAAAGAAGGGAGTGGGGGGAGAAGGAAATGAGGGCTCAGTCAGGGAAGGCCTCTCGGAGGAGGCGTTGAAATAAAGCTTTGAAGGTGGGGAGAGGGAATCTGAAGAGGGAGGGGGTTCCAGACCAGAGGCGGGACGAGGGCCGAAGGTCAGGCGCTCAGCTAGAAGAGATCAAGGTACAGTGAGGAGATTGGCATTAAAAGAGCAAAATGTGGGGGCTGGGTTGGAGCAAGAGAAGCAGCGTGGCCCAGTGGAAAGAGCCCGGGCTTTGGAGTCAAAGGTCATCCACTTAATTATAATAATAATAATAATAATAATAATGGCATTTATTAAGCGCTTACTATGTGCACTGCACTGTTCTAAGCGCTGGGGAGGTTACAGGGTGATCACGTTGGCCCACGGGGGGCTCCCAGTCTTCATCCCCATTTTCCAGATTAGGTCACTGAGGCCCAGAGAAGTGAAGTGACTGGCCCAAAGTCACACGGCTGACAGTTGGCGGAGCCGGGATTTGAACAAAGCACAGTGCAAGGCACCGTTCTAATATATATATAGAATAGACATATATCTAGAATATATATCTATAGAATATATATAGAATATATAATATTCTATAAATATTTCTATGTATAAAATAGTAATTTTATACATAGAAATAACGTACAGTGCTCTGCACACAGTAAGCGCTCAATAAATACGATTGAATGAATGAATGAAAAGCGCTGGGGAGGATCCAATTAATCCCTCCCTCAGCCCACAGCCCCTAAGTACATATGGGTCATTTACTTTCATTCATTCATTTATTCAACCGTTTTTATTGAGCACTTACTGTGTGCAGAGCACTGTACATTATTTCTATGTATAAAATTTCTATTTTATAAATAGAAATATTTACAGAATATTATATATTCTATAGATATTCTATAGAATATTATATATGAAGTACATACAAATAAATATTTCTATAAAAATAGAAATATTATTTCTTCTAGACTGTGAGCCCACTGTTGGGTAGGGACCGTCTCTATATGTTGCCAACTTACATATTCTATAGATATATATTCTCTCCCCCTTTTAGACTGTGAGCCCACTGTTGGGTAGGGACTGTCTCTATATGTTGCCAAGTTGGACTTCCCAAGCGCTTAGTACAGTGCTCTGCACACAGTAAGCGCTCAATAAATACGATTGATTGATTGATTTGCACATAGTAGGCGCCTAAGAAATGCCATCATCATTATTATTATTATTATTAACGTTGCTTTGCGCATAGTAAGTGCTTAATAAATGCTATCATTATTACTATTATTACTATTAACAGTGCTTCGCACACAGTAAGCGCTTAATAAATGCCATTAGTATTATTATTCACAGCTTAGAACAGTGCTTTGCATACAGTAAGCGCTTAAGAAATGTCATTATTATTATTATTATTATTATTAAAAGTGCTTCGCACATGGTAATCACTTAACAAATGCCATCGTTATTATTCAGCGCTTAGAACAGTGCTGTGCACATAGTAAGCGCTTAATAAATGCCACCATTATTATTATTATTATAAACAATGCTTTGCACATAGTAAGTGCTTAATAAATGCCATCATTACTACTACTATTATTATCAACATATCTTGTACATATTTACTCTTGTACATATTTACTATTCTATTTATTATTTTATTTTGTTACTATGTGTTTTGTTGTCTGTCTCCCCCTTCTAGACTGTGAGCCCGTTGTTGGGGAGGGACCGTCTCTATATGTTGCCGACTTGGACTTCCCAAGCGCTTAGTACAGTGCTCTGCACACAGTAAGCGCTCAATAAATACGATGGAATGAATGAATGAATTACCGGTGCTTCGCACTGCTGCGTGTTAACAAATGCCATCGTTATTATTATTTTATTATTATTATTCAGTGCTTAGAACTGTGCTTTGCACATAGTAAGCACTTACCAAATGCCATCATCATTATTATTATTATTATTATTATTCAGCACTTAGAAAAGTGCTTTGCACATAGTAAGCCCTTACCAAATGCCATCATTATAATTATTATTCAGCACTTAGAACAGTGCTTTGCACATGGTAAACCCTCACCAAATGCCATTATTATTATTATTATATTATTTAGCGCTTAGAACAGTGCTTTGCACATAGTAAACCCTTACCAAATGTCCTCATTATTATTATTATTATTATTCAGTGCTTAGAACAGTGCTTTGCACATAGTAAACCCTTACCAAATGACATTATTATTATTATTATTATTCAGCACTTAGAACAGTGCTTTGCATGCTTTGCACATAGTAAGCCCTTACCAAATGCCATTATTATTTTTATTATTATTACTCAGCGCTTAGAACAGTGCTTTGCACATAGTAAGCCCTTACCAAATACCATTATTATTATTATTATTATTCAGCGCTTAGAACAGGGCTTTGCACATAGTAAGCCCTTACCAAATGACATCATTACCATTATTATTATTATTATTCAGCGCTTAGAACAGTGCTTTGCACATAGCAAGCACTTACCAAATGCCATTATTATTATTATTATATTATTATTCAGCGCTTAGAACAGTGCTTTGCACATAGTAAGCCCTTACCAAATGACATCATTACCACTATTATTATTCAGCGCTTAGAACAGTGCTTTGCACATACATAGCAAGCACTTACCAAATGCCATTATTATTATTATTATTATTATTCAGCGCTTAGAACAGTGCTTTGCACATAGCAATCGCTTGCCAAATGCCATCATTATTATTATTATTATTATTATTATTATCATTCGGCCCTTAGAACACTGCTTTGCACATAGTAAGCCCTTACCAAATGCCATCATTATTATTATTGTTATTATTGTTATTATTCAGCGCTTAGAACAGTGCTTTGCACATAGTAAGCCCTTACCAAATGCCATTATTATTATTATTCAGCGCTTAGAACAGTGCTTTGCATATAGTAAGCCCTTACCAAATGCCATTATTATTATTATTATTATTATTATTCAGCGCTTAGAACAGTGCTTTGCACATAGCAAGCCCTTACCAAATGCCATCATTATTATTAATGTTATTATTCAGCGCCTAGAACAGTGCTTTGCACATAGTAAGCCCTTACCAAATGACATCATTGCCATGCCCTTACCAAATCATCATCAATCATCATCAATCGTATTTACTGAGCGCTTACTATGTGCAGAGCACTGTACTAAGCGCTTGGGAAGTACAAACTGGCAACACATAGAGACAGTCCCTACCCAACAGTGGGCTCACAGTCTAAAAGGGGGAGACAGGGAACAAAACCAAACATACTAACAAAATAAAATAAATAGAATAGCTATGTACAAGTAATATAAATCATGATCATCATCATCAATCGTATTTATTGAGCGCTTACTATGTGCAGAGCACTGGACTAAGCGCTTGGGAAGTCCAAGTTGGCAACATCTAGAGACAGTCCCTACCCAACAGTG
Source organism: Tachyglossus aculeatus (assembly GCF_015852505.1). NCBI lineage: Eukaryota > Metazoa > Chordata > Mammalia > Monotremata > Tachyglossidae > Tachyglossus > Tachyglossus aculeatus. The sequence continues at coordinate 20,355,784 of NW_024044828.1, forward strand.
GGCTCACAGTCTAAAAGGGGGAGACAGAGAACAAAACCAAACATACTAACAAAATAAAATAAATAGAATAGCTATGTACAAGTAAAATAAATAAGAGTAATAAATCTGTACAAACATATATCCATATACACAGGTGCTGTGGGGAAGGGAAGGAGGTAAGATGTGGGGGATGGAGAGGGGAAAGAGGGGGAGAGGAAGGAAGGGGCTCAGTCAGTCTGTCAAATGACATCATTGCCATTATTAGTATTATTATTCAGCGCTTAGGACAGTGCTTTGCACATAGCAATCGCTTACCAAATGCCATCATCATTATTATTATTATTATTTTTATAAGGGAAAACCGAAAACACCTGCTTTGGGCCCGTCCTGCTCCTCCCCCTCAGCCCGGCCCCCTGACCCTGTGACCTCTGTGAAGGGGCGGGGCCTATTAGTGACGCCACCCTGGCCCCGCCCACTGACCGTGTGGCCTATGGGAGGGGAGGGCGCTCTGTATGACGTCGCCGTGTACCCGCCCACTGACCATGTGACCTCTGGGGGGCGTTCTGTGTGACGTCACTCTGGCCCCGCCCACTGACCATGCGCCCAAGTGGCGGGGCGGGGCCTATTAGTGACACCACCCTGGCCCCGCCCCCTGTCCGTGTGGCCTATGGGAGGGGAGGGCGCTCTGTATAACGTCACCGCGTACCCGCCCACTGACCATGTGACCTCTGGGAGGGTGCTCTGTGTGACGCCACTATGTCCCCGCCCACTGACCGTGCGATCAAGTGGAGGGGCGGGGCCTACTAGTGACACCACCCTGGCCCCGCCCACTGACCGTGTGACCTATGGGAGGGGAGGGCGCTCTGTATGACGTCGCCGTGTACCCGCCCACTGACCATGTGACCTCTGGGAGGGTGTTCTGCGTGACGTCACTATGTCCCCGCCCATTGATCATGCGACCAAGTGGGGGGGCGGGGCCTCTTCAGTGACGTCCCGCCCATTGCCCACGTGACCTCCATGAGAGGGGCGTGACCTCTATGTGACGTCACCCCGGGGCCGTGCCGGGATTGGCCGGTGACGTTTCCCGCCCCCCACGCGCGCGCCCGCCCCCTTGTCCCTGCCCCGAGGGCTGCCGGGAGGCGGAGGGCCTGCGCCTCGGCCTGCAGCAGGTGGGGACCGTCCCCGCTCATTCATTCATTCCTGCATTCATTCATTCATCCAGTCCTATTTATTGAGCGCCTTCTGGGTGCAGAGCACTGTACTGAGCGCTTGGGAAGGACAAGTTGGCAACAGGTAGAGACGGTCCCTCCCCACCGGGTCCCCCGAGGGCCCTTCGCCCGCCAAACCTCCCTCTGCCCGGACCCACGGAGAAGCGGAGAGAGCCCGGCCTGGGGACGGCACAGGTCGTGGGTTCAAATCCTAATCATAATAATGATGATGACGGCATTTGTTAAGCGCTTACTATATGCTAAGCACTGTTCTAAGCGCTGGGGAGGTTACGAGGTGATCAGGTTGTCGCAGTCTTCATCCCCATAATAATAATAATAATGGTATTTGTTAAACACTTGCTATGTGCCAAGCACTGTTCTAAGCGCTGGGGAGATAACGAGGTGATCAGGTTGTCGCAGTCTTCATCCCCATAATAATAATAATAATGATGGCATTTGTTAAACACTTGCTATGTGCCAAGCACTGTTCTAAGCGCTGGGGAGGTTTCGAGGTGATCAGGTTGTCGCAGTCTTCATCCCCATAATAATAATAATAATGGCATTTGTTAAACACTTGCTATGTGCCAAGCACTGTTCTAAGCGCTGGGGAGGTTTCGAGGAGATCAGGTTGTCTTCATCCCCATAATAATAATAATAATGGCATTTGCTAAACACTTGCTATGTGCCAAGCACTGTTCTAAGCGCTGGGGAGGTTTCGAGGAGATCAGGTTGTCTTCATCCCCATAATAATAATAATAATGGCATTTGCTAAACACTTGCTATGTGCCAAGCACTGTTCTAAGCGCTGGGGAGGTTTCGAGGAGATCAGGTTGTCTTCATCCCCATAATAATAATAATAATGGCATTTGCTAAACACTTGCTATGTGCCAAGCACTGTTCTAAGCGCTGGGGAGGTTTCGAGGAGATCAGGTTGTCTTCATCCCCATAATAATAATAATAATGGCATTTGCTAAACACTTGCTATGTGCCAAGCACTGTTCTAAGCGCTGGGGAGGTTTCGAGGAGATCAGGTTGTCTTCATCCCCATAATAATAATAATAATGGCATTTGCTAAACACTTGCTATGTGCCAAGCACTGTTCTAAGCGCTGGGGAGGTTACGAGGTGATCAGGTTGTCTTCATCCCCATAATAATAATAATAATGGCATTTGTTAAACACTTACTATGTGCCAAGCACTGTTCTAAGCGCTGGGGAGGTTTCGAGGAGATCAGGTTGTCTTCATCCCCATAATAATAATAATAATGGCATTTGCTAAACACTTGCTATGTGCCAAGCACTGTTCTAAGCGCTGGGGAGGTTACGAGGTGATCAGGTTGTCTTCATCCCCATAATAATAATAATAATGGCATTTGCTAAACACTTGCTATGTGCCAAGCACTGTTCTAAGCGCTGGGGAGGTTTCGAGGTGATCAGGTTGTCTTCGTCCCCATAATAATAATAATAATGGCATTTGTTAAACACTTGCTATGTGCCAAGCACTGTTCTAAGCGCTGGGGAGGTTACGAGGTGATCGGGTTGTCCCCCGGGGGGCTCACAGTCTTCGTCCCCATAATAATAATAATGGCATTTGTTGAGCGCTTACTATGTGCCAAGCACTGTTCCAAACGCTGGGGAGGTTACGAGGTGATCGGGTTGCCCCACGGGGGATCACAGTCTTCATCCTCATAATAATAATAATAGTGGCATTTATTAATAATAATAACGATGGCATTTGTTAAGCACTTTGTGCAGAGCACTGTTCTAAGTGCTGGGGGGCGGCTACAAGGTGATCAGGTTGTCCGGGGGGCGCTCACAGTCTTCATCCCCATTTTACAGATGAGGGAACTGAGGCCCAGAGAAGTGAAGTGACTTGCCCAAGGTCACACAGCAGACATGTGGTGGAGCCGGGATTCGAACCCATGACCTCTGACTCCAAAGCCCGGGCTCTTTCCATTGTGGCAAGCACTGTTCTAAGCGCGGGGGAGGTTACAAGGTGATCAGGTTGTCCCACGGGGGGGGTGCTCCCTGTCTTCATCCCCATAATAATAAAAATGGCATTTGTTAAACACTTACTATGTGCAAAGCACTGTTCTAAGCGCCGGGGAGGTTACGAGGTGATCGGGTTGTCCCCCGAGGGGTTCCCAGTCTTCATCCCCATTTGACAGATGAGGGAACTGAGGCCCAGAGAAGTGAAGTGACTTGCCCAGAGTCACCCAGCTGACAGTTGGTGGAGCCGGGATTTGAACTCGTGACCTCGGACTCCAAAGCCCGGGCTCTCTCCACTGAGCCACGCTGCTTCTCCGACACTCGTCAGCCGTGTGACTTTGGGCAAGTCACTTCTCTGGGCCTCAGCGACCTCGTCTGTAAAATGGGGGTGAAGACTGAGCCCCACGTGGGACAACCTGATCACCTATCTCCCCAGCGCTTAGGACAGGGCTTGGCACTTAGTAAGCGCTTAACAAATACCATTATTATTATTATTATTGTTATGGGGCGAGCAAGGGAAGAGATTCACGGCTCTGCTTGGAGCCCCGGGGCTTGGGCACGGGATGGGGAAAGGGTGTTGGCGCGGGTGACGTCGTCCCTGGGCAGCTGGGTCAGGGAGCAGGCCTCATTAAATTCAGTCGTACTTATTGAGCGCTTACTGTGTGCAGAGCACTGGACTAAGCGCTTGGCAAGTACAAGTTGGCAACAGGTACAAGTTGGCAACTTGGAAGGGTTGGGGTGGGGAACTGGGCGAAGGGAAGTGAAGTACCCCCCGGGGTGGCAACTACAGCTGGAATAATAATATAATAATAAATAATCGTTAAGCGCTTATTCCGTGCCAAGCGCTGTTCTGAACGCTGAATCAGTGCGGTCTACTAGGTAGAGCACGGGCTTGGGACCTCAGAAGGACCTGGGTTCTAATTTCGTCTCCGCCACGCATGTGCTGTGCGACCTTGAGCAAGTCACTTCACTGCTCTGCTTATTAAGCGCTGCTTCTCGAGAAGCAGCGTGGCTCAGTGGAAAGAGTACGGGCTTTGGAGTCAGAGGTCATGGGTTCAAATCCCACCAACTGTCAGCTGTGTGACTTTGGGCAAGTCACTTCACTTCTCTGGGCCTCAGTTACCTCATCTGTAAAATGGGGATGAAGACTGTCCCCTGTGGGACAACCTGATCACCTTGTATCCTCCCCAGTGCTCAGAACAGTGCTTTGCACACAGTAAGTGCTTAATAAATGCCATTATTATTATTATTATTCTCTTTGCCTCAGTTCCCTTATCTGTAAAATGGGGATGAAGACTGTGAGCCCCATGTGGGACACTCTGATTACCTTGTATCTTCCCCAGTGCTTAGAACGGTGCTTGGCACATAGTAAGCGCTTAACAAATACCATCATCATTATTTTTATTCTGTGTGCCTCAGTTCCCTCGGCTGTAAAATGGGCATTAAGGGCTTGAGTCTCGTGTGGGACAGGGACCGTGTCCGGCTTGGAAAACATTATCTTAGAGAAGCAGCGTGGCTCAGTGGAAAGAGCCCGGGCTTTGGAGTCAGAGGTCATGAGTTCAAATCCCAGCTCCGCCACTTGTCAGCTGGGTGACTGTTGGCAAGTCGCTTCACTTCTCTGGGCCTCAGTTCCCTCATCTGTAAAATGGGGTTGAAGACTGTGAGCCCCCCGTGGGACAACCTGCTCAACTTGTAACCTCCCCAGCGCTTAGAACAGTGCACATAGTAAGCGCTTAATAAATGCCATCATTATTATTATTATTATCTACCCCAGCGCTTAGTACGGTGGCTGACACCTAGTCAGTGCTTAAAGAATACCATAGACTGTGAGCCCGCTGTTGGGTAGGGACTGTCTGTATATGTTGCCAATTTGTACTTCCCAAGCGCTTAGTACAGTGCTCTGCGCATAGTGAGCGCTCAATAAATACGATTGATGATGATAAGAGAAACGGAGGCAAACCTCTGGCTCACCCATCCGCCCTCCTGTCTCCCCAGCACGTCCCCAAGTCCAGGATGGGGGTCCTGGTCGGTGCCCGCGGAGTGGTCGGGCTACTGCTTGGCACCGCCACGGGCCTGGGACTCCTCTGTGCCCTCTACATCCACCGGAGGCGACGGCCCCGGGCCCTCGTCGGGAGCCAGGGCTTGCCCAACTCCCTGGGCTACACCCGGACCTCAGAATCCCACCTGCACGGTACTGGCCGCCGGGTGCGGGGGGAAAGCGCATCCTCGGTTGAGGGGGAAGGAGGAGGGCGGTGCAGGGGGTCTGCCCGGCTCGCTCGGATGGAGAGAAATCTCCCACCGAGAGGTTATAGTGGGGAATCAATCAATCAATCGTATTTATTGAGCGCTTACTATGTGCAGAGCACTGTACTAAGCGCTTGGGAAGTACAAATTGGCATCACATAGAGACAGTCCCTACCCAACAGTGGGCTCACAGTCTAAAAGGGGGAGACAGAGAACAGAACCAAACATACCAACAAAATAAAATAAGTAGGATAGAAATGTACAAGCAAAATAAATAAATAAATAGAGTAATAAATATGTACAACCATATATACATATATACAGGTGCTGTGGGGAAGGGAAGGAGGTAAGACGGGGGGATGGAGAGGGGGACGAGGGGGAGAGGAAAGAAGGGGCTCAGTCTGGGAAGGCCTCCTGGAGGAGGTGAGCTCTCAGCAGGGCCTTGAAGGGAGGAAGAGAGCGAGCTTGGCGGATGGGCAGAGGGATTGGGGGCATTCCAGGCCCGGGGGAGGACGTGGGCCGGGGGCCGATGGCGGGACAGGCGAGAGCGAGGTACAGTGAGGAGATTAGTGGTGGAGGAGCGGAGGGTGCGGGCTGGGCAGTAGAAGGAGAGAAGGGCCCGGTTCTGGTGCCCTTCCTGCCCCGAACCGGGCAGGGCGAGGTGCCCACCGGGCCGGACGTGAGCCCCATCTCCCGATGGGGCGTCTGGCCGGCAGTGCCAGCCCAGAGTCGCGGCCCGCGAAAGCCTTTAGCGGTCCGAAGGGACCCACCGGTCCGGCCCCAGTGCCCTCCTCGCTGAGTCTCAGAGCCCGGGTAGGGGCCGGGCGGGTCTGGGCATCCCCACGTGCCAGCGTCCGGGGTGGCGGTCTCTCCAGAGGAGCGGTGGGCCCTTCGGCTCACGGCGGGGAGGCCCGGGGCCCGGGAGGTCGCCCAGGGGAGAGGCCGAACCGGGCCTCCCTTTGCCACGCAGCGGCGGCGGCGCGGCCCCCGGGGGAGGCGGGCGACGCGGTGGCGCTGGCCCGGCCCCCCCGGGGCGAGGCCGGACCTGCTGCTGGACCACCTGGACCTGGTGGTGAGCGGCCTGAGCGAGCTGCGGCGGGAGGTGGAGGAGCTGCGCGGCAGCCTGCCGAGCCTGGCCCAGGAGATCGTGGGCCAAGTCAGGTGGGTCTGCCCCGCTCCCCGAGGGGAGCCCGGGCCGAGGGGGGCCGGGGAGGGGCCCACGCTCCCTCTGAACACTCGGCCTCCTCCTCCTCTTCCTCCTAGGTCCCACCTGGAAGGCCAGAGAGGCACTCGACGGCGGCGCTTCCTCTACCACCGCGAGCGGAGCGACTCCACGGGCTCCAGCTCCATCTACTTCACTGCCAGCTCCGGCGGGGCCCTGACCGACGGCGAGAGCGAGGGCGGGTGAGCGCTTCCCCTCAATCAATCAATCAATCAATCAATCGTATTTATTGAGCGCTTACTATGTGCAGAGCGCTGTACTAAGCGCTTGGGAAGTACAAATTGGCATCACATAGAGACAGTCCCTACCCAACAGTGGGCTCACAGTCTAAAAGGGGGAGACAGAGAACAGAACCAAACATACCAACAAAATAAAATAAGTAGGATAGAAATGTACAAGTTAAATAAATAAATAGAGTAATAAATATGTACAACCATATATACATATATACAGGTGCTGTGGGGAAGGGAAGGAGGTAAGATGGGGGGATGGAGAGGGGGACGAGGGGGAGAGGAAGGAAGGGGCTGAGTGTGGGAAGGCCTCCTGGAGGAGGTGAGCTCTCAGTAGGGCCTTGAAGGGAGGAAGAGAGCTAGTTTGGTGGATGGGCAGAGGGATTGAGGGCATTCCGGGCCGGGGGAGGACGTGGGCCGGGGGTCGATGGCGGGACAGGCGAGAGCGAGGTACAGTGAGGAGATTAGCGGTGGAGGAGCGGAGGGTGCGGGCTGGGCTGGAGAAGGACAGAAGGGAGGTGAGGTAGGAGGGGGCGAGGGGATGGATGGACAGCCTTGAAGCCCAGGGTGAGGAGTTTCTGCCTGATGCGCAGATTGATCGGTAGCCGTTGGAGGTTTTTGAGGAGGGGAGTAATATGTCCAGAGCGTTTCTGGACAAAGATAATCCGGGCAGCAGCATGAAGTATGGATTGAAGTGGAGAGAGACACGAGGATGGGAGATCAGAGAGAAGGCTGGTGCAGCAGTCCAGACGGGATAGGATGAGAGCTTGAATGAGCAGGGGAGCGGTTTGGATGGAGTCCTCAGTTCTGGCGGGCAGTTGGGGTGAGCCTGCTCCAGAAAGGGCAGGGAACGGGGGCGGTGCCCACTGGGGGGGCCATCCAGTGCCATCCGAGAGGAGGGTGGCATCGTCTAGGGGCCACGGTACCAGCCAGGGCCATCCTCCCTGCCCACGTTGTAGTAGTAGTAATAGTATTTATTAAGCGCGTACTGGGTTCAGAGCCCCGTACTACGTGCCGGGAGAGGATGCACAGTTGAGAATTAGACCCAGTTCCTCGCAAGTCTAACGATAGTATTTCGTAGTATTTGTTAAGCACTTACTGTGTGTTAAACACTGTTCTAAGTGTTGGGATATCAATCAATCCTATTTATTGAGCGCTTACTGTGTGCACAGCACTGTACTAAGCGCTTGGGAAGTACAAGTTGGCAACATAGAGATAGATGCAAGGTAGATGCAAGTCAGTTACACTGGGCACATTCGCAGTAGAGAAGCAGCGTGGCTCAGTGGAGAGAGCCCGGGGTTTGGAGTCAGAGGTCATGGGTTCAAATCCCAGCTCTGCCCATTGTCAGCTGTGTGACTTTGGGCAATCATGTCACTTCTCTGGGCCTCAGTTACCTCATCTGGAAAATGGGGATGAAGACTGTGACCCCCCCCGTAGGACAACCTGATCACCTTGTAACCTCCCCGGCGCTTAGAACAGTGCTTTGCACATAGCGCTTAATAAATGCCATCATTATTATTATTATCCCTGTCCTGCTTGAGGCTCCCAGTCTAAGCTGGAGAGAGAACAGGAGAACTGAGGCATAGAGCAGTTAAGTGCCTTGCTCGGGGTCCCACAGCAAGCAGCTGGCAGAGGCAGGATTAGAACCCAGGCCCGGGCTCCATCCACTAGGCCTGTCGGGAATGGGGGGCACGTCTGACCGGGGATACCGGCCTGGGGAGGGAAGGAGGGCATTTCCGTCCGTGATTATTGCCCCGGTTGAATAACGGAGGGGTGTTCTGTTCAGGGTTACTCACTGGAGGGGCGGCCTCTCATCGAGATCCCTGCGGGGGCAAGGAGCCGGGCCGGAGGGGTGGGGGGTCTGGACCCGGCCCTCCCCGGCGCTCTGACCCGAACGCCCCGGCGCCTCCCACGCAGCTACACCACGGCCAACGCGGAGTCCGATTACGAGGGCGGCCAGACGGACGGAGACAGCGAGGACGGCGGCGAGGCGGCGGGCGAGGCCGGCGGCGAGGAGGCCGGGGACCAGCTGGAGCCGGCGGCGGGGGGCGAGGAGCTGGGCCCGCTCCTGCAGCGGGCGGATGACCTGCACCGGGGCGGCGAGCAGGACAAGAGGGACGCCTTCCAGCTGCTGCTCAACAACAAGCCCGTGGTAACTAATTCCATCCTACTTATTGAGCGTGCGCAGAGCAGTGTGTTAAGCGCTTGCGAAAGGACAGTACAACAATAAACAGACACATTCCGTGTCCGTATAACGAGGTGACGGCTCCACTCCGGGCCTTCTCGTCTCCCTCCCTTTGTCTTCTCCTTCCCCGGATGCCAACCTCGTTTTTGAGAGGCTCCCAAAGGGGCAGGAGGAGGGAGGGAGGACGGGGAAAGGCTAAAGGCGCGGTCCCGGCAACCCAGCCCCGTGTCCGTCCGATCCACAGTACGGCGACCGGCAGGACTTTCTGTGGCGCCTCGCCCGGGCCTACAGCGACATGTATGAGCTGACTGAAGAGGCGGATGAGAAGAAATCGTACGCGGTGGGCGGTGAGTCCCGGTGGGCAGGGGCCTGGTGAGGGTCAGGGGAGGAGGGGATGGGTGGATGAGTGGTATTTGGGGTAAGGAGCGGTCCCCGTCTTGGGCTTTCTGGTGCCCGGACATCGTGCTGGGGCAGCCTGCGTAGACAGCGGGAGGGTAGATGGGGATTGGGGGGAAAGGGGTGGGGTGGAAGGCCACACTGATCAAAAATAAAGACGCAGGAGCCTTTGGTCTCGGCCTGGCAGAGAGACTCGTGACTGGGGGAGGTTTGGCCGGCCGCTTGGCTCGCCAACGTGGTTGCCCAGCTTCTGGGGACTGGTGGGGAGGGGGTGGCCAGGACTGGCCGGAAGGCCCCCGTTACTGGTGTCTCTGGGGCCTCCTCCGGGGCATGGGCCGACTCCCAACTTTGACCTCGCAGGGAAGGAAGAGGCCGAGGCCGCCCTGCAGCTGGGGGACGAGAGCCCCGAGTGTCACCAGTGGTACGTGGCGGCCCGCCCGCCCACCCCCAGCGGGGCCGGGGTTGGAGTGAGGGTCCGCGGGGCGGAGGGTAGAATGACCTCCCTCCCTGTGCCGTGGCAGGAACGTCCAGGCCTCCGGGGCCGGTGAGGGTTGGGGGTGGGTAAGGGGCTTCACGGTCACCTCGGCCCCCTCTGGGTCTCCGGGTTGGGCTGTGGATGGCTGCTCCGAGGCCTCTTATTTTCCCCGCTTGCTCCTCTCTGCTCTGAATTGGATCCGCCCGATCCCGTCCCGCGGGACGGGGGGAGCGGAGATGGGGTCCCAGCCCGCGGGGAGCTCTAGGTGTTCAGGGGGTGCCGAGGAGTGAAACCCGAGAGTTGGGGTGGGCAGGGAGCCTAGCCGCACCCCTTTTATTCCTTATCGCTTTTATTACAGTACAGTAATTTTATTTAGTACAGTGCTCTGCACATAGTAAGCGCTCAATAAATACGATTGATGATTAATAATAATAATAATGAAGGCATTTATTAAGCGCTTACTATGCGCAAAGCACCGTTCTAAGCGCTGGGGAGGTTCCAAGGTGATCAGGTTGTCCCACGGGGGGGCTCACAGTTTGAATTCCCATTTTACGGATGAGGGAACTGAGGCCCAGAGAAGTGCAGTGACTTGCCCCAACTGGCAGAGCTGGGATTTGAACCCATGACCGCCCGGGCTCTTTCCACTGAGCCCTTCCTTTGTGCCCGGTACGGTCCTAAGCGCTGAGGCAGATACTTCGACCCCAGGCCCACGTCCTCCCCCGGGCCTGGAATTCCCTCCCTCTGCCCCTCCGCCAAGCTAGCTCTCTTCCTCCCTTCAAGGCCCTGCTGAGAGCTCACCTCCTCCAGGAGGCCTTCCCAGACTGAGCCCTTTCCTTCCTCTCCCCCTCGTCCCCCTCCCCATCCCCCTTTTCTTACCTCCTTCCCTTCCCCATAGCACCTGTATATATGTATATATGTTTGTACATATTTATTACTCTATTTATTTTACTTGTACATATCTATTCTATTTATTTTATTTTGTTAATATGTTTGGTTTTGTTCTCTGTCTCCCCCTTTTAGACTGTGAGCCCACTGTTGGGTAGGGACTGTCTCTATGTGTTGCCAATTTGTACTTCCCAAGCGCTTAGTCCAGTGCTCTGCACATAGTAAGCGCTCAATAAATACGATTGATTGATTGATTGATACAAGCTACTTAGGTTGGACGCAATCCCGGTCCCACATGGGGCACACAGAGTCTTAATCCCCGTTTTACAGACCAGGCCACCGAGGCAGAGATGTCCCACGGCGGATAAGTGGCGGAGCCAAGATTAGGAACGAGGTTCCTGCGGGCTCTCGGGCCTGGTCTGCGTCCACGGGCCCACGCTGCTTCTCTCGCCCTGGCAGGTACGCGGTTCTGGGCAGCCAGGTGGGTGAGCACGAGGGCATCCAGAAGCGCATCCAGAGCGGCTTTGTGTTCAAGGTGAGCGCGCCCGCCCACCATCCCCTTCCCCCCGGATCACCTGGGGGTGGGACTCCCTCCGCAAGAGGCCTTCCCTGACGGCGCCCTCCCTTTCCTCTTCTCCCGCTCCCTTCTGCGTCCCCCTGACTGGCCCCTGTATGACTTTGGCAATCAATCAATCGTATTTATTTTTATTTATTTATTTATTTATTTATTTATTTATAAAATCGGATTTTTCGACCGTGAGCCCACTGTTGGGTAGGGACTGTCTCTATATGTTGCCAGTTTGTACTTCCCAAGCGCTCAGTCCAGTGCTCTGCACACAGTAAGCGCTCAATAAATGCGATGGATGATGATGATGCTTTATTGAGCGCTCACTGTGTGCAGAGCACTGGACGGAGCGCTTGGGAAGTCCAAGCTGGCAACATGTAGAGGCAGTCCCTACCCAGCAGTGGGCTCACAGTCTAGTGGCAAGTGGGCAAGTCACTTCACTTCTCTGGGCCTCAGTGACCTCATCTGTAAAATGGGAATTAAAACCGTGAGCCCCCCCCCCCGTGGGACAACCTGATCACCTTGTAACCTCCCCAGCGCTTAGAACAGTGCTTTATTCCCCCTCCCAGCCCCACAGCACTTCCGTCCATATTGTTAATTTATTGAGTTCTGTTAATGTCTGCCTCCCCCTCTAGCCTGTAAGCTCGCTGGGGGCGGGGATCGGGTCCATTTATTGCTACATCATGCCCTCCCAAGTGCTCAGCACAGTGCTCCGCACACGGTAAGTGCTCAATAAATAGGTTTGGCTAACCGCAGGAACACGTGGACCGAGCCATCTCCCTGCAGCCGGACAACCCCAGGACCCACTTCCTCCTGGGCCGATGGTGTTACCAGGTGAGCGATCCCCCCGGGGCCAGGGCTGGGCGGGATGCTGTCGGCTGTCTTCCCCCGGAGCCCCATCCCACTCACGGCACCTTGATTTCCTCTCATCCCGCCGCCGACCCCTCAATCAATCAATTGTATTTATTGAGCGCTTACTGTGTGCTCCTCACCCACACCCGCATCCCACCTCGGGCCTGGAGCTTCTTCCCGGAGAAGAGAGGCAAAGAGCCCGGGCTTTGGAGTCAGAGATCGTGGGTTCGAATCCTGCCCCCGCCACTTGGCAGCTGTGTGACTTTGGGCAAGTCACTTCACTGGGCCTCATCTGGAAAATGGGGTTGAAGATGGCGAGCCCCCCGTGGGACAACCTGATCACCGTGTAACCTCCCCAGCGCTTAGAACAGTGCTTTGCACATAATAATGATGGTGGCATTTATTAAGCGCTTACTATGTGCAAAGCCCTGTTCTAAGCGCTGGGGAGGTTACAAGGCGATCAGGTTGTCCCACGGGGGGCTCACAGTCCTAATCCCCATTTTACAGATGAGGGAACTGATGCATAGAGAACTTAAGTGACTTGTCCAAAGTCACACAGCTGACAATTGGCGGAGCCGGGATTTGAACCCATGACCTCTGACTCCAAAGCCTGAGCCACGCTAAGCGCTTAATAAATGCCATCATTATTATTATTCCCCCTTCTTCTGTTTCCAACAGATGTTCACTCTCCCCACCTTCAGAGCTTTACTAAAAGCACACCTCCGAGAGGCCTTCCCCGTTTGAGCCCTTACTTCTCCTGTTCCCTCTCCCTTCTGCCGTCATCCCGACACTTGGATTTGCCCTTTATCCACCCCACCCTCACAACACTTAACCTTTCCACCTGTGATTTATCCGTATTCATTTCCCCCCTGTAGACGGTCAGCTCCTGGGGAGCGGGGAACGTACCCCCCAACCCCCGTTGCATTGCAGTCCCGCAGCCGCTTAGGACGGTGCTCTGCACACCGTAAGCGCTCAGTCAATCCCACTGATTGTGTGTGGCAGGTGGCCCACCTGACCTGGCTGGAAAGGAAGACCGTGTCAGCCCTGTACGACAGCCCCCCGAGCGCCTCCGTCCACGATGCCCTGCGGAGCTTCCTGAAGGTGCCGGACCGCGGGGAACAACTGGGAGACGAGGGGAGGGGGTGGGGGCCGGCCGGCCTCTCCGCTCCTCCCCAAGCGAGGCCTGGCGTGGAGGGTCCCCCGGGCCCCCTGGCACTGACAGCTGCGGTGGTGAGGCCAGAGGAGTCCCCAGCCCCCTTTCCCAGTGGCTCCGGGGACAATTCCCGGAAATCTCCCGTTGCCAGGTAGCCCAGGCAGGCAGCATGGATGCAACACGCCCGCCCCCGTCAGCAGATATTTGCGTCCCTCAGCTCCACAGCACTTGTGTACCGATCCATAATTTTTTTTATACTAATCATCATCAATCGTATTGAGTGCTTACTGTGTGCAGAGCACTGTACTAAGCGCTTGGGAAGTACAGGTTGGCAACGTATAGGGACAGTCCCTACCCAACAGTGGGCTCACAGTCTAAAATCTACAATCCCTGTAGATTGTAATCTCACCATAGGCAGGGAAACTGTCTGTTACATAGTACTCTCCCAAGCGCTTGGTATGGTGCTGTGCACACAGTTAGGGCACGATAAATGATCGGTTGATGGCCTCTTCCCAAGCCTACTTTGCCGTATGCCCCCTTTGCCCCCAGGGGATGGAGGTGGAGGCGGCTTGTCCCAAGCCCGGCTCATCCTGTTCCCTCTCCCTCTCCAGGTGGAAGAGTTGAAGCCGGGCTTTTCCAAAGCGGGACGGGTGTACATCTCCAAGGTAAAACAGCTCTACGCCTCTCCAGCCCCGAGGTGGGGGCCCACCGTCCTTCCCCCGGGAGGTCATCATCCTCATCAGTCGTATTTATTGAGCGCTTACTGTGTGCAGAGCACTGGACTAAGCGCTTGGGAAGTCCAAGTGGGCAACATCTAGAGACAGTCCCTACCCAACAGTGGGCTCACAGTCTAAAAGGGGGAGACAAAACCAAACATACTAACAAAATAAAATAGAATAGATATGGACAAGTAAAATAGAGTAACAAATATGTACAGAGTGACTTCGGGCAAGTCACTTAACTTCTCTAGGCCTCAGTTACCTCATCTGTAAAATGGGGATTAAGACCGTGAGCCCCTTGGGACAACCTGATCACCTTGTAACCTCCTCAGTGCTTAGAACAGTGCTTTGCACATAGTAAGCGCTTAATAAATGCCGTTATTTATTTTATTATTACTTATTAGTCACTGTCCGGTTCACAGCTGAACGGCGGCTGTGTGGCCCTGAAAGAGACGGCGGCCAGGCCGAGAATCAAGGGCTGAACTGGGGCGGGGGGTCGGTTTTCGAGTTGGCTCGGTGGGCTGTGACCACATCCCTGCTGCCCCTCTCACTCCTCCCCAGTGCTACAAGGAGCTGGGGAATAACACAATGGCCACTCAGTGGCTGAAACAGGCCCTGGAGCTGCCGGACGTCACCAAAGAGGTAGCCTGCCTTGTCGCGCCTTACCTGCTTCCGCGACGCGAGCCCCGCGCGCGGTCTGAATCCTCCTCAGAGAGCACGTTCCCACTGGGCCTCTCCCCTTGGGGCCTGGGGCCGCCGCTGTGGCCCCCGCCCCGGGGGACTGCAGCCCGCAGAGGGAGGGAGGGAGGGACGGGGGTGGGATGGGGGTCCCTTCCCACGCGGTCCCTTTCCCTCGGCAGGACTCGGCTTGCCACGAGGACCTGGAGGACCTGCAGGCCACGCTCATCTATTAAGCACATTCCCGGCAGGAACGAGGCGGCGGGCAGAGAGCCCGGGAACGACCCGCCGCCCCCATCCCCTTCCAGGCCGCCGGCCCGGCCAAGCCAGCTGATCCTCCCTGCCCCGGGGGGAGGTGAGTGGGGGCCGCGCTGCAGGGGAGGAGGAGGAGGAAGGACTTCCCCCATCTTGGGGTCTGAACCAACAACCGGTCCTTGCTCCTTTACCCCTTTCACCGGCGTGTCCCAGACAGTGTGAAGGCCCCTCTGGCTCCCGGGGGGAAGGGGGTGACCGGCGTGGAGGAGGCTGCCGTCCTCAGCCCCGGGGCGGAAACCTGGAATAAAGTAAGGTGAAGGACCAAGCAGCAGCGTGGCACTGTGTGTTTGTGTGTGTGTGTATATAAGCCCCTCCACGCAGGGCAGAGCACCATATGCCCGCCCCACCCATCGCCCGAAGCAGAGGCGGAGAGCCCTCCCTTGAGCCTCAGAACGGAGGCTGTTTATTTCTCGGCTCGCTGATGGCTACAGAATGCAGGCGGGGGGCCACAGGGCCGTGGGCGTGCGGGGGCGGACCCCAGCCCGCTCAACGCCCACCAGGAAGGAGCATCCGCCGCCCACCCCCGTCGCAAAGCGCAGCGGCACTCACGGACCTGAGCGCGTTGGGGAGGCTGGCCTCGGCCAGGTGGGGGTTCGAGTCGGGGCGCCGTGAGCCCGGTCCCCGGCCCTCAGTTGGGGGGAAAGGCCGGGCGGCCCCCTGGGAGCCGGCCTCAACCCCGGGCGGCAAAGTCCAGCCAGGCCCGGGGGCCGGCTTCAGTCTTTGGCGTCGCCCACACCGTCGGCGTTGATGGCGAACATGGCTTCCGCCTCGGGCAAGCAGGGCGAGTCGTAGATCTTGCAGATCCTGGTCTCTCCGCGCCCCTTCCTCAGGTACAGCCTGGCCGGGGACAGAGGTCGCCCGGCGGCCTCAGTTGCAGCCAAACCAAGGGGTCGCGGTGGCCGGAGCGTGGCCCCTCCACCCCCCCACCCCCGGGCCCTTCCCCGCCCGAGTCCCCAGCCCCTCACCTGGTCGTCGAGGCGTGAGCGATGATGTTTCCTCCAATGGGCTTTTTGGGATCGGCGGCAAACATGGCAGCCCCGTCCACCTGGGCCACCACCTGGTTGGTGATGACCACCGCCACGCCGAACTGGCAGGGAGAGGAACGCGGTCAAGGAAGTGTCCCTCGGGGCACCAGCTAGGGGCTTGGCGGCTCAGGACCGCCGGGGACGGGGGAGGCGAGGGTCCGTACCGCAGCACAGCGGTGCCCACCTCGTCTGCGAGCCGCAGCAGCATCCGCAGGAAGCGGGCCAGGTGCATCTGGCGGGCGGAGAGCTCCCCGCGGCCCGAGTAGTCGGTTCTGTAAAGGGCGGTGGCACTGTCCACGATGAGCAGGGCGTACCTAAGGGGCCAGCGCGCAGAGGCTGTGGGCATCACAGGGGAGCCCAGGCCTGGCACCCCCCGCCCCGGTCCCTGGACAGTGCTCCCCGCGGGTACCTGGACTCCACCATCATGGCAGAGGCCTGGTAGAGAAGCTGGGTCTGGTGGTCGGTGTTGAACCCTCGCGCGTACGCCACGTTGTCTAGGACGTCGCTGCCCGACAGGCCGTACCTGGGCGGAGGAAGAGGAAGACCTGGAGGCTGGGCCGCAGCTGCCTCCCGCTCTTTCTGGGGTCTGCTGCTTGTAACGCCCCTTCAGAGAGGCGGAGCCCGGGGTCCTCCCTGCCTCGTGCCCACTGGGGTGGCACCGTGGGGCGCCCGGGGAGCAAAAAGCCGCTCCTCAGGCCCTCCCTGGGAGCCAGAGTCTGAGGGAAGGGCGGCACTCAGAGGGCTTCCAGATGGACAAAAGTAGAGCCCGGCAGGAGGGAAGGGGGCAAGTGAATCAATCGGAGGGCAGCGTCTCTCTGACACGCCAGGGTCGTATCGAGATTCTCTTGTCCTGCACCTTCGAAGATGCCGTTTGGGAGAAACACACGACCACCAGTTTCGAGCCAGGCTTGGACTGGGATGGGGTGGTTGTAAACATTCCCCTCTCCTCCCTTCATTCTCCATCCCATCCCCCCCGCCTTACCTCCTTCCCTTCCCCACAGCACCTGTAGATATGTTTGTACGTATTTATTACTCTATTTATTTTACTTGTACCTATCTATTCTATTTTATTTTGTTACTATGTTTGGTTTTGTCCTCTGTCTCCCCCTTCTAGACTGTGAGCCCACTGTTGGGTAGGGACCGTCTCTATATGTTGCCAACTTGGACTTCCCAAGCACTTAGTCCAGTGCTCTGCACACAGTAAGCGCTCAATAAATACAATTGATTGACTGAATCACCGTCTTCACAACTGGAGATGGGCAACACCCGGGCCTGCTGCCCACCACCCAGGCCAACTGGCTCCCAGCTGCAGGCGGGGTGGCTGGAGGGGCACTCAGGCCCATCCCACGGGCGGGTGCGTGTTGACTGTTATTTTATTTTGTTAGTATGTTTGGTTTTGTTCTCTGTCTCCCCCTTTTAGACTGTGAGCCCGCTGTTGGGTAGGGACCGTCTCTATATGTTGCCAATTTGTACTTCCCAAGCACTTAGTACAGTGCTCTGCACATAGTAAGCGCTCAATAAATATGATTGATTGATTGATTGGAATGACAGGACAGGGCCAGTAGACACCCCTGGGGGAGGGAGGGAGGGAGGAAGGTACAGGCGCCCTGAGAACTCACCTCTCGGCCACCGCCAGCAGCCGCTCGGGCCGGAAGGTGCCCTCGGTGTCGATGTACATGGCCTTCCCCTCACCGCCGCCCCGGTCGATAGGGAGCTGCAGAGAGAGCGACAGAGCGTGTGGCGGACGGTGAGCGCGGGCCACGGCTGCCCCAACTTCCAGGGCTTCGGTGGCTGAGGGGCCAAAGGGACACAGCCGGACAGACCGTCTTCGCTCCCCAGCCCCGTCCACTAACACCCACCTACGACCACAATAATAATAATAATGATGGTATTTGTTAAGCGCTTACTATTTGCAAAGCATGCCCTGCAGGATAGAGCCCGGGCCTGGGAATCAGGAGGACCTGGGTTCTAATCCCGGCTCTGCCACTTGTCCGCTGGGGACCGTGGGCAAGTCGCTTCACTTCTCTGGGCCTCAGTTACCTCATCTGAGCCCACTGTTGGGTAGGGACTGTCTCTATATGTTGCCAACTTGTACTTCCCAAGTGCTTAGTACAGTGCTCTGCACACAGTAAGCGCTCAATAAATATGATTAATTGATTGGTTGTAAAATGGGGGTTGAGGCTGTGAGACAGGGACTGTGTCCAACCCGATTTGCTTGTATCCACCTCAGTGCTTAGTATAGTAAGCGCGTAACGAACACAATGATTATTATTAAAGCTCCCTCCCCCTTCCAGGCTCTGACGGGGCAGCCTGCTCCCTTAGGCAGTGACCAAGACCCCAGAACAACCCGTTTGCGAGCCCCCCAGTCCACCCGATCACCAGCCCCCCGAGTGGGAACTTCTCAGTCCCTCACATCCCAAGACCTTCCCGGGAATCCGAGGCCCTAGTGACCCCATTCATTCATTCATTCAATCATATTTATTGAGCGCTTACTGTGTGCAGAGCACTGTACTAAGCGCTTGGGAAGTCCTAGTTGGCAACATATAGAGACGGTCCCTACCCAACAGTGGGCTCACAGTCTAGAAGGGGGAGACAGAGAACAAAACAAAACGTATTAACAGAATAAATAGAATATGTACAAACGAGAGTAATAAATGTGTGCAAACATATATGCAGGTGCTGTGGTGAGGGGAAAGAGGTTAGAGAAGCAGCGTGGCTCAGTGGCAAACAGCATGGGCTTTGGAGTCAGAGGTCATGGGTTCAAATCCCAGCTCGGCCCATTGTCAGCTGGGTGACTTTGGGCAAGTCACTTCACTTCTCTGGGCCTCAGCGACCTCATCTGTAAAATGGGGATGAAGACTGTGAGGTCCCCGTGGGACAACCTGATCACCCTGTAACCTCCCCAGCGCTTAGAACAGTGCTTTGCACATAGTAAGCGCTTACTAAATGCCATCGTTATTATTATTATTATTAAGGCGGGGGGGATGAGGAGGGGATGCCATCCTGGCGAACCTCTCCCCATCCTTCGCCATGGGCTCCTCAGGGTCCCCTGGGCCCTCCAGCCCCAGTCGCCACACGCACCCCTTCGCGCTTGGAGAAGGACGCGTGGCGGGGTTGGGCCGGTCATAGGAACTTCTGGAATTATTAGGGCATCCTCGGCCCCCTCCCCGGCTTTCTCGAGGCCTTGGGGGAGAGGCGGCGGCCCCGGGGACGGGGAGGAGGCTGGGCTGAGCTGCAGATCTGGCTGGGCAGACCCATCTCAGCGCCTCGCCGTCCCCTTCCCAGCCCAGCTTCCGGGAGCAAGGCGACGGTGACTCACCTGGCAGGTCACGGCCAAGGTGTGGCAGATCTGGGTCTTTCCGGTCCGGAACTCCCCGAACATTTCCGTGATGGAGCCCGTCTCGATGCCCCCTGGGAAGGCGACAGGGAAAAACCGGGAGCCCCCTGAGGCCTGGAATTCGGTCTCCCAGACTGAGCCCCTTCCTTCCTCTCCCCCTCGTCCCATCTTACCTCCTTCCCTTCCCCACAGCACCTGTATATACGTTTGTACAGATTTATTACTCTATTTATTTTACTTGTACATATCTATTCTATTTATTTTATTTTGTTAGTATGTTTGGTTTTGTTCTCTGTCTCCCCCTTTTAGACTGTGAGCCCACTGCTGGGTAGGGACTGTCTCTATATGTTGCCAATTTGTACTTCCCAAGCGCTTAGTACAGTGCTCTGCACATAGTAAGCGCTCAATAAATACGATTGATGATGATGATGATGTTGTGTTGTGCTTTCCGAAGCGTTTAGTACAGTGTTTTGAACACAGTAAGCGCTCAATAAGTAGCGCTTATTGAGACTGTGGGCTTTTAGACTGTGAGCCCACTGTTGGGTAGGGACCGTCTCTATATGTTGCCAACTTGTACTTCCCAAGCGCTTAGTACAGTGCTCTGCACACAGTAAGCGCTCAATAAATACGACTGATGATGATGATGATGATGATGAAGTACCACCGATTGACTGATACTATCCCAGTCACCTAAGCGATTAGTAGAGAAGCAGCGTGGCTCAGTGGAAGGAGCCCGGGCTTTGGAGTCAGAGGTCAGGGGTTCAAATCCCGGCTCCGACAACTGTCAGCTGTGTGACTTTGGGCAAGTCACTTCACTTCTCTGGGCCTCATCTGTAAAATGGGGATTAAAACTGTGAGCCCCACGTGGGACAACCTGATCACCTTGTAACCTCCCCAGCGCTTAAAACAGTGCTTTGCACACAGCAAGGGTTTAATAAATGCCATCATTATTATTATTATTACAGTGTCAGCGCTTCAGCTAGTCTGTTCCAGGGTTGACTAAACACTTTGTGCCAAAATCAATTTATTTACAGTATTTATATTAATGTCTGTCTCCCCCTCTAGACTGCAAGCTCACTGTGGGCAGGAATGTGTCCGTTTATTGTTCTATTATGCTCTCCCAAGCGCTTGGCACAGTGCTCTGCACACAGTAGGCGCTCAATAAATCCGACTGACTGAACGAATGAAATGTACCATGCTCAGTGCTAGGGAAGCCGCAGCATAGTGGGATTGGACCCGGTCCCTGACCCTCAGGGGACAATGCAGCCTGACGATGGAGGGAGGGCAAGTGGGTTGGCCGCGTCTTACGGATGGGCCCGGGAGGGAGCCGTCAGGCCTGGGAATCAATCAATCAATCAATCGTATTTATTGAGCGCTTACTGTGTGCAGAGCACTGAACTAAGCGCTTGGGAAGTCCAAGTTGGCAACACATAGAGACAGTCCCTACCCAACAGTGGGCTCACGGTCTAAAAGGGGGATACAGAGAACAAGACCAAACATACTAACAAAATAAAATAAATAGATCTGTACAGGTAAAATAGAGTAATAAATATGTACAAACATATATACATCTATACAGGTGCTGTGGGGAAGGGAAGGAGGTAAGATGGGGGGATGGAGAGGGAGACGAGGGGGAGAGGAAGGAAGGGGCTCAGTCTGGGAAGGCCTCCTGGAGGAGGTGAGCTCTCAGTAGGGCCTTGAAGGGCAGGACTCCGGCTCTTGCTCGCGGCCCCTGCCGAGCGAGGGCAGGGGGGTGGCTACCTTGAAGCAGCTTGTCCAGCTCTTTGGAGCCCGTGGTGATCTGGATGATCTCCGACCGCCGCTGGTGGAATTCGGTGGCGGTGGTGAAGCCCATCGGGACGAGCTTAGCCGCCTCTGTCTAGGGAGAGACAGACAGAGCTACGGGCGGGGGCCCAAACTGCCACGGGGGACTGCCGGGGAGGGGCGACGGCTCCCAAGAAGTCGAGCTGAACCTCCCCGTCCCCGATCTATCCCAGGAGACATCCGTCAGGCCCACGGCCGGAATGCCGGCCCATCTCTCCAGGCCTCTGGGAGATGAAGGAGTCACCCAATCAATCAATCAATCAATCAATCGTATTTATTGAGCGCTTACTATGTGCAGAGCACTGTACTAAGCGCTTGGGAAGTACAAATTGGCAACACATAGAGACAGTCCCTACCCAACAGTGGGCTCACAGTCTAAAAGGGGGAGACAGAGAACAGAATCAAACATACCAACAAAGTGAAATAAATAGGATAGAAATGTACAAGTAAAATAAATAAATAGAGTAATAAATATGTACAACCATATATACATATATACAGGTGCTGTGGGGAAGGGAAGGAGGTAAGATGGGGGGATGGAGAGGGGGACGATGGGGAGAGGAAGGAAGGGGCTCAGTCTGGGAAGGCCTCCTGGAGGAGGTGAGCTCTCAGCAGGGCCTTGAAGGGAGGAAGAGAGCTAGCTTGGCGGAGGGGCAGAGGGACTGGGGGCATTCCAGGCCCCGGGGGATGACGTGGGCCGGGGGTCGACGGCGGGACAGGCGAGAACGAGGTACAGTGAGGAGATTAGCGGTAGAGGAGCATCCCAAGAAGCATCGCTCTGTTTTGAGGCGGAAGCCCTTCCCAATTGCTCTTTCCCGGCGGCCGTTCAGGTTTCCCAGCAGGATTCAGGCACACAAACCGAACGTCTGTTCGCCAAGGAACAAAATAAGGCCCGTTCTCTGACCCCACCGCCCCCAGGGAATATTGCGCTTTTCTTGACCGCCCCCCGGCCCCTTGATCTGGGCTCCCTTGGGCATCCGGACAAGCTGGGGGAGTTTCCGACTGCCTCGGTCTACTGGACCCGAGGGGTCCAAGAGAAGCAGCAAGGCCTAGTGGAAGGAGCATGGGCCTCGAGGTCAGAGGACCTGGGTTCTAATACTGTCTTGGCCCCTTTTTTTTTCTTTTTTCTAGACTGTGAGCCCACTGTTGGGTAGGAACTGTCTCTATATGTTGCCAACTTGTACGTCCCAAGCACTTAGTACAGTGCACTGCACACAGTAAGCGCTCAATAAATGATTGATTGATTATTTGTTAAGCGCTTACTGTGTGCCAAGCATTGTACTAAGCGCCAGGGTAGATGCCAAGCTCATCAGCTTAGACAAAGCCCGCGTCCCACTTGGGGCTCACAGTCTTCATCCCCGTTTTACAGATAAGGTAACTGAGGCCCAGAGAAGCGAAGTGACTTGCCCAAGGTCATACAGCAGATAAGCGGCGGAGCTGGAATTAGAACCCGGGTCCTTCCGTCTCCCAGGCCCAGGCTCTACCCGCTAGTACAGGGGGCTACCCCAGTGCTGCGCAAAATACGCGCTAATCCTACAACACTTCACTGAGTGAAGTGCGTGGCTCGGAGGAAAGAGCCCGGGCTTTGGAGTCAGAGGTCATGGGTTTAAATCCCGGCTCCGCCAACGGTCAGCTGTGTGACTTTGGGCAAGTCACTTCACTTCTCTGGGCCTGTTACCTCATCTGTAAAATGGGGATACATATTTATTACTCTATTTATTTATTTATTTATTTATTTTACTTGTACATTTCTATCCTATTTATTTTATTTTGTTGGTATGTTTGGTTCTGTTCTCTGTCTCCCCCTTTTAGACCGTGAGCCCACTGTTGGGTAGGGACTGTCTCTATGTGTTGCCAATTTGTACTTCCCAAGCGCTTAGTACAGTGCTCTGCACATAGTAAGCGCTCAATAAATACGATTGATTGATTGATTGATTGATTAAAACTGTGAGCCCCCCTTGGGGCAACCTGATTGCCTTGTTACCTCCCCAGCGCTTAGAACAGTGCTTTGCACATAGTAAGCGCTTAACAAATTTCATCATTATTATTTTCCTGTATATATGTTTGTACATATTTATTACTCTATTTATTTATTTATTTTACTTGTACATATCTATTCTATTTATTTTATTTTGTTAGTACGTTTGGTTTTGTTCTCTGTTTCCCCCTTTTAGACTGTGAGCCCACTGTTGGGTAGGGACTGTCTCTGTATGTTGCCAACTTGGACTTCCCAAGCGCTTAGTACAGTGCTCTGCACACAGTAAGCGCTCAATAAATACGATTGATGATGATGATGATGAGTATTATCTAGACAGTGAGTTCCTTGTGCCGGGAGAGACGAGATATCCTCGGTGCTAACGAAACAGACCAGCGGGGACGGGCCGTGGCGTCTTTTTCCCTAGAATTAAGACATTTCGGCAAACCAGGGTGGCACTTGACAGACTGAATAAAACGGGCATCGCAGGGAGTCACCCGCTTTTCCAAGGAGGCTCTAGATGGTAAGCTCGCTGTGGGCAGGGAACGTGTCCACCAACTCTGTTGGAGCATCCCCTCCCAAGCGTTTAGTGCACCGTTAGCGCTCAATAATCATCATTGCAGCCAGTGAGGAGTCAATTAATACCACTGATAATAATAATAATAATAATGGCATTTATTAAGCACTTACTACGTGCAAAGCACTGTTTTAAGCGCTGGGAGTGGGGGGATACAAGGTGATCAGGTTGTCCCGCATGGGGTTCACACTTATCACCCCCATTTTACAGATGAGGTAACTGAGGCTCCGAGAAGTTAAGAGACTTGCCCAAGGTCACACAGCAGACACGTGGTGAAGCCGGGATTCAAACCCATGACCTCTGACTCCAAAGCCCGGGCTCTTTCCACTGAGCCACGTTGCTTCTCTAAAGCACTGATGACGGCGATTCATTCATTCAATGATATTTACGGAGCGCTGTGTGCAAAGCACTGAACCGAGGGCTTGGGAGAGTATAGAGAAGCAGCGTGGCCCAGTGGAAAGAGCCCGGGCTTTGGAGTCGGAGGTCATGGGTTCGAATCCCGGCTCCACCAATTGTCAGCTGGGTGACTTTGGGCAAGTCACTTCTCTGGGCCTCAGTTACCTCATCTGTAAAACGGGGATGAAGACTGTGAGCCCCACGTGGGACAACCTGATCACCTTGTATCCCCCCCGGCGCTTAGAACAGTGCCTTGCACATAGTAAGCGCTTCATAAATGCCATTATTATTACTACATCGTAACAGCAAACAGACACATTTCCTGCCCTCAATGATATTACAGTCTGGAGGGGCAGACAATCTGATGTCGGTAGGGATGGAAAGGGCCGGACCAATCATCCCGTTTCAAACGGGCCGATCGGGCCGGCGGCACGCAAACAAAACCGCGAGCCAAGTCCGGCGCTTACCAGGATCTTATCGGCTTTGGCTTCACTGATGCCTTTGATGTTGATCAGCTCTTTCTTAGGGGCGTAGGCCACGGCCTCCACCGTGTGAAACCCGGCTTCCTCCAGCTTCTTCACGTCGTTGGCGCTGATGCCGCATTGCTACGGAGCCAGGGAAACCCTTCTCAGGGCCCGGGGCCGGGGTGCCACCCGCCCACACTCACGGGAAGAGCCCCCAGGCTGGGGGAGAGAGAGGGCATCAAGCCAAGGTGGGGGGAGTGGGAGCTACTCCCAGGAGAAGGGTGGAGGGCACCCCCTGAGTCAAATAATAATAATAATTATGATGGTATTTATTAAGCAGCATGGCTCAGTGGAAAGAGCGCTGGCTTTGGAGTCAGAGTCACGGGTTCAAATCCCGACTCCGCCAATTGTCAGCTGTGTGACTTTGGGCTAGTCAACTTCTCTGGCCCTCACTTCCCTCATCTGGAAAATGGGGATTAAGACTGTGAGCCCCCCTTGGGACAACCGGATCGCTTTGCACATAGTGCAAGAACAGTGCTTTGCACATAGTAAGCTCTTAATAAATGCCATCATCGTCATTATTATTACATATCTATCCTATTTATTTACATATCTATCCTATTTATTTTATTTTGTATGTTTGGTGTTGTTCTCTGTCTCCCCCTTTTAGACTGTGAGCCCACTGTTGGGTAGGGACTGTCTCTAGATGTTGCCAATTTGTACTTCCCAAGCGCTTAGTACAGTGCTCTGCACATAGTAAGCGCTCAATAAATACGATTGATGATGATGATGATGATGATGATGATTACATATCTATCCTATTTATTTACATATCTATCCTATTTATTTTATTTTGTTAGTATGTTTGGTGTTGTTCTCTGTCTCCCCCTTTTAGACTGTGAGCCCACTGTTGGGTAGGGACTGTCTCTATATGTTGCCAATTTGTACTTCCCAAGCGCTTAGTACAGTGCTCTGCACATAGTAAGCGCTCAATAAATACGATTGATGATGATGATGATGATGATTATTATTGTTAAGCGATTACTATGTACCTGGAACTGTTGTCGGCGTGGGGTAGATAACAAGCTAATCAGGGACCGGGGACTGTGTCCGACGTGGGGCTCACAGTCTTAATCCCCATTTTACAGATGAGGGAACTGAGGCCCAGTGAAGTGAAGTGACTTCCCCAAGGTCACACAGCAGACAAGTGGCAGCCGGGATTAGAACCCAGGTCCTTCTAACTCCCAGGCCGGGGCTCTAGCCACGAGGCCACGCTGCTTCCTGGGGTGATACACAGCAGCTAAGCTCATTGTGGACGGGACACGTATCTGTTATATTGTTGTACTGTCCTCTCCCAAGTACTTAGTACAGTGCTCTGCACACAGTAAGCGCTTGAGAAAGATAATAATAATAATAATGACGGCATTTATTAAGCGCTTACGGACCGACTGCCTTCATGAATAGGAGGCTGGCCAGAGCCCTAGTCTCCCGAGGGGAATCGAGTTCCATGCGTCTCCTGTTTCAGAAAAACCCTATAAACAAGTGACAAGCCGGGCCTCTTCAACAGTGCTTTGCACATAGTAAGCGCTTTACAAATGCCATTCATTATTATTATTACCGTGTGGATCACAGAACGGTTAACTTGAAGCTAGCGAGGTGGCGGGTCAGCCAGGGGCTGATCTCTGAGCCAGAGCTGTCGTCAGGGATCGTCCCCTTCGGGGACGGAGAGACGGCCTTCAAATTAACATTTGATGTCGTCCATCCCGGGGAGGGCAGCGATTTCCAGGGGCCCCGCGGGGTGGGACGTGAGGTAGAGGCCCTTGGAGTTGAGGGGGGCGGGGAGGGGGTTCGCCTACCTCCAGCCGGGTTATGGGCTGCGGGCCAAAGTTTTCCTCCGCCACTGAGGTGTCCGCGCTGGCCTCCATCTGCACCTGCATGGCCATCCTCCCCGCCCCGGTGCCACCTCCTTGACGAAAATCTGAGGAGAAATTAGACTTTTAGACTGTGAGCCCACTGTTGGGTAGGGACTGTCTCTATGTGAAGCCAATTTGTACTTCCCAAGCGCTTAGTACAGTGCTCTGCACATAGTAAGCGCTCAATAAATACGATTGATTGATTGATTGATTGAGAAATGGAGACAGAGCCGGCCTTGCTTATCTGGTGGGCGCTGGTTTTTGATTTAAACTTCCTGGCGTGGCCCTTTCCCCGGCTGGTCACCCCCACACCTGGTAGCCCCCCCATAGAGACGTCTCGGGGTCCCCCCTAAACCCCAGTCTGGTCAGGGCTGGGTGAGGGGAGGCCAGAGCGTCCGCGAGAGAAGCAAAACCGGTCTGTCCGTCAATTGTATTTATTAAGTGCTTATTGCGGGCAGAGCCCTGTACTGAGCGCTTGGGAGAGTAAAATATAACAGGGTTGGTAGACACAATCAGCTAACAGTCTAGAGCAGGAGGCATCATCATCAATCGTATTTATTGAGCGCTTACTATGTGCAGAGCACTGTACTAAGCGCTTGGGAAGTCCAAGTTGGCAACATCTAGAGACGGTCCCTACCCAACAGTGGGCTCACAATCTAAAAGGGGGAGACAGAGAACAAAACCAAACATACTAACAAAATAAAATAAATAGAATAGATATGTACAAATAAATTAGAGTAAAAAAAATATGTACAGTCATTAATATAAATGATCATCATCATCAATCGTATTTATTGAGCGCTTACTATGTGCAGAGCACTGTACTAAGCGCTTAATGGATACACACGTACCTAAGTGCCGTGGGGCTGAAAGAAGGGTGAATAAAGGGTGAATAAATATTTGGGTAAATACACAAATACAAGTGTAAGGGTGACACAGAAGGAAGTGGGAGAAGAGGAAATGTCGTCTTTTCCTTCTTCCTCCGATCTTTAAAGTATTTTGGGTCCACCACCCCTACTCGATTGCAATCTCCTTACAGCACGGATTGTCTATAATGTAATAATTGCGGTAAGTCAAGCGCTGTACCAAGCGTGGGGACAGGTACAAGAAAATCAGGTCAGACACAATTCCTGTCCCATGAGGGGCTCACGGCCTAAGGGGAAGAGAGAAACGGTATTGAATCACTGAAACCCCATACTGCAGATGAGGAAACAGAGGCACGGAGCAGTTAAGTGATCTTGCCCAAAGCCATATCCGTAATTTATTAATTGCTGTCTCGCCCACTTGACTGTAAGCTCATTGTGGGCAGGGAATGTGTCTGTTCATGGTTATAGTGTATTCCACGGTGTTTAGCAGAGTGTTCTGCACACTGTAAGTGCTCAATAAATATGACAGAATGACGGAGCCGAGATTGGAACCCAGCCCCTCTTTCAAACCCGGGCTCTTCCCACACCTTCCCTCAATTTTCCCAAGCACTTAGTACACTGCACACATTAGAGGTGCAGTGAACTGGACTGTCAGATTGACACCCCCCACCTGCCTGCTGTGTGAGCTTGGGCATGTCACTTCACTTCTCTGTGCCTCAATTCCTTCATCGGCAAAATGGGAATTCAATACCCGTTCTCCTTAGAACGTGCACCCGACGTGGGACCTGATAATCTTGTTCGCACCACAGTACAAAAGGACATTTTGCAAATAAATGGCAAGCACTTAATACCACAATTATTAGCATTATTATCATTTAGATAAGCTATACTGGGCTTAATGAAGATATAACTTGAATGACACAGACAAACCAAAGTGGCATCCTTACAGCTTTTTCCAAGCTCGTAGACTATGAATATTATGTAGATTATGAATATTATGTAGAATATGAATATCACGAATAGTCACTCCAACAGTGGCGGTGTGGCTTAGGGGAAAGTGCATCGCGGGTTGGGAGTCGGAGGATTCGAGTGCTAATGCACCTTGTCTGCTGCCTGACTTTGGGTAAGTCACTTCGCTTCTCTGTGTCTCAGTTTCCCCATCTGTAAAATGGGGATCGACATTTACTCTTCCTCTCTCATCTTCAAAATCATCCTCATCATCATCAATCGTATTTATTGAGCGCTTACTATGTGCAGAGCAC
The DNA here is from genome assembly GCF_015852505.1 of Tachyglossus aculeatus. Lineage (NCBI taxonomy): Eukaryota > Metazoa > Chordata > Mammalia > Monotremata > Tachyglossidae > Tachyglossus > Tachyglossus aculeatus. The sequence continues at coordinate 20,384,516 of NW_024044828.1, forward strand.
TGTACTAAGCGCTTGGGAAGTACAAATTGGCAACACATAGAGACAGTCCCTACCCAACAGCGGGCTCACAGTCTAAAAGGGGGAGACAGAGAACAAAACCAAACATACCAACAAAATAAAATAAATAGGATAGATATGTACAAGTAAAATAAATAAATCTTACTGAAACTACATCTCCAAGAGACTTTCCAGACTAAGCCCCCATTTCCCCTATTCCCGCTCTCTACTGCTTCATCTTTATATTGAATTTGTACCCTTTATTCACAGCACTGCTGTACATATCCACAGTTTATTAAAATGCCTGTCTCCCCTCTAGATGATAAACTCTTGTACTTCCCAAGCGCTTAGTACAGTGCTCTGCACACAGTAAGCGCTCAAAAAATACGCTCAAAAAATACGATTGAATGAATGAATGAATGAATGAACGTCTAACAACTGTTATAGCGTCCTCTCCCAAGCGCTTAGGATAGTGCTCTGCACATGGTAAGCGCTCAATAAATACAACCGATTGATTGACCCGGGGTGGAGTAGACACCTCCACAGTAGTCACTTTAGGATGCCAACTCGGGCATCTTCTAGCAGGCAGTTACTTTCCAAAGGGGGTGGTTCCATGCAGGAATCTACACTCAGAAAGCATTCAATAAATACCTAGAAGCAGCAAGAAATAATAATAATAATGGCATTTATTAAGCGCTTACTATGTGCAGAGCACTGTTCTAAGCGCTGGGCAGGTTACAAGGTGATCAGGTTGTCCCACGGGGGGGCTCGCGGTCTTAATCCCCATTTTACAGAAATAGTGCACAGAACCCGGGCCCGGGATTCAGAAGGTCGTGGGTTCTAATCCCGGCTCCGCCACTTGTCTGCTGGGTGACGTTGGGCAAGTCACTTCACTTCTCTGGGCCTCGGTTACCTCAAAATGGAGATTAAGACGTCACTTCACTTCTCTGGTTCCCTCATCTGTAAAATGGGGATTAAGACTGTGGGCCCCGTGGGGGACAGGGACTATGTCCAATCTGATTTGTTTGTACCCACCCCAGCGTTTAGGGACCGGCACACAGTAAGCACTTTAATTCATTTATTTATTCATTCAATAGTATTTATTGAGCGCTTACTGTCTTAATACTTAATAAGTTTAACGCTGGAGAAGCAGCGTGGCTCAGTGGAAAGAGCACGAGCTTGGGAGTCGGAGGTCATGGGTTCTAATCCCCGCTCCGCCACTTGCCAGCTGTGTGACTTTGGGCAAGTCACTTAACTTCTCTGTGCCTCGGTTACCTCATCCGTGAAACGGGGATTAAAACTGTGAGCCCCCCGTGGGACAACCTGATTCATTCATTCATTCGATCGTATTTATTGAGCGCTTACTGTGTGCAGAGCACTGGACTAAGCGCTTGGGAAGTCCAAGTTGGCAACATATGGAGACGGTCCCTACCCAACAGCGGGCTCACAGTCTAGAAGGGGGAGACAGAGAACAAAACCACACACTGACAAAATAAAATAAACAGAATAGATATGTATAATCAATCAATCAATCGTACTTATTGAGCGCTTACTGTGTGCAGAGCACTGTACTAAGCGCTTGGGAAGTCCAAGTTGGCAACATATAGAGACGGTCCCTACCCAACAGTGGGCTCACAGTCTAAAAGGCGGAGACAGAGAACAAAACCACACACCGACAAAATAAAATAAATAGAATAGATATGTATAATCAATCAGTCAATCAATCGTACTTATTGAGCGCTTACTGTGTGCAGAGCACTGGACTAAGCGCTTGGGAAGGACAAGTTGGCAACATCTAGAGACGGTCCCTACCCAACAGTGGGCTCACAGTCTAGAAGGGGGAGACAGAGAACAAAACAAAACATATTAACAGAATAAAATAAATAGAATAAATATGTACAAGTGAAATAAATAAATAAATGGAGTAATAAATACGTACAAACATATATACACAGATACAGGTGCTGTGGGGAAGGGAAGGAGGTAAGATGGGGGGGATGGAGAGCGGGACGAGGGGGAGAGGAAGGAAGGGGCTCAGTCTGGGAAGGCCTCTTGGAGGAGGGGGCGGCCGCCTCGACGCCCCTCTGGGGACCAGTTAGGGTTGGTTGGGCCGGTGACCGTTGGCTCAGTGGAAAGAGCTCGGGCTTTGGAGCCCGAGGTCGTGGGTTCAAATCCCGGCCCTTCCAGCTGTCAGCTGTGTGACTTTGCTTAAGTCACTTGACTTCTCTGGGCCTCAGTGACCTCATATGGAAAATGAGGATAAAGACTGTGAGCCCCCTGTGGGACAACCTTGTAACCTCCCCAGCGCTCAGAACAGTGCTTTGCACCCAGTAAGCGCTTAATAAATGCCATTATTATCATTATTATTATTATCATCAGGCCCTGTCACTCACCTGATCGCTCGACGCCTGCCCTCGGCTCCGCCCGCGCACGCGCACTCCCGGCGCCCCGCCGCCGCTCCCCCCTTCGGAAATCCCGCCAAACGGCGCACGCCGGCGTCGGGGCACGTGATTGGCCCAGGCGGGCTGGAATCCCCGCCCACGAGACGGAGAGGTGGTTTGCGCCTGCGCGGGGGGCGAGAGCGGACTACAACTCCCGGCACGCACCGCGGCCCCCTCACGGAGAGGTGGTTTGCGCGTGCGCGGGGGCGAGAGGGGACTACAACTCCCGGCGCGCACCGCGGCCCTTTACGGAGTGGTTGTTTGCGCGTGCGCGGGGGCGAGATGGGACTACAACTCCCGGCGCGCACCGCGGCCCCACCCGGCCGGCCCCGCCCACCGGCTCCTGAGGGGCCGGTACAGCCGCCCCTCTGGGCCTCAGTTGCCTCATCTGTAAAATGGAGCTTAAATCAATCAATCATATTTATTGAGCGCTTACTATGTGCAGAGCACTGTACTAAGCGCTTGGGAAGTACAAATTGGCAACATATAGAGACAGTCCCTGTGAGCCCCACATGGGACAACCCGATTGTGGCTCAGTGGAAGGAGCCCGAGCTTGGGAGTCAGAGGTCGTGGGTTCTAATTCTGTCACTTGTCAGCTGGGTGACTTTGGGCAAGTCACTTCACTTCTCCAGGCCTCAGTTACCTCATCTGGAAAATGGGGATTACTACTAATAATAATAATATCTATTCATTCATTCAGTCGTATTTATTGAGCACATACTGTGTGCAAAGCACTGTACTAAGCACTTGGGAAGTACAAGTCGGCAACAATGGGCTCAGTCTAGAAGGGGGAGACAGAGAACAAAACATGTGGACAGGTGTCAAGTCAGGGAGAGCGCAGGGTTTGGGAGGGAAGATAAGGAGCTCAGTCTAGAAGTGCTTACTATGTGCAAAGCACTGTTCTAAGCGCTGGGGGGATACAAGGTGATCAGGTTGTCCCACGGGGGGCTTGCAGTCTTCATCCCCATTTTCCAGATGAGGGAACTGAGGCACAGAGAAGTGAAATGACTTGCCCAAAGTCACCCAGCTGACCCAGCTCCCCCTCTCCCCCTCATCCCCTTCTCCATCCCCGCATCTTACCTCCTTCCCTTCCCCACAGCACCTGTATATATGTTTGTACATATTTATTACTCTATTTATCTTGTACATATCTATTCTATTTATTTTATTTTGTTAGTGTGTTTGGTTTTGTTCTCTGTCTCCCCCTTCTAGACTGTGAGCCTGCTGTTGGGTAGGAACTGTCTCTATGTGTTGCCGACTTGGACTTCCCAAGCGCTTAGTACAGTGCTCTGCACACAGTAAGCGCTCAATAAATACGATTGATTGATTGACAAGTGGCGGAGCTGGGATTAGAACCCACGACCTCTGACTCCCAAGCCCGGGCTCTTTCCACTGAGCCACACTAGAATGTGAACCCCATGGGGGACAACCTGATTACCATGTATCTACCCCAGTGCTTAGAACAGTGCTTGGCACATAGTAAGCGCTTAACAAATGCCACCATTATTATTATTATTATTATTATTATTATTATTATTATTGTATCGACACGCTGAGGAGCGTGTTGCCAATTTGTACTTCCCAAGCGCTTAGAACAGCGCTCTGCACACAGTAAGCGCTCAATAAATTGAATGAATGAATGAATGAAATTCAGCTATTTCATCCTGACCCCTCTACACTGTAAGCTCTTTGAGGACAGGGAATGTGTCTACCAACTCCATTATAGTGTAGTCTCCCAAGCGTTTAGTACAATGCTCTGGACACGGTAAGTGCTCAATAAATGAAAGAAAGAAAGAAAGAAAGAAAGAAAGAAAGAAAGAAAGAAAGAAAGAAAGAAAGAAAGAAAGAAAGAAAGAAAGAAAGAAAGAAAAGAAAAGAGAGAAAGAAAGAGAGAGAAAGAGAGAAAGAAAGAAAGAAAGAAAGAAACAAAGGAAGAAAGAAAGAAAGAGAAAGAAAGAAAAAGAAAGAAAGAAAGAAAGAAAGAAAGAAAGAAAGAAAGAAAGAAAGAAAGAAAAAGAAAGAAATTCAGCTATTTCATCCTGACCCATCTACACTGTAAGCTCTTTGAGGACAGGGAACGTGTCTACCAACTCCATTGTAGTCTCCCAAATGTTTAGTACAATGGTCTGGACACAGTAAGCGCTCAATAAATGCGACTGATCGACGGATCGATTGCCCCCGGAACCCAACCTGGGCCATTAGGAGTCTCTTTTTGCAGTCCTTGGGCCAACGTCTCTTTGGACAAGAGATGGCTGAAACTCCAGAACGGAAAGCAAGCCCTTTGAGGACAGGGAACGTGTCTGCCAACTCCATTGTAGTGTAGTCTCCCAAGCGTTTAGTACAATGCTCTGGACACAGTAAGCGCTGAATGAATGAATGAATGAATGAATGAATGAAATTCAGCTATTTCATCCTGACCCGTCTACACTGTAAGCTCTTTGAGGACAGGGAATGTGTCTACCAACTCCATTGTAGTCTCCCAAGCGTTTAGTACAATGCCCTGGACACGGTAAGCGCTCAATAAATTGAATGAATGAATGAAATTCAGCTATTTCATCCTGACCCCTCTACACTGTAAGTTCTTTGAGGACAGGGAACGTGTCTACCAACTCCATTGTACTGTAGTCTCCCAAGCGTTTAGTACAATGCTCTGGGCACAGTAAGCGCTCAATAAATACGACTGATCGATGGATCGATTGCCCCCGGAACCCAACCTGGGCCATTAGGAGTCTCTTTTTGTAGTCCTTGGGCCAACGTCTCTTTCGACAAGAGACGGCTGAAACTCCAGAGCGGAAAGCCTTTCTAAAAGGACGTGTAGCTTTCACCGAGAACAGGAAGGAGTAGGCTGGACGCCGCTCTGGGGGTTCTAGCAGGTCGTGGGTTAAGACATCTCACCCTCAGGACTCCTCTACCGCATTCACCAGGGCTTTGCCTTTCCCTGCATTTCTTGACACCTGTTACTAGTCTATTTATTTTATTTTGTGAATATATTTTGTTTTGTTGCCTGTCTCCCCCTTCCAGACTGTGTGAACCTGTTGCTGGGTAGGGGCCGACTCTATACGTTGCCGATTTGTACTTCCCAAGCGCTTAGTCCAGCGCTCTGCACACAGTAAGCGCTCAATAAATACGACTGAATGAATGAACGGCAGGATCTCGCGAAGACCTGGGACGGTTTTTTTAGCTCGAGGGAATTTTACTCCCCGGCACGTTCCCAAAAAGGCACTGGGGGAGTGAGGGACGCCAGCTGCTAATAGTAAAAACGAACTTTATTAAATACGCTTTCCGTTCTCTCAGAGCACCGGAAGCCTGGCGGATAATTAACAGAAACGGCAAACTATACAAACATACAGAACTCGGGGGACGAGAGGGCCGACGGGCCACGTTCCCTGGCTGTTTGCCCCCAGGACCCGGGTTCAGGATTCCGGTACCACAGGCGGGAGGTTTGCTCTCTCTCCAGGGAGGGCGAGGATCCTGAGGTCGCCCTGCCACGGAGGGCTCCCTGAGACTTGGTGCCAGGGCCCGCGGAGGGGGTCCCCGGGGTTCGCGACGGCAACGGGACGCCCGTGCTGAAGAAGGAACTCGGGAGCTCGGCTTGATCGCTCGAAAATCGTTCCATCTTCGCGGATGCTCGGGAGGCGCCGAGAGCGGGGGCGTCAGGGTCACCCGCCCTCCCCTAGGCCAGCCTTAGAGAGACAACACACTCTGCCTGCGGAGGAGCCTGAATCGGATGCCGATGCTACCGGTGGGCCGCATTCCAGGGTGGAAAGTGGGAAAAGCCAACCGGGGGGCAGGGAAGTGCTGTTGGATGTGTTTGTGCGGGAGTGGAGGGTGGGGGGGGTGGTCAGAGTTCCCGCCCCTCGGGAAGCACTGGGGTTCGTTGAACCGGTCCCGGGACGGGAGATGGAGGTAGACTCACGGGAGGGTGGGGTGGGGGGCACACAAGGTGCCGGAAGGGACTCTGACATCTCCCCCGGGCCCAATTTTCCGTAGGAGGAAAAGGCGCCCGCCGCCGGCTGGCCACAGGCCACCTGCTCCGGCGCTTCGCCGCCTCCGAGGACGGATTTCAACTCGGCCCCACACTTGTGCGAGAAAGGGGGCTAGGCCTCCCAGGGGGTGCACGCTTAATCCCTGGGGGCCCGGACACGGCCAAAGGACTGTACGTCCGAAGGCGCGGTCGGTTCGGCGGCCCCGTGTTCGCTGGCCTGACCTGCCGGGCAGGGTTCCCGGGGCAGCTCGGGGAGACGTCCCTCAGCCGAAACGGGGCTGGTCAAGAAACAGGAACTAGAATAACAGACGATGCGCAAAACACCTGGCACCGGGGGGCCAACGGGGTTCCCCCCACTTCGCCGGTGGACTCGCCCTCCCCTCCCAATCCCCAAGAGCCGCTCTGGTTTGGAGCCGGGTTCTCCCAGCTGTCCAAGTTGTCGCCACGGAACAGAGCGGTGCCCCGCTGACCTGGCACCGCTAGCCGTGGCTCCAGCGGGCTAAAGTGGCCCGGACCGCCGGCGGAAAGCTGCTCTCGAGGAGGAAGGAGATCCGGGGACGTCACTGCGGTGCCTCTCCGGGACCTGGCGAGCCCCTGGGGGGTCCTTGGAGTAGATCCCGGTGGATGAGCTGGACGGCGGTCTTCAGGTAGTTGGAGCCCAGGGGCACTCTGGACAGGACGGCGGCCACGTCCTCTTGGCTGGGAAGGGCAAGGGGGACGGTGAGTTCCCCGGGGCCTACACTGCCACTGCAGACCGGGAATGTTTTCCTGGCTGGTCTCAAAGAGGCTCGTCTCTCGAGGACAAAGGAGCCCCGTGACAACTCAACGGAGCCACACTGACGGGCAGGTGATGGAAACGAAAGGCGGCCCGACACTCAGGGGAAAGCGTGCAACCTAGAGCCCAGGACCACTTCCTGACCGCTACTGAACTGCCTGGCTGTCCCGTCTCTCGCCACCTCAGAGAACCTCCTCCATTGGGGACGGGGTGGGAGGGTCTGTCTGAGCCCCCCACTTTCACGGTCCCCTGGCTGGGCCAGTGTCAGATCCCCCCCCCCCCCGCAAAACTCCAGGGGGCCAGAGGGAAGGGAGCCAAATAATAATAATAATAATGATGGTATTTGTTAAGTGCTTACTACGTGCAAAGCACTGCTCTAAGCGCTGGAGGGATACAAGGTGATCAGGTTGTCCCATGTGGGGCTCACAATCTTAATCTCCATTTGACAGATGAAGTAACTGAGGCACAGAGAAGTTAAGAGACTTGCCCAAGACCATTGGTGGAGCTGGGATTTGACTAAGCCCGGGCTCTTTCCGCCGAGCCACGCGGCTTCTCTGGCCAGGGCTCCCTCGGTTGCCCCTAACTTCACTCACCTGATCTTCCCAATGCGGTTCTGGAAGGTGAAGGGCAGCGGGGCCATGGGGTAGTTAGCCGACAGAGACATCGTCAGCTCAAACTTTGCAAAGGACGCGGTGCTGGAGAATAAGAGCTTCACCCTGTAGGGAAGGGAGCGGGAGCAGGAGTGAGGGAGGGTGAGCTAGGGGACGGGGAACCAGCCACTCCGGATAACTCCCAGGACCGGTGGACGCCCAGCTGTGACTCAATGGGGGAGCGGAGTGAGGATTTTTGTGGGGCTGAGTGGGCTGCCGGTTGCGACTGGGGAGAAGGACGGGTTATGATGATGATGATGATGATGATGAGGTGGAAAATGAACGGGTGAAGGAGAAGCAGGTGAAGAAGGAGCAGATGGAGGAGGAGGAGCAGGTGAATCAGAGGGAGGAGGAAGCTGGAAGCAGGCTCCCCGCATGTCACTCACTCATTTCCGTTCACGGCTATCTTGATGAGGTTGTACTTCGGGCCCCATCTACTCAGAAACTCAACCTCGTCTCCCAGGAGACGGCAGCGGCTCACTACCAGCGAGAAGTCGTGCAGCATCTGAAGGAGGACGAGAAAGGAGAAGGATGAATTCGTTTTTCCTCTCTCTCTCTCTCTGCAGAAAGAGGCTCCCAACCACCCGGCCGGTTCCTTCCACGGGACCCGGCTTCGGCAGCCCCGGGGCCGCATCCGAATCTGGCTCTGCTCGTCCGGAGGGGCTCCCGTTCCTCGTTCCAACGGGCGGAACTTACCTTGGGTATCTGGAGTTGGGTTGGGTAAGCCTCTTTCCAGGATCCCTGCTCTTCTATGAACTGGAAAATGAGCCTGTGAACAAGCAGGGTGGACGGAGGCACTCTGTCCACTGCAAAAACCAAAGGGAAGGAATCAATCAACCCATCGTTTTTATTGAGAGTACGACACAACAGAGTGGGTAGATTCGTACCCTGCCCGCAACAAGCTTACAGTCTAGAGGGAAGGATCATCGGCCAGAATTTCTCCAGATGCTTGCTTTCCACACTTGTGTGGAAAGAGCTTGGGGCCGGGAGTCAGAAGACTAGGGTTGTGATCCCGGCTCCGCCACTTACCGGCTGGATAACCTTAGGCAGGTCACTTAAATTCTCTCTACCTCAGTTTCCCCATCTGCATAACGGGGATTCGATATCTGTTCTCCCTCCAATCAGACAGTGAGATGGGGACTGTGTCCAACTTGATTCCCTTGAATCTACCCCAGTGCTTAATACAGTGTTTGGCACATAGTAAGCACTTCACAAATGCCAATATTATAATCATCGTGCTTGGAGAGCAAAACGCTCCACGGAGGAGAGAGCTTTTACGCTTTCTCTACGTTTTATGGTCCTTCTCTCTTGTGTCCACCCCACTCCCATATGTCCATCTTCAGGCCAGAAAGCCTACGATTTTCCAGGTAAAACTAAACCCCACCCGGATCGAAGCTTCAAGACTATTCCCGGGATAACTGCCTTACCGTCTAATTGAGATTCAAAGTTCACGTCAATGACTGACCTACAAGGCTTGTCATTAAAGACAGAATCACCTAGGAGAGGCCAGAAGGGAAAAAAAAAAGTTATTTTTTTACGGCAGCTTAGGCATGGGGTTAAACCATCTACCAGTCAACCTTCCACCTCGTTGCCCAAGTGAAGACGCAACTGTCTTACTCCTGGGCTTCACAGCATCTAACGAGCCCCGTCTTTCCTCCAAATCCCAAATCTCAAACCGGATTTGGACGGGGAGAAGGAATCTGACACTAATGTTTTGCTCCCCGGTTAAAGTGATGCCTCTCACGGGCTAAGTTCATTCACTCATTCAATCGTATTTATCGAGCGCTTACTGTGTGCACAGCACTGTACTAAGCACTTGGGAAGTACAAGTTGGCAACATATAGAGAAGTTGCAAGTACTTTTATGCCTGCCTTTCCTGTTTAGAGTGTAACATCCTTGTGAACAGGGAATACTTCACTTGTTTATTTTATACTTCCCAAGCACCAAGATCGGTGCACTGTACCAATAAATACTACCTCAAGTCTGTAAGCGCTTAGTACAGTGCTCTGCACACAGTAAGCGCTCAATAAATACGATTGATTGAATGAATGAATGTAACCTCCTTGTGGGTTGAGAACATGTCTACCACCTCTGTTATACTGAACTCTCCCAAGCACTGGATACAGGGCTCTCCACACAGTAAGTGCTCAGTAAATAATAGTAAGCGCTTAAAGTGCTTGGCACATAGTAAGCGCTTAACAAATACCACAATTATTATGTAGCAAAGTTGCCGGTCTAAGGAGCGCTGCCTACAAAGCTCCGCTCTAAGCAAGTTTTATTAAGCAATAGAGTAGGACGTGTCTTGCCCAAAGACCCGTTCCCAGTATGGGCGAGGAGCCCCTTAAAATTAGGGTTATCCCCCCTGAGAGGCAGTGTGGTAAAGTGGGAAGAGCCCGGGGCCTGGGAGCAAGAGGGAGTGGGCTCCAGTCCCAGCTCCGCCGCTTTGCCAGTTGTGTGACCCTGGGCAAATCGCTACACTTCTCCGTGGCTCATTTTCCTCATCTGTAAAATGGGGATTCAATGCCTAGTCATCATCAATTGTATTTATTGAGCGCTTACTGTGTGCAGAGCACTGTACTAAGCGCTAGCCTCCCTTCTACTTGGACTGTGAGCCCAATGTGGGGCAGGTCTTTTATCTGAACTGAATATCTTGCGTCTACCTTGGTGTTTAGTAATGATGTTATTTGTTCAGCGCTTACTCCGTTCATTCACATTTATTAAGCGCTTACTGTGGGCACAGCACCGTACTAAGCGCTTGGGAAAGTACAATACAATAGTGACAATCCCTGCCCATAACAGTGTCTACCCCAGCGCTTAGAACAGTGCTTTGCGCATAGTAAGCGCTCAAATACCATCATTATCATTATTATTATCTAGAGTGCTGAGCGTATAAGTGCTTAGTGAAACCACAATTGTTCTTTGGCATCTTCCTGGCTGCCCTCTCTCTCCTAATGACGGATTTGAGACCAAAGACCTGAGTGGTGCATCCGTTGTGTCTGTTTGCCAAGGCCCCGGGGCAGCCCTGACCTCAGGGGAGGGTCCCCTCCTCACCCATGGGCTCCCCAAAGGTGAAGGTGAGGTCCAGTGAGTCATAAAGGAAGGTGAACGTGGCCTGCTGACTGTTCCATTCCTTGATCTCCCACTCTGAGAAGCTAAAGAGACAGAGACAGAGTATGAGAATCCCCCTCAAAACCCCCAGGTTTTGGAATTCAATTTCCAACAGGTAGACCAGATCAGAAGCAAATGGGATGAGAGGGCCCAGGCTTAGTACAGTGCTCGGCACGCAGTAAGTCCTCCGTAAATACGATCGATCGATTAGATCACGATTGATCTCCCCCCACACAGTGCTCTCTCCAGTTCAGATCCAAGGATCGGGACTGTCACGGCTGGAATCTGGACAGAGAATCCCGGGGCGGGGGGCGGCGGGGCAAATCCTACACCACCGGGCCCCTGAGCCGGGGTGATGCCAAGTCCAAACGGTGACTTAGAAGGCTGTGGCTCGGCCCAGCTGCAGCGGGCCAAAGCGGCGCATGCTACACCAGGGCCGTGGAGAAGGCAAGGGTGACGGGCGATGAGGGCAAGCGGACTACCTTGTGCCCGAGAAAGTCACCGAGGAAGTGAAAGTGGCCGCCACCACTCCACCGTCCACACAGAGGTACCGGTCCTTCCGGCTGGAGGTTCTCAAGACCCGCTCCCTACGCCACCTCCAGCTGGGAGTGCCATCTCCTCTCCCGCGGGGGACACCCACGGAAGAACGGGGGCTCAAACGCGGCTCGCTAAGGTTCCCCCCCAAGTCCCCGCCCGCTCGCCCTCAAGACGATTCTCCCGTTGGGGCTCTGCAGGCTGTGCTGCCATTCCCCTCCCCTGAGGCACGGAATCAGGAGCTGACGGTCTTCGTCCTCCCGATGGTTGGAGGGGGGGGGGAACCCAGATTTCTCACGTGAGTTTGTTGATCCATTTTTCCGCTCTTCTTGTTTCTTCTTGCCAATGGCTCATCGTAGAAAGAGCCTGCTGTTTCTCCCTCTTCAGGTCTGCTACGCTCCTACAGACCAAAGCTCAGAGTCAGAGGCTTTACGGTAGGTCGGCCGGGCCTCTCGGCACAAACTCCCAAATCCGCCCGGGCGGGTGGGACTGAGAGGAGAAGAATCACAGACTGCCAAGTCCTCTCCCTTCAAGCTTTCTCTGGGGGAACCTCTCTCTCCCCGTTCCACAAACCTAGGGGACTTCATGCCTGCTGCTTGACGTTGGGCGGGTCACCTCACTTCTCTGGGCCTCAGTTCCCTCGACTGGAAAACGGGGGTTCGCTACCGGTTCTCCCGCCTCCTTAGACTGTGAACGTCCTGTGGGACGGGGACTGACTCCGACCTCATCTTGGATTCTTGCGGGAATCTTGGGCCAAGCCAGACTGTTGGCCAGCCCCGGCTGGAGTGGACTCCATCTCCTAGTCTCCCCAAGGCCTGGCCCCTTGGGACAAGACCCTTCCCCCTCTGCCAGCCCTACCTTAGCAGTTCCTCCTCCTGGGTCTGCAGGCTCTCCAGTTCTAAAAAGGAGAAAAATGGCAACTTAGCGCTTTAGAGAGGGAAAGAGGTGAAGAGCCGAACCTGGCTTCCAGCCACTCAATGAACAGAGTCCGATTTTCACCGTCAGGTTGGGTGCTGTTTGGACCCCGGGGGACACCCCAGCTGTGGAGGTGTGGATTTGCCCAGAACAGGCCCTTCCCCCAGCCCTCATCTCCCAAGCTCTCCCTTTCCTCACTCCACCGAACCTCCCCTCAGGCCCAACTCTCTAACTTAGCGGCGTGGGACTGAAAGTCAGAGGACCCGGTTTCTAGTCCCGGCTCTGCTGATGGCCCGCTGCGTGGCCCCGGACAAGCTCACTTACTGTCTCTGGGCCTCAGTTTCCTCACCTATAAAACAGGGATAAGACATCTGGTCCCCCTACCTCTTAGACTGTGTGGGACTGGGATGATGTTCGATCTTATTCATTCATTCAGTTGTATTTATTGAGCGCTTACTGTGTGCAGAGCACTGTACTAAGCCCTTGGGAAGCACAAGTTGGCAACATATAGAGACGGTCCCTACCCTACAACAAGCTCACAGCCTAGATCTTATCATCTTGTACCTACCCCAAACACTTGTAGCTACTTTGCTAAGGTACAGTGTTCGGCACATACGGTAAGCACTTAATAATAGTAACCAGTTATTATTATTATTATCAGCAGGCAGCCCGGTACCTTGTTTCACAGCTCTCATTCCGCATTTCCATTCCACGTCGCAGTCCGAATCAGGGCTGGCATCCTCCTCACACTGCTCCAGGATCTCCGTTTCTAACGGAGAACACCAGGCATTACGGAGAGTCCGTGCACGTCCCACGCGGGTCCCCGAGGGCCCGGGACCTTGGCAGTCAGGGGCGTGTCTACCACAGCTCCGGCATCAGGGGAGGAGAGAACGTGGAAAGCTTCCCTTCCTCCCTCCTTCATGTGGCCACGAGACAGCGGTTTGTGGATCCCGGGACTGTGGCTGAAAGACCCCGGGGTCATCGGCCTGGGGGGCTCACTCGCTCCTAGAAACACGGCCTGGGTTCACGGAGATGCCCTCAGGGCCCTGCTAGTGTGGCACCCCAACTGCAATCATCATCATCATCATCATCATCAATCGTATTTATTGAGCGCTTACTGTGTGCAAGCGCTTGGGAAGTACAAGTTGGCAACATCTAGAGACAGTCCCTACCCAACAGTGGGCACACAGTCTAAAAGGGGGAGACAGAGAACAAAACCAAACATACTAACAAAATAAAACAAATAGAATAGATATGTACAAGTAAAATAAATAGAGTAATAAATATGTACAAACATATATACATATATACAGGTGCTGTGGGGAAGGGAAGGAGGTAAGATGTGGGGGGGATGGAGAGGGGGACGAGGGGGAGAGGAAGGAAGGGGCTCAGTCTGGGAAGGCCTCCCGGAGGAGGTGAGCTCTCAGTAGGGCCTTGAAGGGAGGAAGAGAGCTAGCTTGGCGGATGGGCAGAGGGAGGGCATTCCAGGCCCAGGGGATGACGTGGGCCGGGGGTCGATGGCGGGACAGGTGAGAACGAGGTACGGTGAGGAGATTAAACTGCAATGGCCCCAATTCCTTAGAAGCTGGGAGATGGCTGGGAGACCCCCGCCCTCCCTATAAGCCCCACTAAAGTATGATTCCTGGAGTGAGTTTCTGAGACCCCCTCAGACAAATGGGAATCCTGGGAGGGATCCACCCCAGCCTCCCCCTAAAAACGTCACCTATCTGCAGCACCGCCAGGCTGGAATCCACTTCCTCCAGCACGCCATCCGTCCTCTCCACCATATTCTGGAGCTTCTCCCATTGGACCTAGGCATGCAGTGAGGGAAGGAGAAACTCAGCGAGGAAGTGAAAGGGGCAGCCCACCTCAGGCGGGAAGCCCCTCTCTGAACATTCGCAGAAAGGAACCGGCTCGCCCGGGATCCCGACGTGACCAGCGGGCTCTGAACCGGGGCACTCTCCGGAGTCCCAAGGCCTGACCTTGGGACTCTCCCCCGCCCTAGTGCGTGCGTCACCTCCTCCTTCGGAGCGAGAACCGGGGAGTCACCCGGGGGCGAGAATGCCGGCCAAGGCCCGGGGGCCAGGTTGGCGGCCGCATTCTGGCCCTCTCCCCCATGACTTGGGGATTCCAATCCTCGTTCCCGGGTCCTCCCCGAGACCGTCCCTTCTGCGGCCTGAGCACGAGGGCGAGAATTTGGCAAAAACGTCTAGATTCGGACTTGTCCGGGGCCCCTCCAGCTTTCTGAACCAGAACCGGAGGTGGGGAGACGTGGGAGCTGACACACGTGAGGTTGGCTTTTAGCACGTCCTCTACTCTGGAAAGTTGTTGACGACTGACTGTGTCTAACAATTCCGCTGTACTGTACTCTCCCAAGGGTTTAGTATGGTGCTTGGCGTGCAGTAAGCATCATCAACATCATCCTCAATCATATTTATTGAGCGCTTACTGTGTGCAGAGCACTGGACTAAGCGCTTGGGAAGTACAAATTGGCAACGTATAGAGACAGTCCCTACCCAACAGTGGGCTCACAGTCTAAAAGGGGGAGACAGAGAACAAAACCAAACATACTAACAAAATAAATAGAATAGATATGTACAAGTAAAATAAATATAGTAATAAATATGTACAAACATACATACATATATACAGGTGCTGTGGGGAAGGGAAGGAGGTAAGATGGGGGGATGGAGAGGGGGACGAGGGGGAGAGGAAGGAAGGGGCTCAGTCTTATTATTATTATATTGCTACTCCCTCCCCTTCCCCATGCGCCCAGCTCTGAAACTTGGATAGGGGAATGTGTATTCTTCCCAAGCATTTAGTACAGATCATCATTACTATTATTGTTATTATTCAATCAATCAATCAATCAATCGTATTTATTGAGCGCTTACTATGTGCAGAGCACTGTACTAAGCACTCCATAAGTACCACTCACTGACTGACGCCTGGTTGCCCCTGTACGGTCCCCTCAGGACGAGACCCCGGGCCCTCCTGCTGCTGCTCGGACGCATCCCGACAGACCTGGCACGGACTGGTTAGCGGACGGCTGGGCCCCGCCGGACCCTATTTCCAGCTTCCAGAACCCCGCGAGTCGCTCCCGGCTGACCCCGACCTTCCTCCCCGCCTCAGTGTTACCTGACAGGACTGCACCAGTTTACTGTACAGAGCCACTTTCCGTTGATGGGCCAAGAGTTTGCTCTTCTTGGTGAAACGCGACTTCATCTTGTTCAGGTCTTCTCCGAAGGTCTTCAGCTGCGGGAGACAGAACCAGAGACGGTTGCGGCCCCAAAGCCGGCCAGGGACCAAGGGAGACTCCCTGTGTGACCTTCGTTGTCTTCCCAATTTCCTAGCCCCCTCTCCCCCTTTCTGGGAACGTATTTCTGTCCGCATCCGAGCGAAAGATCAGCCGGGACTCCTCGCTTCCAGCTCCAAGTTGGGTGTAAATTTAGGACAAACACCCCATCTGATGGTCTACGATTCCTGCCACTCGGCCTTTTCTGAGGCTGACCGAGTGCTGCTGCTTTGCATTCATTCATTCGATCGGATTTACTGAGCGCTACTGTGTGCAAAGCACTGTGCTAAGCACTTGGGAGAGTACAATATAACAACTGACAAATTCCCTTCCCACAGGGTGCTCACAGTCTAGAGGGGGAGAGAGACCTTAATGTAAACAAATAAATGACAGATATGGACATACGTGCCATGGGGATGGAGGGGGGTGAATGAAAGAATCAATCAATCAATCAATCAATCGTATTTATTGAGCGCTTACTATGTGCAGAGCACTGTACTAAGCGCTTGGGAAGTACAAGTTGGCATCACATAGAGACAGTCCCTACCCAACAGTGGGCTCACAGTCTAAAAAGCAAGGCAGGGTGACATAAAAGGGAGTGGGAGAAGAGGGCTTAGTCGGGGGGGGGCTTTACTTGTACATTTCTATCCTACTTATTTTATTTTGTTGGTATGTTTGGTTCTGTTCTCTGTCTCCCCCTTTTAGACTGTGAGCCCACTGTTGGGCAGGGACTGTCTCTATGTGATGCCAATTTGTACTTCCCAAGCGCTTAGTACAGTGCTCTGCACATAGTAAGCGCTCAATAAATACGATTGATTGATTGATTGATTGATTGAAATGTGCCTTCTCCGACCAGGCGTAAGGAAAAAGTCTCCCCCCGACAACCATCGCAGAAATGTCTCCCATGAGTTCTGGAGGATAAGGGAGATCTTCATTAAGGAGAGCTTCTTTAGAAGACACGCGGCGGAGTCGGAACTCGGGGTCTCGAGGTCGGCAGGGTCCTCTCAAGGGAGGAGCCCCACTTCATTCGGGGAAAAGGAGCCGCCAATCCCCTCCGCTCTGTGGGTCCTGCAAACCCCCGTGGCCCCGGGGACCCCGAGAACTACCGGGGACCAAAGGCTCGGAGCTACCTCTTCGTCGGAGCAGCCTCGCATCACTTCCCACAGGCTCCTGTTTACGTCCACCAGGAGTTTATCTTGACCTTTGGCGCAGAGCTTCAACCTGAAACCCAGAGGAGGCGGGGGGGGGCCTTAGCTTATTTCAAGGGGAAATAACGTCTGCCTCGGTCTCAGACGGCCGAGCTTTGAGAACCACCACCCCCTACCAACTGAGGGGCCCCGTTTAGAGAAGCAGCACAGTGTAGTGGACAGAGCAAGGGCCTGGGAGTTAGAAGGTCATGGGTTCTAATCCCGGCTCCGCCAACCTGTCTGCTTTGTGACCCTGGGCAAGTCACTTCACTTCTCTGGGCCTCATTCATTCATTCATTCAATCATATTTATTGAGTGCTTACTGTGTGCAGAGCACTGTACTAAGCGCTTGGGAAGTCCAAGTACCTCAGTTACCTCATCTGCAAAATGGGGGACTGAGACTGTGAGCCCCACATGAGACAGGGCCTGTGTCCAACCCGATTTATTTATATCCACCTCAGCGCTTAGTACAGTACCTGGAACATAATAATAATAATGGCATTTTTTAAGTGCTTACTATATGCAAAGCACTGTTCTAAGCGCTGGGGAGGTTACAAGGTGATCAGGTTGGCCCACGGGGGGCTCACAGTCTTAATCCCCATTTTACAGATGAGGGAACTGAGGCACAGAGACGTAAAAAGTGACTTGCCCAAAGTGACGCAGCCGACAATTGGCGGAGCCGGGATTAGAACCCATGACCTCTGACTCCAAAGCCCGGGCTCCTTCCACTGAGCCACGCTGCTTAAGCGCTTAATACCACATTATTATTATTGTTATTATTACTAATCAATCATATTTATTGAGCGCTTTCATGGGAAGAGCACTGCACTAAGCACTTGGGAGAGTACAATATGATGATGATGATGGCATTTATTAAGCGCTTACTATGTGCAAAGCACTGTTCTAAGCGCTAGGGAGGTTACAAGGTGATCAGGTTGTCCCACAGGGGGCTCACAATCAATCCCCATTTTACAGATGAGGTAACTGAGGCGCAGAGAAGCTAAGCGACTTGCCCAAGGTCACACAGCTGACAACTGGCTCGGTGGAAAGAGCCCGGGCTTTGGAGTCAGACGCCGTGGGTTCGAATCCCGCCTCTGCCACAAGTCTGCTGTGTGACCTTGGGCAAGCCGCTTAACTTCTCTGAGCCTCAGTTACCTCACCTGTAAAAATGGGGATCAAGACTGTGAGCCCTACGTGGGACAACTTGATCCCACTGTATCCCCCCCAGCGCTTAGAACAGTGCTTTGCACACAGTAAGCGCTTAACAAATGCCATCATTATTATTATTATTATTGGCGGAGCCGGGATTTGAACCCATGAACACTGACTCCAAAGCCCGTGATCTTTCTACTGAGCCACGCTGCTTCTCTAGTATATACAATATAAACAGAGACATTCTGGTTAACTGTGTCAATCCCTGCAGACGACCCTTGGTCTGTTCTATAATCGTCCGGGGTTTTAGGGGAGCACCCACTCTAGTTTACCTCCTCAGTCCCGGAGTGCGCGACCACAATCAGGAAAGCACCCAGCCCTGGAGGAGCACTAGCGTGGCATAGTTTTACACCTATAACGGTAAGTTTCTGCCCTTTGTGAGGTAGCTATGCCAAGAAGACGTCTGCCTGACAAATACCATCGTCATCATTATTACTGCTTGTTTGGGCATTCGGCTTCAGGCCTGAACTCGGTGTCGGGGAGATGGACTGCAGAACCGCACCCACCCCCCGTCCCCAACAAGTCTAGCGGCCTTACTCCTCGATTGTCTGGCGGAGAGCCTGGCAGTCCTCTTCGTAAATCTGGATCTTGGGGCGGTAGACATACTGGCTCATAAACAGGTCTTCTGGAGAGGATGGGGCACTCAAGGCACACTGGAAGAGGAGAAGACCCGTTGAGGAACTCAATCCAGAGACCCGCAGGAGGACTCGCTTTAGGTCGGATCCACGATCCCGAGCTCAGGCCTGGCTTCGGATTTTCGATCTGAACCATCATCGCTTTATACTGAGCGCTTCCAAACGCTTGGCAGAGCGCAACAAAAGCAGGGCACTTGGAGAGATGGCCTACTGGGTTTTGCCAGCAGGCTGGCAGGCTTTAAAAGAAATCTGGAAGGGGGGATTACTGTCAGAGTCCCTATGGGGTGGTGGCTCTATTTTGGTGTGAGGTTCCTGGGGATGGCTCTGTGCCCGGCCAGGGTGAGTGGGGGCAACTTCATGCCGCCTCCCCTAGTGAATCACCGGCTGGAGCTGACTTGCGGCCTGAAGTTCTGAGTGACGCATCAAGACGGGGGAGAGGGTGGGGTGCGGAGAGGGGTTCATGACAGTCCCCCACACGTGGCAGCCACCTTCTCCCCAGGTGGGCACTGTGGGCCTCAGGGGCCCATTCCGCCCACAGACGACAGCCACATTCTCGGCTTTAACTGAAAGCAAAATCCGCCTACCCTGGCCCACCCGGAACTAAAGGCCACAAGAAAGAGCGAGGAGGATTTACTCAGGTCAAATATCCAAGACTTGCCAGCCTCGGGAAATAGACGCGAGCTTTTTAGCAGAGACTGCTCCTCCTCTGACTCCCCCGGCCATGGCCGGGGTGGGACTGGCTTCGGAGGGAATCGAAGGGCAGCGTTCGAAGGGTTACCATCGAAGGGTTACCAGGAGGGGCCGCTTACATTGCCTGGCAGCTTGCTCTGCCGGGGTTTCTGGATCAGGATGTGGACTTGGAGAAGGGTGAAGAACTCGCCCACGGTGATCCGGCCGTCCTTGAGTTTCTGGGGGAAGGGACAAGGGAGGGGAAGAAAGTTGGCACCCCTCTCCCAAGGCGACCCGCTTGAGCCCTCGCCGCTCTTGACCCGAGCTCTTCCTCCCGCGCGGGAGCGACTGCCTTCTGCGGCAGGGCACTGGCCCGCGCCAGGGAGCTGATGGAGCCCGACCGAGTCGGCAACCAAACCCAGGCTGGCCGCCGGCCAGTGCCGTGGCCGGGCAGCAGCTCGAGGCGAGTTTAGAGGGAGGACGGTGAAAACAGAAACGCCTCGGCTTGGCACTGAGAAGGCCCAACTTCCGGACCGCTCAGACCTTACCTCCTTCAGGTTTTCTTCGCACATACTGTCCCTGGGGAACTGAGACTCCATGTAACTGCTTCGCTGCACTAGAATCACACAGAGAGAAGGCTGCTTAGGACCCGGGGTTACTCTTTCTGGGCCTTTTTTTTTTTCCAAGAAGACTGGGACATGCCTTGGCTCCCTCCCCACGCTTCCCCGCCCGAGTCTTCCCGCCCCCAACGGGCCCAGGCCCCCCGCCTCTTACTGCTGAAATCCATGGATGACCCCTCCGCCTTGGTGGAGTCCAGGGAGCTGCTGCAGCTAGCGGGAGTCCTGCTCAAACTCTTCGCGAGGAGGCTGGGAGGACTCTTACCCTTGTGGTCTTCGGCCTGGTGGGACGGCTGAAAGGGTCAATCGGGGAAGCCGTCGGGAAAGAGAATTGACGCAGTGGGCTTGGGGTGGATCAATCAATCAATCAATGCTATTTCTTGAGCACCTACTGTGTGCAGAGCATCGTACTAAGTGCTTGGAGAATCCAGTACAGGTAAAATGGCCCAATCCCAGCCTTCAAGGAGTTTACAATCTAAAGACAGGATCCCTTGCAATGTTATGGTATTTATTAATCACTTATTCTGTACTAAGCATTGGGATAGACAGAAGGCAATGAGGTCGGACACAGTGCCTGTCCCACATGGGACTCAAGAGGGAAGGAGAGCACACCACTAATGTTCACAGCCTTACATTTCCCAAATCTGTAATTTTTTTAAATGTCTGTTTCCCGTCTCTAGACTGTAAGCTCGTTAAGGGCAGGGGACGTGTCCGCTAATCCTGTCATACTGTACCCTCCCGAGTGCTTAGTACCATGCTGTACACATTGTACGTGCTCAATAAATACCCACTGAGCGACTGACAGACTGTCAGCTTCTTGTGGACAGGGAACATGACTACCAACTCTGTTGTACTGTAGTCTCCCAAGAGCAGTAAACGCTTAATAAATACCACTGATTGATAGCCTTACACTGTGCCATTTCCCTCGTCTGTAATTGATTTTAGTGTCTGCCTTAATGTCCTCTAGACTGTTGACTTGTGGGCAGAGAGACTGTGAGCCCGTTGTTGGGTAGGGACCGTCTCTATACGTTGCCAACTTGTACTTCCCAAGCGCTTAGTACAGTGCTCTGCACACAGTAAGCGCTCGATGAATACGATTGAATGAATGTTTACCAAACTCTATTGTACTGTACCTTCCCAAGCGCTCTGTACAGCGTTCTGCACACAGTTAGCAGCGTGACTTAGTGGAAACAGCACGGGCCTGGGAATCAGAGGACATGGGTTCTAATCCCAGCTCCGCCACCTGTCTGCTGTGTGACCTTGGGCAAGTCACTTAACTTCTCTGGGCCTCACTTAACCCGTCTGTAAAATGGGGATGAAGACTGTGAGCCCCATGCGGGACAGCCTGATTACCTTGTATCTACCTCTGCGCTTAGAACAGTGCTTGTAAGTGCTTAACAAACATCGTCGCTATTAGTAAGCCCACCTTTTAGACTGTGAGCCCACTGCTGGGTAGGGACTGTCTCTATATGTTGCCAACTTGTACTTCCCAAGCGCTTAGTACAGTGCTCTGCACACAGTAAGCGCTCAATAAATACGATTGATGATGATGATAGGAAGGGACCCCCATTTTACAGAGGGGGAAACGGGGCCGCAGAAAGATTAAATGTCTTCCTCAAGGACACACCACAGGCCAGTGGCAGAGGTGGGGCTGGAACCTTGATCTCCCAGAATCCCCATCCCGTTCATTCAATCATTTAATCGTATTTATTGAGCGCTTACTGCATGCAGAGCACTGGACTAAGCGCTTGGGAAGTACATGTCGGCAACATCTAGAGACGGTCCCTACCCAACAACGGGCTCACAGTCTAGAAGGGGGAGACAGACAACAAAACAAAACATGTGGATGGGTGTCAAGGCATCAGAATAAATACAGATGAAGCTAGATGCACATCATTAACAAAATAAATAGAACAGTAAATATGTACAAGTGAAATGGAGTAATAAATCTGTACAAACATATATACAGGTGCTGTGGGGAGGGGAAGGAGGTAGGATGGGGGGGATGGAGAGGAGGAGAGGAACAGTCTCCCCCTTTTAGACTGGGAGCCCACTGTTGGGTAGGGACTGTCTCTATATGTTGCCAATCTGTACTTTCCAAGCGCTTAGTGCTCTGCACACAGTACGCGCTCAATAAATACGATTGATCATCACCATCATCATCATCATCAATCGTATTTATTGAGCGCTTACTATGTGCAGAGCACTGTACTAAGCGCTTGGGAAGGACAAATTGGCAACATATAGAGACAGTCCCTACCCAACAGTGGGCTCACAGTCTAAAAGGGGGAGACGGAGAACAAAACCAAACGTACTAACAAAATAAAATAAATAGAATAGATATGTACAAATAAAATAAATAAATAAATAGAGTAAAAAATATGTACAAACATATATACATATATATACACATATATAAACACATATATAGAGAAGCAGCGTGGCTCAATGGAAAAGAGCCCGGGCTTTGGAGTCAGAGGTCATGGGTTCAAATCCCGGCTCTGCCAATTGTCAGCTGTGTGACTTTGGGCAAGTCACTCAACTTCTCTGGGCCTCAGTTACCTCATCTGTAAAATGGGGATTAAGACTGTGAGCCCCCCGTGGGACAACCTGATCACCTTGTAACCTCCCCAGCACTTAGAACAGTGCTTTGCACATAGTAAGCGCTTAATAAATGCCATCATTATTATTATTATTATTATTATATATACAGGTGCTGTGGGGAAGGGAAGGGGATAAGATGGGGGGGATGGAGAGGGGGACGATTGATGATGATGATGAAAAAGGGGGCTCTTCCCCCTAGGTTTCACTGCCTCTCTACCATCTGGGCTTCCTCTGAGAGGCCTCTGAAGGGCAGGCGGGAGGCGGCGGTCGCAATCTTGCGGTTGACACTGGGTTCAAGGTTCATCTCACAGAGAGCGAAGGGAGAGGCTTTCCCGCCTTGCACTCTGTTTAGACACCCAACACCTCCTCTCTGTCGGAAGCCCGTCTGAGTCGAGAGTAATTGGAGCCCGCGCAATTTGGAGCCCTGCCTCTGTCCTTGAGATTTGGAACCGGTCTCTTTCCACCGAGGAAGCAGCAGCTTGGCCTAGTAGCCTGGGAGTAAGAAGGATCTACACTGTGAGCCCGCTGCTGGGTCGGGACCGTCTCTAGATGTTGCCGACCTGTCCTTCCCAAGCGCTTAGTCCAGTGCTCTGCACACGGTAAGCGCTCAATATATATATATGTTTGTACGTATTTATTACTCTATTTATTTATTTATTTATTTTATTTGTACCTATCTATTCTATTTATTTTATTTTGTTAGTATGTTTGGTTTTGTTCTCTGTCTCCCCCTTTCAGACTGTGAGCCCACTGTTGGGTGGGGACTGTCTCTAGATGTTGCCAATTTGGACTTCCCAAGCGCTTAGTACAGTGCTCTGCACATAGTAAGCGCTCAATAAATACGATTGATGATGATGATGATGATGTATGTATCTGTAATTTTATTAATTTGTATTGAGGTCTCGCTCCGCCTCTCTCATGATAATAATAATAATGATGGTATTTGTTAAGCGCTTCCTATGTGCCAAGCACTGTTCTAAGCACTGGGGTAGATACAAGGTAATCGGATTGTCCCACGTGGCTCACTGGAAAGAGCCCGGGCTTTGGAGTCAGAGGTCGGGGGCTCAAATCCCGGCTCCGCCACTTATCAGCTGCGTGACTTTGGGCAAGTCACTTAACTTCTCTGGGCCTCAGTTACCCCATCTGTAAAATGGGCATTAAGACTGTGAGCCCCCCGTGGGACAACCTGATCACCCTGTAACCTCCGCAGCGCTTAGAACAGTGCTTTGCATATAGTAAGCGCTTAATAAATGCCATTATTATTATTAGTAATCCCCATTTTACAGATGAGGTAACAGGCACAGAGAAGTTAAGTGACTTGCCCGAAGTTACACAGCTGGTAAGTGGCAGAGCCGCTCGCTGTGAGAAGGAAATGTCACTGTTTATTGTGGTATTGTACTTTCCCAAGCGCGTAGTACAGTGCTCTGCACTCAGTAAGCGCTTAATAAATAGGATTGAATGAATGCTGTGTGATCCTGAGCAAACCATTTCACTTCCCTGGGCCTCAGCTACTTCATCTGTAAAATGGGGATTAAGACTGTGAGCCCCATGTGGGACACGGGCTATTCCCAACCTTATTACCTTCTATCTCAGAACAGCGCCCGGCAACCTCTGGACCCGGGCCCCACGTGGAGCAGAAGCTGTGACTGACCTAATCCCGTAGCCTCTGTCCCAGCGCCTAGCACAGCGTCCGCACCCATAGACACTTGATAAATTCCATAATGAACTAATGAGACACCCCTGCCATCCCGCCCCGGGGAAAGATGAAACACGAGAGACGGCCTCACCTGCGCGGCCCCGCCGGAGCCGCTCCCCGTCTTCCGGATCTTCTTCTCCCGGTGCTTGTCCGCATCCTCCAGCTGCCTGGATCTTTTGTGGCTGCCGGAAGCCTCCTGGACGGCGCCGGGCCGGGCCGGGCTCTCTCTGCGGCCCGTCTCCTCCCAGGCGTCGAGGGAATCCATCTCTTCGGGTGCCCCGGGGAGGAACTCCTCGCTTATGTACCGGGCGGGGCTCAGCCTCAGCTGGGCGCCGAGGAACGCGAAATTCCCGGCTTGGCTGGTGGAGGGCTGGCTGTCCAAAATCCGCCGGTCAACGGGGACCGCTGACCTCTCCTCTGGACCCTCCATTCCTGTGACGCTGGAGTTTCTTTTGTTCGGCAGCCTGGGCAAGAAGACCCCTAAGGAGTGCCGCCCCACCTTACTTCTCTCCTTGAGAACAGGCCGCTCAGGCAGGTCGCCATCCTTGGGACAACTCTTCCTCTCTCCGCGGGGATCCCACTTCCCGCTCGTGCTGGGACGGTCCCGGCTTTTGGCGGCGGGCACGTACTCCTCTGCCCGGCGCGCCGCCGCGGACGACTGCTCTGGGACGTTTGATTCGGGGTCAGTTCGCGCTGGTGAAATAACTTCCGACTTCCTCTTCATGTTACGGAGCTGCACCTTGATGTTGGTGATCCCTGAGGTTGGGGAGGGCATTTTCGGATCGGGCAGTTGGGAAGCGCCGCTGGGGATCGGGTCCATCTGCGCAGGCGGGTCCGATTTAGTTTGAGGGTCTCCGCCGGCACTATCTCCTCCGGGCGCTGGCACGTTTTCTTTTCCCTTCCTCTCACCGAGGCCATCGGGCTCTTGTGCAGCATGGAACATTTGGGATTCGTTTTCACACGCAGCCACTGGATGCCCTCCTACAGGGCCCGGAGGCTTTGATGCCTCGGGACTGGAGACGTCATGTCCCTTCTCCTCTAATCCCGGTGGGAGTGGAGAGGTAAAGACATCATCTTCTGGGGTCTCCATCCCTTGGCTTTCTCCTGCCTCATCAGGGAAGTTTTCCAAACGACCCTCCGGCAGCTTAAATGACACTCTCTTTGATTTAGGCTTAACTACCTTTTCGAGATCCTGGCCTAACGCTAAAGTTTGGCATTTTTGAGGCGAATCATCCGGAGAGGGCTCGGTCTTCGGCCCAGCCAAGCTTTTGCGCCTATTTCCCTCTGAGGGACACTTGTCTCGGATCCTCGTCTTCTCCGAGGTCTCATAAACTGGGTCGGCGGTGCGGGAGCCGGTTGGCTCCAGGCTGTCGAGATTGTCGGAAAACACAGCTGCTTTTTCCGCGGGAGCGGTAAGCGCACCGCTTGCTTGCCGTCCGCCCGGGGGAACGTCGTGTCTCTTGGGGAGCCCGACAGCATCACTGCCATCCTCTGAGAGGAAGACGGTCCTGTCGCTAAGAGCAGATGCCATCTTTGGCTCAGCCAAGCCCGTTCTTCTATCCACCTCGGCCGCGGACTTGTCTGTCATCACGGACCTCTCCGGGATCTTGAAGTCAATGTTAACAGTGTGAGATCTGGTCAGTTCCAAGTCATCGAGATTGTCTGAAAGCACAACGGTCTTTTTTGCAGGGACAGGAGGCATCCCACTCTCTTGCCGTGTACCTGGCAGAAGTCTTCTGCCGCCCACCGCATCCGTACGTCTTCGGGTGATCTCCATATCACCCTCGCCATCTCCTGAGAAGAAGATGGTGTTGTCACCACAGGCAGACACCATCTTCGGTTCGACCGAGCCCCTTCTTCTACCGACTTCCGCTGCGGACTTGTCTGGAATCGCCGTCCTCTCCGGGATCTTGAAGTCGATGTTCACAGTGTGCGATCTGGTCAGTTCCAAGTCATCCAGCTCGTCTGCAAACACAACTGTCTTTTCTGCAGGGGCAGTAAGGATCCCACTTTCTTGCTGTGTTCCCAGGAGAACACTCTGGCCACTTTCTGTGTCTGTCTGTCTTTGGGTGATCTCCATATCATTCTCGCCATCGCCCGAGAAGAAGGTGGTCTTATCGTTACCGGTAGATGCCATCTTTGGTTCAGTCAAGGCTGTTCTTGCCACCTCTGAAGTGGACTTGTCTGGAATCATCGTCCTCTCCAGGATCTTGAAATCAATGTTAACAGTGTGTGATCTGGTCAGTTCCAAGTCATCGAGGTCATCTGCAAACGCAACCGTCTTTTCTGCAGGGACAGCAACGATCCCACTTTCTTGCTGTTCACCCGGCAGAGAGCTTTTGTCACCTACTGGGTCCGTATGTCTTTGGGTGATCTCCATATCACCCTCGCCATCTCCTGAGAAGAAGATGGTTTTGTCACTACCGGAAGACACCATCTTTGGTTCAGCCAAGCCTGTTCTTCTAACCACCTCCGACGTGGACTTGTCTGGAATCACTGGCTTCTCCAAGGTTTGGTAATCGATTTTAACGGTGTGGGATCTGGTCAGTTCCAGGTCATCGTGATGGTCCCCAAACACGACTGTTTTTTCTGCAGGGACAGTAAGCACCCCACTTTCTTGCTGCTCCCCAGTAAGAAGAGTTTTGCCTCCGCCCACGATCACATGCCCTTTGGTGATCTCCATATCACCTTCGTCATCTTCTGAAAATAAGACGGTCTTGTCACGACCGGTAGACAGCACCACTGGCTCAGCCGAGCCTGTTCTTCTAACCACCTCTGCCGTGGACTTGTCTGGAATCGCCGTCCTCTCCAGGACCTTGAAGTCAATGTTGACGGTGTGGGATCTGGTCAGTTCCAGGTCTTCGAGATTGTCCGAAAACACGACTGTTTTTTCTGCAGCGAGAGGAAGCGTCCCACTTTCTTGCCGTTGACCCAGGAGAAAGCTTTTGCCACCTACTGTGTCCGAATGTCTTTGGGTGATCTCCATGTCACCTTCGTCATCCTCCGAAAAGAAGACGGTCCTGTCACTGCCGGTAGACAGCACCACTGGCTCAGTCAATCCTGTTCTCCTAACCAGCTCTGACGTGGACTTTTCCGGAGTCGTCTTCTTTTCCAGGGTCTTGAAATCAATGTTGACGGTGTGGGATCTGGTCAGTTCCAGGTCTTCGAGACTGTCCGAAAACACGACTGTTTTTTCTGCAGCGAGAGGAAGCATCCCACTTTCTTGCCGTTCACCCAGGAGAAAGCTTTTGCCACCTACTGTGTCCGAATGTCTTTGGGTGATTTCCATGTCACCTTCGTCATCCTCCGAAAAGAAGACGGTCCTGTCACTGCCGGTAGACAGCACCACTGGCTCAGCCAATCCTGTTCTCCTAACCAGTTCTGACGTGGACTTTTCCGGAGTCTTCTTCTTTTCCAGGGTCTTGAAATCAATGTTGACGGTGTGGGATCTGGTCAGTTCCAGGTCTTCGAGATTGTCCGAAAACACGACTGTTTTTTCTGCAGCGAGAGGAAGCGCCCCACTTTCTTGCCGTTGACCCAGGAGAAAGCTTTTGCCACCTACTGTGTCCGAATGTCTTTGGGTGATCTCCATGTCACCTTCGTCATCCTCCGAAAAGAAGATGGTCCTGTCACTGCCGGTAGACAGCACCACTGGCTCAGCCAATCCTGTTCTCCTAACCAGTTCTGACGTGGACTTTTCCGGAGTCTTCTTCTTTTCCAGGGTCTTGAAATCAATGTTGACGGTGTGGGATCTGGTCAGTTCCACGTCTTCGAGATTGTCCGAAAACACGACTGTTTTTTCTGCAGCGAGAGGAAGCATCCCACTTTCTTGCCGTTGACCCAGGAGAAAGCTTTTGCCACCTACTGTGTCCGAATGTCTTTGGGTGATCTCCATGTCACCTTCGTCATCCTCCGAAAAGAAGACGGTCCTGTCACTGCCAGTAGACAGCACCACTGGCTCAGCCAATCCTGTTCTCCTAACCAGTTCTGACGTGGACTTTTCCGGAGTCTTCTTCTTTTCCAGGGTCTTGAAATCAATGTTGACGGTGTGGGATCTGGTCAGTTCCACGTCTTCGAGATTGTCCGAAAACACGACTGTTTTTTCTGCAGCGAGAGGAAGCATCCCACTTTCTTGCCGTTGACCCAGGAGAAAGCTTTTGCCACCTACTGTGTCCGAATGTCTTTGGGTGATCTCCATGTCACCTTCGTCATCCTCCGAAAAGAAGACGGTCCTGTCACTGCCGGTAGACAGCACCGCTGGCTCAGCCAATCCTGTTCTCCTAACCAGCTCTGACGTGGACTTTTCCGGAGTCTTCACCTTTTCCAGGGTCTTGAAATCAATGTTGACGGTGTGG
Source organism: Tachyglossus aculeatus (assembly GCF_015852505.1). Classification (NCBI taxonomy): domain Eukaryota; kingdom Metazoa; phylum Chordata; class Mammalia; order Monotremata; family Tachyglossidae; genus Tachyglossus; species Tachyglossus aculeatus. The sequence goes on from NW_024044828.1 coordinate 20,413,191, forward strand.
GACCGTGTCAGTTCCAGGTCGTCGAGATCATCCGCAAATACGACTGTTTTATCGACAAGCCCCGGCGGGTTGGTTCTAACGGCTCTCTGATCTCCTAAGACATTTTTACCTTCCACTGTAGTTGTGTGACACCTAGTTAGCTCCATGTCACCCTCTGAAAACTCCTGGGTCTTCTCACTAGCAAGAGGCTTTGCGATCGAAGCTCCCTTGGACGGCATCTCCTCGGGCCAAGAACAATGCCCTGGGGCTGTGGAAATTGTCTTTTCGGAGTTTGCGGTTGGCTGTGCCTGACTGAAGTCCAGCCCAGAGCCATCCTGCTTTATTGGCCCGGCCTGACTTTGGGTGAAATCCTTATCCGATGAATCAGGAGTGAAGAAGGCTCTGTCGGGCAGCCCGCTCTGTGGTTTACAGATTATACTCGCGGGGACTGTGTCGTCACCCTTCGGCACTGCAGGGCCAGCTCCCAGGTCAGTGACGGTGGGATGGCTTGGGGGCCTGCCTAGACCTTGCTGTGCCTCTAAAAAGGCAAAGCCCCGAACAGAAGAGGTGGAGGAGGAGAGAGCTAGACTTTTTCTCAGCTGCTCGGGACCCCGGGAACTTCCCTTTAAAGCGGGTTTCAATGCGCGGCTGTTAATGTCGAGAGTGTGGCTTGTAGTCATTTCGACGTCACCGCGTCCTGTGGCATCGGGAGACATCGGTCGCCTGGAAGGAATGCCTGCCCCCGGACCTTCCAACGCCTCCTCTCTCTCAAGGGCCGCGGCATCCAGGGGTGCTTCAGTTTGAGATCCTGCCTTCTGCGAGGCGGCCTCTTCCTTGTCTTGGAGGCTAACGGCCACCGCGTGTCTTTTGGCTCCTTCCGTTTCTTCTGCCGCGTCCAAACCGGGAACCGCCACTCTGCCGCCTAAGGGGAAGGGCTTTTGGCTCGGCCCTGAGGACGCGGGGGCGGCCCGCTCTGTTTTCGGAGGCATCTCGGTATAACTCTGGCCAGGCCCCAGAGGATTTTTACTAACTGCCCCAGGCGAGAAACTCCCGGGATTTTCCGAGGCCTCCTCGGGGCTAGCGTCAAAAACGGCCCAAGCCCCCGGAAAGGCTGTGCCGGGCCAGGTGGGGGCCGGACCCTCGGCTGCCTGAGGCATCGTGTGATTGTCTATTACCACCGTGTGGCTTCTGGTGATATCCATTTCGTTGTCTGCCTTCACTGTTGGGTCTTCGGGACTGGGGTCCTGTGGAGGAATCCCGCAAACCCCAGGATTGCCGGTCAGACCCACTGTGACCTCGGAACCCCGATTCTCTCTGTCGGAGGGCTCGTGTCCAGAGGAGAGAATGGGTCCGGTCTGATTCACAGTCAAATCCATAAAGTCTTCGGGGCCACCAAGAGTTCCTCCCCGACATTCACCCGGCTTTAACAAGGCCTCACTGCCCGGGGGCCCGAAGGTCTGAATGACAGCTGAGTGGTGTTGGGTTATGTCCATTCCATCGTCTTGTTCTCCGAAGAGTCTGGTCCTGTAGCTACTGTCCTCTTGGCCCGGAGACACGTCGCTGCCCGGATCTCGAGAACGGAGAGAGGTAAGAGTGTTTTCTGTATCAGGCCCGTTGCCTGAGGCGCTAGTAGGTTGGCCCGGTCTCAATCTACTCAACAAGTCACTGAAATTGAACTTCTTTTCAGAAGAGAGGTTTGGTTCCATTTGGAACACGTATTCGTCGGCTGCTTCATTAGGGTTGGAGGAGAAACCGCACCTCTCGCTCCTCTCCGATCCTGCGGTGTTGTCCTTCAGGCTAGCCAGGAAGGATTTGGTGTCTATCTTCTTGGACTCTTCAGTCCTCTCTAAGAGGCCCTGGGAGATCATCACGGTGTGACTGGCCGTGAGGTCCATCTGGTTTTCATCTGCAAAGACCACGGTTCTGTCAGTCGCCGGCCGATCTCCGTAGGCGGGGTCCCCAGTCGGTCCCTGAAACAGAAGACAAGCTCCCAGAGATCAGCTCGGAAATCCTCCAGGAGTCATCTCCCACTTCATTTGTCTATTCGCCGGGTTAGGTTCTCCCAACCAGCCACTCGGTCCTTTCGGGCCACTGCTGCGCTTCCGGAGCCCTTCCGTACTCTGCAACTTACTCACCCTATTTAAGCAGTTTCTCCTCTACAAATCCCTTTTCCCATTCTCTTCTTCCAAAACTCTACAACTGTTTTGCACCAGTCTCCCCGGCTAGACTGTAAGCTCCCTGAGAGCAGGGATCCCGATTTGTTTATATCCACCCCAGCACTTAGTACAGTGCCTGGCACGTAGTAAGCGCTTAACAAATACCATAATTATTATTATTATTATTGTCCTCTCCCAAGCTCATGGTACAGTGCTTGGCACACAGAAGGCACTCAAGCAATATTATTAGTGATTAATCTCTGAGCGCAAGGAGAGCACTCAGTGCACAACCCAATTTAATAGAATGAAGAAAGTTAATTGCCCCAAGAATCTAAGTGAAGGATCAGAACCCAATCCAACACCATTTATACAATCAATCATATTTACTGAGCGCTTACTGTACAGAGCACTGTACTAAGCGCTTGAGAATGTACAGTACAACAGAGTTGGGCTTGAGAAAGCAAAATACAACAGAGTTGGTACACATTCCCTGCCCACAACAGGCTCACAATGCTCTGAGTAATGAAGAACTATCAGCTTAGATGGCAAACACTCAACCCAGCCCCCCGACAAGATCTGAGCGTTTCCAATCGGAGCTAAAAAGATCCAAAATGGTGGCTTTCTGGCTTATTAGCTCTGTGAGACGTGTGCCCTTCCATTCCCCGTTTCCTCCCTCAGAAAAATCCCTGCCCTCCCTTCGCCTCCCCCATCCGCGTGAAATGAAAAGTTGGCACTTCTGGATAAAGTTACTATTCAGCTGGAACAGACTGAAAGCATGGGAAAAAAAAAACCAAACTTGTATCCACTCCTACCTCAGTCTGCTGCAATGGCGCCTGGATCGGAGCGTTTAGCAGCGTGTCCATGCCTTTTGGAGAGAGATAGAGAGGTCGGTTACTGTCTTGGGCCGCTCTCCTTTCACTCCATGGAGTTAGCGCTGCTAACGGCAGTCACTCTCGGGCACTGGGAGGTCTGACTTTCCGGAGTCTCTTGGAAGCTTTGGTGAGAGGAAGGCTAAGGAATTATCTGCCTCCAACCTAGCGACTGGAGTCTGGGCAGGAAGGGTTGAGACAAGGGGGCCATGTGATTGGTGGATGGGAACTTAGTGCATCTGGCTTCTCCTTCCCCCCACTCTCCTTATTTTGTTGCGCGTTAGGGGAGGGGTTTCAGAAGGGCGGAGTAGCAGGGAGTGGCTGGAGGGGCACCTATTTTGATCCACAGACGGTTTTCTGCTCAATTCCTAAGACCTCTCAGTGGACTCCTCCGTCCCCTCCTTCCTAAGACCTCTCAGTGGACTCCTCCGTCCCCTCCTTCCTGTCCAGCATTCATTCATTCATTCAATCGTATTTATTGAGCGCTTACTGCCTCATTCGCACCTACTCAGCCTTCCTGTCGCGCCATCGACCCCGGACCTGGAATGCCCTCCCTTTGCCCATCCGCCAAGCTAGCTCTCTTCCTCCCTTCAAGGCCCTACTGAGAGCTCATCTCCTCCAGGAGGCCTTCCCAGACTGAGCCTTCCTTCCTCTCCCCCTCGCCCCCCTCTCCATCCCACGCATCTTACCTCCTTCCCTTCCCCACAGCACCTGTATGTATGTATATATGTTTGTACGTATTTATTACTCTATTTAATTATTTCTTTTACTTGTACCTATCTATTCTATTTATTTTATTTTGTTAGTATGTTTGGTTTTGTTCTCCGTCTCCCCCGTTTAGACTGTGAGCCCACTGTTGGGTAGGGACTGTCTCTATATGTTGCCAGCTTGTACTTCCCAAGCGCTTAGTACAGTGCTCTGCACACAGTAAGCGCTCAATAAATACGATTGATTGATTGATTACTGTGTGCAGAGCACTGGACTAAGCACTTGGGAAGTCCAAGTTGGCAACATATAGAGATGGTCCCTACCCAACAGCGGGCTCACAGTCTAGAAAGGGGAGAAAAAGAAGGTGATCAGGTTGTTCATTCATTCATTCATTCAATCGTATTTATTGAGCGCTTACTGTGTGCAGAGCACTGGACTAAGTGCTTGGGAAGTCCAAGTTGGCAACTTATAGAGACAGTCCCTACCCAACAGCGGGCTCACAGTCTAGAAAGGGGAGAAAAAGAAGGTGATCAGGTTGTTCATTCATTCATTCATTCAATCGTATTTATTGAGCGCTTACTGTGTGCAGAGCACTGGACTAAGTGCTTGGGAAGTCCAAGTTGGCAACTTATAGAGACAGTCCCTACCCAACAGCGGGCTCACAGTCTAGAAAGGGGAGAAAAAGAAGGTGATCAGGTTGTTCATTCATTCATTCATTCAATCGTATTTATTGAGCGCTTACTGTGTGCAGAGCACTGGACTAAGTGCTTGGGAAGTCCAAGTTGGCAACTTATAGAGACAGTCCCTACCCAACAGCGGGCTCACAGTCTAGAAGGGGGAGGAAAAAAAGGTGATCAGGTTGTTCATTCATTCATTCACTCAATCGTATTTATTGAGCGCTTACTGTGTGCAGAGCACTGGACTAAGCACTTGGGAAGTCCAAGTTGGCAACATATAGAGACAGTCCCTACCTAACAGCAGGCTCATAGTCTAGAAGGGGGAGAAAAAATGGTAATCAGGTTCATTCATTCATTCATTCGCATTTATTGAGCACTTACTGTGTGCAGAGCACTGGCCTAAACACTTGGGAAGTCCAAATTGGCAACATACAGAGACAGTTGTTCATTCATTCAATCGTATTTACTGAGCGCTTACTGTGTGCAGAGCACTGTACTAAGCACTTGGGAAGTCCAAGTTGGCAACATATAGAGACGGTCCCTACACAACAACGGGCTCACAGTCTTGAAGGGGGAGGAAAAAAAAGGTGATCAGTTTGTTCCATGGGGGGCTCACAGTTTTAATCCCCATTTTCCAGATGAGGCAACTGAGGCACAGAGAAGTGAAGTGACTTGTCCAAAGTCACACAGCTGACGGAGCCGGGATTTGAACCCATGACCTAGTGAGCCCACTCTTCTAGACTGTGAGCCCACTGTTGGGTAGGGACTGTCTCTATATGTTGCCAACTTGTACTTCCCAAGCGCTTAGTCCAGTGCTCTGCACACAGTAAGCGCTCAATAAATACGATTGATTGATTGATTACTTCCTCCCTCTCCCCCTCGTCCCCCTCTCCATCCCCCCCATCTTACCTCCTTCCCTTCCCCACAGCACCTGTATATATGCTTGTACGTATTTATTACTTTATTTATTTATTTATTTTACTTGTACATATCTATTCTATTTATTTTATTTTGTTAGTACGTTTGGTTTTGTTCTCTGTCTCCCCCCTTTTAGACTGTGAGCCCACTGTTGGGTAGGGACTGTCTCTATATGTTGCCAACTTGTACTTCCCAAGCGCTTAGTCCAGTGCTCTGCACACAGTAAGCACTCAATAAATACAATTGATTGATTGACTGATGACCTCTGACTCCAAAGCCCGGGCTCTCTTCACTGAGCCACGCTGTTTCTGGGGGCCCTTGGGGGTTAGTGAAGCTTGTTTTCAGAGGTCATTTTCGGCAGACATGAAGGGTAGCTGTTCTAGAAGAGCAAAGGTACAACGTACAGACACAGCCGCCTCGGGTCTCTGGCCCCACAGGGCACATTCCACTTATACTCTGAAGTCATCCCCGACTTTCCGACTGTTTCACAGAGTCATCTTGGGCGGAGACTCGGCTTGGGAACCCCATCTCTCTTTAAGCCACCCCAGTCAAGGTAAGCCAGACCGCTCACCTTAAACCTGAAGAGCCCCGGGTGAGGCGGAGGGAACCGTGGGGCTGTAGACCCCCGAGTTTCCCACCTGTTTCAATTCTAGTTTGGTGACTTTCAGAACCTGGTCCGGGAGCAGTTCGACCCTTTGGGGAAAATCCCCCTAGGAAAGACCCTCTTGGTTTCTTTCATCCCTCTCTGCCTTACCGGATTCCTGGTTCAACAGAATGGTTTGCTGCCTTACGACTGGGGCACGGGCTCAGAAGGCTACAGGCACGACAGAATTCCCAGCCGCCTCCACGGACTCTCCCCAGGAAAGGACTGGATGGTCCCCGGGGGGGGTTATTTCTGCATCGGCTCTACAGTGGCGGGTTTTGGATAGAGATGGACACCAACAGAACCACCTGCAGTTTACTAGACCGCGTGACCAGGTGGTTCTAAACCCACCTCTGCCACCAGCCTACTTTGTGACTTTAAGCAAATCCCTTACCCTCTCTGGGCCTCTTCTGTAAGACAGGGATGAGATCTCTTAGACTGTGAGCCCCATCTGGGAACCGGACCGTGTTTGATCTGATTACCTTGTATCTAACCCGGCGTTTAGCCTAGTGCTTTGGCACTATAAACACCATGATTACTCTGATCGATATTCGTACTCACCGCTGATCTCCCAGAGCATATCCTCCGGCCTCTCCTTCCTGGAAATAGATAAATAAATCGTGTTTCAACAGCTACATAAGGCATCAAAAGCCTCAAGAGCGAAGGTTGATTTGGAGTGCCCGACGGCTCAGACAGACACGGGATTTGGCCAAAATTAAAATCAGGAAAGGCTCAGGGCCCAGGACCAGTTGTACCAGTTGGCAGTGACACTCCCGTTCGATTATGGCTAAGCGTGGCCACAAATGCTACTCGGCCCTGTTGTGCTGTCTTGTGTTTCGACAGCCTGGGGAGACAGAGGGGTGGCGTGGAATAGCACAGGATTGGGGTTCTAGCCCCGGCTCCGCTGCCGGCCTGCTGTGTGACCTGGGGGATATCACTTAACCTCTCTGGGCCTCGGTTTCCTCGTCGGTAAATTGGCGATAAACCAGACTGGGTGAGTCCCGTTTGGGACAGTGACTATGTCCAATCTGATGGCCTCGCATCTACCTCTGCGCTTGACACATAGTAAGGGTTGAATCGATGCCGTGATGAAGAAACAGGACGTTTGTCAGAGCAACGGAGCGCCGTGGAAACAGAGCAAAAGATCCAACTCCTGGGTCTGGTGACGGATCTCTGGCTTCTGAGAATTTCGCACCCGGTGTGCCAACACAAATCGGGTCATCTGTGCTCCATCTATGGCAAAGGGCAGAGCTCCTTCATCTATCTATCAATCAGTCGTATTTATTGAGCGCTTACTGTACGCAGAGCACTGTACTGAGTGCCGGGGCGGGGGGGGGGGGGGGGGCACAACACAGCAATGTTGCAGACACCTTCCCTGCCCACAACGAGCTTACCGCCCAGAGAGGGAGACAGACAATATAAATCAATCAATTATGGATATAGAAATTTCACGGAAATTGAGAACTCTAATCTCAAACCTAAATCCAGGCAAGGCAACCTGAGGCCACTTTGCATTTGAAGGGACAATCCACCCGTCAGAAAAAGTAGGAAATGAAGGGACTGGTGCCAGAAGACCTCAGTTGCGGGAGTATTTCCCCCACTTACTGGCTGAGTGGAATGTTTTCTCCTTCTTCGGCTGTTTTCCCTAAAAACAAATCAGAAGACACAGAGTATTACGGGAGCGAGCGGGGGTTCAAAACAGACTTGTCAAAGGATAGTCCCAAGACGAATCAATCAGTGGTATTGACTGAGCGCTTACTATGTGCCGAGCACTGTACTATGCGCTTGGGAGAGGACACTACAACAGAATTACCAGACGGGTTCCCTGGCCATAATGAGCTTACAGTCTAGAGGATAGGGGTCCCGTCCAGCTCAAACACTGGGCTCTGACCTGTTAGAAAAAGGAAAACTAGTCCAGCCGCCCATCTACGACAGTCAGTATTCGAGACACTCACAGCTTCTCTTGGTCCACAGCGGACGCAAAGGAAATAGGCTCAGCGGGGACTCGGCGGAATGAAGGCTACGCACCTGAATCTTCTGGCTGGTCCTCGCTGTTTGAGTCGGGACTCCTCTGAAATACCCTGAAAAATACCAGGGGTTTCGAAAATCAGCCGCTCCCCAGATGAGGAGGGTTTGGCCGTGGAGATGCTGGAATTAGAGCTCACCTCCTCCAGGAGGCCTTCCCAGACTGAGCCCCCTCCTTCCTCTCCCCCTCCTCATCCGCCCCGCCTTACCTCCTTCCCCTCCCCACAGCACCTGTGTATATGTGTGTACATATTTATTACTCTATCTATTTATTTATTTTATTTGGACATATTTATTCTATTATTTTATTTTGTTAATATGTTTTGTTTAGTTCTCTGTCTCCCCCTTCTAGACTGTGAGCCCAGTGTTGGGTAGGGACCGTCTCTATATGTTGCCGACTTGGACTTCCCAAGTGCTTAGTACAGTGCTCTGCACACAGTAAGCGCTCAATAAATACGATTGAATGAATGAATGAATAACATCAGGACCTGCCAAACTCCAGCTGGCCAAGACCGTCCACCCGCTCCGCCCACCTGACCGATCGGCTTCCTTCACCGACACCTCCTTGGATTGCCAGCTCCACTCTGCCCAAGCACTTATTATTAATAATAATAATAATAATAATAATGGCATTTGTTAAGCACTTACTATGTGCAAAGCACTGTTCTAAGTGCTGGGGGGGATACAAGATGATCAAGTTGTCCCACATGGGGCTCACAGTCTTCATCCTCATTTTACAGATGAGGTAATGAGGCTCCGAGAAGTGACTTGCCCAAGGTCACACAGCAGACACGTGGCGGAGCCGGGATACGAACCCATGACCTCTGCCTCCAAAGCCCATGCTCTTTCCACTGAGCCATGCTGCTTTTTCCTACACCTCACCCTCGACATCCCTGCCTCTGACCCTAGCTCAACCTGTTCCCCCAGCCAGGGATCCTTTCCCTCCTCTAATCTCTCAGACCAAGCTCACATCTTGGAAACCTTTTAAAATAATAATAATAATAACAATAATAAAAAATCACACCTCCCCCAGGAAGCCTTCCCTAATTCACAACCATCTAGTTGCATCCCCACACCAGTCACCCTCAACATTTATGTATTCCTTGTCAGTGTATTTTTTTTATTGTATTTGTTAAATGCTTACTATATGCCAGGGACTGTATGAAGCGTTGGGAAAGATACAGTCTTCTAGACTGTGAGCCCGCTGTCGGGTAGGGACCGTCTCTATATGTTGCCGACTTGGACTTCCCAAGCGCTTAGCACGGTGCTCTGCACACAGTAAGCGCTCAATAAATACGAATGAATGAATACAAGTTAATCAGGTTGGATACAGTCCCTGTCCCACATAGGACTCACAGTCTTAATTCCCATTTTAAGGGTTAGTTAATTGAGGCACAGAGAGGTTCCTTTTGACGCCGAGGCCCATGCTGTATCCACTAGGCTACCCTGCTTCTCAGTACATATTTATAACCAGGTATTTACTTGTAAACTCAATTATTTACCCAACTATTTCACCTGACTTATTTGGATGCTGAAAAAATACCACTGATTAATTCCCACCGTTACTTACTTTATAGTTTCAGCAAAACTGACTCGTCGAGAGCTCTTCCGGCCTTTCACGGTACCGACATCCTAAGGGAAGAGAGCACACGGCCGACGATCGGGCGACCAGAGTCATTTCTGGCTTCACAGGCCCGAGGAAGGGGCTGATCCTCCACCCTCCCCCAAGTGAAACGGCACTCGGACCAACACTTTAGTCGGTGTGAGCCCCATCCGAATCCTTTCCTTTAATATCGAAGCTGAGGCAGCCTGAGTCAAGACTGCTTTTGAAATCACTTTAGCTGGTCTCCAGCACAGGGTCTGCATTGTAAAGGCATTTTGTGTCACTGGATGATGGATGACACGGTAGGAATGGAGAGAGAGAGAAATCTAGTGATATGAAAAGGTTCGTACCGACCAAAAGGGAACCAAAAGTCTTCAGCTGCACAAATCTGTGGTCATGAACCATATTTAATGAAAACAGTACTGTTAGTACTGATTGTTTACCGGTGCACGTGTAATGGCAAACAACAATTTGGGACACTCCCCCGCCCCCGTCTTCTTCCACCACATTACTTGCGTTTTGTCTTTCTTGTTCTAGTTTAGCCTTTCTCCTAATACGGCACGCTTCCAGAGCCAGTTATAACTGAAAACGGAAAAGGGACGCACTCCTAGGGGACCTACCTGAATGATTTCATTTCCACTTCCGAGGTCTCGCAGTGGGCTCCGGGGAAGTTTCAAGATCTAAGGGGAACAGTCATTATTTTTCAGAAAACGATCCTGGCGTGTCCGCTAGCCATCAGCTTTTTCAGGTCCAAACTGGAATCCAGAGGCAGAGTGGCAGGCAACCCCCCAAACCCGCCCCATCCCATGGAGATATCCCGTCCCTGCTGCTGCTGCCTTTGGAGGCTTTTCACCCTGTTGTTACTCCTTGGGGCTTCCTACACCTCAAATGCTCCGAGAGAAATTACATCCTGCAACCCATTGCCCAGTAGTCTGTCCCCGACGGGGACATGGACGGAAAATGGACAAGGTAAACCAAGGTAGGACTACTGACCATCTTGCTTTTGGGAGTCGGTGGGGAGGGAAAAGGAGCAGGACAGATTTTCTATGCGTTTAGAAATGATCCCAGAGGATTCACCGATTTTCAAGCTGCCAGCCACCCGGTCGGATCCACGCTTCCGAAACCCCTCTGCGGTTCCAAAGCCCTGACTACCTAGCTACCTTCCCCACTTTGAGAAGTTCGCTCCCCTCTTAAATTGGGCTAAAGGGGTTAGAACGTGCTCACGTAAAGAAATCCACCATCTCGGGTTCGGAAAGTTGAACTTCCCACCATCTTCTGTGAATTTTGAGTTTTCATACCTCTCAAACGCTAGACTGAAAAAACTAAACCGCATTAGGGTGCAGAGACTGGTCTTTTCTCCCCATGTCCCCCGGCCCTGGGGGCCACGTGTGAGTCACTCCGCTCCCGGGAGCAGAAGGGCACAGTGGCTCGGATTGGAGAGAGAGTTGTTCAGCCTCCCGATCGCCGGACTACCAAACGAAGTTACGGAGAAGCCCGGCAGGGCCACCTGGGGCCTCTCCGCTCTCGACGTGCCTTGTGCCGGTGGGGCTGGGAAGGGCCATCCAAACTGCAGCAGCCCAAGGCCTCTACAACATTGAATACGACGGCAAATCTCTGTGTGGGACCTGACCCCGGATGACTTGGGCGCTACGAGGTCCCTGTTGGACGCTTGGGTTCCATCATTTACGTTGTTTTTTGTTTCAATTTTTCTCATCTTTCATTATATGTCTCTGGCCAAACGCCACCCCACCTAATTCTTAGAACGTGAGGCCCCGGAAGCCAGGGGCTACAGGCTCAATATGTGCTTGTTTCCTGCTGCTTAGTCCAGTGCTCTGCATAAGGCGGGCACTTAATAAATACTATCAATCAATCAATGGTATTTATTAAGCGCTTACTCGGTCGACAGCACTGTTCTAAAGCCCTTGGGAGAGTACAATACAACAGAGTTGGCAGACACGTTCCCCACCCTCGGTGAGCTTACAGTCTAGAGGGGGAGACAGACATTGATATAAATACATAATTTATAATCTATCACTATAGAATCAGCGTGGCTCAGTGGAAAGAGCAGGGGCTTGGGAGCCAGAGGTCATGGGTTCTAATCCCGGCTCCGCCAATTAGCTGTGTGACCTTGGGCAAGTCATTTAACTTCTCTGGGCCTCAGTTCCCTCATCTGGAAAATGGGGATGAAGACTGTGAGCCCCACCTTGGGACAACCTGATCATCTTGTAACCTCTCCAGTGCTTGGAACAGTGCTTTGCACATAGTAAGCACTTAATAAATGCCATTATTATTATTAATCCCAGCTCCGCCACTTGTCAGCTGTGTGACTTTGGGCAAGTCACTTCACTTCTCTGGGCCTTTAAGAAGTTTAAGAACTTAAGAAGCCACTTTAAGAAGTTCGCTCCCTTCTTAAATTGGGCTAAAGGGTTTATAACGTGCTCATGTTAAGAAATCCACCACCTCAGGTCAAATGGGAATTAAGACTGTCAAATGGGGATTAAGACTGTGAGCCCCATGTGGGACAACCTGATCACCTTGTAGACCACCCAGCACTTAGAACAGTGCTTTGCACATAGTAAGCGCTTAACAAATGCCATCATTATTATTATTATTATTATTACTGCTGCTTCTATCACTACTACTACTGCTACTACTACTACTACTATTACTACTTTAAAAATTGAATTGAGGAGCAACAGGCTCTCCTGTCCAGCCCCACCCCATAAGGCACTCTGCCCATTCAAAAGCACACCCAGCTCAGGGGTAGAACTGATAAATCCTGGAAAATGGGTATTTACCGAAGGGGGTCTTGTCTCCCACCCCACGTCCCATTCCCAGCAGCTTCCCAACTGCACCCCATGCCACCTCCAGGCATCAGGGGAGGAAGGGGAGCTGGGCTTGGATTTGCAGCTCACCCTGCTCGCGGCTTTCATGTCTGGAAACAGGTCACCTTTCTCAGGATTTCAAGGGGACATTTTTCTTCTGCATCTCTGGCAGCGCCCGTCCCACGCTCAATTGTTGGGAATAATGGATCATGCGGAACGTCTGACTCTGAACCACCTCTGCCCTCCTATTCACACCCACCCACCTTGTACCTCGCTTTGACATCTTGAAAATAAAATTTCCCAGCCCTTTGTGGGAACGGCCACTTTTTTTTAAATGGTATTTGTAAAACGCTTACTATATACCAGGTATTGTACTTAGCGCTGGAGTAGATACAAGCTGATCAGGTTGGACACAGTCCATGTCCCCCAAGGGGCTCATGGTCTAATCCCCATTTTACAAATGAGGTAACGGAGGCACAGAGAACTGAAGTGATTTGCCTGAGGTCATACAGCAGACAAGTGGCAGAGGCGGCATTAGAACCCAGGTCCCAGGCCTGTGCTCTACTAGTTCCTGGGGTTTTCCTATGCAATCCTCCACCCTGCACAGACTGGAATGATTTCATTTCAACATGAAATGATTTTAGAGGCTGGCGGTAAAGCCAAACCGAATGGGGAACTTTCCCCCTGAATCCCTAGGTGGGAGGCAATAGATTTGGCTTCGAGGAAGCAGCTCAGAGACCAGTCCCCGCCAATCTCCAACATCATTCTTCCGACGACAGAGTCCCCCATTTGGGAGGATGGCTGCTGCCGGGAACTTCATCCTCGCTTTGGGAAACCGAACGGGGCTGTACTCACCGAGGAGCGTCGCTGTGTGGGAAGGGTGAGCTCCCTGGAAGGGGGAAAGACAGAGGAAGAGCACTTAGTTCCCGCTAGGCCCCGCAACGGAAACAGAGATGCCATTTTCCAACATTTTAGGATGACACTTTGCTGGGCTGACTGGGGCTTCCTGCTCTCAAATCCCGGGGGACTCTCCGGATGGGCCTGGCTTCCACAGCAGGAGACTGGGGTGACCCAAGCTAATTAACCGTTCTCTCAGCACCAGTTCTCCTCACACTAAAGGTAACTGGAGCCCAACCACAGTTCCGCAAAATAATGTCATAAAATCCACCAGAAGGGTAGTGTAACACAATCCGGCCGGGCTGAATAGATTCGACATTACATAGCCAAACCAACTGAAAAAGGGAGATTTATTTAGGTGAAAAAGTGTTTCAATTTTTTATTTGAAAATATCATCTCCCCCCAGGGTCCCCACGCCCCTAATTCCAGGCAGGTTGGCCCTTCTGAGATAACATAACAAAGCCAAAGAAGGCTGGGACTTAGATTTCACCTTCTTGCTTCGGGATCAAATGGAAAATTTAAGATTTCGGGAGCCAGCAGAGAGTTCGGGCTGGGTAAACTTTTCTTGGAAAACGTGGTGACAACTTACTTTTCCTCCATGGCTTCAGAGTAGATTTTATCCATCTTTGAAGAGAACTTTCACTGGAAGAAAGGCACAGGGTTAAGTCTGTGTGGAGGGAGGGAAGTTCTGACCCACAGCAAAGATTCCAGGTCATGGGACTGACTTTGACTTCTTTTTCATGGTATTTGTTAAGCACTTAGTGTGTGCCAAGCACTGTTCTGAGCACTGGGGTAGATACAAGTTAATCACGTTGGATACAGTCCCCGTCCCAAATAGGGCTTACAATCGTAATCCCCATTTTACAGATGAGGTAACTGAGGAACAGAGAAGTAAAGTGGCTTGCCCAAGGTCATACAGCAGACAAGTGGAAGCAAAAAGTGCTCTGGTGTGGCAATCTGGCTGGGGAGGGGCTGCCACCTCTGGAGAATCCCTACACCCTGGAGAAAGCCAGTAATGATTTGTCTAATTATGATGACTCACAGTTTTCTTCCTCCTTCCTAATTTGCAAGGAAGTCTGGTTAATAAATAATCGTAATATTAGCAATAATAATAACTTATTATAACTATTAATAATATTTATAATTATTATTAATAATAATTATAATTATAACCTATTATTAGCAATAATAATAATAACAACTGGTATTTAAGTACTTACTATGCGCCAAGCACTGTACTAACACATTGAGGTAGGTACAAGATACTCAGGTAGGACACAGTCTATATGCACCGCCACCAGTAAATTCTCAGAAAAGGCCACAATGACTAACTGATCCTTCCTTCTGGCTTCAACTCCCTTCCCTCCCCAGCACAATCCACCAGACCACAATTTTCCCCACCTTCAAAGTCTCTTGAAAGCCCCCTCTTCCAGGAGGCCATCCCCAATTACTGTTTTTCTTCCCAAAACCTATCCTCAGTGCTGCTTGCTACCTAAGCATTTATGTCCTCACAGCTACCTGTTGCATTTAATACGTACTGATAAATTCACTGTACTATTTCGGCACTTTTCTTCCTCCTATCTGTAAATCATTTCTGAAATCTTTACAAGGTTTTTTTATTTCTAATGGAATTTGTTAAGCGCTTACTACGTGTCAGGCATTGTACCAAGTGCTGAGATAGATACAAGATAATCACGGTGGACCCAATCCATGTCCCATATGGGGCTCACTGCCTTAACCCCCATTTTACAGATGAGGTAATGAGGCACAGAGAATTGAAGCGACTTGCCTAAGGTCACACAGCAGACAAGTAGCACGGCGGGATTAGAACTCACCTCTTGTCGGCTGTGTGACCTTGGGCATGTCCCTTCACTTCTCTGTGCCTCAGTTCCCTTATCCTTAAAACGGGGATTAAGACCGTGAGCCCTATGTGGGACAGGGAATGTGTCCAACCTGATTAATTTGTATCTATCCCAGCACTTAGTACAGTGTGTCTGGCACACAGTGCTTAACAAATAACATAACAAAAATCACACACACACACATATAAAAAAAAACCCACTAAACTCAAGTCCTAGCCCTTGTTCTATCCATTAGACTGCAATGCTTCCTGTATCTTGTATCTACCCCAGTGCTTAGTACAATGCTTGGCATATGAGTGCTTAACAGTGCTTGACACACAGTAAGCATTTAACAAAAAATATAATGGTAATGAAAATAATAATTATTGTTGTTATTGTGTGACTCTCCCCCATTATATCGTAAACTCCTAGGAGGCAGAGATTGTCTTTTACCTCTAGTGTACTCTCCTAGGAGTACCAAGACCTGCACAAGGTAGGTGCTCAATAAATACTACTGATTGATTAATTTATTGATCCTTCAGCCTGGAACTCCTTTCCCTCTCCAACACAATTCACTGGGTCACAGTTTTCCCCATCTTAAAAGCCTCCTGAAAGCCCCTTCAAAAAATGAACTGTCAGCCTCATCAAATCTTCTTGAGTGGCCCTGTGCTTTTAAAAAGGAGTCTGAATAGCTGAACTCTGAAATGGACTGCAGCTCTATGCAAGGCAGCAAAACAAAACTGAATTAGAGGTACCCGTGTACAAAGACAACTGATTAAATCTAAATGAATTATTCTTGAGAGCAACAGAGAAATTATAGGGTGTGCGCTGAACCAACATCTCCAACATAAAAATTATATTCCCGCCTCACTGCTACATGTATTTTCCATAAATACACCCACTTGAGGACAATAGAGCAAACAAGGCCCAAGCTTCAGAATAACAAAGAACCTAAATGAGTTATTAACGAGAATCTGTGGGTCATTATTTTGGAAAGACTTCTGCACCTCATTCCGGTAATCAATTTTGGAGAAGACAAAATAAACACACAAACACACATACACACACCCCTCAATATAAATAATAGATATAGGTATATGTACATATGTAGATAGATAGATATAAAGAAAGCAAATTAAATAAACATTTCTGCATCCAACTAGATAGATATAAAGAAAGCAAATTAAATAAACATTTCTGCATCCAACTAGATATAAAGAAAGCAAATTAAATAAACATTTCTGCATCCAACTAGATAGATATAAAGAAAGCAAATTAAATAAACATTTCTGCATCCAACTTGGACTCGGATTTTAATAGGTTAGAAAACAAAACCAGTCTTGCTTGAGTCAACCCTTTTCAAGTCATATTTTCCACTTAAAAGGGCATGTCATATAATAACAAATGAAGTCAAAGGTCTTTATTCATAAATACCTCTTCATTGGTGGTTAGGATATAGAGGAAACATTAAGGGTGTTCCCCTAAACATAAAGATGGATACTCAGGAGAGCAACCATCCATGGTTCCCCCACGCCCCAGTTGCCTAATGTTGGAGACGGAACATTGATTTGACCAATGACAACATTGCTTATGGTCTTATTTACAAAGAAAAAGAAAAATCACCAACCACAGGAGAAAGCTCTCCCATATTTAGTAGCTAATTTGGAGACTGCAATGTTCGTGTTAGGTTATTAGGAGGATATCTCGGCTTCAAACAGAAACTCCTCACCATCAGCTTTAAAGCCCTCAATCACCATGTCCCCTCCTACCTCAACCCAGTGTTCTTCTACTCCAACCCAGCTTTTTAAAAGCACATCTCCTCCAAGAGGCCCTCCATGATTAAGCCCTCATCTCTTCTCCTAGTTCACGCTTGCACTGGAATTTGTACCCTTCATTCATTCACCCCTCCCTCAGCCCCACAGCACTTATCTACGTGTCCATCATTTATTTATTTATATTAATGTCTGTCTCCCCTCTAGAATGTAAGCTCATTGTGAGCAGGGAACGTGTTTACCAACTGTTATATTGTACTCTCCCAAGTGCTTAGTACAGTCCTCTGCACACAGTAAGTGCTCAGTAAATATGATTGATTAGTAACACTTCAAAAATTGTGGAGGTCCTATTTACAGTTGCAAGTGTGGCTGAAATAATTCACATGTATGAGAGACAGACAGCCCTTCCTGCTTGACGATAATGTTACTGATGGGGAGATTTTGTTGGGGAGTGGGTTTAGCAGAAGAGAACCATATGTGACCTACACCCCACTCTGTGCACTTGTAAAAAAAAAAAAAAAATCACCCATCACAATGCTATTTCATTCATTCATTCAATCGTATTTATTAAGTGCTTACTGTGTGCAGGGCACTGTACTAAGCACTTGGGAAGTACAAGTTGGCAACATATAGAGACGGTCCCTACCCAACAATGGGCTCACAGTCTTCGGAGCTGCCTTTGGATACCAGGAAATTTTGTCCTTTCTCCTGGACTTGAACTCTCTAGCGGTGGGCAAGCTGACATGATTTCCTCTAGTCTGTCCACCTCTTCTTCTCTCCGTTTATTCCTCCTTGGAGCCTCCTCTACCTAGGCTAGCCTCAGTCGCAACCAAGGGAGCATCTAATCTCTGAACTGAGACTCCTTAGTCTAGAGCTGACCATTTTGATTAAAGTACAAACACAGAGTGGCTCTGCCACTTGTCTGCTATGTGACCTTGAGCAAGTCATTTAACTTGAAGTCATATCTCCTCCAAGAAGCCTTCCCACTCCCTTCTGCGTTGCCTTGACTTGCTCCCTTCATTTCTTCCCCCCAGCCCCGCAGCACTATTGAATATATCTGTAATTTATTTATTTATATTAATGTCTGTCTCCCCATCCAGATTGTGAAGCTTGTTGTGGGCAAAAAATGTGTTTCTGTTATACTGTACTTCCCAACTGCTTAGTACAGTGCTTTGCACACAGTAAGTGCTTAATATGATTGAATGAATTAACTTTTCTGTTTCTCAGTTACCTCATCTGTAAAATAGGGATTAAGACTGTGACCTAATGTGGAAAAGGGACTGTGTCCCACCTGATTACCTTACATCTACCCCTGCACTTGGTAAAATGCCTGACACATAGTTAGCACTTAAATACCATTAAAAAAAAACAAAAAAAAATACCCACACAAGCTTGAAGAAGCCCCTTCTACTGAATCTACAAACCACCAATCAATAGCATTTATTGAATATCTACTTTGTTTAGAGCCTGAATTATGTGCTTGAAAGAGTACAGTAGACATGATTCCTAGCTAGCTTGCCACCCAGCAGGGTCAGCAGCCACTAAAATAACATAAGAAAGAAGAAAAACTGGGTACAGGGATGATTTTAAGTGCCAACACTCCAAATACCTTGAGTCTCAAACCAGGTTTAGCATGCCTTTTCCTCTTCACATTGAGCTCATCCCCCTCCCAATCTCAGCCTATCTCACTTTAGGGCTAGAAGGCGCATCCTCAGGAGATTTAGCTCAATGCTCTGCACGCAGTAAGCGCTCGATAAATACCATGAATTGGATCAATCAATGCCTCTCCCTGGTCTTCCAGGCTGCCCTGACTTGCCTAGAGGTGCTCTGTTATGGGGAGCCCGTGACCCCTGGGGTCCTTTTAAAGAGTAGAAGCTTCTAGAGGACAGACAGGGCTTGTTAGCTCCTATTGGCATGGTGTGTGCCCGGGCAGGCAGGTAATAAAGCGTGGCTCAGTGGTAAGAGCAGAGGCTTTGGAGTCGGAAGTTGTGGGTTCAAATCCCGGCTCTGCCAGTTGTCAGCTGTGTGACTCTGGGCAAGTCACTTAACTTCTCTGTGCCTCAGTTACCTCATCTGTAAAATGGGGATTAAGACTGTGAGCCCCCCGTGGGACAACCTGATCACCTTGTATCTACCCCAGCACTTAGAACAGTGCTTTGCACATAGTAAGCACTTAATAAATGCCATCATTATTAATAAAGATAGGGCCCGGGCAGGGAGGATTTTGGCATCAGCGGCTGGATGGGTAGGTGGGCTGCCAAGGGGACACGGGCAAGGAGAGAGGCTGCTGGCGGGGATGGAGGGGCCTGTCCGGTTGTTGATCAGGAAATCGGGGGCTGGATTGGGGGTGAAGGGAACAGGAGGCCTGAGGGGGAGCAGGAGGCGAGGAAGAAAATGACGCAAGGAGGACATGGAGCAGGGGGCCGGGGGCTGAGGAAGAAAATGACCCATGGATGACATGAAGCAGGAGGCTGGGGGCTGAGGAAGAAAATGATCTGGGGATGATGGGGAGCAGGAGGCCTGGGGCTGAGGGGGAGAACGGGGAGGAGGGGTCCGAGGGCCTGACGGGGGAGAAAGACCCGGGGATGACGAAGAGGGGGAAGCCAGGGGCTGAGGGAGGAAAATGAGCCGGGGAGGATGGGGAGTAGGGGGCCTGAGGAGGAGCAGGAGGCCGGGGGCTGAGGAAGAAAATGACGTGGGGGTGACAAGTGGCAGGAGGCCGCCTGAGGGAGGAAAACAACTTGGGGATGACGGAGAGTAGGGGGAGGAGGGCCTGACAGGGGGCAACGACCCGGGGGCTGAGGGAGGAAGGAAAATGAGCCGGGGAGGACAGGGAGTAGGGGGCCTGAGGGGCAGCAGGAGGCCGGGAGCTGAGGGAGGAAAACCGGCCTGGGGATGACGGTGAGCAGGAGGCCGGGGACTGAGGAAGAAAACGACCCGGGGATGACAGAGAGGGGGAAGCCGGGGGGCTGAGGGAGGAAAATGAGCCGGGGATGACCGGGAGCAGGAGGCCGAGGAAGAAAATGAAGTGGGGGGGGACGAGGAGCGGGAGGCCGGGGGCTGAGGGGGGAAAACGACCCGGGGATTCATTCATTCATTCAATCGTATTTATTGAGCGCTTACTGTGTGCAGAGCACTGTACTAAGCGCTTGGGAAGTACAAGTTGGCAACATCTAGAGACGGTCCCTACCCAACAGTGGGCTCACAGTCTAGAAAGGGGAGACAGAGAACAAAACATATTAACAAAATAAAATAAATAGAATAAATATGTACAAATAAAATAGAGTAATAATGACGGGGAGCAAAAGGCCGGGATTCTGAGGGGGAGAAAGACCCGGGGAGGACGGGGAGCCGGAGGCCGGGGGCTGAGGGAGGAAAACGTTAAGCGCTTAGTACAGTGCTCTGTACACAGCAAGTGCTCAATAAATACAATTGAATGAACGACCTGGGGACGACGGGGGGGGGGGGGGGGCAGGAGGCCGGGGGCTGAGGGAGAAAAATGAGCCGGGGACGACGAAGAGGGGGAAGCCGGGGGCTGAGGAAGGAAAACGTTAAGCGCTTAGTACGGTGCTCTGCACACTGTAAGCGCTCAATAAATACGATTGAATGAATGACCTGGGGACGACGGGGAGCAGGAGGCCGGGGGCTGAGGGAGAAAAATGAGCCGGGGACGACAAAGAGGGGAAAGCCGGGGGCTGAGAGAGGAAAACGTTAAGCGCTTAGTACAGCGCTCTGCACACAGTAAACGCTCAATAAATACGATTGAATGAGTGACCTGGGGATGACGGGGAGCTGGAGGGCGGGGGCTGAGGGAGAAAAATGAACCGGGGACGATGAAGAGGGGGAAGCCGGGGGCTGAGGGAGGAAAACGTTAAGCGCTTAGTACAGGGCTCAGCACACAGTAAGCGCTTAATAAGTACGACTGACTGAATGAATGACGTGGGGACGACGGGGGGCAGGAGGCTGGGGGCCGAGGGAGAAAAATGAGCCGGGGACGACGAAGAGGTGGAAGCCGGGGGCTGAGGGAGGAAAACGTTAGGCGCTTAGTACAGTGCTCTGCACACAGTAAGCGCTCAATAAATAGGACTGAATGAATGAATGACGTGGGGACGACGGGGGGCAGGAGGCCGGGGGCCGAGGGAGAAAAATGGTCCGGGGACGACGAAGAGGGGGAAGCCGGGGGCTGAGGGAGGAAAACGTTAGGCGCTTAGTCCAGTGCTCTGCACGCAGTAAGCGCTCAATAAATACGACTGAATGAATGAATTAATGACGTGGGGCAGAAGGCCGGGGGCTGAGGGAGAAAAATGAGCCGGGGACGACGGAGAGGGGGAAGCCGGGGGCTGAGGGAGGAAAACGTTAAGCGCTTAGTACAGTGCTCTGCACACAGTAAGCGCTCAATAAATACGACTGACTGAATGAATGACTTGGGGACGACGGGGGGCAGGAGGCCGGGGGCTGAGGGAGAAAAATGAGCCGGGGACGACGAAGAGGGGGAAGCCGGGGGCTGAGGGAGGAAAACGTTAGGCGCTTAGTACAGTGCTCTGCACGCAGTAAGCGCTCAATAAATAGGACTGAAAGAATGAATGACGTGGGGACGACGGGGGGCAGGAGGCCGGGGGCCGAGGGAGAAAAATGGTCCGGGGACGACGAAGAGGTGGAAGCCGGGGGCTGAGGGAGGAAAACGTTAGGCGCTTAGTACAGTGCTCTGCACACAGTAAGCGCTCAATAAATAGGACTGAATGAATGAATGACGTGGGGACGACGGGGGGCAGGAGGCCGGGGGCCGAGGGAGAAAAATGGTCCGGGGACGACGAAGAGGGGGAAGCCGGGGGCTGAGGGAGGAAAACGTTAGGCGCTTAGTCCAGTGCTCTGCACGCAGTAAGCGCTCAATAAATACGACTGACTGAATGAATGACTTGGGGACGACGGGGGGCAGGAGGCCGGGGGCTGAGGGAGAAAAATGAGCCGGGGACGACGAAGAGGGGGAAGCCGGGGGCTGAGGGAGGAAAACGTTAGGCGCTTAGTACAGGGCTCTGCACACAGTAAGCGCTCAATAAACAGGACTGAATGAATGAATGACGTTGGGGACGACGGGGGGCAGGAGGCCGGGGGGCCGAGGGAGAAAAATGGTCCGGGGACGACGAAGAGGGGGAAGCCGGGGGCTGAGGGAGGAAAACGTTAGGCGCTTAGTACAGTGCTCTGCACGCAGTAAGCGCTCAATAAATAGGACTGAAAGAATGAATGACGTGGGGACGACGGGGGGCAGGAGGCCGGGGGCCGAGGGAGAAAAATGGTCCGGGGACGACGAAGAGGGGGAAGCCGGGGGCTGAGGGAGGAAAACGTTAGGCGCTTAGTACAGTGCTCTGCACGCAGTAGCGCTCAATAAATACGATTGAATGAATGACCTGGGGACGACGGGGGACAGGAGGCCGGGGGCTGAGGGAGAAAAATGAGTCGGGGACGCCGAAGAGGGGGAAGCCGGGGGCTGAGGGAGGAAAACGTTAGGCGCTTAGTACAGGGCTCTGCACACAGTAAGCGCTCAATAAATACGACTGACTGAATGAATGCCGTGGGGCAGAAGGCCGGGGGCTGAGGGAGAAAAATGATGCGGGGACGACGAAGAGGGGGAAGCCGGGGGCTGAGGGAGGAAAACGTTAGGCGCTTAGTACAGTGCTAAATACGACTGAATGAATGACCTGGGGATGACGGGGAGCAGGAGGCCGGGGGCTGAGGGAGAAAAATGAGCCGGGGACGACGAAGAGGGGGAAGCCGGGGGCCGAGGGAGGAAAACGTTAGGCGCTTAGTACAGTGCCCTGCAAACAGTAAGCGCTCAATAAATACGACTGAATGAATGAATGACGGGGGGACGACGGGGGGCAGGAGGCCGGGGGCTGAGGGAGAAAAACGTTAGGCGCTTTGTACAGTGCTCTGCACGCAGTAAGCGCTCAATAAATACGACTGACTGAATGAGTGACGTGGGACGACGGGGGGCAGGAGGCCGGGGGCTGAGGGAGAAAAACGGTCCGGGGACGACGAAGAGGGGGAAGCCGGGGGCTGAGGGAGGAAAACGTTAGGCGCTTAGTACGGTGCTCTGCACGCAGTAAGCGCTCAATAAATACGACTGAATGAATGAGTGACGTGGGGACGACGGGGGGTAGGAGGCCGGGGGCTGAGGGAGGAAAACGTTAAGCGCTTAGTACAGTGCTCTGCACACAGTAAGCGCTCAATAAATACGACTGAATGAGTGAATGACGTAGGGCAGAAGGCCGGGGGCTGAGGGAGAAAAATGAGCCGGGGACGACGAAGAGGGGGAAGCCGGGGGCTGAGGGAGGAAAACGTTAGGCGTCTAGTACAGTGCTCTGCAAACAGTAAGCGCTCAATAAATACGACTGACTGACTAAATGACGTGGGGATGACGGGGGGCTGAGGGGCCCGAGGAGTGGGGTGTGCGGGGGTATAATGGAGGGTGACGAAGTGTGGTGGCACCTCAGGCTCGGGCCGCAAACCGCCTCTTCCCGGTCCGGTCCGGTTCGGTTCGGTCCGACGGCCCACGGCGGGGGAGCGGGGCCGCCTCGTCCGTCCGTCCGTCGGTGCCCGGGCCCCCCCCGCCCCGCCCCGCCGTTCTGGTCCGGACCGGTCCGAGCCGGTCCGAGCCGGTCCGGGCCGGTGAGGGAGAGGCGGCTCCACAGGCCCGCCTCAGGCCTGGGCCTCTCACCTCAGTGGCGCAGTTCAAATCTAACCGCCCGCCTGCCGCGCATGCGCACACCCTTCTCCCTCCCCCCCGCCCCCATCCGCCCCAGACGCCTCCGGGGCCCCGCGGCCCAAGTGCGTGCGTGCGTGCGTGCGTGCGTGCGTGCGTTCATTCATTCATTCATTCATTCATTCATTCATTCATCATCATCATCATCATCATCATCATCATCATCATCATCAATCGTATTTATTGAGCGCTTACTGTGTGCAGAGCACTGGACTAAGCGCTTAATTCATTCATTCATCCATCCATCAATTCATTCATTCAATCGTATTCATTTATTCATTCATTCATTCACTCATTCAGGCGTATTTATTCAGCGCTTGCTGTGTGCAGAGCACTGTACTAAGCGCTTGGGAGCGCTT
This sequence comes from Tachyglossus aculeatus, assembly GCF_015852505.1. Lineage (NCBI taxonomy): Eukaryota > Metazoa > Chordata > Mammalia > Monotremata > Tachyglossidae > Tachyglossus > Tachyglossus aculeatus. The sequence continues at coordinate 20,437,223 of NW_024044828.1, forward strand.
ACTGTGTGCAGAGCACTGTATTAAGCGCTTGGGAAGTACAAGTTGGCAACGTATAGAGACGGTCCCTACCCAACAGCGGGCTCATCCATCCATCCATCCATTAATTCATTCATTCAATCGTATTTATTGAGCGCTTACTGTGTGCAGAGCACTGTATTAAGCGCTTGGGAAGTACAAGTTGGCAACGTATAGAGGCGGTCCCTACCCAACAGCGGGCTCATCCATCCATCCATCCAGTAATTCATTCATTCAATCGTATTTATTGAGCGCTTTCTGTGTGCAGAGCACTGTATTAAGCGCTTGGGAAGTACAAGTTGGCAACGTATAGAGACGGTCCCTCCCCAACTGCGGGCCCATCCATCCATCCATCCATCCATCCATCCATCCATTCATCCATCCATCCATCCATCCATCCATCCATTCATTCGTATTTACTGAGCGCTTACTGTGTGCAGAGACGGTCCATACCCAACAGTGGGCTCATCCATCCATCCATCCATTCATTCATTCACCCATCCATCCATCCATTCATTCATCCATTCATTCAATCGTATTTATTGAGTGCTTACTGTGTGCAGAGACGGTCCCTACCCAACAGCGGGCTCATCCATCCAACCATCCATCCATCCATTCATTCATTCATTCATTCACCCAGCTATCCATCCATCCATTCATCCATCCATCTATCCATCCATTCATTCATCCATTCATCCATTCATTCATTCATTCATCCATTCATTCAGTCAGTCGTATTTATTGAGCGCTTACTGTGTGCAGAGACAGTCCATACCCAACAGCGGGCTCATCCATCCACCCATCCCTTCATCCATCCAACCATTCATTCATTCACCCACCCATCCATCCATCCATCCATTCATTCATTCATCCACCCATCCATCCATCCATTCATTCATTCATTCATTCACCCACCCATCCATCGATCCATTCATTCATCCATTCATCCATCCATCCATTCATTCATTCATTCAATCGTATTTATTGAGCGCTTACTGTGTGCAGAGACGATCCCTACCCAACAGTGGGCTCATCCATCCACCCATCCATCCATCCATCCATCCATTCATTCATTCACCCATCTATCCATCCATCCATTCATTCATTCATCCATTCATTCGTTCATTCAATCGTATTTAATCAATCATTCGTATTTATTGAGTGCTTACTGTGTGCAGAGCACTGGACTAAGCGCTTGGGATGTACAAGTTGGCAACATATAGAGACGGTCCCTACCCAACAGTGGGCTCACAGTCTAGAAGGGGGAGACAGAGAACAAAACAAAATATATTAACAGAATAAAATAAATAGAATAAATATGTACGAGTGAAATCAATAAATAGAGTAATAAACACGTACATACGTATATACAGGTGCTGTGGGGAAGGGAAGGAGGTAAGGCGGGGGGGATGGAGAGGGGGAGGAGGGGGAGTTAAGTGGCTTGCCCAAGGTCACACAGCCCCCCTCTCTTTTTACTGTCATTCAGTCGTATTTATTGAGCGCTTGCTGTGTGCAGAGCATTGGACTAAGCGCTTGGGAAGTACAATCAACAACATATAGAAACGGTCCCTCTCCTCCTCCCCATCGCCTGCCCTCCCTCCCTCTACCTCACTCCCTTCCCCTCCCCACAGCACTTGTGTCTATTTGCACATATTTATTACTCTATTTTATTTGTACATATTTATTACTCTGTTAATTTTATCAATGATGTGTACATAGCTATAATTCTATTTATTCCGATGGTATTGACACCTGTCTATTTGTTCTGTTTTGCTGTCTGTCTCCCCCCTTCTAGACTGCGAGCCCGTTGTTGGGTAGGGACCGTCTCTATAGGTCGCCGACTTGTACTTCCCAAGCGCTTAGTACAGTGCTCTGTACATAGTAACCGCTCAATAAATACGATTGAATGAATTACTCTGTTTTTATTAATGATGTGTATGTAGCTATAATTCTATTTATTCTTATGGTATTGACACCTGTCTACTGGTTCTGGTTTGCGGTCTGTCTCCCCCTTCTAGACTGTGAGCCCGTTGTTGGGTAGGGACCGTTGCCGAATTGTACTAAGCGCTTAGTACAGCTCAATAAATACGATTGAATATGTCCTGCCGTCGTCCCCCGGTCCACGTCCTCCCCCGGGCCTGGAATGCCCCCAATCCCTCTGCCCATCCGCCAAGCTAGCTCTCTTCCTCCCTTCAAGGCCCTACTGAGAGCTCACCTCCTCCAGGAGGCCTTCCCAGACTGAGCCCCTTCCTTCCTCTCCCCCTCGTCCCCCTCTCCATCCCCCCATCTTACCTCCTTCCCCTCCCCACAGCACCTGTATATATGTTTGTACGTATTCATTACTCTACTTATTTATTTATTTGTACGTATTTATTCTATTTATTTTATTTTGTTAATATGTTTTGCTTTTGTTGTCTGTCCCCCCCTTCTAGACTGTGAGCCCGCTGTTGGGTAGGGACCGTCTCTATGTGTTGCCGACTTGTACTTCCCAAGCGCTTAGTACAGTGCTCTGCACACAGTAAGCGCTCAATAAATACGAATGAATGAATGAATGGATGGATGAATGGATGGATGGATGAGCCCACTATTGGGTAGGGACTATTGGGTCCCCACTACCCACTCTACCCACTATTGGGTGGGTAGATATGTACAAGTAAAATAAATAAATAAATAAATAAAATAAATAGAGTAATAAATACGTACAAACATATATACATATATACAGGTGCTGTGGGGAAGGGAAGGAGGTAAGATAAATACGAATGAATGAATGAATGAACTTCTCTGTGTCTCAGTTACCTCATCTGTAAAATGGGGATGAAGACTGTGAGCCCCACGCGGGACAACCTGATCACCTTGTAGCCCCCCGCCCCCCCCCCCCAGCCCTTAGTACAGTGCTTCACACGTAGTAAGCGCTTAACAAATACCATCATTATTATTCAGTCTGGGAAGGCCTCCTGGAGGAGGTAAGCTCTCAGTAGGGCTTTGAAGATTCTAATAATAATAATAATGATGGCATTTGTTAAGCGCTTACTATGTGCAAAGCACTGTTCTAAGCGCTGACTGTGAGCCCGTTGTTGGGTAAGGACCGTCTCTATCTGTTGCCCCATGACTGTGAGCCCCATGTGGGACAACCTGATCACCTTGTATCCCCCCCCGTACTTAGAACAGTGCTTTGCACATAGTAAGCGCTTAACAAATGCCATTATTGTTATTATTATTATTATTGCCGACATGTCCTTCCCAAGCGCTTAGGCCAGGGCTCTGAACCCAGTAAGCGCTCAATAAATACGATTGAATGAATGAATGAATATTGAATATATACACGTCTTCAATAAATCGTATTTATTGAGCACTTACTGGGTGCAGAGCACTGGACTAAGCGCTTGGGAAGGACAAGTTGGCAACATATAGAGACAGTCCCTACCCAACAGTGGGCTCACAGTCTAAAAGGGGGAACCAGAGAACAAAACCAAACATACTAACAAAATAAAATAAATAGAATAGATATGTACAAGTAAAATACATAGAGTAATAAATATGTACCAACATATATACAGGTGCTGTGGGGAAGGGAAGGAGGTAAGATGGGGGATGGAGAGGGGGGAGAGGAAGGAAGGGGCTCAGTCTGGGAAGGCCTCCTGGAGGAGGTAAGCTCTCAGTAGGGCTTTGAAGATTCTAATAATAATAATAATGATGGCATTTGTTAAGCGCTTACTATGTGCAAAGCACTGTTCTCACGTGACTGTGAGCCCCATGTGGGGCAACCTGATCACCTTGTATCCCCCCCAGTTCTTAGAACAGTGCTTTGCACATAGTAAGCGCTTAACAAGTGCCATTATTATTACTACTGCCGACTTGTCCTTCCCAAGCGCTTAGGCCAGGGCTCTGCACCCAGTAAGCGCTCAATAAATACGATTGAATGAATAAATGAATACTGAATATATACACGTCTTTAATCAATCAATCAATCGCATTTATTGAGCGCTTACTAGGTGCAGAGCACTGTACTAAGCGTTTGGGAAGGACAAGTTGGCAACATCTAGAGACAGTCCCTACCGAACAGTGGGCTCACAGTCTAAAAGGGGGAGCCAGAGAACAAAACCAAACATGCTAACAAAATAAAATAAATAGAATAGATATGTACAAGTAAAATAAATAAATCGAGTAATAAATATGTACAAACATATATACATATATGCAGGTGCTGTGGGGAAGGGAAGGAGGGAAGATGAGGGGGATGGAGAGGGGGACATTTTTTAATTTTTTTTATTTAAAAAAATAAACGTCCCCGGGCATCCACCGCCCCCAGTCCCTTCGTTTTCTCCCTCTTTTCTCCTCCCGTGAGCTTTGAGGGACAATCAGTTCGGTGTGGCGGCCCTCTCCATCCCCCCCCCATCTTACCTCCTTCCCTTCCCCACAGCACCTGTATATATGTATATATGTTTGTACATATTTATTACTCTATTTATTTATTTTACTTGTACATATCTATTCTATTTATTTTATTTTGTTCGTATGTTTGGTTTTGTTTATTACTCTATTTATTTATTTTACTTGTACATGTCTATTCTCTTTATTTTATTTTGTTAGTATGGTTTTGTTCTCTGTCTCCCCCTTTTAGACTGTGAGCCCACTGTTGGGTAGGGACCGTCTCTATATGTTGCCAATTTGTACTTCCCAAGCGCTTAGTCCAGTGCTCAGCACACAGTAAGCGCTCAATAAATACGATTGATAATGATGATGGTGATACGAGGTGGGCCAACCGCAGTTTTCCGTACAGTATGGCGGCGCCCATGACGTTACGTCCGGTTGGACTTCTTATAGCCTGTAGGAAACGGAAGGCTTGTGTGACGAGGCCGTACGAGGTGGGTCAACTGCAGCTTTCCGTACAATATGGCGGCGCCCAGGACGTTACGTCGCGTTACGTCCGGTTAGACTTCTTATAGCCTGTAGGAAACGGAAGGCTTGTGTGACGAGGCCGTACGAGGCGGGCCAACTGCAGTTTTCCGTACAATATGGCGGCGCCCGGGACGTTACGTCGCGTTACGTCCGGTTAGGTTCTTATAGCCCGTAGGAAACGGAAGGTTTGTGTGACGAGGTGGCCGAGTGGTTAAGGCGATGGACTGCTAATCCATTGTGCTCTGCACGCGTGGGTTCGAATCCCATCCTCGTCGTCTGTGTTTTTTTTTCTTTTAGCCTCCCGCTTTGGAATTCATTCATTCAATCGCATTTATTGAGCGCTTACTGTGCGCAGAGCACTGCATGATCATCATCAATCGTATTTATTGAGCGCTTACTATGTGCAGAGCACTGGACTAAGCGCTTGGGAAGTACAAATTGGCAACATCTAGAAATAGTCCCTACCCAACAGTGGGCTCACAGTCTAGAAGGGGGAGACGGAGAACAAAACCAAACATACTAACAAAATAAAATAAATAGAATAGATATGTACAAGTAAAATAAATAAATAACTAAATAGAGTAATAAATCTGTACAAACATATATACAGGTGCTGTGGGGAAGGGAAGGAGGTAAGATGGGGGGATGGAGAGGGGGACGAGGGGGAGAGGAATCAATCAATCAATCAATCAATCGTATTTATTGAGCGCTTACCATGTGCAGAGCACTGTACTAAGCGCTTGGGAAGTACAAATTGGCAACACATAGAGACAGTCCCTACCCAACAGTGGGCTCACAGTCTAAAAGGGGGAGACAGAGAACAGAACCAAACATACCAACAAAATAAAATAAATAGGATAGAAATGTACAAGTAAAATAAATAAATAAATAAATAGAGTAATAAATATGTACAACCATATATACATATATACAGGTGCTGTGGGGAAGGGAAGGAGGTAAGATGGGGGGATGGAGAGGGGGACGAGGGGGAGAGGAAGGAAGGGGCTCAGTCTGGGAGCACTAAGCGCTTGGGCAGTACAAGTCGGTAACATATAGAGCCGGTCCCTGCAAGAATCTATATTTAGTTCTGGTGAACGGGGACGGGATTAAAGATTAGTTAGTAATAATAATAATAATAATGGGATTTATTAAGCGCTTACTATGTGCAAAGCACTGTTCTAAGCGCTGGGGAGGTTACAAGGTGATCAGGTTGTCCCACGGGGGGCTCACAGCCTTAATCCCCATTTTACAGATGGGGGAACTGAGGCCCAGAGAAGTGAAGTGACTTGCCCAAAGTCACCCAGCTGACAATTGGCAGAGTATGATTTGAACCCGTGACCCCTGACTCCAAAGCCCGGGCTCTTAGCGTAGTTGAAGCCTCTTGAGTTTATCCTTGCCTGCTGTGTGACTTTGGGCAAGCCACTTCACGTCTCTGGGCCTCAGTTCCCTCATCTGGAAAATGGGGCTGAAGACTGGGAGCCCCAAGTGGGACAACCTGATTACCCTGTATTCCCCCCCAGCGCTTAGAACAGTGCTCGGCACGCTTAACAAATCCTATCATGACTACTAGTCAGAGAAGTAGCATGGCTCAGTGGAAGGAGCCTGGGCTTTGGAGTCAGAGGTCATGGGTTCAAATGCTACTCCACCAACTGTCAGCTGTGTGACTTTGGGCAAGTTAACTTCTCTGTGCCTCAGTTCCCTCATCTGTAAAATGGGGATGAAGACCGTGAGCCCCATGTGGGACAACCTGATCACCTTGTAACCCCCCAGCGCTTAGAACAGTGCTATGCACATAGTAAGCGCTTAATAAATGCCATTATTATTATTATCCCAGCAGGGGCCTTAGGGACAGGGAGAAAAATCCTGAAGGACAGGCCTGTGGGGAAGAATTCACGAAACTGAGGTAATTGGTCTGACTTTGACTTCTCTCTCCAGAAAGTACCTTGCTGTCCCATTTTTATCCCTGTCATTTCCATTTTTTTTCAAAGTTAGGTCTGCTAAACGTTCCTGTTGTTACATTGTACTCTCCCAAGTGCTTAGTTCAGTGCTCTGCACACAGTAAGCGTTCAGTAAATACGATCGAGTGAATCCGCCACAGCAATCACTTTGGGAAAGTCTATTTCTCCTCCTTGAGCTAAGGAAGTTTCAAGGGGTGAGAGGGGGAAGTGATTTCGGAAAATTGTCTTCTGCTTCCAAGTGGTGGAATCAGAATCCTAGAGATGAATTTGATAGCCAGACTCTGTATTAGTCACTTGAACAGAGCTAAAGCGATTTTTTAAATTATTATTATCAAGTTCCATCTAGTAGTTTCCGATTTTGGCGACTCCACGGATATACTTTCTCCAGAACGTCCTGTCCTCTGCCATAATCCACAACCTAACGGTTCTTCCGTTATCGTCGCTGTGGTCTCTATCCATCTAGCAGTTTCCACGTTTTCCCTGGATTTTTCCTAGCATTAGTGTACTTCCCAAGTGCTCAGTACAGTGCTCTGCACACAGTAAGCGCTCAATGAATACGATTGATTGATTGATTGATTGATTGGGCCTCAGTTCCATCTGTAAAATGGGGATGAAGACTGTGAGCCCCGCGGAGGGCAACCTGATCACCTTGTAACCCCCCAGCGCTTAGAACAGTGCTTCATTCCTGTATATATGTTTGTACATATTTATTACTCTATTTATTTTACTTGTACATATCTATTCTATTTATTTTATTTTGTTAGTATGTTTGGCTTTGTTCTCTGTCTCCCCCTTTTAGACTGTGAGCCCACTGTTGGGTAGGGACCGTCTCTAGATGTTGCCAACTTGGACTTCCCAAGCGCTTTGTACAGTGCTCCGCACACAGTAAGCGCTCAATAAATACGATTGATTGATTGATTGATAGTGGCTTCTCCAGGGAATTAGTCCTCCTGATGATGTGTCCAAAATATGCTCATCTAAATCGAGTCATTTGGCCTCCCAAAGGCCACTTTGGTTTAATTTGCTCCCAAATCCATTTATGGGGCCCTTTAAATTAATCAGGGTTAAAATTTGCTATGAAACGTGGAGGGAGAGTGAGCTCATTTTGGACACGAGAACATGGCTACCAAGGGAAGCAGCATGGCTCAGTGGAAAGAACCCGGGCTTTGGAGTCAGAGGTCATGGGTTCAAATGCCGACTCCACCAATTGTCAGCTGTGTGACTTTGGACAAGACACTTAACCTCTCTGTGCCTGTTACCTCATCTGTAAAATGGGGTTTAAGACTGTGAGCCCCCCGTGGGACAACCTGATCACCTTGTAACCTCCCCAGCGCTTAGAACTAGTGCTTTGCACGTTGTAAGCGCTTAATAAATGCCATAAAAAAACCTCTTGTTCGATTGTACTCTCCGAAACACTTAGTACAGTGCTCTGCACACAGTAAGCACTCAATACGGATGATTGACTGATTGTGGGAGAGGTTGAAAGGGATGGAGGAAAAGTTGGGAGGGTATAGTGGGGAAGGGAGGAAAGAGAGAGGTGGGAGGGAGAATTTGCAGGTAAGGGAGGAAACGGAGGGAGAATTTTCTGGGGAAATTTCAAGGGTGAAGTATAAAAAAAATTCCCTTATTGCCAACACATTTTTTAAATCAAATCAATGTTATTTATTGAGAAGCAGCGTGGCTCAGTGGAAAGAGCCCAGGCTTTGGAGTCAGAGGTTATGGGTTCAAATTCCGGCTCCGCCAACTGTCAGCTGGGTGACTTTGGTTAAGTCACTTAACTTCTCTGCGCCTCAGTTCCCTCATCTGCAAAATGGGGATTAAGACTGTGAGCCCCCCGTGGGACAACCTGATCACCTTGTAACCTCCCCAGCGCTTAGAACAGTGCTTTGCACATAGTAAGCGCTTAATAAATGCTATCATTATTATTACTATTATTTGGAGTCTGAGGTTATGGGTTCAAATTCCGGCTCTGCCAATTGTCAGCTGTGTGACTTTGGGCAAGTCACTTCTCCATGCCTCAGTTACCTCATCTGTAAAATAGGGATTAAGACTGTGGCCCCCCACGGGACAACCTGATCACCTTGTAACCTCCCCAGCGCTTAGAACAGTGCTTTGCACAAAGTAAGCACTTAATAAATGCCATTATTATTATTATTAATTGAGCGCTTACTATGTGCAGGGTACTGTACTAAGCCCTTGGGAGAGTACAACGGAGTTAGCAGACATGTTCTTCTGCCCATAACAAGCTTACAGCCTAGAGGGAGAGAGACAGTAATATAAATATGAAATAGGAAGGATAAGTATAAAATAGCTGTAATGTATGTCATTATTTGTCTCCCATCTATCTGTTCTTCCTCCGCTTAAGACTGTGAACCCCATGTGGGACAAGGATCGGGTCTGATCTGCTTATCTTGTACCTATGCCAAAAGTAGACAGTAAGTAGGCAAATAGTAAGTGAAAACATATGCAATTATTATTATTAATACTAAAATGGGAATAAAATTCCTGCTCTTCCTTAGCCTGTGAGCCCCTAAGGGGCAGGACTGTGTCCGATCCCATCGGATTATAGACCTTTTAGACTGTGAGCCCACTGTTGGGTAGGGACTGTCTCTATATGTTGCCAACTTGGACTTCCCAAGCGCTTAGTACAGTGCTCTGCACACAGTAAGCGCTCAATAAATACGATTGCTTGATTATCTGGTATCTATCCCGGCGCTAAGAAGTATTTGGGACTTAAATTAAATACCAGGGGTAACCTTGGGAGTGAGAGGTCAGGCACTCTAGTAGACAGCGAGAAGCTCCTGTCCCTGACCTGTCTCTCAGGTTACTAACTCTGATGGAGAATTGGCAGAATTAATAGTATTTATTAGATATTTTTAGTGGTATTTATAATATAATGTATTTATATTAATGCCTGTGTCCCTTTCTCGACTATAAACTCATTGTGGGCAAGGAATGTGTCTGCTTATTGTTGTGTTGTATTCTTCCAAGCACTTAGGACATTACTCTGCACCCAATAAGCGCTCAATAAGCACTCATACTAATAATAACTGTGGTACTTAATAATAATAATAATTATTATTGTTACTTAGAGTACTTGTTACTCTTCTAAGTGCTTTGGTAGATACAAATGGGGATTGAGCTACTAGGACTAAGAGACCCCTCAAGGCCACCCCTCCTTGATGATTTTTCCACCACGCCACCCTTCCTCTCCAACTTAACCTGTCCTTCTGCCCCAAACTGCCCCAATCCGGAGCATCCTGGTTACAGCCTGGCTCAGTGGAAAGAGCCCGGGCTTTGGAGTCAGGGGTCATGGGTTCGAATCCCCACTCTGCCAATTGTCAGCTGTGTGACTTTGGGCAAGTCACTTCTCTGTACCTCAGTTCCCTCATCTGTAAAATGGGGATTAAGACTCTGAGCCCCCCATGGGACAACCTGATCTAACTGTAACCTCCCCAGTGCTTAGAACAGTACTTTGCACATAGTAAGCACTTAATAAATGCCATCATTATTATTATATTATTATTATTATTATTCCAGGCCCGTCCGCCCCCGGGCCTGGAATGCCCCCAATCCCTCTGCCCATCCGCCAAGCTAGCTCTCTTCCTCCCTTCAAGGCCCTGCTGAGAGCTCACCTCCTCCAGGAGGCCTTCCCACACTCAGCCCCTTCCTTCCTCTCCCCCTCGTCCCCCTTTCCATCCCCCCCATCTTACCTCCTTCCCTTCAGCACAGCACCTGTATATATGTATATATGTTTGTACAGATTTATTACTCTATTTATTGTACTTGTACATAGCTATTCTATTTATTTTATTTTGTTAGTATGTTTGGTTTTGTTCTCTGTCTCCCCCTTTTAGACTGTGAGCCCACTGTTGGGTAGGGACTGTCTCTAGATGTTGCCAATTTGTACTTCCCAAGCGCTTAGTACAGTGCTCTGCACGTAGTAAGCGTTCAATAAATACGATTGATGATGATGATGATGATGATGATTATTGCAGCTCCCACCCCCTCTCCCCTGGGACCACTCCGGCCAAGGGTTTCCCTCTTTTTTTAAGTGGTGTTTGTTAAGCACTTACTGTGTGCCAGGCGCTGGGAGTAGAAACAAGCTAATCAGGTCGGACAGTCCCTGTCCCACGCAGGGCTGTCTCGATCCCCATTTTTGTCCAAGATCACGCAGTAGGTGAGTGGCCGAGCTGGGATCGGAAGCCAGGTCCTCGGAGTCCCAGGGCCGTGCTCTACCCGTTAGGCAAAACTGCCTCTCGCTTTACGATCACGTCCGAAGACCCCTTCTGCCTGTGGCCCACCGCTTTACCGGGCAATGTCCCCTCTCCGTCCCCCTGCCCGAACCCAGTCGATTACTGTCACCCTCCACCCACCCGCACCTCTTTCCTTCAGGCCTTTCCTTCCTGCAGGTAGGTCGGTTGGCTGCTGGGTTCTCAGGAAGCAGAACAGACTGGAGTAAAAGCCTCTAGGTCTCCTGTATATATCTACATATTTATTACTCTATTTATTTTACTTGCACATATCTATCATATTTTATTTTGCTAATATGTTTGGTTTTGTTGTCTCCCCCTTCTAGACTGTGAGCCCACTGTTGGGTAGGGACCGTCTCTATATGTTGCCAACATGTACTTCCCAAGCGCTTAGTCCAGTGCTCAGCACACGGTAAGCGCTCAATAAATACGACTGGTCATACTAACTGTGGTATTTGTTAAGCAGTTAAGATGCGCCAAGCACCGTTCCAAACGCTACAGCAGATACAAATTGGGATTGAGACTGGGACCCCCACGGGAGACAGGGACTGTGTCCACCCTGATTGGCTTGTATCCACCCCAGCACTTTGTACAGTGTCCGGCACAAAGTAAATGCTTAATCCCATCATCGTTATTGTTATTAATATGACTACTACTGCTACTAGGGCTCAGGATCAGGCCAACCCCGGTGTCCGGTGAACATCATCCGGCGGACAGAAGGGCCGGCGGAAACTGAAGGGTCCGAGTGAGGAAAGAACAGTGGATGGAGAAGGGAAATCCTGGCGGGGCATCCAAGAGAGAATCAGCATGGCGAAGTGGAAAGATCCCATCGGGCCTGGGTTCTAATCCCAGCTCTGCCTCCTGCCTGCTTTGGGATTCATACATTCAGTTGTCGTACTTATTGAGCGCCTAACTGTGTGCAGAGTTGGACGAGTCACTCGAAGCTCCAGTGTCTCAGTTTCCTCACCTACAAAATGGGTTCTTCCTCCTCCTTAGACCGCGAGTCCCCTGTGGGACGGGGACCGGGTCCGATCCGATTACCTTGCGTCTCCTACGGTGCTCGGTGCTTAACAAATCCCATCATTAATAATCAGACACGAGGGCAGGGGGTGGCCGGCACAGAGGTGTATTTGCAAGCTGGGGGTGGAGGGGAAGGAGTCAGGGGGCGTCGGGCCCCAGCTCCTCTCCCCCGTCCCCCGCCGGGCCAGCGGGGGGTGAGGGGTCACGGGGCGACGCCGAACCGGACCGCGGCGGCCCCGAGTCCTCCTGCCAGTCATCCTGGGCCCAGGCCGGCAGCGGGGAGGAGTACTCGAAGCCCGGCCCCTTGTAGCAACTGGCATGCAGGTACATCACCAGCTCCTGGGGCGAGGGGTCGGGCCGTGCCAGCCGGCACTCCTCGCACAAGGGGTCCACGTCCCCCCGCTCCGCGTCCGGGCCGGGGGGCGGTGGCCGGTGACCTTCCCGCTCGGCCGAGGGCGCCGCGGGACCCAGATCGTCGTCGTCGTCGCCGTCGCCGTCGTCGCCCGGGCCCAGCCCCGTCAGGCTCTGCCGGGCCCGGTGCTCCGCCAGCAGGTCCCGCAGCAGCTCCTCGTCCGTCTTGGCCACGCGCCCGCCCCGGCCGCGGGCGGGCCCCCAGGCCGCCGCGTTGTAGATGGGGTCGTTGAGGATGGGGTGCCCCAAGTACTGGAGGTGGACGCGGATCTGGTGGGTGCGGCCCGTCAAGGGCCGGCAGAGCACCACGCTGGACCGCCCGTTGCAGCTGAGCCTCCGGAAGACGGTGCGGCACGGCTTGCCCCGAGGGTCGACCCGGCAGACGCCCACCTTGTAGGACACCACCAGGATGGGCTCCTGGCACGTCAGCTCTCCCTCGGGGAATTCACCCTCCACCCGGCACACGTATTCCTTCTCCAGCTGCAAAATCGGGGGGTGGGGGGGTGCAAAAATCGGAGGCTCGGCCCAGTCACCCTCACTGCCCCAAGCCCACTCCCTGCCTGACCACTCCGGCCCCGGCCTCTCTCCCTCCTAAACTTGGAGGGGACATAGTCTACCTGTCTCGTCTAGCTCACCACTGACCCCTCGTCCACATTCTGCCCCTGGCTAGAATGCCCTTCCTCCTCATATCTGAGAAACACTGACTCTCCCCAGATTCAAAACCCAATTGAAAGGACATCTCCTCCAAGAAGCCCTCCCTGACTAAGCCCTCCTTTGCTTTTCTCCCACTCCCTTCTGCGTTGCCCCGACTCGTTCCCTTTATTCATCCCCCCTCCCAGCCCCACAGGACTTATCTGAACACATCGGAGATTTACTGATTTATATTCACTCATTCATTCAATCGTATTTATTGAGCGCTCACTGTGCGCAGAGCACTGGACTAAGCGCTTGGGAAGTCCAAGTTGGCAACATATAGAGACGGTCCCTACCCAACAGCGGGCTCACAATCTAGAAGGGGGTGACAGACAACAAAACAAAACATATCAACAAAATAAAACAGAATATATACAAATAAAATAAATAAATAGAACAAATAAATAGCCCATGTCTGTGTCCCCCGGCATTTGTTAAGCACTTATTATGTGCCCGGCACTGTACTAGGCACTGAGGTGGACAGAAGCAAATCGGGTTAGACAGTCCCTGTTCCCCAGGGGGCTCACAGTCTTCATCCCCATTTGACAGGTAACAGAACGGAGGCCCAGAGAGTAATAATAATAATAATAATAATAATAATAATAATAATAATAATAATAATAATAATGGCATTTATTAAGCACTGTTCTAAGCGCTGGGGAAGTTACAAGGTGATCAGGTTGTCCCAAGGCGGGCTCACAGTCTTAATCCCCATTTTACAGATGAGGGAACTGAGGCCCAGAGAAGTCAAGTGACTTGCCCAAAGTCACCCAGCTGATAATTGGCGGAGCCGGGATTTGGACCCATGACCTCTGACTCCGAAGCCCAGGCTCTTTCCACTGAGCCACGCTGCTTCTTGCTCAAGGCCACAGAGCAGACAAGTGGCAGAGCCGGGATTAGAACCCATAACCTTCTAACTCCCAGGTTTGGGCTCTTCCCACAACGCCACGCTGGTTAGTGAGTGCTTACTGTGTACAGAGCACTGTACTAAGCGCTTGGGAGAATACAATACAACAACAAACAGACATACTCCCTGCCCTCAATGACTTTGGCACTGAGATAGCCCCAGGACCTGCCATGGCGGGGGGCGGGGGGTGGGGGTCCCATATCCTGCTCCCCTCAATTCTCCTCAAAAAATCTCCAGTGGCTACCAATCAACCTACGCATCAGACAGAAGCTCTTCACCCTGGGCTTCAAGGCTGTCCATCCATCCCCTCACCCCCTCCTCCCTCACCTCCCTTCTGTCCCTCTCCATCGCAGCCCGCACCCTCCACTCCTCTGCCGCTAATCTTCTCACCGTTAGGCCTCGTTCTCGCCTGTCCCGCTGTCGACCCCCGGCCCATGTCCTCCCCCTGGCCCGGAATGCCCTCAATCCCTCTGCCCATCCGCCAAGCTCGCTCTCTTCCTCCCTTCAAGGCCCTACTGAGAGCTCACCTCCTCCAGGAGGCCTTCCCACACTCAGCCCCCTCCTTCCCCTCTCCATCCCCCCGGCATTACCTCCTTCCTCTCCCCACAGCACCTGTATATATATATATATATATATATATATTTGTACATATTTATTACTCTCTTTTACTTGTACATATTTATTCTATTTATTTTATTTACTTAATATGTTTTGTTTCATTGCCTGTCTCCCCCTTCTAGACTGTGAGCCCGCTGCTGGGTAGGGACCGTCTCTAGATGTTGCCAACTTGGACTTCCCAAGTGCTTACAGTGGAAAGAGCGCGGGCTTGAGAGTCAGAGGTCATGGGTTCGAATCCCGCCTCCCCCATATGTCTGCTGTGTGACCTTGGGCAAGTCACTTCACTTCTCTGTGCCTCAGTTCCCTCCTCTGTAAAATGGGGATTAAGACTGTGAGCCCCACATGCGACAACCTCTTCTCCTTGTGTTCCCCCCAGCGCTTAGAACAGTGCTTTGCACATAGTAAGCGCTTAACAAATACCAACATTATTATTATTATTAGCCCAGTGCTCGGCACACAGTAAGCGCTCAATAAATACAATTGAATGAATGAATCAGGATGGCTGACTGGTTAAGGGACTGTCTCTATATCAATCGCATTTATTGAGCGCTTACTGTGTGCACAGCACTTGACTAAGCGCTATATGTTGCCAACTTGTACTTCCCAAGCGCTTAGTCCAGTGCTCGGCACACAGTGAGCGCTCAATAAATACAATTGAATGAATGAATGAATGAATTCATACATGCCCCCGGTCCCTGAGTGTCAGAGCGGGGTGGGGGTGGGGGGTCCTCACCTGCCGCTCGCGCACTTGTTCGTGGATGCGCTCGGAGACGGCGGCCGTCTTGGCAAACATGAGCACCCCGGAGGTGAGCCGGTCAAGGCGGTGCAGCGGGTGCAGCTCCGTCAGCTGGTGCTCCTGGCCCAGGATGAAGATGACCGTGTTGTGGCGGAAGCGGCCGCAGGGGTGGACCGGCATGGACGACGGCTTGTCCACCACCACCACCTCCTCGTCCTCGGCCAGCACGCGGATGGGCTCGGCCGTCACGGGGGGCTCGTGCCGGTGCACCCTGTTCTGCAGGAAGTCGTTGTCCTGCCGGGGAGAGACGGGCGGGTCGGTGGGGAATCCCGACACCCCCACCCCGATCAATCAATCAATCAATCAATCAGCGGTATTTCTTCTGGAGGGATTTTAATGCCATTTGAGAAGCAGCGTGGCTCAGTGGAAAGAGCACGGGCTTTGGAGTCAGTATCATGGGTTCCAATCTCGGCTCCGCCAATTGTCAAGCTGTGTGACTTTGGGCAAGTCACCTAACTTCTCTGCGCCTCAGTTCCCTCATCTGTAAAATGGGGATTGACTGTGAGCCCCCTGTGGGACAACCTGATCACCTCGTAACCTCCCCAGCGCTTAGAACAGTGCTTTGCACATAGTAAGCGCTTAATAAATGCCATTATTATTATTATTTACTAAGTCCTTACTATGGGACCGGCACTAGTGTAGCTCAGTGAAAAAAGCCCGGGCTTTGGAGTTAGCGGTCATGGGTTCAAATCCCGGCTCCGCCAATTGTCAAGTTGTGTGACTTTGGGCAAGTCACTTAATCAATCAGTCAATCGTATTTACTGAGCGCTTACTGGGTGCAGAGCACTGTAGTAAGCGCTTGGGAAGTACAAGTTGGCAACATATAGAGACGGTCCCTACCCAACGGTGGGCTCACAGTCTAGAAGGGGGAGACAGAGAACAAAACAAAACACACTAACAAAATAAAATAAATAGAATAGATGTGTACAAGTAAAATAAATAGAGTAATAAATGTGTACAAACATATATACAGGTGCTGTGGGGAGGGGAAGGAGGTAAGATGGGGCGGATGGAGAGGGGGACGAGGGGGAGAGGAAGGAAGGGGCTCAATCTGGGAAGGCCTCCTGGAGGAGGTGAGTTCTCAGTAGGGCCTTGAAGGGAGGAAGAGAGCGAGCTTGGTGGATGGGCAGAGGGATTGGGGGCATTCCGGGCCAGGGGGAGGATGTGGGCCGGGGGTCGATGGCGGGACGGGCGAGAATGAGGCCTAACGGTGAGGAGATTAGGGGCAGAGGAGCGGAGGGTGCGGGCTGGGCTGGAGAAGGACAGAAGGGAGGTGAGGTAGGAGGGGCCAAGGGGATGGACAGCCTTGAAGCCCAGGGTGAGGAGTTTCTGCCTGATGCGCAGATTGATCGGTAGCCACTGGAGAGTTTTGAGGAGGGGCGTGACATGCCCAGAGCGTTTCTGGACAAAGATGATCCGGGCAGCAGCATGAAGTATGGATCGAAGTGGGGAGAGACATGAGGATGGGAGATCAGAGAGAAGGCTGGTGCAGTAGTCCAGACGGGATAGGATGAGAGCTTGAACGAGCAGGGTAGCGGTTGGGATGGAGAGGAAAGGGCGGATCTTGGCAATGTTGCGGAGCTGAGACCGGCAGGTTTTGGTGACGGCTTGGATGTGAGGGGTGAATGGGAGGTTGAATGCACAAACATATATACACACACACACATATACATACACACACAGGTGCTGTGGGGAGGGGAAGGAAATAAGGCGTGGGGGGTGCTCAATAAATACGATTGAATGTACAAACATACATACACACACACAGGTGCTGTGGGACGGGGAAGGAAATAAGGCGTGGGGGGGGGGGGCGCTCAATAAACACGACTGAATGTACAAACAGTAGAGAAGCAGCATGGCTCAACGGAAAGAGCCCGGGCTTTGGAGTCAGAGGTCATGGGTTCAAATCCCAGCTCCGCCAATGGTCAGCTGTGTGACTCTGGGCAAGTCACTTCACTTCTCTGGGCCTCAGTTGCCTCATCTGTAAAATGGGGATGAAGACTGGGAGCCCCGTGGGCCAACGTGATCACCTTGCAACCACCCCAGCGCTTAGAACAGCGCTTCGCACATAGTAAGCGCTTAATAAATGCCGTTATTATTATTATACACACACACAGGTGCTGTGGGGAGGGGAAGGAAATAAGGCGTGGGGGTACCAATCAATCACATTTATTGAGCGCTTACTATGTGCAGGGTCCAGCGCTCTGCACATAGTAAGCGCTCAATAAATACGATTGATGATGTGCAGAGCACTGGACTAAGCGCTTGGGAAGGGTAAATTATTATTATCATTATTAATCGTATTTATTGAGCGCTTACTGTGTGCAGAGCACTGTACTAAGCGCTTGGGAAGGGCAAACTGGCAACATCTAGAGACGGTCCCTACCCAACAGTGGGCTCCCAGCCTAAAAGTATTTTAGTATTACGATTGATGATGTGCAGAGCACTGGGCTAAGCGCTTGGGAAGGGCAAATTATTATTATTATTATTATTATTAATCGTATTTATTGAGCGCTTACTGTGCACAGAGCACTGTACTAAGCGCTTGGGAGGTCCAAGTTGGCAACATGTGGAGACGGTCCCTACCCAACAGCGGGCTCACACTCTAGAAGGGGGAGACAGACAACAAAACAGAACATATTAACAAAACAAAATAAATAGAATAAATATGTACAAGTAAAATAGAGTAATAAATATGTACAACCATATATACATATGTACAGGTGCTGTGGGGAGGGGATGTTGTGATGATGTGTGAGCCCACTGTTGGGTAGGGACTGTCTCTATATGTTGCCAATTTGTACTTCCCAAGCCCTTAGTACAGTGCTTTGCACATAGTAAGCGCTTAATAAATACAATTGATGATGATGATGATAAAAGGGGGAGACAGAGAACAAAACGAAATAAACAGAATAGATAGGTACAGGTAAAATAAATCGAGTAATAAATCTGTACAAACATATGTACATGTTCTCTGCCTCCCCCTTTTAGACTGTGAGCCCACTGTTGGGTGGGGACTGTCTCTGTGTGATGCCAATTTGTACTTCCCAAGCCCTTAGTCCAGTGCTCTGCACATAGTAAGCGCTTAATAAATACAATTGATGATGATGATGATGATGATAAAAGGGGGAGACAGAGAACAAAACGAAATAAACAGAATAGATAGGT
This sequence comes from Tachyglossus aculeatus, assembly GCF_015852505.1. NCBI lineage: Eukaryota > Metazoa > Chordata > Mammalia > Monotremata > Tachyglossidae > Tachyglossus > Tachyglossus aculeatus. Next base: position 20,455,964 of record NW_024044828.1, read on the forward strand.
ACAGGTAAAATAAATCGAGTAATAAATCTGTACAAACATATGTACATGTTCTCTGCCTCCCCTTTTAGACTGTGAGCCCACTGTTGGGTGGGGACTGTCTCTGTGTGATGCCAATTTGGACTTCCCAAGCCCTTAGTCCAGTGCTCTGCACATAGTAAGCGCTTAATAAATACAATTGATGATGATGATGATAAAAGGGGGAGACAGAGAACAAAACGAAATAAACAGAATAGATAGGTACAGGTAAAATAAATCGAGTAATAAATCTGTACAAACATATGTACACGTTCTCTGCCTCCCCCTTTTAGACTGTGAGCCCACTGTTGGGTGGGGACTGTCTCTGTGTGATGCCAATTTGGACTTCCCAAGCCCTTAGTCCAGTGCTCTGCACATAGTAAGCGCTTAATAAATACAATTGATGATGATGATGATGATAAAAGGGGGAGACAGAGAACAAAACGAAATAAACAGAATAGATAGGTACAGGTAGAATAAATCGAGTAATAAATCTGTACAAACATATGTACATGTTCTCTGCCTCCCCCTTTTAGACTGTGAGCCCACTGTTGGGTGGGGACTGTCTCTGTGTGATGCCAATTTGGACTTCCCAAGCCCTTAGTCCAGTGCTCTGCACATAGTAAGCGCTTAATAAATACAATTGATGATGATGATGATGATGATAAAAGGGGGAGACAGAGAACAAAACGAAATAAACAGAATAGATAGGTACAGGTAGAATAAATCGAGTAATAAATCTGTACAAACATATGTACATGTTCTCTGCCTCCCCCTTTTAGACTGTGAGCCCACTGTTGGGTGGGGACTGTCTCTGTGTGATGCCAATTTGGACTTCCCAAGCCCTTAGTCCAGTGCTCTGCACATAGTAAGCGCTTAATAAATACAATTGATGATGATGATGATAAAAGGGGGAGACAGAGAACAAAACGAAATAAACAGAATAGATAGGTACAGGTAGAATAAATCGAGTAATAAATCTGTACAAACATATGTACATGTTCTCTGCCTCCCCCTTTTAGACTGTGAGCCCACTGTTGGGTGGGGACTGTCTCTGTGTGATGCCAATTTGTACTTCCCAAGCCCTTAGTACAGTGCTCTGCACATAGTAAGCGCTTAATAAATACAATTGATGATGATGATGATAAAAGGGGGAGACAGAGAACAAAACGAAATAAACAGAATAGATAGGTACAGGTAAAATAAATCGAGTAATAAATCTGTACAAACATATGTACATGTTCTCTGCCTCCCCCTTTTAGACTGTGAGCCCACTGTTGGGTGGGGACTGTCTCTGTGTGATGCCAATTTGTACTTCCCAAGCGCTTAGTCCAGTGCTCTGCACATAGTAAGCGCTCAATAAATACGATTGATGATGATGATGATGATGATAAAAGGGGGAGACAGAGAACAAAACGAAATAAACAGAATAGATAGGTACAGGTAGAATAAATCGAGTAATAAATCTGTACAAACATATGTACATGTTCTCTGCCTCCCCCCTTTTAGACTGTGAGCCCACTGTTGGGTGGGGACTGTCTCTGTGTGATGCCAATTTGTACTTCCCAAGCGCTTAGTCCAGTGCTCTGCACATAGTAAGCGCTTAATAAATACAATTGATGATGATGATGATGATGATAAAAGGGGGAGACAGAGAACAAAACGAAATAAACAGAATAGATAGGTACAGGTAAAATAAATCGAGTAATAAATCTGTACAAACATATGTACATGTTCTCTGCCTCCGAGTAATAAATCTGTACAAACATATGTACATGTTCTCTGCCTCCCCCTTTTAGACTGTGAGCCCACTGTTGGGTGGGGACTGTCTCTGTGTGATGCCAATTTGGACTTCCCAAGCGCTTAGTCCAGTGCTCTGCACATAGTAAGCGCTTAATAAATACAATTGATGATGATGATGATAAAAGGGGGAGACAGAGAACAAAACGAAATAAACAGAATAGATAGGTACAGGTAGAATAAATCGAGTAATAAATCTGTACAAACATATGTACACGTTCTCTGCCTCCCCCTTTTAGACTGTGAGCCCACTGTTGGGTGGGGACTGTCTCTGTGTGATGCCAATTTGGACTTCCCAAGCCCTTAGTACAGTGCTCTGCACATAGTAAGCGCTTAATAAATACAATTGATGATGATGATGATAAAAGGGGGAGACAGAGAACAAAACGAAATAAACAGAATAGATAGGTACAGGTAGAATAAATCGAGTAATAAATCTGTACAAACATATGTACATGTTCTCTGCCTCCCCCTTTTAGACTGTGAGCCCACTGTTGGGTGGGGACTGTCTCTGTGTGATGCCAATTTGGACTTCCCAAGCGCTTAGTCCAGTGCTCTGCACATAGTAAGCGCTTAATAAATACAATTGATGATGATGATGATAAAAGGGGGAGACAGAGAACAAAACGAAATAAACAGAATAGATAGGTACAGGTAAAATAAATCGAGTAATAAATCTGTACAAACATATGTACACGTTCTCTGCCTCCCCCTTTTAGACTGTGAGCCCACTGTTGGGTGGGGACTGTCTCTGTGTGATGCCAATTTGGACTTCCCAAGCGCTTAGTCCAGTGCTCTGCACCTAGGAAGCGCTCAATCAATACGATTGATTGATTGATTGACGGACATATACCAGCGCTTAGAACATAGTCAGCGCTTCCCAAGTAGCCTTATTACGATTGTTATTATTATCATCATCGCTCCTGTTGTGGCCGCCGCCGTTCCGTCCCACCTTGAGGGTGACTTGGAGGTCGGTGACGGCCTCCCCGTTGAGGCGCAGGCGGCCGGCGCGGGCGGCGGCCCGGTAGTAGCGGGCGCCGTGGGCGCGGAACTCGGTGCGGAAGACGTGCAGCAGGCTGCGGCCCACCCAGCGGCCCTTGCAGTACGTCTGGAAGTCGAAGAAGTAGGGCCGCACCTTGCGCAGCCCGCCCTCCACGTAGCAGCTGGTCTCGGCCAGGTGCTGGGGGCCGAAGCTGACGCCCCCGGCCTTCCGCCTCTTCGGGGCGGGCGCGGGGGCGGGCCGCTGCCCCTCGCCCCCCGGGCCCCGCCGCTTCCGTCGACGCCCCCCGCTCGCCTCAGCCACGGCCGCCATGAGGCCTCGCGCCCGCCGGAAGAGAAGCCCCGCGCGCCACACGCGCCGGACGGGGACGTCGCGCGGGCTTCAGCCAATGAGCGGCGCCGCCGGGCGCTGACGTCACGCGAGAGGCACCGCCCACCGATGATGAGCGGCGGCGCCGGCCAATGAGCGGCGCCGCCGGACAGTGACGTCGCGCGAGCGGCTCCCGCCCGCCAATGAGCGCCCTCCCGCCAATGCGGAGCGGCGCCGTCGGACAATGACGTCACGCGAGCGGCGCCGCCCAATCAATCAATCAATCAATCAATCGTATTTATTGAGCGCTTACTATGTGCAGAGCACTGTACTAAGCGCTTGGGAAGTACAAATTGGCATCACATAGAGACAGTCCCTACCCGATAGTGGGCTCACAGTCTAAAAGGGGGAGACAGAGAACAGAACCAAACATACCAACAAAATAAAATAAGTAGGATAGAAATGTACAAGTAAAATAAATAAATAAATAAATAAACAGAGTAATAAATATGTGCAACCATATATACATATATACAGGTGCTGTGGGGAGGGGAAGGCGGTAAGGCCCACCGATGATGAGCGGCGGCGCCGCCGGGCGGTGACGTCACGCGAGAGGCACCGCCCACCAAATGATGAGCGGCGGCGCCGCCGGACGGTGACGTCGCGCGAGCGGCTCCCGCCCGCCGATGAGCGCCCTCCCGCCAATGAGGAGCGGCGCCGTCGGACAATGACGTCACGCGAGCGGCGCCGCCCACCGATGATGAGCGGCGGCGCCGCCGGTCGGTGACGTCACGCGAATGCCCCGCCCGCCGATGAGGCCCTGCTGAAAGCTCACCTCCTCGTCATCATCAATCGTAGTTATTGAGCGCTGACTGTGTGCAGAGCACTGGACTAAGCGCTTGGGAAGGACAAGTTGGCAACATCTAGAGACAGGCCCTGCCCAACAGTGGGCTCACAGTCTAAAAGGGGGGAGACAGAGAACGAAACCAAACATACTAACAAAATAAAATAAATAGAATAAATAGAACATCAAATGCTTTATTTATTACTCTGTTTATTTATTTATTTATTTATTTATTTTACTTGTACATTTCTATCCTACTTATTTTATTTTGTTGGTATGTTTGGTTCTGTTCTCTGTCTCCCCCTTTTAGACTGTGAGCCCACTGTTGGGTAGGGACTGTCTCTATGTGATGCCAATTTGTACTTCCCAAGCGCTTAGTACAGTGCTCTGCACATAGTAAGCGCTCAGTAAATACGATTGATTGATTGATTGATTGATTTAAGGATTACAAGAAAAGTTACTCCTCCAGGTGGCCTTCCCAAACTGAGCCCCTTCCTTCCTCTCGTCCCCCTCTCCGTCCCCCCCATCTTACCTCCTTCCCTTCCCCTCAGCACCTGTAGATATGTTTGTACGTATTTATTACTCTATTTATTTATTTATTTTACTTGTACATATCTATTCTATTTATTTTATTTTGTTAGTATGTTTGGTTTTGTTCTCTGTCTCCCCCTTTTAGACTGTGAGCCCACTGTTGGGTAGGGACTGTCTCTATGTGTTGCCAATTTGTACTTCCCAAGCGCTTAGGACAGTGCTCTGCACATAGTAAGCGCTCAATAAATACGATTGATGATGATGATGATTGATGATAGTGGGGCAGCCACAGGGCGATGGTAATAATAACTGTGGTATTTTTTAAGCACTTATTGGGCACCAGGCACTATACTAAGCACTGGGGTGGACACCAGTTAATCAGGTTGGGCACAGAAGGAGGATGAATGTATATAAATATATATATATATGTATATATGTTTGTACATATTTATTACTCTATTTTAGTTGTACATATCTATTCTATTTATTTTATTTTGTTAGTATGTTTGGTTTTGTTCTCTGTCTCCCCCTTTTAGACTGTGAGCCCACTGTTGGGTAGGGACTGTCTCTATATGTTGCCAATTTGTACTTCCCAAGCGCTTAGTACAGTGCTCTGCACACAGTAAGCGCTCAATAAATACGATTAATGATGATGATGAATGCAGGAGCAAGTAAGCGTGGCACAGAAAGGAGTGGAAGAGGAGAGGATGGCTTAGTCAGGGAAGGCTTCCTGGAGGAAATGATGATGGTATTTGTTAAGCGCTTACTATGTGCCAAGCACTGTTCTAAGCGCTGGGGAGGATACAAGGTGATCAGGTTGTCCCACGTGGGGCTCACAGTCTTCATCCCCATTTTACAGATGAGGTGACTGAGGCACACAGAAGTGAAGTGACTTGTTCAAAATCTTTGATGCTAAAGCCCACTGTTGGGTAGGGACCGTCTCTATATGTTGCCAACTTGGACCTCCCAAGCGCTCAGTACAGTGCTCTGCACACAGTAAGCGCTCAATAAATACGATTGAATGAATGAATTCATTCATTCATTGAATGAATGAATTCAATCGTATTTACTGAGCGCTTACTGTGTGCAGAGCACTGTACTAAGCGCTTGTTACGCTTGATGATATCTACTTGTTTTGAGGTCTGTCTCCCCACTTCTAGACTGTGAGTCCGCTGTTGGGTAGGGATCGTCTCTAGATGTTGCCAAATTGTGCTTTCCAAGCGCTTAGTCCAGTGCTCTGCACACAGTAACCGCTCAATAAATACTACGGAATGAAGGCAGTGGCGGAGAACCCACAAGCTGTTGTCTGTTTCCCCCTTCTAGACTGTAAACCCAATGTAAACCCAAGAGAAGCAGACTGGGCTCAGTGGAAAGAGCCCGGGCTTAGGAGTCAGAGGTCATGGGTTCAAATCCCAGCTCAGCCATTTGTCAGCTGTGTGACTTTGGGCAAGTCGCTTCACTTCTCTGGGCCTCAGTCACCTCATCTGTAAAATGGGGATGAAGACTGTGAAACCCCCGTGGGACAGCCTGATCACCTTGTGACCTCCCCAGCGCTTGAACAGTGCTTTGCACATAGTAAGTGCTTAATAAATGCCATCATTATTATTATTATTATTCTCTGGGCCTCGGTTACCTCATCTGTAAAATGGGGATGAAGACTGTGAGCCCCCCGTGGGACAACCTGATCACCTTGTATCCTCCCCAGCGCTTAGAACACTGCTTGGCACATAGTAAGCGCTTAACAAATGCCATCATTATTATTATTATGTTGGGTAGGGACTGTCTCTGTTGCCGAATTGTGCTTTCCAAGCGCTTAGTCCAGTGCTCTGCACACAGTAATAATAATGATGGCATTTGTTAAGTGCTTACTATGTGCAAAGCACTGTTCTAAGCACAGTAAGCGCTCAGAACAGTGCTTTGCACATTGTAAGTGCTTAATAAATGCCATTATTATTATTAATAAATATGACTGAATGAGAGCCCGCTGTTGGGTAGGGATCGTCTCTATATGTTGCCAACTTTTTTTTCCCAAGGGCTTAATACAGTGCTCTGCACACAGTAAGCACTCAATAAATACAGCAGCGTGGCTCAGTGTGGAAAGAGCGTGGGCTTTGGAGTCAGAGGTCACGGGTTCAAATCCCAGCTCCGCCAATTGTCAGCTGTGTGACTTTGGGCAAGTCACTTAACTTTTCTGGGCCTCAGTTCCCTCTTCTGTAAAATGGGGATTAAGACTGTGAGCCCCCATGGGACAACAGGATCACTTTGTAACCTCCCCAAGCGCTTAGAACAGTGCCTTGCACATAGTAAGTGCTTAATAAATGCCATTATAATTATTGTTATTATTATTAAATACAAATGAATGAATGACTGAATGAATGAACCTCTGCCTCCCAAGCCCGGGCTATTTCCACAACGCCACGCTGCCTTCGGTAAGGTTTTGAAGTGGGGAGGAGTGTATGTTTGTACATATTTATTACATAATATTATGTAATTGTACATTTATGTAATTATGTAATTACATATGTATGTATGTATTATGTATGTATTATGTATGTACAATTATGTAATTGTACATAATATTACATGTGTATTACTCTATTTATTACTCTATTTATTTATTTTATTTGCACATATCTATTCTATTTATTTTATTTTGCTAGTATGTTTGGTTTCGTTCTCCGTCTCCCCCTTTTAGACTGTGAGCCCACTGTTGGGTAGGGACTGTCTCTAGATGTTGCCAATTTGTACTTCCCAAGCGCTTAGTACAGTGCTGTGCACATAGTAAGCGCTCAATAAATACGATTGATGATGATGAGGGGCAATTACCTGATATAAGGAGGAAAGGAATGGGCAGGAATTGAATCTGTTATTTTGTGGTCTCCTCTCCTTCCAAGCGATTAGCGCTTAGAACAGTGCTTTGCACATAGTAAGCGCTTAATAAATGCCATTATTATTATATTATTAGTAGTAGTAAAGCGCGCTACTCATCATAGGCGCCCAATAAATACGCTTGATTGACTGAGCGGCCGCGCGCATGCGCGCTCGGGGGTTCATCGGAGGATGGATGGCCCCGCCCCTGTCACGTGTCTCTCACCTCAGCCCATCGATCCCCCCCGCCGCCCTTTATGGTACGTTCCGGCTCCCGGCGGGAGTGACGTCGCAGCCAGCCAATCAGCGTCCATAACGTCGCGCGGCGCGGCTGATGATTGGCGGGCTCCTGGGGGTGACGACATTGTCCCGCCCCCCAACCGCTGAGTGACAGGCAGGAGGAGGAAGAAGGAGAGAAAGACTTCGATCGAAGGTGGAGGAGGAGGCGGGTTGGGCAGGTAACGACAACAATAATAATAATAATAACAATAATAATAATAATAATGGTATTTGTTAAGCGCTTACTATGTGCCAAGCACTGAGATAGATAGATACAAGGTCAAGTTGTCCCCCGTGGGCCTCACAGTCTTCATCCCCATTTTACAGATAAGGGAACTGAGGCACAGAGAATAATAATAATAATAATGATGGTATTTATTAAGCGCTCACTATGTGCTAAGCACTGAGGTAGATCATCATCAATCGTATTTATTGAGCGCTTACTGTGTGCAGAGCACTGTACTAAGCGCTTGGGAAGTACAAGTTGGCAACATATAGAGACAGTCCCTACCCAACAGTGGGCTCACAGTCTAAAAGGGAACTGAGGCACAGAGAATAATAATAATGATGGTATTTGTTAAGCGCTCACTATGGGCCAAGCACTGAGATAGCTAGATACAAGGTCAAGTTGTCCCCCGTGGGCCTCACAGTCTTCATCCCCATTTTACAGATCATCATCATCAATCGTATTTATTGAGCGCTTACTATGTGCAGAGCACTGTACTAGGCGCTTATAATTTTAGTATTTGTTAAGCACTTACTATGTGCCAAGCACTGTTCTAAGCGCTGGGGGAGATACAAGGTAATCAGGCTGTCCCATCAGGTTGTCCCACATGGGGCTCACAGTTTTCATCTCCATTTTACAGATGAGGGAACTGAGGCCCAGAGAAGTGAAGTGACTTGCCCAAGGTCACCCAGCTGACAAGCGGCGTGAGGCGAGATTAGAACCCGTGACCTCTGACTCCCAAGTTCGCGCTCTTTCCACCGAGCCACACTGCTGCTCAGATAAGGGAATTGAGGCACAGAGAAGAATAATAATAATGATGGTATTTATTAAGCGCTCACTATGTGCCAAGCACTGAGGTAGATCATCATCAATCGTATTTATTGAGCGCTTACTGTGTGCAGAGCACTGTACTAAGCGCTTGGGAAGTACAAGTTGGCAACATATAGAGACGGTCCCTACCCAACAGTGGGCTCACAGTCTAAAAGAGTGGGCGCACAGTCTAAAAGGGAACTGAGGCACAGAGAATAATAATAACGATGGTATTTATTAAGCGCTCACTATGGGCCAAGCACTGAGATAGATAGATTCAAGGTCAAGTTGTCCCACGTGGGGCTCACAGTCTTCATCCCCATTTTACAGATAAGGGAACGGAGGCACAGAGAGTAATAATAATAATGATGGCATTTGTTAAGCGCGTACCATGTGCCAAGCACTGAGGTAGTTACAAGGTCATCAAGTTGTCCCACGTGGGGCTCACAGTCTTCATCCCCATTTTACAGATAAGGGAACTGAGGCACAGAGAGTAATAATAATAATGATGGTATTTATTAAGCGCTCACTATGTGCCAGGCACTGAGGTAGATACAAGGTCATCAAGTTGTCCCACGTGGGGCCCACAGTCTTCATCCCCATTTTACAGAGAAGGGAACTGAGGCACAGAGAGTAATAATAATAATGATGGTATTTATTAAGCGCTCACTATGTGCCAGGCACTGAGGTAGATACAAGGTCATCAAGTTGTCCCACGTGGGGCTCACAGTCTTCATCCCCATTTTACAGATAAGGGAACTGAGGGACTGTCTCTATATGTTGCCAATTTGTACTTCCCAAGCGCTTAGTCCAGTGCTCTGCACACAGTAAGCGCTCAATAAATACGATTGATGATGATGATGATGAACTGAGGCACAGAGAAAAATAATAATAATAATGATGGTATTTGTTAAGCGCCTACCATGTGCCAAGCACTGAGGTAGATACAAGGTCATCAAGTTGTCCCATGTGGGCCTCACACTCTTCATCCCCAATTTACAAATGAGGGAACTGAGGCACAGAGAAAAATAATAATAATGGTATTTGTTAAGCGCTTACCATGTGCCAAACACTGAGGTAGATACAAGGTCAAGTTGTCCCACGTGAGGCTCACAGTCTTCATCCCCATTTTACAGATGAGGGAACTGAGGCACAGAGAAAAATAATAATAATAGTAATGATGGTATTTAAGCGCTTACCATGTGCCAAGCACTGAGGTAGATACAAGGTCATCAAGTTGTCCCACGTGGGCCTCACACTCTTCATCCCCATTTTACAGATAGGGGAACTGAAGCACAGAGAAAAATAATAATAATAATGATGGTATTTGTTAAGCACTTACCATGTGCCAAGCACTGAGGTAGATACAAGGTCATCAAGTTGTCCCCCGTGAGCCTCACAGTCTTCATCCCCATTTTACAGATAAGGGAACTGAGGCACAGAGAAAAATAATAATAATAATGATGGTATTTGTTAAGTGCTTACCATGTGCCAAGCACTGAGGTAGATACAAGGTCATCAAGTTGTCCCATGTGAGGCTCACAGTCTTCATCCCCATTTTACAGATGAGGGAACTGAGGCACAGAGAAAAATAATAATAATAATAGTAATGATGGTATTTAAGCGCTTACCATGTGCCAAGCACTGAGGTAGATACAAGGTCATCACGTTGTCCCACGTGGGGCACACAGTCTTCATCCCCATTTTACAGATAAGGGAACGGAGGCACAGAGAGTAATAATAATAATGATGGTATTTGTTAAGCGCTTACTATGTGCCAAGCACTGAGGTAGATACAAGGTCATCAAGTTGTCCCACGTGGGGCTCACAGTCTTCATCCCCATTTTACAGATGAGGGACTGTACTAAGCACTTGGGAGAGTTCAGTATAATAAAAGACACATTCCCTGCCCACAACGAGCATACAGTCTAGAGGGGGAGACAGACATTAATATATATATAAATAAATAATCGGTACAATTTCCCCAGCCCGAATGTTGGGGAACAGACTCTCCATGTTGCACCTCCAATACCCGTTTCGGCCTTTCAGCTTGGGTCCCCCATGAAGATGTTTGAGACCCCCGACGGGGCCGCCGCCCGCTCGGGCCGGGACCTCTGGGCCGAAATCTGCTCCCGTCTGCCCGACCCCGACCAGGAGGACGTGGCCGGTGACGCCTTCTCGGACTCCTTCGCAGACTCCTGTCCCCAGGGGGGTGACCGGGGGCAAGGGGCTGACTTCTCCTCGAATCCGGCTCTGAAGCCCTGGGCCCCCCTGCAGGACTCGGACATCTATTTAGCCTCTTTGGGTGAGAGTGGGCCGCGGGGGGGTCGGATGGCCGGCACTTAACAGATGCCACGATGATTATTATTAGCAGTAGCAGTCGTCATCATCTCGGTTATGTAATAATAATAATAAATGATTATGGTATTTAAGTTTTTACTGTGCCAGGCTCTGTACTAAGCACCGGGGGACATTGGACGCAGTCCCTGTCCCACATGGGGCTCACACTGTCACTCCCCATTTTATAAATGAGGTAACTGAGGCACAGAAAAGTGAAATGACTTGCCCGGGGACACACAACAGACGTGACGGAGTCGGGATTAGAACCCAGGGCCTTCTGAGTCCCAGGCCCGGGTTGCATCCACCAGGCCATGCCGATCTGATGGGAGAAGCAGCGTGGCTCAGTGGAAAGAGCCCGGGCTTTGGAGTCAGAGGTCATGGGTTCGAATCCCGACTCCGCCACTTGTCAGCTGGGTGACTTTGGGCAAGTCACTTCACTCCTCACGGCCTCAGTTACCTCATCTGTAAAATGGGGATTAAGACTGTGAGCCCGACGCGGGACAACCTGATCACCTTGTATCCCTCCCAGCGCTTAGAACAGTGCTTTGCACATAGTAAGCGCTTAACAAATACCATCATTATTATTATTATTATTATTATCTCTCGCTGTTCCCAGCCTCTTCAGCGCCAAACTTTTTTCTCCCTTTGCTCCTAGAGAGGAGACTGAGGCGCGTCAAGGGCCTGAGCCAGGAAGTGACCTCCAAGGAGATGTTGCAGACCCTGGCCCGGGCCAAGGAGGAATATTGGGACCGGTTCCTGCAGGAGAAGCTGGAGTCGGAGGTGTTCGTGGATGGGCTGGTTGCCGACGAGAGGTAACCCCGAGGCTTGCTCCGCTCCCCGTCCCGCTAAGCCTTAAGGGTGCGGGCCGACCCATGACTGAGGCGCTGAGGAGCTGAAGCTTGGGGAGGGCAGGTGGGGGAGTTTGGGGGTCTACCGGCAGTGTGGTCTAGTGGAAAGCATCATCATCAATCGTATTTATTGAGCATTTACTATGTGCAGAGCACTGGACTAAGCGCTTGGGAAGTACAGATTGGCAACATCTAGAGACAGTCCCTACCCAACAGCGGGCTCACAGTCTAAAAGGGGGAGACAGAGAACAAAAGCAAACATACCAACAAAATAAAATAAATAGAATAGAAAGCGCAGGTCCGGGGGTCAGGAGGCTCGGGTTCCAGCCCCAGCCCCATCCCCAGCCCGTTCTGTGACCTTGGGCAAGTCGCTTACCCTATCTGGCCCTTAGTTTCTTGTAAATAATAAATAAATGATGGCGTTTGTTAAGCGCTTACTATGTGCAAAGCACTGTTCTAAGCGCTGGGGGGGGATACGGTGTGATCAAGCTGTCCCACGTGGGGCTCACAGTCTTAATCCCCATTTTTACAGGTGAGGTAACTGAGGCTCAGAGAAGTTAAGTGACTTGCCCAATGTCACACAGCAGACTTGTGGTGGAGCCGGGATTCGAACCCATGGCCTCTGACTCCAAAGCCCGGGCTCTTTCCACTGAGCCACGCTGCTTCTCTGAAAGGAAGTTTGCAGGGGTGGGGTTCGAACCTACAAGGAAACACACACAGTAGATTTTTCAGTACAGCGCCTTAACCAGTCAGCCATCCCTGAAAATGGGGATATGGTCCCACTTTTCCTCCCCGCCTCTTTTTGTCAATGGTATTTATTAAGCATTTACTATGTGTCAAACACTGTTCTAAGCTCTGTAGTAGACATAAGACAATAAGGTTGGACACAGTCCTGCCGTGGGGCTCACAGTCTAAATAGGAGGAAGAACTGTAAGCTTGTCGTGGGCAGGGAATGTCACTGTTTATGGTCGTATTGTATTTTCCAAAGCGCTTAACACAGCGTACGGTAAGTGCTCAGTAAATTCGATTGACTGAATAGAGCAGGAGGCAGACATGACTAGAAATCAGTGAACGACAGATATGGACGTAAGTGGTTTGGGGCTGGGATGGGGGACGAATAAAGAAAGCAACTCAGGGCTTCGCAGAAGGGAGTGGGAGAAGAGGAAAGTCGGGCTTAATCAGGGAAGGCCTCTTGGAGGAGATCAATCAATCAATCAATCGTATTTATTGAGCGCTTACTGTGTGCAGAGCACTGTACGAAGCGCTTGGGAAGTGCAAGTTGGCAACATCTAGAGACAGTCCCTACCCAACAGTGGGCTCGCAGTTCTTCCTCCTATTTTAAATCCCGGCTCTGCCAATTGTCAGCTGTGTGACTTTGGGCGAGTCACTTAACTTCTCTGTGCCTCAGTTACCTCATCTGTAAAATGGGGATGAAGACTGTGAGCCCCGTGAGGGACAACCTGATCAGCTTGTATCCTTCCCAGTGCTTAGAACAGTGCTTTGCACATAGTAAGCGCTTAATAAATGCCATTATTATTATTATTATTTAGACTGTGAGCCCCACACAGGACTGGTCTTGCCCCATGCGGGTCCTGAGGGATCACTGAGGCCCAGAAAGTCAGCCCTCTCTGGGTCCCCGGGCGGGTGGCACCGGGCGACCCACTCAGCCCTGCTCCCTGCTCTTAGTCCAGTGCTCCGCACCCAGTCCGCGCTCAATAAATACAATCGACTCTCGCAGCACTCTGGAGCACTTCAGGCGGTGGCTCCAGCCAGACAAGGTGGCCGTCAGCACCGAGGAGGTCCAGTGCCTCATCCCCCCCGACCCCCCGGCCGAGAAGGCGGAAGCCGGGCACGCGCCGTCGCCCGCGGAACAGTGACGCCCACCCGGGGCCCAGCGGCCGACTCGGAGCCGGGAAGCTGAGGCGGCAGCGGCGAAGGAACGGCCCGCAAAGGAAAGAGGAATCCGAGGAGCGAGCGGCCGCCGGCCCGGACTGACCCTCCGCCGCTGCCCTCGCGGCTGCTCCTCCCTCGTGCCCTCCGGGGCCACGGGGCCTCTGGTGGGCCTGGAAAAGGGGGTCGTGAACGAAGGCGGCGGGCCGCCGGTGCTCCGCGGGCCAGAACGCTTCCCGGGTGCGGGGGCTCGGACCCTCCCGCGGCAGCTGGCCGCCCCAGCCGCTCCATCCTGGGCCCTCTGGGCTCTCGCCTGTCCCGCCATCGACCCCCGGCCCACGTCATCCCCCGGGCCTGGAATGCCCTCCCTCTGCCCATCCGCCAAGCTAGCTCTCTTCCTCCCTTCAAGGCCCTGCTGAGAGCTCACCTCCTCCAGGAGGCCTTCCCAGATTGAGCCCCTTCTTTCCTCTCCCCCTCGTCCCCCTCTCCATCCCCCCGCCTTACCGCCTTCCCCTCCCCACAGCACCTGTATATATGTATATATGGTTGTACATATTTATTACTCTGTTTATTTATTTATTTATTTATTTTACTTGTACATTTCTATCCTACTTATTTTATTTTGTTGGTATGTTTGGTTCTGTTCTCTGTCTCCCCCTTTTAGACTGTGAGCCCACTATCGGGTAGGGACTGTCTCTATGTGATGCCAATTTGTACTTCCCAAGCGCTTAGTACAGTGCTCTGCACATAGTAAGCGCTCAATAAATACGATTGATTGATTGATTGATTGATTCTCCCCTCCCACGGCCGGTTGGCTTGGGAGCCCTGGACACCGGCCAGCGTCCGGACAGTTGGTTTCCCGGAGGGTGAGGGGCTGGGAGAGTGCGAAGAAGTGGGTGTGGGAATGTCTTTGGGCACTTAGTCTTTCCCAGGGAAAGGCCGGGTTCTCGATGAGATATCCGGGTTGGGGTCGCTGCCCCACCCCCCACCCCAAAACCGCTCTCCTGGAGGACTCTTGGCTCCGTTTCAGGGCTAATCAATCAATCAATCAATCAATCGATCGTATTTACTGAGCGCTTACTAGGTGCAGAGCACTGGACTAAGCGCTTGGGAAGTACAAACTGGCAACACACAGAGACAGCCCCTACCCAACAGTGGGCTCACAGTCTGAAAGGGGGAGACGGAGAACAGAACCAAACATACCAACAAAATAAAATAAGTAGGAGAGAAATGTACAAGTACAATAAATAAATAAATAAATAAATAAATAGAGTAATAAATATGTACAACCATATATACATATATACAGGTAACCAAACATACCAACAAAATCAAATAAATAGGAGAGAAATGTACAAGCAAAATAAATAAATAGAGTAATAAATATGTGCAACCATATATACAGGTGCTGTGGGGAAGGGAAGGAGGTAAGACGGGGGGATGGAGAGGGGGGCGAGGGGGAGAGGAAGGAAGGGGCTCAGTCTGGGAAGGCCTCCTGGAGGAGGTGAGCTCTCAGCAGGGCCTTGAAGGGAGGAAGAGAGCGAGCTTGCTCAACTGTTTTTGGGGGGCCCGCTGTCTCGGCTGCCAGGCAAGGACCCCACAAAGAAGGGGCTGAGGCGGGGGAGCTCTTTCCCAGAGGGGCAGGCAGCACTACCCTAGAGCCCTAGCAACATCCCTTCACCCCTAGCAAAATCAATCAATCAATCAATCAATCAATCGTATTTATTGAGCGCTTACTATGTGTAGAGCACTGTACTAAGCGCTTGGGAAGTACAAATTGGCATCACATAGAGACAGTCCCTACCCAACAGTGGGCTCACAGTCTAAAAGGGGGAGACAGAGAACAGAACCAAACATACCAACAAAATAAAATAAATAGGAGAGAAATGTACAAGTAAAATAAATAAATAAATAAATAAACAGAGTAATAAATATGTACAACCATATATACATATATACAGGTGGGCCTTGGCTAGGAGGTGCGAGGCTGAGGTACTTAACAAGACATTGGTCCTAAACCAATAATAATAATAATAATGGCATTTATTAAGCGCTTACTATGTGCAAAGCACTGTTCTAAGCGCTGGGGTAATAATAATAATGGCATTTATTAAGCACTTACCATGTGCAAAGCACTGTTCCAAGCGCTGGGGTAACAATAATAATAATGGCATTTATTCAGCGCTTACTATGTGCAAAGCACTGTTCTAAGCGCTGGGGTAACAATAATAATAATAATGGCATCTATTAAGCGCTTACTATGTGCAAAGCAGTGTTCTAAGCGCTGGGGTAATAATAATAATAGTAATGGCATCTATTAAGCGCTTACTATGTGCAAAGCACTGTTCTAAGCGCTGGGGTAATAATAATAATAGTAATGGCATCTATTAAGCGCTTACTATGTGCAAAGCACTGTTCTAAGCACTGGGGTAATAATAATAATAATGGCACTTATTAAGCGCTTACTATGTGCAAAGCACTGTTCTAAGCGCTGGGGTAATAATAATAATAATAATAATAATGGCATTTATTAAGCACTTACCATGTGCAAAGCACTGTTCCAAGCGCTGGGGTGACAATAATAATAATGGCATTTATTCAGCGCTTACTATGTGCAAAGCACTGTTCTAAGCGCTGGGGTAACAATAATAATAATAATGGCATCTATTAAGTGCTTACTATGTGCAAAGCAGTGTTCTAAGCGCTGGGGTAACAATAATAATAATAATGGCATCTATTAAGCGCTTACTATGTGCAAAGCAGTGTTCTAAGCGCTGGGGTAATAATAGTAATAATGGCATCTATTAAGCGCTTACTATGTGCAAAGCACTGTTCTAAGCGCTGGGGTAACAATAATAATAATAATGGCATCTATTAAGCGCTTACTATGTGCAAAGCAGTGTTCTAAGCGCTGGGGTAATAATAATAGTAATAATGGCATCTATTAAGCGCTTACTATGTGCAAAGCACTGTTCTAAGCACTGGGGTAATAATAATAATAATGGCATCTATTAAGCGCTTACTATGTGCAAAGCACTATTCTAAGCGCTGGGGTAATAATAATAATGGCATTTATTAAGCACTTACCATGTGCAAAGCACTGTTCCAAGCGCTGGGGTAATAATAATAATAATGTCATTTATTAAGCACTTACTATGTGCAAAGCACTGTTCTAAGCGCTGGGGTAACGGCCTAGTGGATAGAGCACAGGCTTGGGAGTGAAAAGGGCCTGGGTTCTCACCCGTGTGTCTCCCGTGTGACCTCAAGTCACTTCCCCGTACCTCATCCGCAAAATGGGGATTGAGACCACGCGCCCCACAGGAGACACGGACTGTGTCCATCTTGATTACCCCAGCGTTTAGTACAGGGTCTGGCAAAGAGTAAGCACTTAAATACCATAAAAAAAAAACCAAACTCTGGGCCAGCAAGGCTCAGGTCCGTCCGGCCCGGCAGGCCCGGAGAGGAGAATGTATGACGGCTCCCAACTAAGGGAGGAGAGCGAGGCCTTGAGTCCTTGCCGGTCCAGTCCGGGGGAGAGGCCAGTGCAGCTGTTCACTGGGCCCGGCTCCGCCGCTTACTTGTCTGCTGCGTGACCGTGGGCGAGTCACTTCACCTCTCTAGGCCTCAGTTTCCTCATCTGTAAAAAGAGGTTTGAAACCGTGAGCCCCATGTGGAACAGGGGCTGTGTCCAACCATCCACCCCGGTGCTTAGTACAATGCCCGGCACATAGTAAGTGCTTAACAAATACCACATTTATGATCCAGTGCTTAAAGCAGTGCTTGGCACATAGTAAGCACGTAACAAATACCATCATTATTATTTTCTGTACCGCAGTTCCCTCATCTGCAAAATGGGGATTAAGACTGTGAGCCCCACATGGGACAACCTGATCACCTCCTATCAATCAATCAATGTATTTATTGAGCACTTACTGTGTGCAGAGCACTGTGCTAAGTGCTCCTATCTACTCCAGCGCTTAGACCAGTGCTTGGCGCATAGTAAGCGCCTAACAAATACGGTCATTATTATTACTTATTCTTCTCTCCTCTCGCACTGGGCCTCTCCCATCCTGCCGGAGCCCCTTTCCCCCATCCCTCCCTTGGTCCCTCCATCCGTCCGTCCTGTCCGGTCCCTGTTCGTACGTCCCTCTCAGGCCGCAGAGGTCCAACGCTGTCGGCGGGGACAGCTGCCCGGAGACTGGGCAGCGGTGGACGCCTGGGTCACCTTGGATCCTGGTCGTGTGCCGTCCATGGGGGCTGGTCCCGGCCAGGCTCCTGGGGGGGCGGAGGTGGGGTGCAGGGGGCAGGTAAGTAGGTTGGGGGGATGGGGTTGGGTGTCCAAAGCTGCAGCGATTGTTCCCCCCCATTTCCTGGCTGGGGAAACTGAGGCAGGGGAGCGTACAGGACTGGTTGGGGCTGACCAACGGGCCTCAGAGTATCACAAGGGGGGCTGCGGGGAGGTGGAGGGTGGGAGATGCCAACCCCTCACCTCCAGACTTCAGTCCCAGGGGCACGGGCCCAGGACCCTGCCTCTGTTGGGGGGCAATTGGGGGCAGCGGGGAGGGGGGAGCAGAGAGGAGGAGCAGGCTAGGCAGGGGGTGAGGGTCTGAGCAGGGGGCAGAGGAGAAGGGGGAGAGGAGGGCGTCCAAGGGGTCCTGATTGGGGGCTGCGGCAGCTCTAATTCAGGGAGGGGGTCCCCAGGACTCCTTTCATTCATTCACTCAATTGCATTTATTGAGCACTTACTATGTGCAGAGCACTGTACTAAGCGCTTGGGAAGTACAGTTCAGCAACAAAGAGAGCCAACCCGCGGACTCCTTTCATTCACTCAATTGCATTTGTTGAGCACTTACTATGTGCACAGCACTGTACTAAGCGCTTGGGAAGTACAATTCAGCAACAAAGAGAGCCAACCCGCGGACTCCTTTCATTCACTCAAGTGCATTTGTTGAGCACTTACTATGTGCAGAGCACTGTACTAAGCGCTTGGGAAGTACAACTCAGCAGCAAAGAGACCCAACCCGCGCTCAAAGCGGGGAGACAGACATCAAAACAAGTAAACAGGCATCACTAGCATCATTATAGACTAGAGCTCGCCCAAAGACCCGACCCGGATGGGAGGTGGGGGCTGCCCCTTCCTCACCCCATGTCCCCTTCCCCTCCCCGCCCCCCAGGCCGCTGCCCCCCGTGGGGAGGGAGGGGTCTTCCTTTGCATCCCCCCAGATACATATCTATTCTATTTATTTTATTTTGTTAGTATGTTTGGTTTTGTTCTCTGTCTCCCCCTTTTAGACTGTGAGCCCACTGTTGGGTAGGGACTGTCTCTAGATGTTGCCAATTTGTACTTTCCAAGCGCTTAGTCCAGTGCTCTGCACATAGTAAGCGCTCAATAAATACGATTGATGATGATGATGATTAGGCAGCGAGTGGCAGGCCCACGGCAGTGCCATGGCAACTTCGAGGGGCGGCGGGCGTCCAGTACGGTCCCTAGAGACTTACTTGTGCGTGGAGGGGTGGTCCTGGACCAGCAGACCCCCTATGTGGAGCGGGGTCGGCGGAGGGGCAGGCCATGGGGAGATGACACTTGGTCTCAAGACCTGTGCTGGCTGAAGAGCCACACTTTTAGACTGTGAGCCCACTGTTGGGTAGGGACTGTCTCTATGTGATGCCAATTTGTACTTCCCAAGCGCTTAGTACAGTGCTCTGCACATAGTAAGCGCTCAATAAATACGATTGATTGATTGATTGAAGAGCCTCCCCCTCTACCCTCCGTGGCTGCTGCAGTGATGGACCCCTCCCCACCCTCCCACCCATCTCCCCTTCCTCAGAAAGAGAGAGCCCACCCCCCTCCCTCTTTCCCCTCAGAGCTACGAGGGGAAGCAGTGGGTAGAGAGATTCAGGGGAGACAAAAGAGATATTGTTCCCTTCTCCTCCCAGATGGTTCTCCCAGACCCCGGTCATCATCAATCGTATTTATTGAGCGCTTACTGTGTGCAGAGCACTGTACTAAGCGCTTGGGAAGTCCAAGTTGGCAACATATAGAGACAGTCCCTACCCAACAGTGGGCTCACACTCTAAAAGCTCACAGTCTCTGTCCCTTTGTCTCCTTGTCTCTGTCCGCCTCTTTGTCTGTCCCTTTGTCTCTGCCTCTCTGTCTTTGTCTCTCCGTCTCTGCCTCTCTGTCTCTCCGT
Source organism: Tachyglossus aculeatus (assembly GCF_015852505.1). Lineage (NCBI taxonomy): Eukaryota > Metazoa > Chordata > Mammalia > Monotremata > Tachyglossidae > Tachyglossus > Tachyglossus aculeatus. The sequence continues at coordinate 20,475,915 of NW_024044828.1, forward strand.
CTCTCCGTCTTTGTCTCTGTCCCCTTGTCTCCTTGTCTCCCTCTGCCCATCCGCCAAGCTCGCTCTCTTCCTCCCTTCAAGGCCCTGCTGAGAGCTCACGTCCTCCAGGAGGCCTTCCCAGACTGAGCCCCTTCCCTCCTCTCCCCCTCGTCCCCCTCTCCATCCCCCCATCTTACCTCCTTCCCTTCCCCACAGCACCTGTATATATGTATATATGGTTGTACATATTTATTACTCTATTTATTTATTTATTTATTTATTTATTTTACTTGTACATTTCTATCCTATTTATTTTATTTTGTTGGTATGTTTGGTTCTGTTCTCTGTCTCCCCCTTTTAGACTGTGAGCCCACTGTTGGGTAGGGACTGTCTCTATGTGTTGCCAATTTGTACTTCCCAAGCGCTTAGTACAGTGCTCTGCACATAGTAAGCGCTCAATAAATACGATTGATTGATTGATTGATTAAAAGAGTCATCACTGATCTCCCCGGTCATCACTGACAGGGGAGAGACAATGTCTCTCAGGGTCCCACGGAGAGGAGACAGTGTCTCCCCGGGTCCCACCCAAAGGAAAGAGATAATAATAATAATAATAATGGTATTTGTTAAGCACTTACTGTGTGTCAAGCACTGTTCTCCCAGGGTCCCATCCAAGGGGAGAGATAAGGTCTCCTGAGGCTCCACTGAGAGGAAAGGAAAAAAATCTCCTGGGACCCCACAGAAAGGAGAGAAATGTTTCCTGAGGCCCCACCGATGAGAGACAGAGAGAGAGAGACAAAATCTCCTGGGGCACAGAGACAATGTCTCCCAGGGCCCCACGGAAAGGAGAGAGACAATGTCTCCAGGGACCCCACGGAGAGGAGACACTGTGAGCCCACTGTTGGGTAGGGACTGTCTCTAGATGTTGCCAACTTGTACTTCCCAAGCGCTTAGTCCAGTGCTCTGCACCCAGTATGCGCTCAATAAATACGATTGATTGATTGATTGATTGAGACAGACAATGTCTCCTGAGACCCCAGCGAGAGGAGGGAGAGACAGACAAAGTCTCCTGGGGCAGAGACACAATGTCTCCTGGGGCCCCACGGAGAGGAGAGAGACATCTCCAGGGATCCTGCCGAGAGGAGAAAGGCGGTGTCTCCCGGGGAACCAACTTGGGAGAGCGGAGACAAGAGTCCAAAGGCTTAGGACTGTATATATGTATGTACATATTTATTACTCTATTTATTTGTTTATTTATTTATTTTACCTGTACATATCGATTCTATTTATTTTATTTTGTTGTATGTTTGGTTTTGTTCTCTGTCTCCCCCTTTTAGACTGTGAGCCCACTGTTGGGTAGGGACTGTCTATATCATCATCAATCGTATTTATTGAGCGCTTACTGTGTGCAGAGCACTGTACTAAGCGCTTGGGAAGTACAAATTGGCAACATATAGAGACAGTCCCTACCCAACAGTGGGCTCACAGTCTAAAAGGGGGAGACATCCCCCTCTCCATCCCTCCCATCTTACCTCCTTCCCTTCCCCACAGCACCTGTATAGATGTATAGATGTTTGTACATATTTATTACTCTATTTATGTATTTATTTTACTTGTACATATCTATTCTATTTATTTTATTTTGTTAGGATGTTTGTTTTTTTTTCTCTGTCTCCCCCTTTTAGACTGTGAGCCCAGTGTTGGGTAGGGACTGTCTCCAGATGTTGCCAATTTGTACTTCCCAAGCGCTTAGTACAGTGCTCTGCACACAGTAAGCGCTCAATAAATATGATTGATTGATTGATTTTTCACGTAGTAAGCGCTTAACAAACGCCATCTTAAGTACGATTGAATGAATGATTGAATGAATGAAGGAAGAACGGATGTAGCCCCGCCCCTAGCCTTTAGCTCCGCCCCCAACCGCCTCTCCCCCCCGTCACGTGACGAGGGCGGGCCGGCCCCGCCGCGCGCGCGCATGCGCACGTTTCCTGCGGCGCCTGCGCACCTTTCCTGCGGCGCATGCGCCCTTCCGTCGGTCCCTGCCGGAGCGGCCGCGCCGAGGCCCGCCTCGTCTCCAGCCGCCTCGCCTCCCGCCGACTCCGATCCCGGGCCCCATGGCCGCCCCGGGGGCGATGGCCGCGTCGGGATCGGCGCGGAAGCGGCTGCTGAAGGAGGAGGACATGACCAAAGTGGAGTTCGAGACCAGCGAGGAGGTGGACGTGACGCCCACCTTCGACACCATGGGGCTGCGGGAGGACCTGCTGCGCGGCATTTACGCTTACGGTCGGCCGGGCGCGGGGGCTGCTGGGAGTGGGCGCATGCGCGCGCCGCCCTGAGGGGACTCGGAGCGCGCGCGCGCCAGCCCTGAGGGAACCTTAGAGCGCGCGCCTTGAGGGATCCTTATTAAGTAATTAATCAATCAATCAATCAATTGAGAAGCAGCGTGGCTCAGCGGAAAGAGCCCGGGCTTTGGAGTCGGAGGTCATGGGTTCAAATCCCGGCTCCGCCACTGGTCAGCTGTGGGGCCTTGGGCAAGCCACTTCCCTGTGCCTCAGTTCCCTCATCTGTAAAATGGGGTTAAGACTGTGAGCCCCCCGTGGGACAGCCTGATCACCTTGTATCCCCCAGCGCTTAGGACGGTGCTTTGCACAGAGTAAGCGCTTAATAAATGCCATTATTAATCAATCAATCGTATTTATTGAGCGCTTACTGTGCGCAGAGCACTGGACTAAGCGCTTGGGAAGTACAAGGTGGCAACATCTAGAGACAGTCCCTACCCAACAGTGGGCTCACAGTCTAAAAGGGGGAGACAGAGAACAAAACCAAACATACTAACAAAATAAAATAAATAGAATAGATATGTACAGGTAAAATTAATTAATTAATAGTAATAATGATAGCATTTATTAAGCGCTTCCTAGGTGCGAAGCCCTGTTCTGAGCGCAGGGGAGGTTACAAGGTGATCAGCTTGTTCCACAGTCTTAACCCCCCATTTTACAGATGAGGCTCAGAGAAGTCAAATGGCTTGCCCAAGGCCACACAGCCGACAATTAATAATCAATCGTATTTATTGAGCGCTTACTGTGTGCAGAGCACTGGACTAAGCGCTTGGGAAATACAAGTTGGCAACATCTAGAGACAGTCCCTACCCAACAGTGGGCTCACAGTCTAGAAGGGGGAGACAGAGAACGAACCCAAACGTACTAACAAAATAAAATAAATAGAATAGATATGTACAGGTAAAATAAATAAATAAATAAATTAGTAATAATAATGATAGCATTTATTAAGCGCTTCCTAGGTGCGAAGCAGTGTTCTAAGCGCTGGAGAGGTTACAAGGTGATCAGCTTGTTCCACAGTCTTAACCCCCCATTTTACAGATGAGGCTCAGAGAAGTCAAGTGGCTTGCCCAGAGCCACACAGCCGACAATTAATAATCAATCAATCAATCGTATTTATTGAGCAGTTACCGTGTGCAGAGCACTGTACTAAGCGCTTGGGAAGTACAAGTTGGCAACATATAGATACGGTCCCTACCCAACAGTGGGCTCACAGAGGGAACATTGAAGTGCGCACCTTGCGGGATCCTTATTAAGTTAATAATGATAGCATTTACTAAGCGCTTCCTAGCTGCGAAGCCCTGTTCTAAGCGCAGGGGAGGTTACAGGGTGATCAGCTTGTTCCACAGTCTTCATCCCCATTTTACAGATGAGGGAACTGAGGCTCAGAGAAGTCAAGTGGCTTGCCCAAAGCCACACAGCTGACAATAGTAGTTTTGGTGTTTGTTAAACACTTACTATGTGCCAAGCACTGTTCTAAGCGCCTGGGGAGATACAAGGTGATCAGGTTGACCCCCGTGGGGCTCACAGTCTCCATCCCCATTTTCCAGATGAGGTCACTGAGGCCCAGAGAAGTCAAGTGACTTGCCCAAAGTCACACAGCCGACAATTAATAATAGTTTTGGTGTTTGTTAAACGCTTACTATGTGCCAACCACTGTTCTGAGCGCCGGGGGAGATACAAGCTAATCAGGTTTGCCCCCCGTGGGGCTCACAGTCTCCATCCCCATTTTCCAGATGAGGTCACCGAGGCCCAGAGAAGTCAAGTGACTTGCCCAAAGCCACACTGCTGATAAATAGTAATGATAATGATGGTATTTGTTAAGTGCTTACTATGTGCAAAGCACTGTTCTCAGCGCTGGGGAGGTGACAAGATGATCAGGTTGTCCCACGTGGGGCTCACAGTCTTAATCCCCATTTTACAGATGAGGGAACTGAGGCGCAGTAATGTGATTTGCCCAGAGTCACACAGCAGACAATTGGCGGAGCCGGGATTTGAACCCACGACCTCAGACTCCAAAACCCAAGCCTTTTCCACTGAGCCATGCTACTTCTCTATGGCTGAGTCAGGATTAGAACCCACGACCTCTGACTCCCAAGCCCGCGCTCTTTCCACTGAGCCACACTGCTTCCCCTTTAAAATAATAATGGTGGTAGTTGTTAAGCGCTTACTATGTGCCAAGCACCGTTCTAAGCACTGGGGTGATACAGGATGATCAGGTTGTCCCACATGGGGCTCACAGTCTTCATCCCCATTTTCCAGATGAGGTCACTGAGGCCCAGAGAAGTGTAGTGACTCGCCCAAAGTCACACAGCAGATAAATGGCGGAGTCAGGATTAGAACCCACGACTTCTGACTCCCAAGCCCACGCTCTTTCCACTGAGCCACGCTGCTTCTCTTTTAAAATAATAAGGATGGTAGTTGTTAAGCGCTTACTATGTGCCAAGCCCTGTTCTAAGCGCTGGGGAGGTTACAAGGTGATCAGGTTGTCCCCTGTGGGGCTCACAGTCTTCACCCCCATTTTCCAGATGAGAGAACTGAGGCACCGAGAATAATAATAACAATGATGGCATTTGTTAAGCGCTTACTATGTGCCAAGCACTGTTCTAAGCACTGGGGGGATACAGGGTGATCAAGTTGTCCCCTGTGGGGCTCACAGTCTTCACCCCCCTTTTACAGATGAGGTAACTGAGGCTCAGAGAAGTTAAGTGCTTTGCACATAGTAAGCGCTTAACAAATGCCATCATTATTCTTATTATTACTGACTTGCCCAAGGTCACACAGCGGACCTGTGTGGCCGCTGTATGGCCGAGAGGGGATTAGAACCCACGACCTCTGACTCCCAAGCCCGGGCTCTTTCCACTGAGCCATGCTGCTTCTCTAATCAATCAATCAATCAATCAATCAGTTGTATTTATTGAGCGCTAACTGTGTGCAGAGCACTGTACTAAGCGCTTGGGAAGTACAAGTTGGCAACATAACTGAGTGAAGCGACTTGCCCAAAGTCACACAGCTGACAAGCGGCGGAGCCGGGATTAGAACCCACGATCTCTGGCTCCTAAAAAAATCAATCAATCAATCGTATTTATTGAGCGCTTACTGTGTGCAGAGCACTGTACTAAGCGCTTGGGAAGTACAAGTTGGCAACATACAGAGACGGTCCCTACCCAACAGCGGGCTCACAGTCTAGAAGGGGGAGACAGACAACAAAACAAAACATATTAACAAGATAAAATAAATAGACTAAATATGTACAAATAAAGTAGAGTAATACTAAAGCCGTGCTTTTCCCATGAAGCCACGCTGCTGCTCATTATAATTATAATTATTATATTAATAATAATAATGGTATTTGTTGAGTGCTTACTGTGTGCCGGGCACTGCACTGTACTAAGCGCTGGGGTGGATACAAGCAAATCGGGTTGGACACAGTCCTTGTCCCACACGGGGCTCACGGTTTTAATCCCCGTTTTACAGACGAGGGAACTGAGGCCCAGAGAAGCAAAGTGACTTGCCCTAGGTCATTATTACGGTGTTTAAGCGTTTACTATGTACCAGACACTGTACTATCACTCTATTTATTTATTTATTTTACTTGTACATAGCTATTCTATTTATTTTATTTTGTTAGTATGTTTGGTTTTGTTCTCTGTCTCCCCCTTTCAGACTGTGAGCCCACTGTTGGGTAGGGACTGTCTCTAGATGTTGCCAATTTGTACTTCCCAAGCGCTTAGTACAGTGCTCTGCACATAGTAAGCGCTCAATAAATACGATTGATGATGATGATGATGGAGGGGGATACAAGCAAATCGGGTTGGACACATTCCCTGTCCCACATGGGGCTCACGGTTTTAATCGCCGTTGTTCAGATGAGGGAACTGAGGGACAGAGAAGTGAAGTGACGTGCCCAAGGTCACCCAGCAGGCAAGTGGCGGAGTCGGGATTCGAACCCAGGTCCTAAGGACCGCCAGGCCCGGGCTGTAACCATTAGGCCACGCCGCTTGAGGACAGTTGGGGCACTTGTCCCGACTCCACCAATTGTCAGCTGTGTGACTTGGGCAAGTCTCTTCACTTCTCTGTGCCTCAGTTACCTCATCTGTAAAATGGGGATAAAGGCTGTGAGCCCCATGTGGGACAACCTGATCACCTTGTATCCTCCCCAGTGCTTAGAACAGTGCTTTGCACATAGTAAGCGCTTAATAAATGCCATTATTATTATTATTATTCCTGCAGGGAGCGGGAGGGAGGGTTGGAGTCCGACTCCACACTTTATCCCGCTGGTTATCACTAATCCCTCTCCCTCAAGACTGTAAACTCTTTGTGGGCAGGGAATGTGTCTGCTTTTTGTTCTGTTGGACTCTCCCAAGCACTTAGTACAGTGCTCTGCACCCAGTAAGCGCCCAATAAATACCACTGAAGGAATGAATGAATACCATTGAGGGCCTCCCCACCGCCCATCTCAGCCAGCAATCAATCAATCAATCAATCAGTCATATTTATTGAGCGCTTACTGTGTGCAGAGCACTGTACTAAGCGCTTGGGAAGTACAAGTTGGCAACATATAGAGACGGTCCCTACCCAACAGTGGGCTCACGGTCTAAAAGAGTACATTTCCCTCTGTGAGGTGGCTGATCATAAATCACTTAATTAGTAGTGGGACAAGCAGTGTGGCCTTCTAATCTGGATCCCCCAAGAGCCTGCCCTGTAACCCTGGGCAAGTCACATAACTTCTCTATGATCAATCAATCAATCAATTGTATTTATTGAGCGCTTACTATGTGCAGAGCACTGTACTAAGCGCTTGGGAAGTACAAATTGGCAACACATAGAGACAGTCCCTACCCAACAGTGGGCTCACAGTCTGAAAGTGTGATCCAGTGTCCTCTGTAAAATCAATCGTATTTATTGAGCGATTACTGAATGAAGAGCACTGTACTGAGCGCTTGGGAGAGTACAGTAGAACAGTAAACAGACACATTCTGTTTATGGGAGTTCATTACTTGTTTTTCCTCCCTTTAGGCTAAATCCCCACGTGGAACGGGGACCGTGTCTGTTCCGTTTGTACCGTCTCCAAACCAGCCTCTGGGACATTATTATTGTGGCATTTGTGAAAATCTTACCATGTGCCAAGCACTCGACTAAGCGCTGGGGTAAATAGAAATTAATCAAGATGGGTGGTTTACCAAATACCACAGTTATTATTACCGCTCTGACTGATTTGGTCATGTATCTGCCCCGGGGCTTAGAACAGTGCTCAGTGCATATTAAGCACATAAACTGCATAATAATAAAAACAACTAATAATAATAATAATAATAATGATAGCATTTGTTAAGCGCTTAGTATGTGCAGAGCACTGTTCTAAGTGCTGGGGGGGGGGGATACAAGGTGATCAAGTTGTCCCACTTGGGGCTCACAGTCTTAATCCCCATTTTACAGACGAGGGAACTGAGGCTCAGAGAAGTTAAGTGACTCGCCCAAGGTCACACAGCAGACATGTGGTGGAGCAGGATTCGAACCCATGACCTCTGACTCCAAAGCCCGGGCTCTTTCCACTGAGCCACGCTGCTTCTCTGATGATTGCAGAGCTGTATATTAAGTGCTGGGGAAAGCAAATCAGGAACAAGACACACATTCTGTGCCCATGTTCATTCATTCAGCCATATTTATTGTGCGCTTGTACTCTAAAGAGGGAGATGGGTGGAAAAAAATAATTTTCAAGAAAAAGCAGGGGGGATTTATTTTTTTATTTTACTTGTATCTATTCTATGTATTTTATTTTGTTAGTATGTTTGGTTTTGTTCTCTGTCTCCCCCTTCTAGACTGTGAGCCCACTGTTGGGTAGGGACTGTCTCTATATGTTGCCAGTTTGTACTTCCCAAGCGCTTAGTACAGTGCTCTGCACACAGCGCTCAATAAATACGATTGATTGATTGATTGTTATAGGAGATTAAGTACTTAAATAGTAGGGAGTGAATATGTACCCAAGTTTTAATTCAGTGTGTAGCTGCAGCCCCCTGCTCTAGTGGGCCCTGGGCGGGGGTCTGCAGGACAGGGAATGCCATCCACACTTAACTTCTCTGTGCCTCAGTTACCTCATCCGTAAAATGGGGATTAAGACCATGAGCCCCATGTGGGACATGGACTGTTTCCAACCTGATGATCTAATAATAATAATAATAATAATCATGGCATTTATTATCTTGTATATACCCCTGCATTTAGTACAGTGCCTGACACACAGTAAGTGCTTAACAGATGCCATTATTATTATTATTAGACCACACAGCTTTTGGGGAAAAAAGTTCAGTAGCCTGGGACTCAGAAACAAGTAGTATTCAAGCAATCCATTGTTTTAGTTCCGAGAGATCTGTTTCTCACCTTATCGCTGAAATGGTAAAGTCCCTGGGTCTTCAAATGCTGTTGAGTCGTAAGAAAAAATGATGTTATTTTACTAAGCAGTTGGGGTAGATACGAGATAGCAGTCTAAGAGGGAGGGAGAGCAGGTAACTTAACCGAATTTTCCAGAGGAGGAAACTGAGACTCAGGGAGGTTCAGTGCCCAAGGCCACCCACCAGACTAATGCAGGACTAAGACTAGAGCTCAGGTCTCCTAATTCTGTGCTTCCATGACCTTTCCACTTAAACCATGCTGTCCCCTTGCCATGTTGTAGCTCAATCTTCATGTTAAAGAGCATTTAAGTGCTTATAAAGTGCTAAAGCACTGCGCTAGGCGCTAAAGACGTGCTAATGGTTGTCACTGTAAGAAGTTGAGTGGCAGCTTTGTGCTTGGAGGCATCTTTGACAACAGAGAGGCTGGGGTGGGATATGTATATATGTTTGTACATATTTATTACTCTATTTTACTTGTACATATCTATTCTATTTTGTAGTATGTTTGGTTTTGTCTCCCCCTTTTAGACTGTGAGCCCACTGTTGGGTAGGGACTGTCTCTATATGTTGCCAATTTGTACTTCCCAAGCGCTTAGTACAGTGCTCTGCACACAGTAAGCGCTCAATAAATACGATTGATGATGATGGAGGGCCAGCGGTGGGGGTGGCGGGGCTAGCAGTGGGGGCCGTGTTTTCTGGAGATCTGGGAGCCCATCGCCCTCAAATACCTGTTTAAAGTTGAAACGGCCCAGGCAAGAATCAGTCACGTTGCCCCTGTCTTAGATTCTCAGGGTTGTTGCCCTGAAGGAAAGCATCTTGTGATTCGGGAAACTTACCTCGAGCCCTCCTTTGCAGGTTTCGAGAAACCTTCGGCCATCCAGCAGCGAGCCATCAAACAGATAATTAAAGGAAGAGACGTCATTGCCCAGTAAGTACCGGGGGAGTGATTGAAAAACGCGTTTTAACAAAGATATGGGTGCCTGGGGATTTGGGGGGTCCTCAGGCCTAGCTCTCGGGTTCAGTCCAATCTGGGCATCGCTGCCACAACATGATCAACAGTTCTCGGAGGACGTGATTTAGCTGGGTGGGTCCGAGAAAGCGAGCCGAGGGTGGGCCTGATTCCTTTGAAAAGGGTGGTTTTGGTTCGCTTAGGGTGGATGTGCCCATTCCCTCTTTACTTTTGTGCCCTCAACTTCCTCCTTCCAAAGGCACTCCAGGTTTTGGTTTAACCCTGAAGTCAGCTCCCTGGGCTTCCAAACGAGGTGTTTTCCAAGCCGTTCTCATGCTCTTCCCGTCTTTCGGTCTGAGCTCTCTCTCCTGTCCACCTCTGCGGTTTATCCCCCTCTCACTTTCCTCCTGAGGCTGCTGTTTCCCCCTCTCAGCCATTCCATCTCCCCCACCTCACCTGTCCCTCCCTTGTCTCTGTTTAAGCTCCCCCACCTTTTCTTTTTAGAGAAGCAGCTTTTCTTAGTGGAAAGAGATCGGGTCTGGGTGTCAGAAGGACCTGGGTTCTAATCCCGGCTCTCTGCCAGTTGTCTGCTGTGGGCCAGTCATTTCACGTCTTTGTGCCTCAGTTACCTCATCTGTACAGTGGGGCTTAAGACTGAACCCCATATAGAACAGGGACTAAGCATTGAACAAGTACCACCATTATTAATATTATTGTTACTGACTCCCTCCTGACCCCTCTTCCTGACCTCCCTTTCCCTGCTCTGGTTCCTTTCTTCCACTCACCTCCCTTCCCACCATCATACAGTGCTTTGGGCATAGTAAGTGCTCAGTAAATACAATTGAATTAATCAGCTGCCTCCACCTGGGCCCCCCCTACTCTTCATCCCCCTCTTCGTGTCTCAACACCTTTTCCGCTCTAGGCTCTTCCCTCTTCTCTCCCCAGCTGCCCCTTTTTTGAGCTTTTTTTTCTCCCCCTTTTAGACTGTGAGCCCACTGTTGGGTAGGGACTGTCTCTATATGTTGCCAACTTGTACTTCCCAAGCGCTTAGTATCAATCAATCAATCAATCGTATTTATTGAGCGCTTACTATGTGCGGAGCACTGTACTAAGCGCTTGGGAAGTACAAATTGGCAACACATAGAGACAGTCCCTACCCAATAGTGGGCTCACAGTCTAAAAGGGGGAGACAGAGAACAGAACCAAACATACCAACAAAATAAAATAAATAGGATAGAAATGTACAAGTAAAATAAATAAATAAATAGAGTAATAAATATGTACAACCATATATACATATATACAGGTGCTGTGGGGAAGGGAAGGAGGTAAGATGGGGAGATGGAGAGGGGGACGAGGGGGAGAGGAATGAAGGGGCTCAGTCTGGGAAGGCCTCCTGGAGGAGGTGAGCTCTCAGCAGGGCCTTGGCTCTCAGCAGGGCCTTGAGCTCTCAGCAGGGCCTTGAGCTCTCAGCAGGGCCTTAGTACAGTGCTCTGCGCACAGTAAGCGCTCAATAAATACGATTGATTGATTGATTGAGCTCTCCTCTCAGCCGCCGCGTACCCTTCCTTCCAGTGCCAGCATCTCAGCCCAGCCGTAGCACCAGGATGAGGTCCAGGGGCCTTGGGGATGGGGGGGCATCAGTCATTCCCTAGGAACTTTGTTCTTCAGACTCTTGAAACCCCAAAAGCCAACAGGGAACAGGCAGCTTTCGGCATTTCGGGTCCTCGGATCCGTAAATGCGGGATGTCGTACCGGGTGGGGAGCTTGCAGGGGTTGCTTAGGGGTGTTCTTCCTTTTGCAGATCTCAGTCTGGTACCGGTAAGACGGCCACCTTCAGCATTTCCGTTCTCCAGTGCTTGGATATCCAGGTAAAAATGAACCGGGCCAAAACGCACTTCAGACCTGCTTCTGGAGCCGGACGAGGCTGCTTGCTCCGGTTTCTCCAACAGTAGCACTCGTCGATCTCTAAGCCCGGAGTCAAAACCCTCCTAGTTTTAAAGTCAGAGAAGCCTGTCGGTCCGATCTTACGTAGACGCTGCCTTTTGCTGGCAGTCGGGAGGTTGGTCATTGGATGAGGTTGGAGAAACAGCGCGGCTCGGTGGAAAGAGCCCGGGCTTTGGAGTCAGAGGTCATGGGTTCGAATCCCGACTCGGCCACATGTCTGCTGTGTGGCCTTGGGCAAGTTTGGTTTTGGTTCTGTTGGTTTTGGTCTCTGTCTCCCCCTTTTAGACTGTGAGCCCACTGTTGGGTAGGGACTGTCTCTATATGTTGCCAATTTGTACTTCCCAAGCGCTTAGTACAGTGCTCTGCACATTGTAAGCGCTCAATAAATACGATTGATGATGATGAAGTCACTTCACCTCTCTGAGCCTCAGTGACCTCATCTGTGAAATGGGGATTAAGACTGTGAGCCCCACGTGGGACAACCTGATCACCTTGTATCCCCCCAGCGCTCAGAACAGTGGTCTGCTCATAGTAAACACTTAACAAATGCCATTATTATTATTATTATTATTAACACTGAGAAAGGGACAGTCTGAATTTTGTTGTTCCCTCCCAATCAGTGGTATTATTTATTGAGCACTTAACTTTGTTTGGAGCACCCTTCGGAGAGTACAGTACAAAAGAGTTGGTAGACACGTTCCCTGCCCACAACGAGCTTTCGGTCTAGAAGGGGAGGCAGACATTAATATAATTCTGCACGTACCTATAAACTTATTTATATTAATGTCTGTCTCCCCCTCTAGACTGTAAGCTTGTCATGGGCAGGGACTATCTCTGTTGTATTTTTATATTGTGCTCTCCCAAGTGCGTAGTACAGTGCTCTGCACACAGCAAGCGCTCAGTAAATATGATTGACTGATTAATTAGTGAATAAGTGGCAGGCCTGGACATAAGTACCAAGTGTGATGTGTCTTATCCATCCCTGTGTCACCAGGTGCGGGAAACGCAGGCGCTGATCTTGGCTCCCACCAGGGAGTTGGCCGTCCAGATTCAGAAGGTGAATACCGGGGTGGATGTGGGAGGAGGGTTAGTGCAGGATTCTTGAGATGGAAGAGCATTTGGGTTTCCCACGCTTACCTCTCAATCCTGATGCTTAATCCCTCTGATGCTCGGTGTTTTTCCTAGAGCCCGCGGTGGGTAGGTGAGGGAAGAGACCGCCGATTGGTCCCGTTGCCCATTAATGGCCCCGATGAGAAACAGAGTGGCTTAGTGGATAGAGCACGGGCTTGGAAAAAGCTGGGTTCTAATCCCAGCTCTGCCACTTGGCCAGTCACTTCTCCGGGCCTCAGTTACCTCATCTGTAAAATGGGGATTGAGACTGGGACAGGGACTTGTGTCCAGCCCCATTTTCTTGTATCCACGCAGCACACAGTACAGTACCTGGCACATAGTAAGCACATAACAAATACCACAGTTATATCCCGGCTCTGCCAGTTGTCAGCTGGGTGACTTTGGGCAAGTCACTTAACTTCTCTGTGCCTCAGTTCCCTCATCTGTAAAATGGGGATTGAGACTGTGAGCCCCCCCCCCCCCCCGGGGGACAACCTGATCACCCTGTAACCTCCCCAGCACCTAGAACAGTGCTTTGCACATAGTAAAAGCTTAATAAATGCCATTTTTATTATTATATTATCATCATTAATAATAACTAGGCCTTCGATTAGCGCCGATACCAAATGAAGATGCACCTGGTTCGGAAGGTTTTGAAAGAATGATCTGTTTCGGGATATTTACTTATGAGAAGCCAGCGTGGCTCAATGGAAAGAGCCCGGGCTTTGGAGTCAGAGGTCGTGGGTTCAAATCCTGGCTTCGCTGTGTGGGCACGTCACATAACTTCTCTGTGCTTCAGTGACCTCATCTGTAAAATGGGGATTAAGACTGAGTCCCCTGTGGGACAACCTGATCGCCTTGTATCCTCCCCAGCACTTAGTGCTTGGCACATAGTAAGCGCTGAACAAATGCCATCATTATTTGGCCCACTTGAGTGAAGTCGGATGAAAATGAAGATGGGGCTGGTTTACTCTGTGGGTCCCGCTGAGGGGCTTGAGGGTCCGGCCTCCTCCGGAAGCAGAAGAGCAGCAGTCTGGAACAGTCCGTGAGCCGAAAGGGCGGGGTGTGGCGGAGCCACCACGACGTGATGGGGTCTCTTTCGGCCCAGGGTCTCCTCGCCCTCGGCGACTACATGAACGTCCAGTGCCACGCCTGCATCGGTGGAACGAACGTCGGCGAGGACATCCGGAAACTGGACTACGGGCAGCACGTGGTGGCCGGCACACCCGGCCGCGTGTTCGGTGAGCGCTTCCGAAGGCCGCCCCATCCCCGGGAGATCCTTCCCTCCTCCTCTCCCTCTTCCCCGTCCCGAGACAAATCGTCCCCCCGTTCTACCTGGGGTTAAGAGCAGCGCTCTTGGCAGAGCCGGGGGGACCCGGGCTGCCTCTCGTTGTGACGCGAAACCAATTTTCCAGACATGATCCGCCGCCGAAGCCTGAGGACGCGGGCCATCAAGATGCTGGTTCTGGACGAGGCAGATGAGATGCTCAACAAAGGTAGCGGGCTGGGCGATCCGAGCGCATCTGGGGAGCTGGCGGGCTAGCCGCTGTTCCGTCTACACCGCTCGCAGACACGGACAACTTGGGGCTCTCTGGCCAGGCGAAAAATTCTCACTCGGGCCGTTTAGGAAATGGGAGCGGGCAACTTGCGTTTGGGTCAGTCGGTCATGTTTATTGAGCACTTGCCATGTGCAGGGCACTGAATTAAAGGCTTCAGCGAGGAAGCTACAACAATAAACAGATACATTCCCTGCCCACAATCAGCTTACCGTTTAGAGGAGGGTCGAAACCTCTTTATGCTGGCAGTAGCGTTAGTGCTATTTACTGAGCGTCCAAGTATCCGATTATGGTGCACTGCATCGAGGAAGCGCTGCTGTTATTACCATCTCTTGTGTGAACCGTAGGTCACCTCACATGACAAGGAATGTGTGCCTGGTATTTGGAAGATTTAGAGCGGTAACTAAAGGTACCATGGCAAGAGATGAATTTAACCTAGTCCTGCCGTGCTGTTAAAATTAAAACAAGAAGAAATAGAACTGGGGTCAAAATAGAATACGGGAAAGTGACTTGACACCTGTCCACGTGTTTTATTTTGTTGTCTGTCTCCCCCCCCGCAGACTGTGAGCCCGTTGTTGGGTAGGGACCGTCTCTATATGTTGCCAACTTGGACTTCCCAAGTGCTTACTACAGTGCTCTGCACACAGTAAGTGCTCAATAAATACAGGTGAATGAATGAATGGTGCCAGATTCTGGACTCAGTATCTGGGAAAATGCAAGAGAACCATGAAACACATTCCCTGTCCCCAATCAATCAATCTTATTTATTGAGCGCTTAGTGTGCAGAACACTGTACTAAGCACTTGGGAAGTCCAAGTTGGCAACATATAGAGACAGTCCCTACCCAACAGTGGGCTCACAGTGTAAAAGGGGGAGACAGAGAACAAAACCAAACATACTAACAAAATAAAATAAATAGAATAGATATGTACAGGTAAAATAAATAGAGTAATAAATATGTACAAACATATATACATATATACAGGTGCTGTGGGGAAGGGAAGGAGGTAAGATGGGGGGATGGAGAGGGGGGTGCTTCCACTCGTAACGTGGCTTACCTTGGCTTCCAGGTTTCAAAGAACAGATTTACGACGTATACCGGTATCTGCCGCCGGCCACACAGGTGGTGCTGATCAGCGCCACGCTGCCCCACGAGATCCTGGAAATGACCAACAAGTTCATGACCGACCCCATCCGCATCCTGGTGAAACGGTGAGAGCGTCCCGCCCCATCCGGGCTTCCCAGATTCCCAGGCCCAGTGCCCACCCCCTCCCACAGCAGGCACTCGGGCACCCAAGAGGACTCAGAGTTTCCCATCGGAAGGGGAGGCCTTACGGTGGGCATCTCGGGTGGGACTTCCAGCTGCTGACCCGTCGCTGGAGTGGCCGGGCCCGACGGGGCATTTGGGCTTGGCTGCCCATCGGGAGGTCGCCGGGCAGGTGGGGTCACACTAAAAGTGACCCTAATCCCTCCCCATAGGGTGGAGGGAGAGCTACTGGGAAACTTGCAGTGGTCAACGAGGGGGATCCCTTGTGCTTCCTTTCCAGCGATGAGTTGACCCTGGAAGGAATCAAACAGTTCTTTGTTGCCGTGGAGAGGGAGGAGTGGAAGTTCGACACCCTGTGTGACCTCTACGACACTCTGACCATCACCCAAGCTGTTATCTTTTGCAACACCAAGCGGAAGGTAGGGGTCGTGTAACGCACCGGCCGGCAGCCAGCGTCGCAAAGCCACTTCCTGGCGGTCTTTTGACCCCTAGCCCCCCACAATTTCTGTCCCTGCCAACATCTATAACACTCGTTTTGTCGTAAAGGGCTAGCTGTGGGTGTGGGCCGTTGTGAAGGACGGTCTCATGCCCGGAAAGAATAGGTCCAGCATCTCCCCGACCATGGACATTTGGGGACGGCTCCGGGGCCGCTGACCTGCTGCGAGGGGTCGAAACAGACTCTGCAGGTCTCCGCGAGGCACGGAGATCGGGCATGGCTCCTCCGTGGGCACCCCTGCCCGGTGCCCACGAGGCTAACCTTGGCTCCGCCATTGGGCTGCTTCCAGGTGGACTGGCTGACAGAGAAGATGAGAGAAGCCAATTTCACGGTGGCGTCCATGCACGGAGACATGCCCCAGAAGGAGCGCGAGTCCATCATGAAGGAGTTCCGATCGGGTGCCAGGTAAGTCGCCCCGTCCCTGCCCCCGTCGATTCCCTTCCTGGACCCGCAGCCCCCGCCGCCCCACTAGCTCATTCCAGCTCGCCGCGTGATGCCTTAGCCAGAGGGCTGAGTCCAACACAAGGTCTCCTTGCAGCCGGGTCCTCATTTCCACGGACGTCTGGGCGAGAGGGCTGGACGTTCCTCAGGTCTCCCTCATCATTAATTACGACTTGCCCAACAACAGAGAACTGTACATCCACAGGTACGGGGAGGGGCTGAGGGAGGGGTGAGATGGGGGTGGGTGGAAGAAAGGAAGCCCCCCGCCCCGGCCACGACACCATCCTCATCAATCGTATTGATTGAGCGCTTACTGTGTGCAGAGCACTGGACTAAGCGCTGGGGAAGTACAAATTGGCAACATATAGAGACAGTCCCTACCCAACAGTGGGCTCACAGTCTAAAAGGGGGAGACAAAACCAAACATACCAACAAAATAAAATAAATAGAATAGATATGTACAAGCAAAATAAATAAATAGACACCATCCGCGCCCGGGTTGACCTGTTGGCTCCTCTAAGGATCGGCCGCTCGGGCCGCTACGGGAGGAAAGGCGTGGCCATCAACTTCGTGAAGAACGACGACATCCGGATCCTGCGTGACATTGAGCAGTACTACTCCACACAGATTGACGAGATGCCCATGAACGGTCAGTGCGGGGGGCGGGGGGATCTCAATCAATCAATCAATCAGTCGTATTTATTGAGCGCTTACTATGTGCAGAGCACTGTACTAAGCACTTGGGAAGTACAAATTGGCAACACATAGAGACAGTCCTTACCCGACAGTGGGCTCACAGTCTAAAAGGGGGAGACAGAGAACAAAACCAAACGTACCAACAAAATAAAATAAATAGGATAGAAATGTACAAGTAAAATAAATAAATAAATAGAGTAATAAATATGTACAACCATATATACATATATACAGGTGCTGTGGGGAAGGGAAGGAGGTAAGATGGGGGGATGGAGAGGGGGACGAGGGGGAGGGGGACGGGCCGGGTGGGGACGACGAAACCGTCGCGGCCCCTGCCGAGCTCACCGGCCCTAAAACCACCTCCCTCCCGTTTCCCATCTAGTTGCCGACCTCATCTGAAGAGCCACCCCAGAAGACGGACCTGGAGCAGGGGACGTTTGTCTTGCTTCGCACCCCTGGACGACGGTCCGAAGACCTCCGCTTCCCCCTTTTCCCCCCCATCCCAACCAATCTGCCTGTAAATACGCATTCCAGTTTACACTTTTCAATTAAATTGGGAACTTTTCTTTGGGACTCTGGCTTTTCCTTCTTGGGCTGTCCGGCTGTGAAGAGGCGTCACCTGAAGAGGCGTCACCTGGGCCTTGGAAAATATCGATAATAATAATTATGGGACTTGTTAAGCTCTTACTAGCGCTGGGGGAAATACAAGGTAATCAGGTCGGACACGGTCCCTGTCCCACTTGGGGTTCACGATCTTAATCTCAATTTTACAGATAACTGAGGCCCAGTGAAGTGACTTGCCTAAGGCCACTCAGCAGTCAAGTGGTAGAGATGGGATTAGAACCCATGACCTACTGATTCATTCATTCAATCATATTTATTGAGCACTTACTGTGTGCAGAGCACTGTACTAAGCGCTTGGGAAGTGCAAGTTGGCAACATCTAGAGACGGTCCCTACCCAACAGTGGGCTCACAGTCTAGAAGGGGGAAGACAGAGAACAAAACAAAACATAATAACAAAATAAAATAAATAGAGTAATAAATACATACAAACATATATACAGGAGCTGTGGGGAGGGGAAGGAGGTCTGATTTCCAGCCCGTGTTCTATCCACTGCACCATGCTGCCTCCCCAAGGGGCACGCTGATGGACGCTACCAAGGCCCAGAAGCCGGGCCCGAGGCTTTAATAATAATAATAATAATAATAAAGGCATTTATTAAGCGCTTACTATGTGCAAAGCCCTGTTCTAAGCGCTGGGGAGGTTACAAGGTGATCAGGTTGTCCCACATGGGGCTCACAGTCTTAATCCCCATTTTACGGATTATGTAACGGAGGCCCAGAGAAGTTAAGCAAAGCACTGTTCTAAGCGCTGGGGAGCTTACGAGGTGATCAGGTTGTCCCACATGGGGCTCACAGTCTTAATCCCCATTTTACGGATTAGGTAACGGAGGCCCAGAGAAGTTAAGTGACGGGCCCAAAGTCACACAGCTGACAAGTGGCAGAGCTGGGATTTGAACCCATGACCTCTGACTCCCAAGCCTGACTCCCTTTCCACTGAGCCATGCTGCTTTATTACTCCGAGCGCGGTCACGTCCGAGCCAAGTTGACCTTCCGTTTCGCTCGGACACACGAGATGCCGGAGACACAGAAAGAGGCCCCCGTCCCGGAGGTGGGGCCAAAACCCATTTTCTTCCCGGAGTTGCAGGAAAGGAACAGCGATTAAGGTCACAGAGGAAAGGATCAGCACGTTAGCAGGCCAGAAATAAAAGTAGAGTCGGTAAGGCGGACGTGGGACGAGACTGGAGTGGTGTCCGGGCGTGATTTCCTGGGGAGGAAGTGAAGTTGGATTTTTAGGCTCTCGGACAACAGGAGCCCAACATCATCATCATCATCAATCGTATTTATTGAGCGCTTACTATGTGCAGAGCACTGTACTAAGCACTTGGGAAGTATAAATTGGCAACATGTAGAGACAGTCATCATCATCAATCGTATTTATTGAGCGCTTACTATGTGCAGAGCACTGGACTAAGCGCTTGGGAAGTACAAATTGGCAACATATAGAGACAGTCCCTACCCAACAGTGGGCTCACAGTCTAAAAGGGGGAGACAGAGAACAAAACCAAACATACTAACAAAATAGAATAGATATGTACAAGTAAAATAAATAAATAGGGTAATAAATATGTACAAACATATATACAGCCAACAGTTCCACAGGGCAGGGCCGAAGACACCAGGTGTGAATCTCCCTGGTGTCTGATGGGGAAATAAGACATTTCCATCCGGGCCGTTTAACAAGTAGAGAAGCAGCGTGGCTCAGTGGAAAGAGCCCGGGCTTTGGAGTCAGAGGTCATGGGTTCAAATCCCGGCTCCGCCAATTGTCAGCTGTGTGACTTCGGGCAAGTCACTTCACTTCTCTGGACCTCGGTTACCTCATCTGGAAAATGAGGATTAAGACGGTGAGCCCCCCGTGGGACAACCTGATCACCTTGTATTCATACATTCAATCGTATTTATTGAGCGCTTACTGTGTGCAGAGCACTGGACTAATCAATCAATCGTATTTATTGAGCGCTTATGCGCTTACTGTGTGCAGAGCACTGTACAAAGCGCTTAGGAAGTCCAAGTTGGCCAAGTCACTTCTCTGGGCCTCAGTTCCCTCATCTGTAAAATAGGGATGAAGACTGTGAGCCCCTCGTGGGACAACCTGATTACCTTGTACCTACCCCAGCGCTTAGAACAGTGCTTTGCACAGAGTAAGCACTTAACAAATACCAACATTATTATTATTATTATTATTATAAGTTGGCAACATATAGAGATGGTCCCTACCCAACAGTGGGCTCACAGTCTAGGTGGGGGAGACGGAGAACGAAACATACTAACAAAATAAATAGAATAAATATGTACAAATAAAATAGAGTAATAAATATGTACAAACATACATATACACAGGTGCTGTGGGAAGGGGAAGGAGGTAAGGCAGGGGGAGGGGAAGGCCGAGCTCTCAGTAGGGCTTTGAACAGGGCTTGTAACCTCCCCAGCGCTTAGAACAGTGCTTTGCACATAGTAAGCGCTTAATAAATGCCATAAAAAAAAAATAAAGTAGGCTTTGGGTCCGAGAACGCAACCGGCCGGAAGGCCCAGCCCTGACCGTGTTCCCGACCAGCTGTCCTGCCACTCCAAGAGCCCAATCCCATTCGGGGCCGACTTCCGACCCGTGACGCGGAGAGTCACGGACACCCCGAAGGTGACCGGGAACAAGAACCCGGCTCTCCCCTACAGCCCACAAACTGGGAGCGTCAACAGAGGTCTGACATTTAGGGAAACTGAGTTCTGGGGACCTAGGCAGCTCCCACCAACCTCCACTGCCTACGGGAAACGAATGTTACTTGGGTTTGGTTTGCTTCTGGGTTCCGAACGCGTCCTCGAACTCGTAGCTCGTACGGGGCTCTCTCCACAGCGCGTGGCCCATTGGGGCTCGGAAAGGCTGGTTTTGTGTACGTGACAACGGGATTGGTGATGGTGTGGCTTCGAGAAGCAGCGTGGCTCAGTGGGAAGAGCCCGGGCTTCGGAGTCAGAGGTGATGGGTTCAAATCCTGCCTCCGCTACTTGTCAGCTGTGTGACTTTGGGCAAGTTGCTTCATCATCATCATCAATCGTATTTATTGAGCGCTTACTATGTGCAGAGCACTGGACTAAGCGCTTGGGAAGTACAAGTTGGCAACATATAGAGACAGTCATCATCATCATCATCAATCGTATTTATTGAGCGCTTACTATGTGCAGAGCACTGTACTAAGCGCTTGGGAAGTACAAATTGGCACCATCTAGAGACAGTCCCTACCCAACAGTGGGCTCACAGTCTAAAAGGGGGAGACAGAGAACAAAACCAAACATACTAACAAAATAAAATAAATAGAATAGATATGTACAAGTAAAATAAATAAATAAATAGAGTAATGAATATGTACAAACATATATACATATATACACACTTCACTTCTCTGGGCCTCAGTTACCTCATCTGCAAAATGGGGATTAAGACTGTGAGCCCCACGTGGGACAACCTGATCACCTTGCATTCTCCCCTAGCGCTTAGAACAGTGCTTTGCACATAGTAAGCGCTTAATACATGCCATTATTATTATTATTATGTAAAGAAGCAGCATGGCTCAGTGGAAAGAGCACGGGCTTGGGAGTCAAAGGTCATGGGTTCTAATCCCGCTTCTGCCACATCTGCTGTGTGACCTTGGGCAAGTCACAGCGTCTCTGAGCCTCAGTTACCTCATCTGTAAAATGGGGATGAATCAATCAATCGTATTTATTGAGCGCTTACTGTGTGCAGAGCACTGTACTAAGCGCTTGGGAAGTACATATAGAGACAGTTCCTACCCAACAGTGGGCTCGACTGAGCCTCACATGGGACAACCTCATCACCTTGTATCCGCCCTCCCCAGCAATTAGAACAGTGCTTTGCACATAATAAGCGCTTAATAAATGCCATCATTATTTGACTTATTATTATTATTAATTGTTATAATTATTATAATTAATTGTTATAATTATTAATTATTAGGGACTTATTTGACATTATTAAAATAATTATTATATTGTCATTTATTATATTATTAATAATTATTATAATTATTAATCATTAGGGACTTATTTGGCTTATTATTAAAATAATTATTATATTATCATTTATTATATTATTAATAATAATTGTAATTATTAATTATTAGGGACTTGTTTGACTTATTATTAAAATAATTATCATTCTTTTACTTGAGCCAAGCTGGGCTGGGAAAGCATCTAGGGAGGGGAATCGGCCCTCCCTGCTGCTTCGGGGACTCCCAAAAGGGGCGAAAGGAGATGAAACAGTGAAAACGCTAAAACGACAAAGGGCAATCAACCAAGTTCTAAAAAAGCAATTTTTTTTTTGAGCAGAAGTTTAGGTTCCTCACAGCTCGGAGTTCAGCAGTCCTCCGTGGAGCCACAATGTCTACCGCGGCCCTTCCAATAATTGTGTTTTGTGGGGCCCTCGGGCTGCAGCTGCTTGTGTCCTTCCTGCCTGGACGGAGCAAGGCGGGATGGGATTTAAAAATCCCAGGAAACATTAAGGAGCACGTCCGTCTGGAGAGGCGGGGGTGTGTGGAGTGTGTGGGAAGAGAAGCTGGGAATATTTGTGGAAGTTGGGGGGTGTTCCCCTACCAGGGGAATCTCTGGGAAGCCAAGGGCACCAGTGGGTGAGGGCGGCTGCCCACCTGGTTCGGAGGGCAGGTGGGCTTTATTTGCTCCATCATCATCATCATTCATCATCAATCGTATTTATTGAGCGCTTACTATGTGCAGAGCACTGTACTAAGCGGTTGGGAAGTACAAATTAGCAACACATAGAGACAGTCCCTACCCAACAGTGGGCTCACAGTCTAAAAGGGGGAGACAGAAAACAAAACCAAACATACCAACAAAATAAAATAAATAGGATAGATATGTACAAGTAAAATAAATAGAGTAATAAATATGTACAACCATATATACATATATACAGGTTCTGTGGGGAAGGGAAGGAGGTAAGATGGGGGGGGGATCACTGCCTTGGTTTGGTGTTTGTGTTTGTTTTTTTCCTCCCGTCCTTTTCACCCACCCAAAAACCGGCGAGAAAGAATGACTCCCAATATGTCTGGTCAAATCCATCTATATTATATACACAGTTCTTGAAATGGGGAGGGGGGTAACATCCATCAGGGCAGACGGGCAAGGCCCTGGAGGAGCCAATTCTGCTCCCTTTCTGTCTGGAGCAACTTTGGGGGGGTCCCCTGGGCTGTGTGATGGACTCCTGGGCCTCAGCCCCTTCCCCGTTACAGCAGGGCCCGGGCCAGCGGAGATCGGAAAGCAGCGTGGCTCAGTGGAAAGAGCCCGGGCTTTGGAGTCAGAGGTCATGGGCTCGAATCCCGGCTCCGCCACGTGTCTGCTGTGTGACCTCGGGCAAGTCACTAAACTTCTCTGAGCCTCCGTTCCCTCACCTGTCAAATGGGGACTAGGACTGTGAGCCCCCACCGTGGGACAACCTGATCACCTTGGAACCTCCCCAGCGCTTAGAACAGTGCTTTGCACACAGTAAGCGCTTAATAAATGCCATCATTATTATTATTATCATCATCATCATCAATCGTATTTATTGAGCGCTTACTATGTGCAGAGCACTGTGCTAAGCGCTTGGGAAGTACAAATTGGCAACATATAGAGACGGTCCCTACCCAACAGTGGGCTCACAGTCTAAAAGGGGAAGACAGAGAACAAAACCAAACATACTAACAAAATAAAATAAATAGAATAGATATGTACAAGTAAAATAAATAAATAGAGTAATAAATATGTACAAACATATATACATATATACTTAACTTCTCTGCGCCTCAGTTCCCTCATCCGTCAAATGGGGACTAAGACTGTGAGCCCCTCCCGTGGGACAACCTGATCACCTTGGAACCTCCCCAGCGCTTAGAACAGTGCTTTGCACATAGTAAGCGCTTAATAAATGCCATCATTATTATTATTATTATCTTTTAGACTGTGAGCCCACTGTTGGGTAGGGACTGTCTCTCTATGTTGCCAATTTGTACTTCCCAAGCGCTTAGTCCAGTGCTCTGCACATAGTAAGTGCTCAATAAATACGATTGATGATGATGATGATATGTTGCCAATTTGTACTTCCCAAGCGCTTAGTCCAGTGCTCTGCACATAGTAAGCACTCAATAAATACGATTGATGATGATGATGATGATGATTATTATCGGAAAGCCCCCCAGCCTGGAGTCGGAGCCCCACCCCACCCCCAGCCCCTCAGGCAGGCTGTCACCCTCCAGTAAAAATAATAAGAAGGTACTTACTATGTGCCAAGCAGCGTTCGAAGCACGGGGGTAGATACAGAAAAGGCAGGTGGCCCCACAGGCTCACAGGCGATCTCCATTTTACAGATGAGGTAACTGAGGCACAGAGAAGTTAAGTAGCTTGCCCAAGGTTACCCAGCAGACAAGTAGTGTGGTGGTGGTGGGGGTTTGGGGTCAAAGTAAACCGTCCCCGTAGGGGTTCTGCCAGCAAAGCCCCAAGGTGCCCATTTCTCCGTGTATTCTGACATCTAAGATACCTCGCCCCCTCCTCCCTCCCCTCCCTTCTCTCCTTCTCCATCGCAGCCCGCACCCTCCGCTCCTCCGCCGCTAATCTCCTCACCGTTAGGCCTCGTTCTCGCCTGTCCCGCCATCGACCCCCGGCCCACGTCCTCCCCCGGGCCCGGAATGCCCCCAATCCCTCTGCCCATCCTCCAAGCTCGCTCTCTTCCTCCCTTCAAGGCCCTGCTGAGAGCTCACCTCCTCCAGGAGGCCTTCCCACACTCAGCCCCTTCCTTCCTCTCCCCCTCGTCCCCCTCTCCATCCCCCATCTTACCTCCTTCCCTTCCCCACAGCACCTGTATATATGTTTGTACATATTTATTACTCTATTTATTTTACTTGTACATATCTATTCTATTTATTTTATTTTGTTAGTATGTTTGGTTTTGTTCTCTGTCTCCCCCTTTTAGACTGTGAGCCCACTGTTGGGTAGGGACTGTCTCTAGATGTTGCCAATTTGTACTTCCCAAGCGCTTAGTCCAGTGCTCTGCACATAGTAAGCGCTCAATAAATACGATTGATGATGATGATGATGAGGCAGGCCCTCTCGCCTGGGGTTGGGGCAGCCTTCCTCCCTCTTTGCCAACCTGCTGACCCTCCCCTCCCATTATGTGCTGAGGGCCCACAGCTGGTCCTGGGGTGGGGCCACCTTCTAGGAGGCAGAAGCCCAGAGAACGGGCCCCCCAGAACTGGGGATAAAGGGTCCCCTGATCCCTCCCTGGGAGTATATTTTATTTTTTATTTTGTTAGTATGTTTGGTTTTATTCTCTGTCTCCCCCTTCTAGACTGTGAGCCCACTGTTGGGTAGGGACTGTCTCTATATGTTGCCATCTTGTACTTCCCAAGCGCTTAGTACAGTGCTCTGCGCACAGTTAGCGCTCAATAAATACGATTGATGATGATGATGATAGGGACTGTCTCTATATGTTGCCATCTTGTACTTCCCAAGCGCTTAGTCCAGTGCTCTGCACACAGTAAGCGCTCAATAAATATGATTGATTGATTGAGTGGGCCCAGGTGACCCAGCTCGGCAGCTACCCCGGCCCTTACCCGGCTCCTCCGGCCCAACTAGGCCCATCCAAGTTGGGGAAGGGGAAGAGGTGGAGGGGATACACACCTGCATTCATTCAATCGTATTTATTGAGCACTTACTGTGTGCAGAGCACTGGACTAAGCGCCTGGGAAGTACAAGTTGGCAGCATATAGAGACGGTCCCTACCCAACAGCGGGTTCACAGTCTAGAAGGCGGGCTCACAGTCTAGAAGACCTGCGGGGCGGAGAGGTCAGAGCCCGGGCTTTGGAGTCAGAGGTCACGGGTTCAAATCCCAGCTCCGCCAACTGTCCGCTGTGTGACTTTGGGCGAGTCGCTTAACTTCTCTGTGCCTGTTACCTCATCTGTACCTCATGTTTTAGGCTGTGAACCCAATGTTGGGTAGGGACTGTCTCTAGATGTTGCCAACTTGTGCTTCCCAAGCGCTTAGTACAGTGCTCTGCACACAGTAAGCGCTCAATAAATACGATTGATTGATCTGTAAAATGGGGATTAAAACTGTGAGCCCCCTGTGGGACAACCTGATCGCCTTGTGACCTCGCCAGCACCTAGAACAAGTGCTTGGAACATAGTAAGTGCTTAACAAATACCATCATTATTATTATTATTATTATTATTATCATTACCTTAGCTCCACGCTGCAGCCCTGGTCGCTGTCCCTGGAGGGCTGGACCCCGCCGGCCCACCACGGTTCCCGCGGCCCCCATAGTGGGGAGTTGGGGGGACGCTTGGGCCCCAACCTCGGGTCTCCCACCGAGGTCCTTAGGCCCCTCCGTGACCGGTCAGCGCCCCCAGAATGGGGGGCAGGGGGAAGAGGAGGGGCGCGGGGAGGTGGAATCAGATCCGCCACGTGCAGTCGTAGAAATTTTATTACAAACGCGGTCGCACCCCCTCCTCCATGCCACCCCCCGGCCCTCGCCGAGGAGTGGAAACAACACCCTGGGAAGGGGTCAAGAGGCCGGCCCCCACGCGATCAGTCACCCCCCGGGCACAGGGTCAGCTCAAGGCACAGGACGTTCGGGGCGGTTCGGCCCGGCCTCAGTCTCCCCGCTGGCCGACGGTCCTGGGGGCTGGTCCCTGCTTTGGAAGAGGGGGCCGAAGGCAGGCACTGGAGGATCAGAGGGAGGGGACACAAAGTGGGCTATTCCCCCAAAGCCCCCCTGCCAGCTTCCTGTTCTGCCCCGCTCCCCACCCAAGCCCCCTTCACCGCCCGGCCGGGATTCCCCACTCCTGGGAGGCTCAGCTCCCGGAGAGCCCCCCGTCGCCACCACCTCCGGGTAGGCCTCCTGGAAGAGGTCGCGGGTTCCCATCCCGGCTCCGCCACTTGTCCGCTGTGTGATCTTGGGCAAGCCGCTTTACTTCTCTGGGCCTCAGTTCCCTCATCTGGAAAGCGGGGATGAAGGCCGCGAGCCCCACGTGGGACAACCTGATCACCTTGTTTCCTCCCCCAGCGCTTAAAACAGTGCTTGACACCTAGTAAGCGCTTAACAAATACCATAGTAGTAAGAATAGTTCCCTCCTCTGTAAAATGGGGATGGAGACCACGAGCCCCACGTGGGACAACCTGATTAGCATTGTGGCTTAGTGGAAAGAGCCCGGGCTTGGGAGTCAGAGGTTGTGGGTTCTAATCCCGCTCCGCTACTCATCCGCTGTGTTACTTTGGACACATCACTGTACTTCTCTAGGCCTCAGTTCCCTCATCTGTAAAATGGGGATGAAGACCGCGAGCCCCACGTGGGACCACCTGATGACCTTATATCTCTCCCAGCGCTTAGAACAGTGCTTGGCATATAGTATGTGCTTAACAAATATCATCATTATTAGTAGGATCCCCCCCAGCGCTTAGAACAGTGCTCGGCATATAGTAAGCACTTAAATACCATTATTATTATTATTATCCATCCCCCACAGCGCTTAGAACAGTGCTCGGCACATAGTATGCGCTGAACAAATGCCATCACTATTATAATTATTGTGTCCCCCAGCGCTTCGAACTGGGTAGGGACTGTCTCTATATGTTGCCAATTTGTACTTCCCAAGTGCTTAGTACAGTGCTCTGCACATAGTAAGCGCTCAATAAATACAATTGATGATGATGATGCTCGGCATATAGTAAGCGCTGAACAAATACCATTATTATTATTATTATTGTCCCCTCAAGCGCTTCGAACAGCAATTGGCACATAGTAAGCGCTGAACAAATGCCATCACTATTATAATTATTGTGTACCCCAGCGCTTCAAACTGTGCTCGGCATATAGTAAGCGCTGAACAAATACCATTATTATTATTATTGTCCCCTCCAGCGCTTCGAACAGCGGTTGGCACATAGTAAGCGCTGAACAAATGCCATCATTATTATGTGTCCCCCAGCGCTTCGAATACTGCTCGGCATATAGTAAGCGCTGAACAAACGCCATCATTATTATCGTTACCATCTCCCGCAGCGCTTCCAACAGTGCTCGGTATATAGTAAGCGCTGAACAAATACCATTATTATTATCGTCTCCCCCAGCGCTTCGAACAGCGAGGGGCACATAGTAAGCACCGAACAAACGCTGGAATTATTATTATTGTTATCTTCCCCCCTCAGCGCTTCGAACAGTGCTAGGCATACAGTAAGCGCTGAACAAATACCATTACTATTATCGTCCCCCCCCAGCGCTTCGAACAGCGATGGGCACCTAGTAAGCGCCAAACGCCATCAATATTATTGTTATCATCCCCCCCCAGCACTTCGAACGGCGATGGGCACATAGCAAGTGAACAGATACTTCGAGAGGGTGAGCCCGTTGTCGGGTAGGGCCCGTCTCTCTCTGTTACCGACTCGTCCTTCCCAAGCGCTCCATAATAACAATAATAACTGTGGTATGTGTTAAACGCTTAGTCTGTGCAAAGCGTAGAATGAAGGGATGACCAATGAACGCTTTCGGGTCCCCGCGCTTCGAGAGGGGACATAGTAAGCGCTGAACAGATACTTTTAGGCGGTGAGCCCGTTGTTGGGTAGGGCCCGTCTCTCTCTGTCTCCGACTTGTCCTTCCCAAGAGCTCCATAATAACAGTAATAGTAACCGTGGTATCTGTTAAGCGCTTAGTCTGTGCAAAGCACAGAATGAAGGGATGGCCAATGAACCCTTCTGGGTCCCCGCGCTTCGAGAGGGGACATAGTAAGCGCTGAACAGATACTTTTAGACGGTGAGCCCGCTGTTGGGTAGGGCCCGTCTCTCTCTGTCGCCGACTTGTCCTTCCCAAGAGCTCCATAATAACAATACTAGTAACCGTGGTATCGGTTAAGCGCTTAGTCTGTGCAAAGCACAGAATGAAGGGATGGCCAATGAACCCTTTCGGGTCCCCGCGCTTCGAGAGGGGACATATTAAGCGCTGAGCAGATACTTTTAGACAGTGAGCCCGTTGTTGGGTAGGGCCCGTCTCTCTCTGTCGCCGACTTGTCCTTCCCAAGAGCTCCATAATAACAATACTAGTAACCGTGGTATCTGTTAAGCGCTTAGTCTGTGCAAAGCGCAGAATGAAGGGATGGCCAATGAACCCTTTCGGGTCCCCGCGCTTCGAGAGGGGACATAGTAAGCGCTGAACAGATACTTTTAGACGGTGAGCCCGTTGTTGGGTAGGGCCCATCTCTCTGTCGCCGACTTGTCCTTCCCAAGAGCTCCATAATAACAATACTAGTAACCGTGGTATCTGTTAAGCGCTTAGTCTGTGCAAAGCACAGAACGAAGGGACGGCCAATGCCCACTTTTGGGTGGGCGCGCTTGGCGAAGGGCCGGTCCCCGGGGCCGGGGGGGGGTCACTGGCGGCAGGCCTCCCTGGTGAGGTTGGGCAGCGGGTAGGCGAAGAGGGAGAAGTCGAGGATGTACTTGGGCAGCAGGTCCCGGAGGAGGGCGGGCGGGGCGGCGCAGAGGTGGTAGCGCAGGGTGTCGGGCCCGGCGGGCCGGTACCAGGGCTGGCGGGCGGGGAAGCGGACGGTCGGAGGCGCCCCGACCCGCCTCAGCACGTGGTCGGCGTCGGCCTCCAGCCGCTCGTAGGAGCCCACGAAGTCGTAGCGCACCGCGCAGGGCTGGCACAGCTGGTAGACGGGCATCCAGTGCTCGTTCATGCGGTCGGGCTCCTCGTCCACCAGGTAGCGGAGGAACTCGGCGAAGGTGACGTCGTCGCCCGGCGGGTCGGGCCGGGCCCCGGGCCGGTAGCGGCGGACGATCTGGGCCCCGTAGCGGCGCTGGTACTCGCGGATCTCGCCGAACTTGTTGCGGTAGGCGGACAGCAGGCGCTCCAGCGGGTCCCGCACGAACAGGAACTTGAAGTAGGTCCGCAGGCGGTAGCGGATCTCCTGCGGGGCCAGGTCGGCCAGGAACACCAGGTCCCGCTGGTGGTCCATCTTCAGCCGGGCGTCCACGCTGTCCAGGGCGCCGGCCAACACCTTCAGGACCCGCTTCCAGTTGGAGCAGGCCACCTTGGGCACGTAGCAGTAGAGGAAGCGGTGCCGGTCGCTGACCAGGATGTGTCGGAGCACCGTCCGCCGGGGCCCCGCCGCCAGGTCCCAGGGGGAGCGGGGCATCCCCGGCTGGCCGCACACCGCCCGCACCGTCCGGTTGCGCACGTCCTGCCGGACCCCGTGGGCCGGGTCGGACGGGGCCTCCGGGGCCGGGCCCCGCTGGGGGTGCGGGGGCATGGGGCCCACCCGGGACACGATGCCCCGCTCGATGAGGAGCAGGAGCCCGCTGGACGCCACGATGACACCGAACATCAGCATGGACGGCAGCAGGACCGGCTGCGGGCCTCGTCCGGGCCTGCCCGCTCCGGCCCGGTTGGAAGAGGAGGCCCAACGATGGGACCGGTCGAGGGGCGACGGTTGGGGGGTCTGCATGGCCACCCCTGGACAGGCCTGGGGGCAAAGGAGGGGGTCCCAACGGGAAAGGGGGTAGGGTGGGGGGAGAGGGCGACCGTTCCCCGGTGGCGTTGGCCCAGCCGACCGGAGGCGGAGGAGAAGGCGGGAGATGGAGGCCGGATATCCCGCCCGGGGAGGAGAGGGAAGGGGAGGGAAAAGCTCACCCCCCTTCCTCCATCCCTCCCTTCCTCTCGACCCCCACCGGTGCCCGCCCCTCCCCGCCTCCGCACCGAAAGCCCGGTGCTGGGGGGCGCCGAGCGCTTAGGCCAGGGTTCAGCGGCACTGGAAGCGCTCAATCAATCAATCGATCAATCGTATTTATTGAGCGCTTACTGTGTGCGGGGCACTGGACTTGGGAAGTCCAAGTTGGCAACGTCTAGAGACGGTCCCGACCCAACCGCGGGCTCGCAGGCGAGGAGGGGGAGACAGAGAACAAAAACAAACGTATTAACAAAATAAAATAAATAGAATAGATATGTGCAAGTAAAATAGAGTAATAAATATGTACAAACATATATACAATCAATCAATCAATCAATCGTATTTATTGAGCGCTTACTGTGTGCAGAGCACCGGACTAAGCGCTTGGGAAGTCCAAGTTGGCAACGCATAGAGACGGTCCCTATCGATCGATCAATCATATTTATTGAGCGCTTACTGTGTGCAGAGCACTGGACTAAGCGCTTGGGAAGAAGTCCAAGTTGGCAACAGATAGAGACGGTCCCTACCCAACAGTCTAGAAGGGGGAGACAGACAACAAAACAAAACATATTAACAAAATAAAATAAATGGTATATGTACAAGTAAAATAATTAGAGTAATAAATACGCACAAATATATATATATATATATATTCGTATATATATGTATATGTGTATATATGTATATATATATATATGTATATGTGTATATATATATATATATATATATATATATATACAGGTGCTGTGGGGAAGGGAAGGAGGTAAGGCCGGGGGGATGGAGACGGGGAGGAAGAAGGGGGCTCAGTCTGGGAAGGCCTCCTGGAGGAGGTGAGCTCTCAGTACCCAACAGTGGGCTCACAGTCTGGAAGGGGGAGACAGAGAACAAAACCAAACATATTAACAGAATAAAATCAATCAATCAATCGTATTTATTGAGCGCTTACTGTGTGCAGAGCACTGTACTAAGCGCTTGGGAAGTACAAGTTGGCGACATCTAGAGACAGTCCCTACCCAACAGTGGGCTCACAGTCTAAAAGAATAGATATGTACAAGTAAAATAAACCAATAAATAGAGAAGCAGCGCGGCTCAGTGGAAAGAGCACGGGCTTGGGAGTCAGAGGTCATGGGTTCGAATTCCGGCTCCACCACAGGTCTGCTGTGTGACCTTGGGCAAGTCGCTTCACTTCTCTGAGCCTCAGTTGCCTCATCTGTAAAAATGGGGATTAAGACTGTGAGCCCCACGTGGGACAACTTGATCACATTGTAGCCCCCTCCAGCGCTTAGAACAGTGCTTGGCACATAGTAAGCGCTTAACAAATATTATTATTATTATTAATAGAGTAATAAAAACGGACAAACATATATACAGTCGGTACAGAGGGGATGAATGGGCGGTCCTCGGATCCCGGGACCCCCGGACGGGCCTGAGCCGCCTCCCCTGGGGAGGGAGGGGGGCATCATCATCATCATCATCAATCGTATTTATTGAGCGCTTACTGTGTGCAGAGCACTGTACTAAGCGCTTGGGAAGTCCAAGTTGGCAACATATAGAGATCCAATTTGTACTTCCCAAGCGCTTAGTACAGTGCTCTGCACATAGTAAGCGCTCAATAAATACGACTGATGATATAGAGACAGTCCCTACCCAACAGTGGGCTCACAGTCTAAAAGGGGGAGACAGAGAACAAAACCAAACATCCTAACAAAATAAAATAAATAGAATAGATATGTACAAGTAAAATAAATAAATAAATTTATAAATAAATAACTAAATAGAGTAATAAATATGTAAAAAAATATACACATATATACAGGTGCTGTGGGGAAGGGAAGGAGGTAAGATGGGGGGATGGAGAGGGGGACGAGGGGGAGAGGAAGGAAGGGGCTCAGTCTGGGAAGGCCTCCTGGAGGAGGTGAGCTCTCAGTAGACCCTCGTCCCTGCCCCATCCCAAGTGGACCCCCAATCCTGCTCTGCCTGGCCTCCGAGGGGACGGAAACGTTCCCCAGGACGTTTCCTTGCACCTAGAATCAATCGACAATAATAATAACGGTGATATTATTATTAATAATAATAATAATGGCATTTATTAAGCGCTTACTATGTGCAAAGCACCGTTCTGAGCGCTCCGGAGGTTACGAGTTGAATCAATCGACAACAAGGTTGGTATTAATAATAATAATAATAATAATGATGGCATTTATTAAGCGCTTACTATGTGCAAAGCACTGTTCTGAGTGCTGCGGAGGTTACGAGTTGAATCAATCCACAACAACGTTGGTATTAATAATAATAATAATAATAATGGCATGTATTAAGCGCTTACCATGTGCAAAGCACTGTTCTGAGCGCTGCGGAGGTTACGAGTTGAATCAATCGACAACAACGGTGGTATTAATATTAATAATAATAATAATGATGGCATGTATTAAGCGCTTACTATGTGTAAAGCACTGTTCTGAGCGCTGTGGAGGTTACAAGTTGAATCAATCGACAACAACGTTGGAATTAATAATAATAATAATGATGGCATTTATTAAGCGCTTACTATGTGCAAAGCACTGTTCTGAGCGCTGCGGGGGTTACGAGTTGAATCAATCGACAACAACGTTGGTATTAATATTAATAATAATAATAATAATGGCATGTATTAAGCGCTTACTATGTGCAAAGCACTGTTCTAAGCCCCGCGGAGGTTACAAGGTGATCAGGTTGTCCTTCCACAGGGAGGCTCACGGTCTTAATCCCCATTTTCCAGATGAGGTCATTGAGGCCCAGAGAAGTGAAGTGACTTGCCCAAAGTCACACAGCTGACAAGTGGCGTAATCGGGATTTGAACCCAGGACCCCCGACTCCGACTGTATATATGTATATATGTTTGTATATATTTATTACTCTATTTATTTATTTATCTTACTTGTACATATCTATTCTATTTATTTTATTTTGTTAGTATGTTTGGTTTTGTTCTCTGTCTCCCCCTTCTAGACTGTGAGCCTGCTGTTGGGTAGGGACTGTCTCTATGTGTTACCGACTTATACTTCCCAAGCGCTTAGTACAGTGCTCTGCACACAGTAAGCGCTCAATAAATACAATTGATTGATTGATTGATTGACTCCAAAGCCCGGGCTCTTTTCACTGAGCCACACTGCTTCTCCTCACTTACTATGCGCCGAGCACTGTTCTAAGCGCTGGGCAGGGGGTACAAAGTGATTGGGTTGTCCCACGTGGGGCTCGCCGGCTTCATCCCCATTTTCCAGATGAGGTCACTGAGGCACAGAGAAGAAGAATAATAATGATGGCATTTGTTAAGCGCTTACTATGTGCGAAGCACCGTTCTGAGCGCCGGAGGGGATACAAGGTGATCGGGTTGTCCCATGTGGGGCTCGCATTCTTCATCCCCGTTTTACAGATGAGGTCACTGAGGCACAGAGAAGAATAATCATAGTGATGGCATTTATTAAGCGCTTACTATGTGCAAAGCACCGTTCTAATCGCTGGGGAGGTTACAAAGTGATCAGTTTGTCCCACGGGGGGCTCACAGTCTTCATCCCCGTTTTACAGATGAGGTCACTGAGGCCCAGAGAAGTGAAGTGACTTGTCCAAAGTCACACAGCTGACAGTTGGCGGAGCCGGAATTTGAACCCACGACCTCTTGACTCCAAAAGCCCGGGCTCTTTCCACTGAGCCACTATTTGTATCCATGTCTGTTTATTCGTACTGATGTCCTTCAAGGCCCTACTGAGAGCTCCCCTCCTCCAGGAGGCCTTCCCAGACTGAGCCCCTTCCTTCCTCTCCCCCTCGTCCCCCTCTCCATCCCCCCCATCTTACCTCCTTCCCTTCCCCACAGCACCTGTATATATGTATAGATGTTTGTACAGATTTATTACTCTATTTATTTTACTTGTACATATCTATTCTATTTATTTTATTTTGTTAGTATGTTTGGTTTTGTTCTCTGTCTCCCCCTTTTAGATTTTGAGCCCACTGTTGGGTAGGGACTGTCTCTATATGTTGTCAATTTGTACTTCCCAAGCACTTAGTACAGTGCTCTGCACATAGTAAGCGCTCAATAAATACGATTGATGATGATGATGATGATGATGTCTGTCTCCCCCCCCCCCCCCCCCGCCCCCAGACTGAGAGCTCTTTGTGGGCCGGGATTGTCACTGTTTATTGCTGTATTGTTCTTTCCCAAGCGCTTAGTACAGTGCTCTGCACACAGTAAGCTCTTAATAAATATGATTTAATGAATGAATGAGGGCCCAGAGTTGGTAGACACTTTCCTCTAAGATTTCCCCAGCCCCACCCCAACTACTGCTTAGGCACCACTTAGTCCAACTGCACAGGACTGGGAGTCGAGACCAGGGTTCAAATCCTGCCTCTGTCGCTTGCTTTTTGACTGAGCAAGTCCTTAAAATTATTTGTGCCTCAGTCCCCTCCCCTGTAAAATGGGACTTTGTTTGCTTTGTTTTATGCGCTTACTACTACTACTACTAATAATAGTGACGGCATTTGTTTGGTTTTGTTCTCTGTCTCCCCCTTTTAGACTGTGAGCCCACTGTTGGGTAGGGACTGTATATGTTGCCAACTTGGGCTTCCCAAGCGCTTAGTACAGTGCTCTGCACACAGTAAGTGCTCAATAAATACGATTGATGATGAGGATGATTTGTTAAGTGCTTACTATGTGAGAAGCACTGTTCTAAGCGGTGGGAAGGTTACAAGGTGATCAGGTTGTCCCACGGGGCGCTCACAGCTTTAATCCCCATTTTACAGCTGAGGGAACTGAGGCCCAGAGAAGCAAAGTGACTTGCCCAAAGTCACACAGCTGACAGTTGGTGGAGTCGGCATTTGAACCCATCACCTCTGACTCCAAAGCCCGTGCGCACTGTTCTAAGCACTGGGGTGGGGTGGATACAAGGAGATCAGGTTGTGCCAAGTGGGGCTCACAGTCTTAATCCCCATTTTACAGGTTACTTCAACTGAGGCTCAGAAAAGTTAAGTGAGTTGCCCAAGGTCACACAGCAGACAAGTGGAGGAGGCGGAATTAGAACCCATGACCTCTGACTCCCAAGCCAGGGCTCTTTCCACTGAGCCACGCTGCTTCTTATCCCTGTTCTCCCTCCCCCTTCAGATTGCAAGCGCCGGATGGGAGACGGACTGTGTGTCTGATCTTATTGTCTTGCATCTACACACTGCTTAGTTCAGTGCTTGGCACATAATAGTAATAATAATAATAATGTTATTTGTTACGTGCTTACTACGTGCAAAGCACTGTTCTAAGCGGTGGGGAAGTTACAAGGTGATCAGGTTGTTCCACGGGGGGCTCACAGTTTTAATCCCCATTTTACAGCTGAGGTAACTGAGGCCCAGAGAAGCGAAGTGACTTGCCCAGTCACACAGTTGACAGTTGGCGGAGTCGGGATTTGAACCCCTGACCTCTGACTCCAAAGCCCGGGCTCTTTCCACTGAGCCACGCTGCTTCTCTTACTTACTACTACTACTACTACTACTACTACTACTACTACTACTACTACTACTACTACTACTACTACTACTACTACTACTACTACTACTACGAATGATGGTATTTGTTAAGCGCTTACTATGTGAGAAGCACTGTTCTAAGCGCTGGGAAGGTTACAAGGTGATCAGGTTGTCCCACGGGGGTCTCACAGTTTTAATCCCCATTTTACAGCTGAGGTAACTGAGGCCCAGAGAAGTGAAGTGACTTCCCCAAAGCCACACAGCAGACAGTTGGCGGAGTCGGGATTTGAACCCATGACTTCTGACTCCAAAGCCCGTGTGCACTGTTCTAAGCGCTGGGGTGGGGTGGATACAAGGTGATCAGGTTGTGCCACGTGGGGCTCACAGTCTTAATCTCCATTTTACAGGTTACTTCAACTGAGGCTCAGAGAAGTTAAGTGAGTTGCCCAAGGTCACACAGCAGACAAGTGGAGGAGGCGGGATTAGAACCCATGACCTCTGACTCCCAAGCCCGGGCTCTTTCCACTGAGCCACGCTGCTTCTTATCCCTGTTCTCCCTCCCCCTTCAGATTGCAAGTGCCGGATGGGAGAGGGACTGTGCGTCTGATCTTACTGTCTTGCATCTACACACTGCTTAGTTCAGTGCTTGGCACATAATAGTAATAATAATAATAATGTTATTTGTTAAGCGCTTACTATGTGCAAAGCACTGTTCTAGGCGCTGGGGAAGTTACAAGGTGATCATGTTGTCCCACGGGGGGCTCACAGTTTTAATCCCCATTTTACAGCTGAGGTAACTGAGGCTCAGAGAAGTGAAGTGACTTGCCCAAAGTCACACAGCTGACAGTTGGCGGAGTCAGGATTTGAACCCATGACCTCTGACTCCAAAGCCCGTGCGCACCCTGATCTTACTGTCTTACTGCTGCTTAGTTCAGTGCTTGGCACATAGTAAGCACTTAACAAATCCGACCACTAATTATTATTACCTACAATTTACACATTCACAACCTCCCACAGCACTTTGTAAAGATCTTCCGTACCGTTTCTTTCCCACTAACACGTGTACATGACACGTGTCCCTTCCCCACAGCACCTGTATATATGTTTGTACATATTTATTACTCTATTTATTTATTTATTTATTTTACTTGTACATATCTATTCTATTTATTTTGTTAGTGTGTTTGGTTTTGTTCTCTCTCTCCCCCTTTTAGACTGTGAGCCCACTGTTGGGTAAGGACTGGCTCTATATGTTGCCAACTTGTACTCCCCAAGCGCTTAATACAGTGCTGTGCACACAGTAAGCGCTCAATAAATACGATTGATTGATTGATTGATTGACCCCGTTTCTTCCTTCTATCTGTAATTTATTATTTTAGTGTCTGTCTCTCCAGCAAGATTGTAAACACCCCAAGGGCAGGGGCCATTCCCGCTAGACTGTAAACACCTCGTGGGCGGAGAATGTGCCTCCCAACTCTGTTAGATACTTTACTCTCCCAACCGCTTAGCACAGTTTTTTAATAATAATAATAATAATGGCATTTGTTAAGCGCTTACTATGTGCAGAGCAGTGTTCTAAGCGCTGGGGGGTGGATACAAGGTGATCAGGTTGCCCCTCGTGGTGCTCACAATCAATCCCCATTTTACAGATGAGGTAACTGAGGCTCAGAGAAGTTAAGTGACTTGACCAAGGTCACACAGCCGTCACGTGGTGGAGTCGGGATTCGAACCCATGACCTCTGACTCCAAAGCCCGTGCTCTTTTCACTGAGCCACGCTGCTTCGGTAGGCACCGTTTGTCAAATAAATACTACTTCTGGATTGATTGATTCTCACTCTTTCCGATATCCCCTTCCTCCCAGCAGCCCTCAGATCAATCTTTTCCATCGTTTAGCACTTGATATTCCCCCCCACAACCCCACAGCACGTCTCTATATGGCCTTAATTTATTTATTTATAGTTATTCATTCATTCAATCGTATTTATTGAGCGCTTACTGCATGCAGAGCACTGTACTAAGCGCTTGGGAAGTACAAGTTGGCAAAATCCAGTTTTATAGTTATTCATTCATTCAATCGTATTTATTGAGCGCTTACTGCGTGCAGAGCACTGTACTAAGCGCTTGGGAAGTACAAGTTGGCAAAATCCAGTCTTAATCTTAATCCACTAAGCCACGCTCCTTCCTTAAGTGATGATGATGATGATGATATTTGTTAAGCGCTTACTACGTGCAAAGCACTGTTCTAAGCGCTGGGGAGGATACAAGGCGATCAGGTTATGTCTGTCTCCCTCTCTAGACCGTAAGCTTGTTGTGGCCAGGGAATTTGTCTACCAATTCTGTTGCACTATCCTCTTCCAATCACTTAGTACAGTGCTCTGCACATAGTAAGAGCTCAAGAAATGCCATTTATTGACCGATTGATTCCAAGTGGTTAGTATAGCACTCTGCACAACAGTTAGTATTCAATAAATACCATCGATTGATGAAGCCAGGCGTCCGGGGATGCCTCCGCCAGGTGGACTGCCTGGCTTCCATCGCGAACTTTCCAAGACCAATCTTGGCCTTCCCGCATAATAATAATAATAATAATAATAATAATAATAATAATAATAATAATAGTGGCATTTATTAAACACCATTCTAAGCGCTGGGGAGGTTACAAGGTGATCAAGTTGTCCCATATGGGGCTCACGGTCTTCACCCCCATTTTACAGATGAGGTAACTGAGGCCCAGAGAAATTAAGTGCTTTGCCCAAAGTCACCCAACAGACAAGTGGCAGAGTCAGAATTTGAACCCATGACCTCTGACTCCAAAGCCTGTGCTCTTTCCACTGAGCCACGCTGCTTCTTTATAACACATACACTGTCCCCCTTCTCCCGCTGATCAACCCCTGGTCATCTTTCCTCAGTCGAGTCTGGTGTTACTGAGACCCCAATTTAATTAATTAATCTGTAATGAATTTTAACGTCTGACTGTTGTACTCTCCCAAGTGTTTAGTACATTGTTCTGCACACCGTAAGGTCTCAATAAATACCATCAATCGATTAACTGATTGGGCCCCCTCGGGGAGTGTGGGGGAAAGCAGAGACGGGACGAGGGAGGGGGAGAGCTCCCCAGAAATCGGGACGCAATGAAAACAGTCCTTTTCTAAATCAATACAATTTCTCAAATTTATTTTTTTTTTCCTCTTAAAGAATTACTTCTAATCTCTCTGTCAGGGGGGCCGGGGCAGGCCGCCCCCTGTAAACACTGAAATACAGATCTGGGAAACCAGGGGAGAGACACAAAAAAAGTGCATTTTACAAAATTATCAACTAAAATATATTTTACATGGATTACGCTTCCATTGAAATTCTACCAGCTGCATTTTCAGTTTCAAAAAATATTTCCGTATCTAAGAGATTAAAAAAGCAGGAAAGAGTCGGGGACGGGACGGGGCGGGGGGAGCCGGTGGCGGGGGTCCCCGCGTGGAGGGGCGGGCAGGCGGGGGGCTGGCCGGGGGGCGAGCTGGTTTCTACCCCGTCCCACCCCCCCCCAATTTGGGGTTTCTGCTCTCGGGAGCAGCGGATGACGAACTCAGGCGGCGGGGCCTGCTGGGTGGGAGAGCTGAGCAGGGTGGGGAGGGGGGGCAGGCCACCCCCTAGCCGACTCAGTCGACCCCCCTACCTCAGATGCTCCTCTCAATGGGGGTGGGTTCCTTCGGGGGTGCCCCCCTGCAGGAGTCTCCAAACTGTTTCCTTCCAGTCCCCCCGGGCCCCGGCCTCGCTCCTTCCCGCCCTCACGGCAGTGGAGCCGAAGGGATGCGGGCACCAGAAGGAAGGGGCCACCCCACCTTCTCTCCGCCCGGACCCCCGACTCCCTCCGGGATGAAGAAACGGGGTGCACAGGCCCTCCATCCTTCTCTTGCCACCCACAGGCCTCGGGTTGCCCGGCCGACTCGAGGCAGGGCGCGGGGCCTACCCTCCCTTCCTACCCGCTCCCTCTTTGGTATGAATCTGGATTCGCCGGGGACCTCCCCGCCGGTGCCCACCCTCTGCCAGGGCCCCCCTCTCCCACCGCCCCCCCCCCGGATAAACGAAACTGGAAAATGCAGGGCCTTGCAGCTCGGCGAGGGAGAGCGCAGCGCTCCGCAGGTCTGGGGCCTGGTACAGTGTTGATTCTCGTTCCGGTTTAAATTAGTGCAATAGACGAGGGGCTTCCCGGGGCGGGCGGGACAACAGGGGGACGGGCCGGGGCGGGGGGACAACACGCTCTCCTTTGGTTTGAGTGTTTGGGGGGCGGCTCGTTAAATGGGACGGGGGAGGCGGCAAGGGCGAT
Organism: Tachyglossus aculeatus; assembly: GCF_015852505.1. Classification (NCBI taxonomy): domain Eukaryota; kingdom Metazoa; phylum Chordata; class Mammalia; order Monotremata; family Tachyglossidae; genus Tachyglossus; species Tachyglossus aculeatus. The sequence continues at coordinate 20,516,228 of NW_024044828.1, forward strand.
CGGCTCCCCACACTGTAAGGCAAGAGGAAAGGAGCCGGCCATCAGGTAGGTACCACGTTCTCCTTCTCCCTCCCCCCGACCCCGGGGGGCTGGGCTCAGACCCTCACCCCAAGGAGAGCCCACCGCGCCAGACCGAGGGGTTGGGGGTGGGCACGGGGAGGGCGGGGGTGCCCTGAGGGCAGGAGGAGGGGGTGCCCAGGCTCTGAGCCTGGGCTGGGAGGGAGGGAAGGAGGGGGAGGGAAGGAAACCCCCAGGGGAAGGGGAGAGCAGCTGGTCACAGTGTGGTGGGGCGGCCCAAGGGGCGGCCTTCGGCCGAGGCTGGGCCAGCGTGCCCGCCGCCTCCTTCCCCGCTGCTCCCCCGCCGCCGCCGCGGCGCCCCGGCCGGGCACCGGCTGGTAACCAAGTGCTGTGCTTTGCGCTGCCCCCACCGCCGCCTCGGGGCCACCCGCTGCCGGCCCCGCGGCGCCCCGCTGAGCGGGACGGGGAGAGGCCCCTACTGTGGGTTCTTGAGGATGCGGCCGTGCCGGAAGTCGTACACGTGGCGGCAGAGGAACACGAGGTCGGGGTCCGTGTCCTCGGGCACCGTGCGGTGGGGCGGGGTGGAGTACTCCGCCGACGGCGGCACCAGCGCTGCGCGGCGGCCCGGAAGCCCTTCGCCCCGGCGCTTGGCCAAGGCACAGAATCTGCAGGAGAGGGTGGGGGGCGAGGGGGTAGAGGACCTATGATGGGGGAGCCCTGGCGGTCTCCCCCTTCCCCGCCTTCCAGCTCCCAATCCTCCCCTAGCTCCCAACATTCATTCAATCGTATTTATTGATGTGATTAATGTGACGCCAATTTGTACTTCCCAAGCGCTTAGTACAGTGCTCTGCACATAGTAAGCGCTCAATAAATACGATTGATTGATTGATTGATTGATTGATTGAGCGCTTACTGTGTGCAGAGCACTGTACCGACCCCTCCCCTAAAGCCCTCCCTCCTCAAATCCCACAGACAGTGGCTCCCCCCCCACTTCAAAGCGCATCTCCTCCGAGAGGCCTTCCCAGACTACGCCCCTCCTTTCCTCTTCTCCCACTCCCTTCTGCGTCGCCCTGACTTGCTCCCTTGGTTCTTTCCCCGCCACCAACCCCACAGCGCTTATGTACGTATCTGCAACTTATTTATTTGTATTGACGTCTGCCTCCCCCCTCCAAATAATAATAATAATGATGGCATTGATAAAATGCTATGTGCCAAGCACTGTTCTAAGCGCTGGGGAGGTTACAAGGCGATCAGGTTGTCCCACGGGGGGCTCCCAGTCTTCATCCCCATTTTACAGATGAGGGACCGGAGGCACAGAGAAGTGAAGTGACTTGCCCAAAGTCACACAGCTGACAGTTGGCGGAGCTGGGATTTGAACCCATGACCGCTGACTCCAAAGCCCGGGCTCTTTCCACTGAGCCACGCCGCCTCTCTGTTCTCTCTAGTCGGTAAGCTCGTTACGGGAAGGGACTGCGCCCGTTTACTGTTGTATTGTACTCTCCCGAGCGCTTTGTACAGTGCTTGGTCTACCGTAAACGATTAATGAACCCAATCGATGGAATGCAGCGTGGCTCAGTGGAAAGATCATCATCATCAATTGTATTTATTGAGCGCTTACTGTGTGCAGAGCACTGTACTAAGCACTTGGGAAGTACAAGTTGGCAACATATAGAGACAGTCCCTACCCAACAGTGGGCTCACAGGGGCTTTGGAGTCTGAGGCCATGGGTTCGAATCCCGGTTCCGCCACATGTCTGCTGTGTGACCTTGGGCAAGTCACTTCACTTCTCTGAGCCTCAGTTCCCTCATCTGGAAAATGAGGATTAAGACCGTGAGCCCCACGTGGGACAACTTGATCCCACTGTATCCACCCCAGCGCTTAGAACGGTGCTTCGCACATAGTAAGCGCTCAACAAATGCCATCATTCTTATTATGAGCGAGTTCCCAGAGCCCCCGCCTACCTGCAGTACTCTGCAAAGGTCAGGACGTAGCACTTCTCCTCGATGCAGGCCACGCTGTTCTCATCCTGGTGCCGGGACGCGAAGATCTCATTCTGCAAGGTGGGTGAGGGGGCACGGGGGGAAACAGAGGGGAAGGGTCAAAGGAGGATTCCAGACTCAGGACAACCCCCACCCCAGGGTGGGGACAGCCAACGGCCTCACCTTTGGGAATGACCCGTCCCCTTCCCAAGTCTTCGGGTCCGGTCTCCCTCCCCGCGGAATTTGGGGCTCACCTGGTGCATGCTGGGATTGCGGCCTCCCTGAGTGTGCTCTGGTCTGTAATACCACAGGAGACTCATCATCAGCTCTCCTGTGGAAGTCGGGGGAGGGCAAAGGTCAAGGCCGGCACCATCATCATCATCATCATCAATCGTATTTATTGAGCGCTTACTATGTGCAGAGCACTGGACTAAGCGCTTGGGAAGTACAAATTGGCAACATATAGAGACAGTCCCTACCCAACAGTGGGCTCACAGTCTAAGAGGCACCACAGCCTGGGACCCCTGCCATTCATTCATTCAATCATATTTATTGAGCGCTTACTGTGTGCAGAGCACTGGACTAAGCGCTTGGGAACTACAAGTTGGCAACACATAGAAACGGTCCCTACCCAACAGTGGGCTCACAGTCTAGAAGCCCGCACCGCCCCCACCCTCCCGGCAGACACATCCCAGCAGCCCGGAGACCTTTGCCCTATCTATTCTATTTATTTTATTTTGTTGGTATGTTTGGTTTTGTTCTCTGCCTCCCCCTTTTAGACTGTGAGCCCACTGTTGGGTAGGGACTGTCTCTATATGCTGCCAATTTGTACTTCCCAAGCGCTTAGTACAGTGCTCTGCACATAGTAAGCGCTCAATAAATACGATTGATTGATTGATTGATTGGGGTTCCTGGGACGCCGATACGTGACCGGTGGGGGAAGGGGGCGGCCTCCAAATCCACCGTGGGACAGGAACCCCACCCGCTCCATGGGGGTACCTGTTTTGGGGTCCTCCCAGAGGGCGGAGATCTTGGCCACGTAGGGCATGGACTTCTTGCGGGGGCCCGACTTGAGCAGGACGGTGTCGCGGACGCGGATCATCTCGCCTTCCCGCTCCACGGCCTGGTAGCTCTTCCGCACGGCCGGCTCGGGCTCATTCTGCGGGGGACCGGACCCCGGTCTGAGGACGAGGAAGCGCAGCCCCCCGCCCCCTCCTGCCCCTTCCCTGGGGACCCGGCCCCCAGGGACTCAGAGCCCAAGAGACCTCTAGTCCACATCCTGCCTCTGGCCTGGAACACCCTCCCTCCTCATATAATAATAACGATGGCATTTATTAAGCGCTTACTATGTGCAAAGCGCTGTTCTAAGCTCTGGGGACTGTGAGCCCACTGTTGGGTAGGGATTGTCTCTATATGTTGCCAACTTGTACTTCCCAAGCGCTTAGTACAGTGCTCTGCACACAGTAAGCGCTCAATAAATACGACTGATTGATTGATTGGGGAGGTTACAAGGTGATCAGGTTGTCCCACGGGGGGCTCACAGTCTTTAATCCCCATTTTACAGATGAGGTCACTGAGGCCCAGAGAAGTTAAGTGCCTTGCCCAAAGTCACACGGCTGACAATTGGAGGAGCCGGGATTTGAACCCCTGACCTCTGACTCCAAAGCCCGGGCTCTTTCCATTGAGCCACGCTGCTTCCCCATATCTCACATCTGACAGACGACAAATCTCCCCCTCTTCGAAGCCTTATTGAAGGCACATCTCCTCCAAGAAGCTTTCCTTGACTAGACCCTCTTTTCCTTTTCTTCCTCTCCCTTCTGCTTCCCCCGACGTGCTCCTTTTATTCATCCTCCTCTCCCGGCCCCATAGCACTCTGGTGCATATCCGTTAATTTTGTTGTCTGTCTCCCCCTTCTAGACTGTGAGCCCACTATTGGGTAGGGACCGTCTCTATCTGTTGCCGACTTGGACTTCCCAAGCGCTTAGTACGGTGCTCTGCACACAGTAAGCGCTCAATAAATACGATTGAATGAATTTATAGTATTATTACTATGGCATTTGTTAAGCGCTTACTATGTGCCGGGCACCGTACTAAGTGCTGGGCTAATATCTGTCTCCCTCTCTAGACTGAAAGCTCACCGTGGGCAGGGATTGTAACTGTGATGTTAATAATAATCAATCAGTCGTATTTATTGAGCGCTTACTGTGTGCAGAGCACTGTACTAAGCGCTTGGGAAGTACAAGTCGGCAACACATAGAGACAGTCCCTACCCAACAGCGGGCTCACAGTCTAGAATAATAATGATGACAATGGCAGAAGCAGTGTGGCTCAGTGGAAAGAGCGCAGGCTTTGGAGTCAGAGGTCATGGGTTCGAATCCCGGCTCCACCGCATGTCTGCGGTGTGACTTTGGGCAAGTCACTTAACTTCTCTGAGCCTCAGTTCCCTCATCTGTAAAATGGGGATTAAGACTGTGAGCCCCACGTGGGACAACTTGATCCCACTGTATCCCCCCCCTTTGCTTAGAACAGTGCTTTGCACATAGTAAGCGCTTAACAAATGCCATTATTATTATTATTATTTCTTAAACGTTTACTGTGTGCCAAGCACTACTCTAAGCGCTTGGGTAGACACAACGTAATCAGGTTGCCCCACATGGGGTTCACAGCCTTCATCCCCATTTTACAGATGAGGGAACTGAAGCCCAGAGAAGTGACTTGCCCAAATTCACACAACAGCCAAGTAGCGGAGCTGGGATTAGAACCCACGTCCTCCGCCTGCCAAGCCCGTGTTCTTGCCACTAGGCAATGTTATGGGCTTAGTAAACCAAGCGCTTAGTACAGCGCTCTGCACACAGTAAGCGCTCAATAAATAAGACTGACTGACTGAATGAATGAATGAATACGGTCCTCTCCCAAGCACTTGGTACCCAGTTAGCGCTCAAAAAATACAACCGATCGACTCCCTCGCCCTGGGCCGGGGGGTTGGAGGGGAACGGGGTCGGGACGAGCGGGCCGGTGGGCACTCACCACGACGTACACGGCCTTCTCGCAGGCGGTGCCCACGGGCATCCAGCCATTGGTGGCCCGGCGGCGCTGGATGCGCTGCTGCTTGGGGTGTCCGTGCCCGCTGGCCGCCTTGCTGTCGGATGGGTGTAGGCAACCGGGCGCCGGGCGCAGGCCCGATTTGGAACCGCTCGGGGGCTTGGCGCTCTGCGGGCACTCCCGGGCCATCGTCTGCGGCTCCGAGTTGGGCGTCTGCAGGTGGGGGACGGGCTCGGCCGCGGGGGGCACGCTGGGCACGGGGCATCCTGAGAGGGGGTGGGCGGGCGAGGCCGGGTGGCCGGCCACGGGGAGCGTGAGGTCCAGCTGGTCCAGAGACCTGCAGCCTTCTGGAGGGGAGGAGAGAGAAGGGACGGGGTCGGGGAGCGGCCGGGGGGGGAGGTCCCCTCCCCGTACGGCGGGCGCCCGACCCCCACGGCCCTGCCCGCCCCGGCCCCCGCGGCTCCGTAAGAGCCGGGCACGGGGCCGGGGAAGCCGTGACCTCATTCTTGAGCCCGGAACAACCAGTCGGGCCACCGCGGCCTGGGCCGTAAAGCCACCTCCAGCCCCTGCGTGCGAGGGGCAGGCAGGAGAGGAGGAGGGGGGCAGGTGGGTCAGGGAGGGGCATGGCTCCCACTCCCACAGAGGGGAGGAACGGGCGGCCTGATGGAGGGGCAGCACTGCCCTAGCACCCATGGGGACCTGGCACGGAAGGGGCTCCACCCAGGCGTCCAGGACACGTAGGCTTGGGACTGACGGGTCTCCCTGGACCCTCGCGGCCAGGCCCAGACGTCTGCAGAGCAACACAGGCCGCCTGCTCCAAGCGCTTAGTACAGTGTTCTGCACACAGTAAGCGCTCAATAAATACGACTGACTGATTGATTGAAATGCCAGGCGGGCATGGGAGACCAGACCCGGGGCACCATTCCGGGTGGTCGAGAGTACCCTGCTTTGACTCCGCTCGACTGGCTCCCGCTGTTGAGGGAGAGACCCCGTGCCCCCTCCTCTACCGTTCCCGGGGAGTCTACTACCCTCCGTGATGGGAGACACCCCTCCAACCCCCTCGGAAGACCAGCTGGCCGACGGGTTATTTTTTTACGTTATTTGTTAAGCGCTACGAGCCAGGCACTGTTCTAACAGCTGGGGTGGAGATGAGGTAATCAGGTTGGACACAGTCTCTGTGCCCCGTGGGGCCGAACGCCTTAATCCCCATTTTACAGATGAGGGAACAAAGGCCCAGAGGGGTGAAGCGACTCGCCCAACGTCACACATCAGACAAACGGTGGCACCAGGATTAGAATCCAGGTCCTTCTGACTCCCAGGCCGGTGGTCTATCCACTAGGCCACGCTGCTTCTCTTGCCAGGGCGCTGGGCCGTCCCGGCCCCCTCTATCAGCCGGGGAACTCCTCGAGGACCGGGGCCCCGTCGCCGCCTCTCCGACTCGGCAGTGCCCGGTCTCCTGCAGGCTCACGTGGGCCTCCCTGCCTCCCATCTCCAGTGGGACTCTGGGGGACCAGAAGCGGGGGAGACACCCCAGGCCCCGGGCAGGGGGGAAAACTGGGCCTCAGCGGGACACCTCTGCGTCCTGGGGTTAGGGCAGGACCTCCCCAAAGCCCCCACTCCGGTGCCGGGCAGGCATCTCCGCCACAGCAGCTTCCTGGAAGTCCGGTGGGGAGAGGGACCGTTTTCCTCCTCAGTCCAGCAGTTCGTGTCCTGCCTCTGACCCGGTATGTCCTCCCTCCTCGTATCTTTGACAGACAATCAGTCTCCCGCCCTTCAGAGTCTTATTTAAGGCGCATCTCCTCCAAGAGGCCTTCCCTGACTCAGCCCTCCTTCTCCCTCTCCCTCCTGCGTCACCCAGACTTGCTCCCTTTATTCACCCCCGTCCCAGCCCTACGGCACCAATGTCCATAATAATAATGATGGTATTTGTTAAGCGCTTACTACGTGCCAAGCACTGTTCTAAGCACTGGGTGGGTGGGGAAGCAGGTTGTCCCACGTGGGGCTCACAGTCTTCATCCCCATTTTCCAGATGAGGGAACCGAGGCCCAGAGAAGTCAAGTGACTTGCCCGAAGTCCCACAGCCGACAGGTGGCGGAGCCGAGATTAGAACCCATGACTTCTGACTCCCAAGCCCTGTGCTCTTTCCACTGAGCCACGCTGCTTCTCCCCTCTTTTAGGCTGTGAGCCCACCGTTGGGTAGGGACTGTCTCTCTATGTTGCCAACTTGTACTTCCCAAGCGCTTAGTCCAGTGCTCTGCACACAGTAAGCGCTCAATAAATACGACTGATTGATTGACTGATATGGGTGATGTAGTTATTTCTAGTCATGTCTGTCTCCCCCGTAGACCGTAAGCGCACCGTGGGCAGGGAACGTTTAGTCTTCTATCGTACTGCACCCAGAGTTTAGTCTAGGGTTCTGCACACAGTAAGTGCTTAATGAAGACGACCGACCGACCGACTGACGGAACCAAGTGGCAGGGCTGGGAGGGCGTGGGGGTGTACATGTGCCCGCACCGGGGGTCCCCTCTCCGATCCCCGTGCGTCCTCACCTGCTGCAAAAGGCATCTTGTAGGGGCAGCCGCCCCGGGCCCCGGGGAGCCCTCCGAGGCGGGCGAGGGGCAGGACCCCGCAGAGCCGGCTGTAGCTGTTGACGCCGGGCCCCTCCCCGCACCGGTAGCGCGTGGGGCACCAGGGCGGTGACTGGAAAGGGGCGGCCGAGGGCACGGAGCCGGGAGCCACGAGCAGGCCCTCGCAGGCCGGGGCCAGCTGGCTGTCGGGAACACTGGGGCAGGGCGAGTAGCCCCCGGGGCCGCCCCCGTACTGCAGGCCGGCCTGGCCGTAGTACACGTAGAAGCCGCCCAGCGCCGTGAGCTGGGGGCCCTGGCACTGGCAGCCGCAGTCGGCGTGGTGTCCGGGCACGGGCAGGGGGGCCAGCTGGGGCACGGGGAAGGACGGCTGGTGCGGCTCCTGCTTGGGCGTGGGCGACTTCTCTCCGGGCCGCCCGTATTCGGGTTTCATGGCCGCCTGGCCCCCCATGAGCAGGGGCAGGCGGTGGCACAGCGGCCCGGGGCCCGGGACGGCGGGGCTCAGCGACTCCAGGCCCGGCGGCGGGTCGGCCGCGCCCAGCAGCCGGGCGGCGGGGGACGGGGGCGCCGCGGGCCGCCGCGGGCCTCCGGGGGGGTCCCTGCCCGCCGGGGGCCTCGCCGGGGCCGGGGTCGGGCCGCAGCTTGAAGCAGCCCTTCCGCGGGGGGGGCCCTGGGCCACTTGGGGGCCGGGGGGGTCCCTCGGGGTCCGCAGGGGCAGCTCCCGCTCCTGGCTCAGCTTGAGGAAGGCGGCCGCGTTGAGGCTGGCCAGTCTCTTGGGGGCCGGGTCGCCCCCCTCGGGGCGGGCCCCGTCCTCGGGGGGCTCTTCGGGGGCGGGGACCCCATCCACCCGGGCTCGGCTCCTCGCCTTGGGGCCCGGCTTCTCCGGGGAAGCCCCCGGCCCGGCCCCGGCCCCGGCCCCGACGACTCCGGGCTTGGGCCTGGCCGGCTTGGCCTCGCGGCGCCGGCAGCGCCGGGCGGCGGAGGCGGGAGAAGCGGCGTCGGGGGCGGGCGACGGGACGGGGCCCGCCGCCACGCCGGCCGGCCCGCCGTCCTCGCGCTCCAGCAGCAGGTTGTTGAGGGCTTCGGCGTTCAGGGAGGCCAGGCGGCGCTTGCGGGGTCTCGGGGGCGGGCCGGGGGGCGAGCCGGGGGGCGTCGGGGGCTGGTCTCCGGCCCAGTCCGGGGCCTCGTGCTCCAGGCGGGTCAGCAGCACCTTGCAGGCCTTGGGCTTGCTGGGGCTGCGCAGCCGCTTGCGCAGCGGGTAGTTCTTGCGCATCTCGGCGGGGCCCCCCGGCTCGCCGCCCTCCGGCGGCTCCATCGTCCGGCCTGGTGGCTGCGGCGGCGGGGAGGGGGCTCAGCGGGCCTCGGGGGGTCCTTCACGCATGCGGCGGGGTCGCGGGCTCCGGACCTGCTGTCAGCAGAGGCAAGAGACACGTCTCACCGACGGGGCCACGGTGTCGCTCCCCCGATCCATCCCACCCACCCCCTTCCCCCCCGGGAAGGTCCTTTTCCGACCCCACGGGGGGTAGGCCAGTGGAGACCCCAGCGCCAATTCGACCCCACCGGCTCCCACCGTTTATCCATCACGTTTACAATAATTCTGGGATCTGTTAAGCGCTAAGTGCCGGGCACCGTACTAAGCACTGGGGTGGACACGAGTCAATCGGGTTGGACGCAGCTCCCGTCCCATACGGGGCTCGCGGTCTTCATCCCCATTTTACAGACGAGGTCACTGGGGCACGGAGAAGTGAAGTGACTTGCCCAAGGCCACACAGAGAACAGGTGGCGGGGTCGGGATTAGAACCCGTGAACTTCGGACTCCCAAGCCGGGGCTCTAGCCACTACGCTGCGTGGCTCGGTGGAAAGAGCCCGGGCTTTGGAGTCAGAGTTCATGGGTTCAAATCCCGGCTCCCCCAATTGTCGGCTGTGTGACTTTGGGCAAGTCACTTCACTTCTCTGGGCCTCAGTTCCCTCATCTGTAAAATGGGGATGAAGACTGCGAGCCCCCCGTGGGACAACCTGATCACCTTGTAACCTCCCCAGCGCTTAGAACAGTGCTTTGCACATAGTAAGCGTTTGATAAATGCCATCATTATTATTATCATTACACCATGCCGCTTCCCTCATTTATTGAGCATTTATTGTGAGCAGAGCACTATGCTAAACTCTTGGGAGAGTAATAATTATAATAATAATGATGGCATTTGTTAAGTCTTCTAGACTGTGAGCCCACTGTTGGGTAGGGACTGTCTCTATATGTTGCCAACTTGTACTTCCCAAGCGCTTAGTACAGTGCTCTGCACACAGTAAGCGCTCAATAAATACAATTGATTAAGCGCTTACTATGTGCAAAGCACTGTAGAACAGAATTGGTAGAAACTCTCCCTACCTACAACGAGCTAACTGTCTCTCCATAGCCTTCCTTCATTGGAGTAGAAGCTGTTTGGTGGTAAGGCATGTGTACGCTCCTGGGTGCTTAGTATGGTGCCTTGCCCTCCGTGGGCACTCAATAAATACCACTGATTCACTGAACCACTACCGTGCTGTACTTTCCCAAGCAACTAGTACAGTGCTCTGCTCACGGTATGCACTCAAGTACCAATCAACGGTATCTACTGAGCGCTTACTGTGTGCACAGCACCGTACTAAGCACTTGGGCGATTACCACACAAGAGAGGTGGTAGATAATAATAATGACGGTATTTGTTAAGCGCTTACTATGTGCCAAGCACTGTTCTAAGCGCTGGGGTGGATACAGGGTAATCAGGTTGTTCCACGTGGGGCTCACAGTCTTCATCCCCATTTTCCAGATGAGGCAACTGAGGCACAGAGAAGTGAAGTGTTTTGCCCAAGGTCTCACAGCAGACAAGTGGCAAAGCTGGGATTAGAACCCACGTCCTCCGACTCCCAAGTCCGTGCTGTTGCCACTAAGCCACGCTGCTTCTCAATGATAATAATGATGATGATGGCATTTATTAAGCACTTACTATGTGCAAAGCACTGATCTAAGCGCTGGGGAGGTTACAAGGCGATCAGGTTGTCCCACGGGGGGCTCGCAGTCTTCATCCCCGTTTTACAGATGAGGGAACTGAGGCACAGAGAAGTGACTTGCCCAAAGTCACACAGGTGACAATTGGCGGAGCCGGGATTTTGACTCCAAATCATCATCAATCGTATTTACTGAGCGCTTACTGTGTGCAGAGCACTGTACTAAGCGCTTAAATCCAAATCCCCTGCTCTTTCCACTAAGCCAGGCTGCTTCTCGATATGCCCCCTGCCCACCAAGCGCTTACAGTCTAGAGGGCTAGTCTAGTCTACCACTGACGGCTCGAAGACCCCCATCCTCAAATAAGCCTCGGAAGGAAGGGGTGGGAGACTTGGGGTTCCTGTGGGGCAGGTCTCCACAGTCCAAGGTGGAGGAATGGGGAGAAAAAGAGGCTGAGCTGAGAACAGGCCTTCCCCTAATTGAGGCATCTGTGAAACACTTACTGGGTGCCAAGCACCGGAGTGTTTGGACGGGTAGTTCATTCAATCATATTTATTGAGCGCTTACTGCGCGCACAGCACTACACTAAGTGCTTGGGAGAGGACGATACAACGATAAACAGACACATTCTCTGCCCACGGCGCGTTTACGGTCTAAAGGGATGCGATAATCAGGTCAGACACAGTCCCCTATCCCACGCGGGGCTTTCAGTCTAAGGGGGAGGAAGAGCAGGCATTTTATTTCATTCCTAGTTCACAGATGAGGAAACTGTGGCACAGAGAAGTTAAGTGAGTCGCCCAAAGTCACGCGACAGGCAACTGGCTGAGTTGGGATTACAATCGAAGTCATCATCAATCGTATTTATTAAGCGCTTACTGTGTGCACAGCACTGTACTAAGCGCTTGGGAAGTCCAAGTTGGCAACATAGAGAGACAGTCCCTACCCAACAGTGGGCTCACAGTCTAAAAGGGGGAGCCCCGAACTCCCACGCTCTTTCCGCTGGGTTACACTGCTTCTCGCGCTGCTTCCGATGCCCAAAGGCACGGGATATCAAGGTGGCAGAGCAGGGTGGTGAGGGGGTCTGCCACCCAGGGCTGCCCACCCTGGAAGCGTCCGGACTCTTTCTTCAACCATCAGCTGGCGGCTGCTTCGTAGCCGGATGCGACGCGGGTGGAGAGGGGACTCTCGGGACCAGAGCGGGATCTCTGTGGGATGGGGAGGTGGCTCGGGAAGTCGGGTGCGGGCCCTTGGCCCCTACCAGGCGTGGCAGCCATGCCTGTGGCAGGTAGTGGACAGTCGGCAGCGCTACCCTAGTGCACAGGTGTGATTAGGAGTGGAAGCCCCATGTGGGACGGGGAATGGGCCCACCCCGATTTGCTCGTATCCACCCCAGCGCTTAGTACGGTGCCCGGCCCACAATAAGCGCTTAAGGAATACCAGAGTTATTATTATTAACGCCTGGGGAGGTCAGGGTGGGTAGCAGGGACCACCTCCTGCTCCCTTTTATTTTGTTGGTATGTTTGGTTTTGTTCTCTGTCTCCCCCTTTTAGACTGTGAGCCCACTGTTGGGTAGGGACTGTCTCTATGTGTTGCCAATTTGTACTTCCCAAGCGCTTAGTACAGTGCTCTGCACATAGTAAGCGCTCAATAAATACGATTGATGATGATGATGATGATCTCTGGCAAAACGGGGCATTTTCGGCAGAGGGGCTGGCGAGTTGCCCGTCCCCCCAACATCATCATCAATCGTATTTATTGAACGTTTACTATGTGCACAGCACTGTACTAAGCGCTTAATCCCCATCTCTCCCCAGGCCAGTGTCAGACCCCCACGCCCGACCCAGCCACTGCCCAATCTCTTGGGGACAGTAGGTAGGGCGGATAAAGTCCCTTGCTTCGGTGTCCCCTCTCCTCCCACCCCTGCTTTCCTCAGCTTTCAGGGCCCTCCAGACTTATAATAATAATAATAGTAATCGTGGTATTTGTTAAATGCTTACTATCCCTCCGCACATCCGCCAAGCTCGCTCTCTTCCTCCCTTCAAGGCCCTACTGAGAGCTCACCTCCTCCAGGAGGCCTTCCCACACTGAGCCCCCTCCTCCCCCTCCCCATCTCCCCCGCCTTACCTCCTTCCCCTCCCCACAGCACCTGTATATATGTTTGTACGTATTTATTACTCTAATTTGTACAGATCTATTCTATTTATTTTATTTTGTTAATATGTTTTGTTTTGTTCTCTGCCTCCCCCTTCTAGATTGTGAGCCCACTGTAGGGTAGGGACCGTCTCTATATGTTGCCAACTTGTACTTCCCAAGCGCTTAGTCCAGTACTCTGCACGCAGTAAGCGCTCAATAAATTGAATGAATGAATGATTACTATGTGCCCTGGAGCATTCTAAGCGCTGGGGTAGATATAAGATGATCAGGTTGGACACTGTCCTGTCCCACATGGGGCTCCCAGCCTTCAACCCCATTTTACAGATGTGGTAACCAAGGCCCAGAGAAGGGAAGTGACTTGCCCGAGTTTCTCAAAGCAGACGTGGCAGAGCCGGAATTAGAACCCACATCCTCCAACTTCCAGGCCCATGCTTTTTCCACTAGGCCGTGCTGCTTCTCCCCGCTCCCCAGGATCTCTGGCAGAATGGAGCATTTTCGGCAGAGGGGTTGGTGGGTTGCCCGTCCCCCCCATCTCTCCCCAGACCAGTGTCAGACCCCCACACTCCCGCCCCGGGCACTGCCCAATCCCTTGGGGGCAGTGGGTAAAGCGGATACAGTTCCTTGCCCCCAGGGCTCTCTTTCCTCCCACCTCCGCTTCCCTCAGCTTCCAGGGCCCTCCAGACTTCTCCCTACCCTATCCGTCCTTGGCTTCCCTCTCTTCTCCAGGGGCAGAGGGAGAGTCGGGCCCAAATGGCCCCAGATGTGACCCTGGGCACTCCCCCCGCCTTCCCCACCGACCGGCTCCCAGCTGGTGCCCTGGGAACAGCCGAGCCCCCGCCCCTCTCTCCCAGCAGGGCCCGACTTAATGGGTAGCAGTCCCCACGGAGAGCCCGTCCGCTTCTCCCCAGGCCCCGGCGCAAACCTGCCCCATCAGCAGCGTGGGCGACCCCCACCCTGGAGCCTGGACTTGGCGAACCAGAAAAGGGAGGCTCACTGCCAGGTGGAGCGCCAGCATCGTGTGCCAACCTGCCCCGCGCTTAAGCTCCGGCCACAGGTGAGCCAGTTCGGGGGGACCAGCACGAGGCTGGGGGAGGGTGCAGATGCCACCCTTAGGAGCCGGGCCCACCTCGTCCGGCAGAATCCCGAAGAGCCCCCAGCCTCCAACGCTTGGAGCCAGTGGGCTGTCCTGGCCGGGATGGGACACCCAGGCACCCCCCGCTCCCCGGACAGGGAGGGTGTCGGGCCTGGTACCTAAACCAAGCCAGAGAGGACCAGCGAGTCAGCGGGCAGGACCTCAAAGCCGGTGGGCATGATTTCTCCTACCTCAGGGTGCCCTCTCTCCATCCCCTCATGCCCGACACCCTGATCTGGTCTCCCCTGGTACGCCCATCGTGGGTACAGGTTGGGAGGAAACCGAACCCTCTTCTCCCATCATTACCGTCGCCCTCGGCCCAGCCCCTCCCTGCGCCCCTGGCAACAAGGGGTGGTGGCGGTGGCATCGGTCTGGGGTCGGCGCCCCTTGACCCCAGCCCAGCCCGTGGAGCGAAGAAGAGCCGGTGAGTCACACTTTGAAGCTGACGTGGGAACCGCTGCAGCAACTTTTCCCTGGGGTAGGGCTGGGGCCTCAGCCCCTCGCGCTCCCACTAACCCGCCGGGCAGAGAGGGGCTGCACCAGGCGCTGGGCAAGAGGGCTGGAGTCAGGACGCCGGGGTCTCCACCCCTGCTCGGTTCCCCTTCCCCGCCCTCCGTGGACCTGCCTCTGCAGAGGGGAGGAGAGAGAGGCTGTCCCCAGGATTTAACCCTGTCCCTGCAAAGATGGAGACGGCATGGCTCGGCCAACCCCCGCGACCACTGCACCCCCTCCCCGACGGGCCCCGTGCGATGTAGGCCTCGCCCTCCGGATCGGAGGGGACCGGAGACCCCGAGGGCAACCGCTGCCACGGTGGGCGAGATGTCTAGCCCGGAGCGGTGGGCATCAGTGAGTGGGATGCCGCCGCTGCTTCCCAGCTCCCGGAGGGAGGGCGGGGGAAGAGGGAACACACTGTCCACCCACGCCGGACGCTCGCTTTGGTCCACGCCACCACCCCCCGGCCACCACTCACCCACTGTAGCCAGCTTGGAACTCCGGGCTCCTCTTGCCACCCGACATCGATCCGGGGGGGGAGGGAGGGTGGGCGGGCACGGCCCTGGGGACCAAGCATCCCCCACCCCCTTCTCCCTCCTGGCCCGCCTCACCCTCATAAGCGGCGTGGCTCAGCGGCAGGAACCCAAGCTGGGGAGTCAGAGGTCGCGGGTTCTAATCCCGGCTCCGCCGCTTGGCAGCTGTGTGACCTGGGGCAAGTCACTTCGCTTCTCTGGGCCTCAGTTCCCTCATCTGGAAAATGGGGATGAAGACTGGGAGCCCCACGTGGGACAACCTCATCACCTTGTATCCCCCCCAGCGCTTAGAATAGTGCTCTGCACGTAGTAAGCACTTAACAAATGAGATGATGATGATGATGATGATTATTATAAGCTTTTAGACTGTGAGCCCACCTTTTAGACTTTGAGCCCACTATTGGGTAGGGACCGTCTCTATATGTTGCCAACTTGTACTTCCCAAGCGCTTAGTACAGTGCTCTGCACACAGTAAGCACTCAATAAATACGATTGATGATGATGATGATAAGCTTCGCCTTGGGGATGGTGCCGGGCAGAGGGGCGGGACAGGGGACAGGAGGGAGACGTAGCGTGGCCGAGTGGCTAGAGCCCGGGCCTGGGAGTTGGAAAGACCTGGGTTCTAATCCAGCTCTGCCACTTGCCTGCTGTGTGACCTGGGGCAAGTCGCTTCATTTCTCTGTGCCTCAGTTCCCTCACCTGTAAAATGGGGATTAAAGCTGTGAGCCCCATGAGCGACAGGGCCTTGCTTGTATCCCCACAGCGCTTACTTCAGTGCTTAGCACATCATGAGCAGTTAAGGAATACCACGATTATTACTATTACCCCCGCTGTCCCCTCTCTGGCACGTCGAGCCTCCTGCTAGCCTCAAGGGCCGACTGTTCACGGTAACCACCTGGCAGTGACCGGCCCCTTGGAAATATTCGTTCGTTCATTGCCGCTCACCTCCTCACTGGGCCTCGTCCTCACCCATCCCGCCGTCGACCCCCGGCCCACGTCCTTCCCCCGGCCCGGAATGCCCTCCCTCCGCCCATCCGCCAAGCTCGCTCTCTTCCTCCCTTCAAATCCCTACTGAGAGCTCACCTCCTCCAGGAGGCCTTCCCACACTGAGCCCCCTTTTTCCTCTCCTCCTCCCCATCCGCCCTACCTCCTTCCCCTCCCCACAGCACTTATATTTGTACAGATTTATTACTCTATTTACTTTCCAAATTTGCTATTCTATTTATTTTGTTAATGATGTGCATATAGCTTTAATTCTATTTGTTCTGACAATTTTGACACCTGTCTACTTGTTTTGTTGTCTGTCTCCCCCTTCTAGACTGTGAGCCCGTTGTTGGGTACGGACCGTATCTAAATGTTGCCGACTTGTACTTCCCAAAGCACTTAGTACAGTGCCCTGCACACAGTAAGCGCTCAATAAATTTTGAATGAATTCATTCAGTCATATTTACTGAGCGCTTCCTATGTGCAGGACACGGTACTAAGAACTTGGGACAGGACAATATAACAATAAACAAACACATTCCCTGCCCGCAGCAAGCTTACAGTCTAGCGGGATGTTCTCTGGGGGCCACAGGACTTGGTCTGTCTGGCAATCGCCGGGCTCCCCTTTTATAGAGAAGCAGCGTGACTTAGTGGAAAGAGCCCGGGCCTGGGATTCAGAGGTTGTGGGTCCCAATCCCGGCTCCGCCACTTGTCTGCTGTGTGACCTTGGGCAAGCCATTTCACTTCTCTGTGCCTCAGTTACCTCATCTGGAAAATGGGGATTAAGACTGTGAGCCCCACGTGGGACAACCTGATTACCTTGTATCTACCCCAGTGATTAGAACGGTGCTTGGCACATAGTAAGTGCTTAAAACTCCCCTCCTCAAAAATCTCCAGTGGCTACCAATCAACCTACGCATCAGGCAGAAACTCCTCACCCTGGGCTTCCAGGCTGTCCATCCATCCCCTCGCCCCCTCCTACCTCCCCTCCCTTCTGTCCTTCTCCAGTCCAGCCCGCACCCTCCGCTCCTCTGCCTCTAATCTCCTCACCGTACCTCGTTCTCGCCCGTCCCGCCATCAACCCCCGGCCCACGTCATCCCCCGGGCCCGGAATGCCCCCAATCCCTCTACACATCTGCCAAGCTCGCTCTCTTCCTCCCTTCAAGGCCCTAATGAGAGCTCACCTCCTCCAGGAGGCCTTCCCACACTGAGCCCCCTCGTTCCTCTCCCCCTACTCCCCCTCCCCTCGGCCCTACCTCCTTCCCCTCCCCACAGCACCTGTATATATGTATGTACATATTTATTACTCTGTTTATTTTACTTGTACATGTTTACTCTATTTTATTTTGTTAATATGTTTTGTTTTGTTGTCTGTCTCCCCCTTCTAATAATAATAATAATGGCATTTATTAAGCGCTTACTATGTGTAAAGCACTGTTCTAGGCGCTGGGGAGGTTACAGGGTGATCAGGTTGTCCCCCGGGGGGCTCACAGTCTCAATCCCCATTTTACAGATGAGGGAACTGAGGCACAGAGAAGTTAAGTGGCTTGCCCAAAGTCACCCAGCTGACAACTGGCACAGCCGGGATATAACTGTGGTATTTGTTATGTGCTTACTATGTGCCAGGTACTGTACTATGCGCTGCGGTGGATACAAGAAAATCGGGCTGGACACAAGTCCCTGTCCCAGTCTCAATCCCCATTTTACAGATGAGGTTAAACTGAGGCCCGGAGAAGTGAAGTGACTGGCCAAGGGGCAGAGCTGGGATTAGAACCCAGGTTTTCCCAGGCCCGTGCTCTACCCACTAAGCCACACTGTTTCTCATCGGGGCCATTAATGGGCAACAGGACCAATCAGCGGTCTCTTCCCTCACCTACCCACCGCGGGCTCTAGGAAAAACACCGAGCATCACAGGGATCAAGCGTCAGTTATTTTATTTTACCTGTACATATCTATTCTATTTATTTTATTTTGTTGCATGTTTGGTTTCGTTCTCTGTCTCCCCCTTTTAGACTGTGAGCCCACTGTTGGGGAGGGACTGTCTCTATAGGTTGCCAACTTGTAGTTCCCAAGCGCTTAGTCCAGTGCTCTGCACACAGTAAGCGCTCAACAAATACGATTGAATGAATGAATGAATACTATAATTACTATTATTATAATAATAATAGAGAAGCAGCACAGCTCAGTGGAAAGAGCACAGGCTTTGGAGTCCGAGGTCATGGGTTTGAATCCCGACTCTGCCACATGTCTGCTGTGTGACCTTGGGCAAGTCACTTCACTTCTCTGAGCCTCAGTTACCTCATCTTTAAAGTGGGGATGAAGACTGTGAACCCCACGTGGGACAACTTGATCACCTTGTATCCCCCCCAGTGCTGAGAACAGTGCTCTGCACATAGTAAGCGCTTAATAAATGCCATCATTATTATTATTATAATGGGAACCCGCTGCCCGGGGACAACAAGGGGTAGCAGTCCCCTCCCTACCCTCTGGTGCCCCGGTGCCTTCTAGGGGTCCTTTACTGAGTATTTTGTGGAGGTGGCCACCTGGGAAGCGGAGATCCGCAGAGTTCGGTCGAGCCCCCCGAACGTTGCCCGGGGAGCGGGGGGTGGCTCGAGAACAGCCTTGACCCCAGCCCCCCGATGACTGGCGATCCAAGCCGTCCCACCTGAGCCATGCCCTCCCCCGCTGGCCCTCATTCCTTCATTCATTCCTAGCGCTTAGAACAGGGCTTTGAAGCAGCGTGGCTCAGTGGAAGGAGCACAGGTGAAACAGCCCGGGCTTTTGAGTCAGAGGTCATGGGTTCAAATCCCGGCTCCACCACGTGTCAGCCGTGTGACTTTGGGCATGTCACCTCACTTCTCTGTGCCTCAGTTACCTCATCTGTAAAATGGGGATTAAGACTGTGAGCCCCATGTGGGACCTCGTTCTCGCCTGTCCCGCCATCGACCCCCGGCCCACGTCCTCCCCCGGGCCTGGAATGCCCCCAATCCCTCTGCCCACCCGCCAAGCTCGCTCTCTTCCTCCCTTCAAGGCCCTACTGAGAGCTCACCTCCTCCAGGAGGCCTTCCCACACTGAGCCCCTTCCTTCCTCTCCCCCTCGTCCCCGTCTCCATCCCCCCATCTTACCTCCTTCCCTTCCCCACAGCACCGTATATATGTTTGTACATATTTATTACTCTATTTATTTTACTTGTACATATCTATTCTATTTATTTTATTTTGTTAGTATGTTTGGTTTTGTTCTCTGTCTCCCCCTTTTAGACTGTGAGCCCACTGTTGGGTAGGGACTGTCTCTAGATGTTGCCAATTTGTACTTCCCAAGCGCTTAGTACAGTGCTCTGCACACAGTAAGCGCTCAATAAATACGATTGATGATGATGATGGGGGGACAGGCAACTCGCCAGCCCCTCTGCCGAAAATGCCCCGTTCTGCCAGAGATCTTGGGGAGCAGGAGGTGGTCCCTGCTACACACCCTGACCTCCCCTTCTAGACCGTGAGCCCACTGTTGGGTAGGGACTGTCTCTATATGTTGCCAACTTGTACTTCCCAAGCGCTTAGTACAGTGCTCTGCACACAGTAAGCGCTCAATAAATACGATTGATGATGATTGAGGATGACAACCTGATGACCTTGTATCTCCCCCAGTGCTTAGAACAGTGCTTTGCACGTAGTAAGCGCTTAATAAATGCCATTATTATTAATAAGTGCCATCATTATTATTATTCATTCATTCAATCGTATTTACTGAGCGCTTACTGCGTGCGGAGCACCGCACTAAATGCTCAGAAAGCACAATTCGGCAACAGAGACGATCCCTACCCAACAACGGGCTCACAGTCTAGAAGAATGGCCCTCCGGCCCTCCTCGTGACCAGTTTTACTTCGGCTCAAATCGGCGCCCCCTCCCCACACCCGCCTTGGTCCAACTGCTGGTCAGAGAAGCGGCGTGGCTCAGTGGGAAGAGCACGGGCTTTGGAGTCAGAGGTCACGGGTTCGAATCCCGGCTCCGCCACATGTCTGCTGGGTGACCTTGGGCAAGTCACTTCACTTCTCGGAGCCTCAGTGACCTCATCTGTAAAATGGGGATGAAGACTGTGAGCCCCACGTGGGACAACCTGATCACCTTGTATCCCCCCCAGCGCTTAGAACAGTGCTTTGCACATAGTAAGCGCTCAATAAATACGACAATGAATGAATGAATGGTCCAACACAGGCTGCCCCGGGCCTGGCCATTGGGGCGTCTGAAGCCCACCCGGCCGCTTCGCCCAACGACGGACCTCCCGCTCCACCCTCTCCTACGTTTGACTGCATTCCCCTGCCCCACTGGGAGAGGAAACGGGCTTTAACAGCAACGAGGGGGATTTAGGTGAAACTAAAAGTCCTCTGTCCCTGACTGTGGGGGCTGAGAGATATGGACCCGAAGAGGTTGGCCTATCTTGCATGGGGGGAAGGAGGTGGGGGGTGGCAGAGATGACCTCCCAGGGCGGCTCGGCCGGTCCTGGCGTGGGAGCGGGCAACTTCAATCAATCGTATTTATTGAGCGCTTACTGTGTGCAGAGCACTGTACTAAGCGCTCGGGAAGTCCAAGTTGGCAACATATAGCGACAGTCCCTACCCAACAGTGGGCTCACAGTCTAAAGGAGCCCAGAGTCAAACGCCCTGATGAGCTGCCCTCTCTGCAGCCCACTGCCAGGCCGGTGCCTGTTACCTTGGGAACAGACGGAGCCCCGGAAGGAAGGGGATGGCACAGGCTGCAGTTTTCCCAGGCGGGATGGGAAGAAAACTCCCCCCAAATCCCTCCCCTCACACACGCCCCCGACCCCCAGCAAGGGACGGGCAAGTGTTCCTGTTTGGTTGTTGCCGGGACTGCCAGAGGGCTGGGAGCCACCCCCAAGGCAAGCTTGGCTAACCTCTGGGCTGCCGGGACTAAAGCCCAGCCCGCACCCTCCGCTCCTCTGCCTCTAATCTCCTCACCGTGCCTCGTTCTCGCCCGTCCCGCCATCGACCCCCGGCCCACGTCCTTCCCCTGGCCTGGAATGCCGTGCCTCCACACATCCGCCAAGCTAGCTCTCTTCCTCCCTTCAAAGCCCTACTGAGAGCTCACCTCCTCCGGGAGGCCTTCCCGGACTGAGCCCCCTTTTTCCTCTCCTCCTCCCCATCCGCCCTACCTCCTTCCCCTCCCCACAGCACTTGTATATATTTGTACTCTATTTATTTTACCTGTACATATTTACTATTCTATTTATTTTGATAATGATGTGCGTTTAGCTTTAATTCTATTTGTTCTGACGACTTGACGCCTGTCCACATGCTTTGTTTTGTTGTCTGTCTCCCTCTTCTAGGCTGTGGGCCCGTTGTTGGGGAGGGACCGTCTCTATCTGTTGCCGACTTGTACTTCCCAAGCGCTTAGTACAGTGCTCGGCACACAGTAAGCGCTCAATAAATACGACTGAATGAACGAATGAATTCTCAGCTACGTGCAGGACTCCACCAGGGCCCAGGTTGCCGGGCCTCTCCAGAAAGTCCCCGTGGGGTCTGAGATGCCTTACCTCACTCTCCCACTCAAGGGGCGCAGGGAGTGTGTCTGCTTATTGTACTGTACTCTCCCAAGCGCTTAGTACAGTGCTCTGCACACAGGAAGCGCTCAATAAATACGATTCAATGAATGAATGAATGGCTGGGTAGTCCTTCCTGGGGCTCCCCCAAATCCCTGCTGCTGCAGTTGAAGCCTCCATCATAGCATGGCCTAGCGGGTAGAGCCCGGGCCTTCGAGTCAGAAGGATCCGGGTTCTAAATCCGGCTTCGCCAGCCATCTGCTTTGTGACCTTGGACAGGTCACTTCTCTGGGCCTCAGTTTCTCACCTAGAAAATGGGATTAAGACTGTGAGACCCACGTGGGACAGGGACTATGTCCAGCTCGATTTGCTTGGCTCCAACCCAGTGCTTAATACAGTGCCTGGCACACAGTAAGCACTCAGCAAATATCACAATTATCATTATTATTATTACGTGCACCAATCTCCAGGACTTATGTACCTTGCCCTTCTGCGTCAACCACGTTCTTGGATCTGTCCCCTTTAAGCACTTGCTGTTCACCCCACCCTCAGCCCCACAACACTTAAGTCCATAGCCCTGATTTATTTTAATGTCTCTCTACCCTCTAGACTGTAAGTTGTGGTCAGGGAACGTGTTTGCCCACTGTTGTACTGTAATAATCATCATCATCAATCGTATTTATTGAGCGCTTACTGTGTGCAGAGCACTGTACTAAGCGCTTGGGAAGTACAAATTGGCAACATCTACAGACAGTCCCTACCCAACAGTGGGCTCACAGTCGAAAAGGGGGAGACAGAGAACAAAACCAAACATACTAACAAAATAAAATAAATAATAATAATGATGATGATGGTATTTGTGAAGCGCTTACTATGTGCCAAGTGCTGTTCTAAGCACCAGGGTAGATACGAGTTAATCAAGGTGGACACAGTCCATGACCTACGTGGGGCTCACCCTCTTAATCCCCATTTTACAGAAGAGGTCACCGGCCCAGAGAAATGAAACGATCTGCCCAAGCAGACAAATGGCAGAGGCAGGATTAGAATCCATGACCTTCTGACTCCCAGGCTCGAGCTCTATTGATGGACTGATTTAAAGCCTCCCTCAGCACTTCTGCGTCTGTGGTATTCAACTGTTCATTCGATTACTTTGATTATTTCATTTAAAGTCAGTCGGTCTCCCCTGGTAGAGTCTAATTACCCTCTGGGCAGGGAACATGACATTTCCTCTACACTGTAAGCTTGCTGTGGGCAGGGACTGTGTCTGTTATAGAGCTGTGTTGTACTCACCCAAGTGCTTAGTTCAGGGCTCTGCACCCAATAGGCGCTAAATAAATAAGATTGATTCATTTGTTTCGCACTTCCTAAGCAGTGTGGACTCCTGACTGTGTTCTATCCTCTATCAGGATACTCTCTATCAGCCCTGGGAGTCAGAAGGTTCTCATCCCGGCTCCACCACGAGTCTGCCGTGTGACCCTGGGCAAGTCACCTCACTTCTCTGTGCCTCAGTTTCCCCCCTCTACAAAATGGGGATTGAGACTGTGAGCCCCCTTTTAGACTGTGAGCCCACTGTTGGGTAGGGACTGTCTCTATATGTTGCCAACTTGTACTTCCCAAGCGCTTAGTACAGTGCTCTGCACATAGTAAGCGCTCAATAAATACGATTGATGATGATGATGACAGGGGCTGTGTCCCACCTGATGACCCTGCAGCTACCCCAGCAATTAGAACGGTGCCCGGCACATAGCAAGCGCTTAACAAATGCCACTTAAAAAAAAAAAAGTGAGCACTCAGTACACTGCAGGGAGCCCGGCGTGTTGTACTCAAAACTCCCGTGACTACTGTCCTGACCCCCTGAGAGTCCGACCGCACCCTGCTTAGTCAAGGAAGGCAGCGGCCGGCGACAGGGAAGGGATCAAAGTGTGCCCGTCCACTGGCCCCTGCTCTCCCTCCTCCCCCGCGGCCTGGAAAGCCGGAACAGCCAAGGAGAGGGACAGCAACGGGGCCCGGAGGGACCACTTTTCCGGAAGCAGCGTGGCCTAATGGATAGACCAACAGCCTGGGAGTCAGAAGGTCACGGGTTCCAATCCCAGCTCCGTCGCTTTCCTGCTATCTGACCTCGGGCAAGTCACTTCACTTCCCTGTGCCTCGGTTACCTCATCTGTAAAATGGGGATTGAGACGGTGAGTCCCATGCGGGACATGGGACTGTGTCCAACCCCATTTGCTTGGAGTTCAGCACCTGGCGTATAGTAAGGCCTTAACAAACACCATCGATCGTATTTATTGAGCGCTTACTGTGTGCAGAGCACTGTACTAAGCGCTTGGGAAGTATAAGTTGGCAACATAGAGAGACAGTCCCTACCCAACAGTGGGCTCACAGTCTAGGAGAGGGCCGAGACAATGGGAGAAAGAAAAAGACCATGATTATTATTATTATTATCTGCAAAAAATGGAGATTTAATCCCTGCTCTCTCTCCTACTTGACTGCGAGCCCCATGTGGGACAGGGACTGCACTGGCCTGATTAGCCCTACTGAGAGCTCACCTCCTCCAGGAGGCCTTCCCAGACTGAGCCCCCTTTTCCCTCTCCTCCTCCCCATCCCCCCGCCCTACCTCCTTCCCTCCCCACAGCACTTATATTTGTACAGACTTATTACTCCATTTATTTTACTTGTCCATATTTGCTATTCTATTTACTTTGTTAATGATGTGCCTATAGCTTTAATTCTATTTGTTCTGACGATTCTGACACCTGTCTACATGTTGTTTTGTTGTCTGTGAGCCCACTGTTGGGTAGGGACTGTCTCTATATGTTGCCGACTTGTACTTCCCAAGCACTTAGTACAGTGCTCTGCACACAGTAAGCGCTCAATAAATACGATTGATTGATTGATTGATTGTCTGTCTCCCCCTTCTAGACTGTGAGCCGGTTGTTGGGTAGGGACCGTCTCTATATGTTGCCGACTTGTACTTCCCAAGCGCTTAGTCCAGTGCTCTGCACACAGTAAGCGCTCAATAAATACGACTGAATGATTGATTACCCACCCCTCCTTCAAAGCCTTATTGAAAGCACATCTCCTCCAACAGGCCTTCCCTGATTAAGCCCTCCTTTCCTCTTCTTCCACTCCCTTCTGCATCATCCTGACCTGCTTCCTTTATTCATTAGGGGGGATCGAGCCCCACATCCCCCACAACACTTACGTAAACATCAGTAATTATTTATTTAAAGTCCGTCTCCTCCTCTAGACTGCAAGTTTCTTGTGGGCAGGGACTGTGTCTGTGATAGTTATACTGTATTTTCCCAAGCGCTTGGCACAACGCCCTGAACACGGTAAGTTTTCAATTCACTCATTCATTCAATCAATCGTATTTATTGGGCGCTTACTGGGTGCAGAAGGCTGTACTAAGCACAATACGGCAACCAAGAGGACAATGCCCTGAACACGGTAAGTTTTCAATTCACTCATTCATTCAATCGTATTTATTGAGCGCTTACTGGGTGCAGAAGGCTGTACTAAGCACAGTACGGCAACCAAGAGTGACAATCCCTACCCACAGCGAGCTCACAGTCTAGAGGTGGGGAGACAGACATCAGTACAAATAAACAGACATGGCTATAAATAAATAAAATTACAGATATATACATAAGTGCTCTGGGGTGCACTTGTTAGTATGTTTGGTTTTGTTCTCTGTCTCCCCATTTTAGACTGTGAGCCCACTGTTGGGTAGGGACTGTCTCTATATGTTGCCATCTTGTACTTCCCAAGCGCTTAGTACAGTGCTCTGCACATAGTAAGCGCTCAATAAATACGACTGATGATGATGATGATGATGATGAAGAGCAAAGGGAGCACGTCAGGACGACGCAGAAGGGGGTGGGAGATGAGGAAAAGTTGGTCAATAAAAACGACTGACCAACTTGTATCGCTCCCAGCGCTTGGAATGGTGCTTGACACATAGTATGGACTTAACGGATACCACACAAAAAATGGGACAGGGCAACTGGGAATTGGGGAGGTCGGGAAGAAATGAACTGGAGAGCAATGAGGTGGTCCAGGAGGCAGGGGGGAGGAGGGGGGCAGCGTGGCTTAGTGGAAGGAGCCCGGGCTTGGGAGTCAGAGGTTATGGGTTCTAATTCCGGCTCCACCGCTTATCAGCTGTGCGATTTTGGACAAGTCACTTCACTTCTCTGCGCCTCAGTTACCTCAACTGTATTTTATTTTGTTAGTGTGTTTGGTTTTGTGCTCTGTCTCCCCCTTTTAGACTGTGAGCCCACTGCTGGGTAGGGACTGTCTCTATATGTTACCAACTTGTACTTCCCAAGCGCTTAGTACAGTGCTCTGCACACAGTATGCGCTCAATAAATACGATTGATGATGATGATAAAATGAGGACTAAGACTGTGAGCCCCACGTGGGACAACCTGATTCCCTTGTATCTACCCCAGAGCTTAGAACAGTGCTTGGCACACAGTAAGCGCTTAACAAATACTGTAATTATTAATAATAATAGGAATGGCATTTATTAAGCGCGTACTATGTGCAAAGCATTGTTCTAAGCGCTGGGGAGGTTACAAGGTGATCAAGTTGTCCCACGGGGGGCTCACAGTCTTAATCCCCCATTTTCCAGATGAGGTAATGGAGGCGCAGAGAAGTGAAGTGACTTGCCCAAAGCCACACGGCTGACAATTGGGGGAGTCGGGATTTGAACCCATGACCTCTGACTCCAAAGCCCGGGCTCTTGCCACTGAGCCACGCTGCTTCTTATTATTAACTCCCTCCACTGAGGTGGTCTAATGCAGGGACCACCTAGGCGCCTTCCCCTCTCCTCTCCTCCAAGATCTGAGTTCCCAGGCAGAGGGAACTCCGGGAATGCCACATACTTCTCCACCACACAGGGACCGGCTCCTCACTGGCCCTTTCATGGCAACGGGAATTGGGCAGCCGGGCCTAGTGGGAACAGGCCAGCCCTGGGGGACGAGGGGCTTGGGTTCCAATTCCGGCTCTACCATTTCATCATCATCAATCGTATTTATTGAGCGCTGTGTGCAGAGCACTGTACTAAGCGCTTGGGAAGTACAAGTTGGCAACATATAGAGACAGTCCCTACCCAACAGTGGGCTCACAGTCTAGAAGCGTCTCATTGTCCATCCCTTCCCATTTGCTTGCCGTATGACCTTAGGCCGGTCGCTAAACTTCTCTGGACCTCAGTTTTCTGACCTGTAAAATGGGAATTAAAGGCCTGGTCTCCCGTGTCTTAGACTGTGAGTCCCAGGTGGGGCAGGGACTGTATATCAGCTGCTTATTGGTATCTATCCCAGCGCTTAATATGGTGCTTGGGGCATAGTATAAGCACTTAATACCACTGTTATAATAAATAATAATTCCAACCAGTCCCCACAGCCCTGTTTGGTAGGAGAAGCTCTTGAGGAGACCCTTAACTCTGTCCCCAAACTGAGAGCCAGTGAAGGATGAGGAGGGGGTCGGGGGGATATGGAGAATCAATCAATCAATCGTATTTATTGAGCGCTTACTGTGCGCAGAGCACTGTACTAAGCGCTTGGGAACTACAAGTTGGCAACATATAGAGACAGTCCCTACCCAACAGTGGGTTCACAGTCTAAAAGAGAAGCAGCGTGGCTCAGTGGAAAGACCATGGGCTTTGGAGTCAGAGGTCATGGGTTCAAATCCCGGCTCCACCAACTGTCAGCTGTGTGACTTTGGGCAAGTCACTTCACTTCTCTGGGCCTCACTCACCTCATCTGTAAAATGGGGATTAAAACTGTGAGCCCCCCATTGGACAACCTGATCACCTTGTAACTTCCCCAGCGCTTAGAACAGTGCTTTGCACATAGTAAGCGCTTAACAAATACCATTATTATTATTATTATATGTCCAGGTCTTGGCCTGCCTCAAAATAATAGTAATAAAATAAAAATAAGAGCTTATTGTTAGGAGCTTATTACGGGCCAGGCACTGTTCTAAGCGCTGGACTAGATACGAGCTCATCAGGTTGGACCTAATCCTTGTCCCACGTGGGGCTCACAATCTTAATCCCTATTTTACAGATGAGGTAACTAAGGCCCAGAGAAGTGAAGTGACTTGCCCACGGTCACACAGCAGACAAGTGGCAGAGCCGGGATTAGAACCCAGGTCCTTCTGACTTCCAAGCCCGGGCTCTCTCCACCAGGCCACGCTGCTTCTCTGGCTGCTCCTTGTAGCCCCGGCCCCATCGGATCAGTGCGTCGGGGAAGAGACCGACAAGTGGTTTGAAGGGAGGGGGGAGAAAAATATTATGGTATTTGTTAAGCATTTACTATATGCCAGACGCTGTACTAAGTGTTAGGGGGAGAAACCCCATGGTAAAAGGGAGAAGGAGACCCTTCTCTCTCTCCTCCTTCCTTCACAGTGGTTTAACTGCGGGGAGAAGGGGGTAATGAGAGAAGCAGAGTGGCCAAGTGAATAGAGCACAGGCCTGGAAGCCACAAGGACCTGGGTTCTAATTCCGACTCCACCATGTTCATTCAATCATTCAATTCATTCAATCGTATTTACTGAGCGCTTACTGTGTGCAGAGCACTGTACTAAGCGCTTGGGAAGTGCAAGTTGGCAACATACAAAGACGGTCCCTACCCAACAGCGGGCTCACAGTCTAGAAGGGGGAGGCAGACGACAAAACAAAACATATTAACAAAATAAAATAAACAGAATAAATATGTACAAGTAAAATAAATGGAGTAACAAATACGTACAAACATATATACAGGTGCTGTGGGGAGGGGGAGAGGAAGGAGGGGGCTCAGTCTGGGAAGGCTTTCCGGAGGAGGTGAGCTCTCAGAAGGGCTTTGAATGGAAGAAGAGAGCTCCATGTGTCTGCTGTGTGACCTTGGGCAAGTCACTTCACTCTGTACCTCAGTTACCTCATCTGGAAAATGGGGATCAAGACCGTGAGCCCCATGCGGGATGGGGACTGTGTGCACCCTGATAAGCTTGTATCTACCCCAGCTGTTAGAACAATTCCTGGCACATAGTAAACGCTCAACAAATACCATTAACAACAACAACGGGCAGCCAGCCCTTCTGAGCCCGGCTCCACACACGCGGTAATAATGATAATAATTATGGCATTTGTTAAGCACTTACTCTGTGCCGGGCACTGTACTAAGCGCCGGGCACCGTACTTGTCCCGATCACGAAGGGTGAGGTGCCAAGCTGCCCTTGCAGATTCCCATTAGATCCTGGGGCCCGGGTTGTGTCGCTTCCAGAGAATCATCATCATCATCAATCGTATTTATTGAGCGCTTACTGTGTGCAGAGCACTGTACTAAGCGCTTGGGAAGTACAAATTGGCAACAGAATCCCATCCCCATGGAGAGAGGCTGCTTTGTTTATATTCCTCGCACCCCATTTGTTAAAAAAAAAAGGCGTTACATGGGGAGCTGTTGGTATATAATGGGGTCCTCCGCCCTCCTGGTACAGGATGCCCTGGGGTAACAGGAACATAAAGTAACGTGGCTCAACGGAAAGAGCACGGGCATGGGAGCCAGAGGTCGTGGGTTCTAATCCCGGCTCCACCACTTGTCAGCTGGGTGACTTTGGGCAAGTCACTTCACTTCTCTGGGCCTCAGTTCCCTCATCTGTAAAATGGGGATGAAGACTGTGAGCCCCCCGTGGGACAACCTCATCACCTTGTAACCTCCCCAGCACTTAGAACAGTGCTTTGCACATAGAAAGCGCTTAATAAATGCCATCGTTATTATTATTATTACGGGCTTGGGAGCCAGAGGTTGTGGGTTCTAATCCCGGCTCCGCCACTTGTCAGCTGGATGACTTTGGGCAAGTCACTTCACTTCTCTGGGCCTCAGTTCCCTCATCTGTAAAATGGGGATGAATCAATCCTTCATATTTATTGAGTGCTTACTGTGTGCAGAGCACTGTACTAAGCGCTTGGGAAGCCCAAGTTGACAACATATAGAGACGGTCCCTACCCAACAGTGGGCTCACAGTCTAGAAGATGAAGACTGTGAGCCCCACGGGGGACAACCTGATGACCTTGTATCCCCCCATGAGTGCTTAGAACAGTGCTTGGCACCTAGTAAGTGCTTAGTAAATGCCATAAAAAGGGGGAAGGGGTTGGGCCTTGGGGGGAGCTGACTCTCAGGAATAAAAATAACAGGAAAATCCCCCTCCCGTCTCCCTCGGGGGGCCTGGGAGCGGTGGGAATACCCCGCCGGCTCCCTCCCGAGCATCCCGAGGACCTGCCTGCCTCTCTGGGAATTTCGAAACGTGGCGCGCACCGCCATCGGCCTGCAATCCCCCTTAGCATTTCTGATCAGAGGAAGCTCGGGGGTGGGGGTCCCAGGAGGGCGGGCCCCCCGCCCCTCTTTCTCCTCCTCCTCGCCGGGGGAGAAGAGAGAGGACCGTTCTCTTCTCCAGCGATGGGGGGGGGGGGGAGTGGGCTTCGTCGCCATGGAAACAGAAGGGGCTGGTCCAGTAATCATCAAACTGGGGCAGCGGAGCAGCGCTGGATGTGTTGTGGGGTTGGTGGGGGGCGCCCCCCGAGCCCCCCGACCCTGGCAGGCCCGGTTTTGTTGGCGGCCGGGATGGAGAGGGACCCCAGCAGCGCACATCTGGCTCCGTTTAGCGCAGACAACGAGGAGAAGTGCCCCCCAGCCCCGGGCCGGGGGCGAGCGGGCAGCCGCCCGGGATTGCAACACTTTCCCATCCGGCCGGCCCTACAGCCTGGAAGCCATCCCGCAGGAGGAGGCGGGCAGCTCCCGCGGCCTGCTTTCTCCCAAGGGGCCCGGCCCGCCCCATCCTTCCTCAGACCCCAGACCGCTCATCACCTCTCCAGGAGCGCGGAAAACCCGGGGACCCTCAAAACAGCCCCGGCAGGAGGGCGTGGGGGGAGCTCCGAGCTTGAACCAGGGGTGGGGGAGACGGGGAGAGGCACAGAGACAGAGGGACAGGACTGAACCAGGGTAGGGGGAGGGATGGGGGGTGGGTCTGAACCAAAGTGGGTGAGATAGAGGGCCAAACCAGAGAGAGGGAGGGGAGAAAAAGAGAGAGATCTGAACCAGGGGGAGGGGGAAAGAGAGGTCTGAAATAGGGTGGGGGGAGAGGGAGAGAAGTGGGGGGGGGTATGAATGGGGGAGACAGAGCCAGGGTGTGGGGGAGATGGGGGTCTGAACCAGAGTGAGGGGAGAGAGGTGTGAACCAGGGGGTGTGGGGAAAAGAGAGAGGGGGTCTCATCCAGGCTTGCAGGGGAGGGAGAGAGAGAGGTCGGGCCAAGGATGGGGGGTTGGAAGGGAGGTCGGATTCTGGGTAGGAGCGCCAGGGAGGTTTGAATCAGGGTCCAGGGAGAGACGGAGGTCTGAACCAGGGGTGGGGAGGGGGGGAGAGAGGGGTCTGGGTCCAGGGTAGGGGGAGAGAGAGCTCTGAACTGGGTGGGAAGAGAGGGAGGTCTGAACCGGGGTCGGGGGAGAGAGAGGGGGCTGAACCAGAGTGAGGGGGGGAGAGAGAGGTCGGAACCCGGCGGGGAGACAGATCT
Organism: Tachyglossus aculeatus; assembly: GCF_015852505.1. Classification (NCBI taxonomy): domain Eukaryota; kingdom Metazoa; phylum Chordata; class Mammalia; order Monotremata; family Tachyglossidae; genus Tachyglossus; species Tachyglossus aculeatus. The sequence continues at coordinate 20,547,234 of NW_024044828.1, forward strand.
GAACCAGGGTGGAGGGGAGTAAGACAGAGAGGTCTGAATGACGGTGGAGGAGAGTGAAGAAGTGAGAGAAGTGAAGGGTGAAGGAGAGAGAGACAACGGGGTGGGGGAACAGAAGTCTGAACCAGGGTGAGGGAGAGAGGGAAGTCTGAATCAGGGTGGGGGGGGGGAGAGAGAGGGGTCTGAGCCAGGGTGGGGGAGATAAAGAGGCCTAAACCAGGGTGGCAGAGAGAGAAAGAGAGAGAAAGAGAGAGCTGATCCAGGGTTGGGGAGAGAAAGAGGTCTGAACCAGGGTGGAGGAAAAGGAGAGAGAGGTCTGATTCACGGTGGGGGAGAAAGACAGAGGGAGAGAAACAGAGAGAGGTTTGAACCAAGGTCGGGGGAGAGAAGTCTGAACCGGGTGGGGGGGAGGAGAAAGAGAGAAAGAGAGAGAAAGAGAAAGAGAGACAGAGAGAGACCAGGGTGGGGGCGAGAGAGGTCTGAATCAGAGTAGGGAAGAGAGAGAGGTTTGAGCCAGGGGTGGGAAAAAGAGAGAGAAGTCTGAACCAGGGTTAGGAAGAGGTCTGAACCAGGGTGGGGGGGAAGGGGTTCTGATCCAGGGTTGGGGGAGAGAGGGGACTAAAACGGGGGGAGACAGAGAGGGGTCTGAACCATGGTTGGGAGAGAAAGAGAGGTCTGCACCAGAGTGAAGGGGAGAGAGCGGCTGAGCCAGCGTTGGGGGTGAAAGGTCTGAACTAAGGTGGGGGGGAAAACAGAGAAAAGGAGAAAAGTCTAAACCAGAGTGAAGGGGAGAGAGAGGTCTGAACTAGGGTGGGGGGAGAGAGAGAGGTCTGAACTAGGGTGGGGGAGAGAGAGGTCTGAACCACGGTGGGGGAGAGAGAGAGGTCTGAACTAGGGTGGGGGAGAGAGAGACAGGTCTGAACTAGGGTGGGGGAGAGAGAGAGAGAGGTCTGAACCAGGGTGGGGGAGAGAGAAAGAGGTCTGAACTAGGGTGGGGGAGAGAGAGAGGTCTGAACTAGGGTGGGGGAGAGAGAAAGAGGTCTGAACTAGGGTGGGGGAGAGAGAGAGAGAGGTCTGAACTAGGGTGGGAAAGAGAGAGAGGTCTGAACTAGGGTGGGGGAGAGAGAGGTCTGAACTAGGGTGGGGGAGAGAGAGAGAGGTCTGAACTAGGGTGGGGAAGAGAGAGAGAGGTCTGAACTAGGGTGGGGAAGAGAGAGAGAGGTCTGAACCAAGGTGAAAGGGGGAGAGGGAGAGAGAGAGAGAGAGAGAGAGAGAGAGAGAGAGAGAGAGAGAGAGAGAGGTCTGAATCAGGGTGGGGGAGAGAGAGAGGTCTGAATCAGGGTGGGGGGGAGAGAGAGGTCTGAATCAGGGTGGGGGAGAGAGAGAGGTCTGAATCAGGGTGGGGGAGAGACAGAGGTCTGAATCAGGGTGGGGGAGAGAGAGAGGTCTGAACTAGGGTGGGGGAGAGACAGAGGTCTGAACCAGGGTGGGGGAGAGAGACAGAGGTCTGAACTAGGGTGGGGCAGAGAGAGGTCTGAACCAAGGTGAAACGGGGAAAGGGAGAGGGAGAGGGAGAGGGAGAGGGAGAGGGAGAGGGAGAGGGAGAGGGAGAGGGAGAGAGAGAGAGAGAGAGAGAGAGAGAGAGAGAGAGGTCTGAATCAGGGTGGGGGAGAGAGAGAGAGAGAGGTCTGAACCAGGGTGGGGTAGAGACAGAGGTCTGAACCAGGGTGGGGGAGAGAGAGAGAGAGGTCTGAACCAGGGTGGGGTAGAGACAGAGGTCTGAACCAGGGTGGGGGAGAGAGAGAGAGGTCTGAACCAGGGTGGGGGGAGAGAGAGGTCTGAACCAAGGTGAAAGAGGGAGGGGGGGGAGGGAGGGAGAGAGGGAGAGAGAGAGGTCTGAACCAGGGTGGGGGAGAGAGAGAGGTCTGAACTAGGGTGGGGGAGAGAAAGAGGTCTGAATCAAGGTGAAGGAGGGAGAGAGAGAGAGAGAGAGAGAGAGAGAGAGAGAGAGAGAGAGAGAGAGAGAGAGAGAGAGATCTGAACTAGGGTGGTGGGAGAGAGAGAGAGAGAGATCTGAACCAGAATGGGGGAGAGAGAGGCCTGAACCAAGGTGAAAGGGAGAGGGGGAGAGCGAGGGAGGGAGGGGGAGAGGGGGAGAGACAGAGAGAGAGTTCTGAAGCAGGGTAGAGGGGAGAGAGTGATGTTTAAACCGGGGGGGGGGGGGGAGAGAGAAAGGCAGTGAGAGAGAGGTATGAACCTGGGTGGTGAGGAGAGAGAGAGAGGTAGGAACCAGGGTGGGGGAAAGCAAGAGGAAGACGGGTCTGAACCAGGGAAGCGGGGGGAGCATCTGAACCCGGGTGACGGGGAAGAGAAGTCCGAACCTGGGCTGGGGAGGGAGGACAGGAACCAGGAGAGTGGGGGGAGGCCCGGAACCGGGATGGGGGAAGGATCTGAACCAGGATGGGATGATGAGGGGAGAACCTGGACAAGGCCAGGGGGAGGAAGGAGGATCGGAACCAGGATGCGGGGTGGGGGAGCCGCGGGGAGGAATATCAACCAGGACGCGGGGGGCGGGGGGGCGGGGGGAGAATCTCAACCAGGATGGAAGGAGGATCTGAACCGGAACGTTGCGGGGAAGATCGGGAACGGGATGTGTAGAGGTAGGCTCCGAGCAGGAATAGACGGGAAGGTCTGAACGGGGGGCGGGGAGGAACGCCTGAACACGGACGGAGCGGGGAGGGCAAGGGAAGGTGATGAGTCGCAAATCCACTACTTCCCGGCCCTCGAACAATTTCTAAACCCCATCCCCTCCATCCTGCCCACAGTCCCCCCTCCGCTACTCCCACGGGATCTTACGGAGGCTGAAGACCCCTCCCGGAGGGGTTCGGAGGAGCCGAACAAGGCCCGGGGGGGAAAAAACAAAAACACCCTCGGAGGCCGGTGTCAATCACAATCAAATCGGGGGGTGGGGGGGAAGGGGAAGGGCTGGGGGGGGGGGGCTTCCCTAACGCAAGTTCAACTTTAAGGGCTGACAGTGGGGGAGGCCACAGCAAAACGCCTTCTCCCCCGCAAGGTCTCCCCCACGCTGTCGGAGGGTTGGCAACGGGGCGGCCGGCCTTCCTCTCCCGGGCGGGTCTCGGGGGGTCAATGGGTCGTATTTACTGAGCGCCTGCTGCGTGCGGGGCGCTGTACTAAGCGCCTAGCCGGGGATCCCGACCTCCCGGGGTTTTCCCCCCCGGCGGCTTGTCCCGCGCCCCCCACCCCGATGCCGGGCCACCGGGGGAGGTGGGGGCGGCCCTCCCTCCCTCCCTCCCTCCCTCCCGCCGGCGGCGGTCCCGCCTTTGTCCGTCCCGTCCCCGGCCGCGGGTCTGACAACTTCGGCGGCGGGCGGTTGTCACCTCGGGCCGGGGCGGCTCCCTCCCTCCCGGTTTCCCTCCCGGTTTCCCTCCTCCCGGTTTCCCTCCCTCTCTCCCCGTTTCCGTGCGACACCTGCTCCCGTCCCTTGTCCCCCGTCCCCCCCGGGGCGGTCCCCGCTCACCGGTGCGGGCCCGGCTGGAATCCGGCGGCTGGAGCCCCCCGGGGGCGCTCGATTCCCGGGCTCCACGCTGCTGCGTCAGCGCCGCCTCCTCCTCCTCCTCCTCCTCCTCCGGGGGGCCCCGGGAGGCCCGGGGAGGGTCGGGGCGGGGCGGGGCGGGGCGGTCCGGAGGGGCAGGGCTCCGCTCGCCGCTCCTCCGCTCGCGTTTCCCCCCCCCCAAACTCCCCGAGAGCGGAGCCCGCTGCTGCTGCTGCTCCTGCCGCCGCCGCCGCCGCCACCGCCGCTCCTCCTCCTCCTCCGCCGCCGCCGCCCTCCTTCCTGCTTCCTCGTCGTCGGCCAATGGGAGCGCGGCCCTCCGCCGGCTCCGCCAATCGGGGGCCCGCCCCGCGCGGGGCCCCGCCGGCCAATCCCGGGCCGCCGCTCCCCCCGAACCGCGGCCGGCCAATCGGGGGCCGCCCCCGCCGGCCGGACGGCCAATCCGGGGCCGCCCCCGCCGGCCCGGCCCGTCGCGGGGGGCAGCACGAGGCCCCCCGGGGGGGGAGGGGAGCCCGTCGAGGCCCGCGCCGCCGCCCCCCCCCCCAGCCTCCCCTGCAGAAGCTCGACCCCCCCCCCCCCCAGGAGGGGCGAGGATGCACGCATAGCCCAGGAGCCCCCCCACCCCTCCAATCAATCGTATTTATTGAGCGCTTACTGTGTGCAGAGCACTGGACTAACCCCCCCAAGACGGCCCCCCCCACGAGGAGGGGCGAGGATGCACGAATATCCCAGGACCCCCCACCTCTTCAATCAATCAATCAATCAATCGTATTTATTGAGCGCTTACTGTGTGCAGAGCACTGGACTAACCCCCCCAAAACGGCCCCCCCACCTCCCCTGCAGAAGCTCGACCCCCGCCCCCCGAGGAGGGGCGGGGATGCACGCATAGCCCAGGAGCCCCCCACCCCTGCAATCAATCAATCGTATCTATTGAGCGCTTACTGTGTGCAGAGCACTGTACTAACCCCCCCCAAAACGGCCCCCCCACCCACCTCCCCTGCAGAAGCTCCAACCCCCCCCCAGGAGGGGCGAGGATAAACGCATATCCCAGGAGCCCCCCACCCCAGCAATCAATCAATCAATCAATCAATCGTACTTATTGAGCGCTTACTATGTGCAGAGCACTGTACTAACCACCCCCCAAAACGGCCCCCCACCCACCTCCCCTGCAGAAGCTCCAACCTCCCCCCCACCGAGGAGGGGCGAGGATGCACGCATATCCCAGGAGCCCCCCACCCCTGCAATCAATCAATCAATCGTATCTATTGAGCGCTTACTATGTGCAGAGCACTGTACTAACCTCCCCCCAAAACGGCCCCCCCACCCACCTCCCCTGCAGAAGCTCGAACACCCACCCCCCCCCACGAGGAGGGGCGAGGATGCACGCATATCCCAGGAGCTCCCCACCCCTGCAATCAATCAATCAATCAATCGTACTTATTGAGCGCTTACTATGTGCAGAGCACTGTACTAACCCCTCGGGACCCCGCGCCCACCCTTCCCACTGCAGCCGGCGCCCCGAACCTTCCCGAGAAAAAGGAGGGCTTAGGGGGAGGATGGAAGCGACCCCCCATCCTGCAAAAAATCCCGAACCACCCCCTCCCACCCTTTATTTCAGGGCCCTCCCGCTCATCCATTCAGTCGTATTTACTGGGCGCCCGCCGTGCGCTGAGCGCTGCGCTAAGCGCTACTCCCATTTTAGCTTCCTTTCCAGTAGGAAGTGTGCTCTTCCCAAAGAAGAGCCATCACCGGCTGTTTTATTTTTAATTTCTACCCACGAGAGTCGGGGAGTGGTTAAGGCTGTGCAGACCTTGGCGAAAGGTCAGTGAGATATATTTTTGTTAGGCTGTACTGAGCGCTTGGGAAGCATATAGAGGCGGTCCCCACAGTGAGCCCACAGTTGGGAAGGGACTGTCTCTATATGTTGCCAATTGGTACTTCCCAAGCGCTTAGTCCAGTGCTCTGCACATAGTAAGCGCTCAATAAATACGATTGATGATGATGATATTTATTCTATTTATTTTATTCTGTTAATCTGTCTTGTTTTGTTCTCCCTCTCCCCCTTCTAGACGGTGAGCCCGCTGTTGGGTAGGGGCCGGCTCTAGATGTTGCCGACTTGGACTTCCCAAGCGCTTAGTACGGTGTTCCGCACACAGTAAGCGCTCAATAAATACGATTGAATGAGTGACTAGAAGGAAGAGGGGGTCTCCGCGCCCTCCCTTGTGCACCCCGATTTCCCCCTCGCCCTCCGCAGCAGGCCACGGGGACCGCAGGCGACTAAGCCGGGAGGGGCTGGGGGATTTGGGGGGTCGGGGAGGGGGATCTCCCTAAAATCCCAGGGCCGGGGGGCCTGTAGATGCCTCCAACCGGGCGACGGAAAAGTGTCACCCCGAAAAAGAGTCCGAGGAGGCGGGAGAGGGTCGCCCATCCCCGCCCTCGACGCCCCCGAGGCCCGACGGGCCTGTGAGCCCGTTGCGGGCAAGGACTGTCTCTCTTCATTGCTAAATTGGCCTTTGCCGGCGTTTAGTACGGTGTTCTGTAATCCCCATCTGTCAAATGGGGATTAAAAAATGTGATCCCCCTGTGGGACAACCTGATCACCTTGGAACATCCCCAGCGCTTAGAACAGTGCTTTGCACATAGTAAGCGCTTAATAAATGCCGTTATTATTATTATTCTGCACACAGTAAAGCGTTCAATAAATAGCACTGAGTGAATGAGACCCGAGTCCGACCGGGAGCCGGGTCGACCCGGCCTCGACTTCCCCCTCTCCTTTCTCTCCCCACCTTGGAACCGCCTCCCTCCTGGGAGGCCCCGGGGCGTGAAGGATAGAGCCCGGGCCTGGGAATCCGAAGGGCGTGGGTTCTAATTCCCGACTCCGCCAACGTGTCTGCCGTGTGACCTTGGGCAAGTCGCTTCACTTCTCCGGGCCTCGTCCGGAAACTGGGGATTAAGCTGGTGAGCCCCGTGGTCTTGACACCTGTCGACTTGTTGCGTTTTGCCGTCTGCCTCCCCCTTCTAGGCTGTGAGCCCCTTGTTGGGTAGGGACCGCCTCTATGCGTTGCCGATTTGCCCTTCCCAAGCGCTTAGTCCATCATCATCAATCGTATTTATTGAGCGTTTACTGTGTGCAGAGCACTGTACTAAGCGCTTAGTCCAGTGCCCTGCACCCAGCCGGCGCTCAATAAAGAGGATTGAATGAGTGAATCACCCTAGAGTTTAAAAACGGTGCTTGGCACATGATAAGCGCTCAACACCATCATTAGTATTATTTTTAGCGCTTAGGGCAGTGCTTTGCACATAGTAAGCACTTAACAGATGCCATCATCATCATTCTTCTTATTAAGCTTTCCCGCGGGAGGGAGGGGGAAGGGGGAGAGGAGAGGACCCAATCTGAGGGCCCAGAGGGGAGAGGGGGGATGTGGCAGGCCCACCCCCCTGACCCCCCCAAACCCCCGGGCCCCTTTAAAGAGCTCTTCGCCCCCTTTTTAAGCGCCACTTCCCTCCGAGGTGTCCCCTCCCCCGCCCCCGGGGTTAGGGGCTGCCAGTCTCACCCCGCCACCCGCTCTGCCCCTGGCTGATAACCCTTCTCGGGCCCCACCCAGGTCCCCGGGGGGGGATAACACAGTAGGTGCTTAACAAATATAATAATAATAATAATCCCCACACATCCTCTTCCTCCCTTCAAAGCCCTGCTGAGAGCTCACCTCCTCCAGGAGGCCTTCCCACACTGAGCCCCCTTTTTCCCCTCCTCCTTCCCCTGCCCACAGCGCCTGAATATCCGTCAGGACAGATTTATCGCTCCATTTATTTTACTTGTACATATTTACTATTCTATTTATTTTGTTAATAATGTGCTTCTAGCTTTATTTTTATTTATCCTGACGACCTGACACCTGTCCCCATGTCTGTCTCCCCCCTTCTAGACTGTGAGCCCGCTGTTGGGTAGGGACCGACTCTAGGTGTTGCCAACTTGGACTTCCCAAGCGCTTAGTGCAGTGCTCTGCACACAGTAAGCGCTCAATAAATAGGATTGAATGAGTGATTAAAAGAGGCACCGGCCCCGGGGGGCTGATGGGGGGCGGTGGGTACCTGTCTGGGAGCCTTTTGCTGCAGGAAGGCCCGACTGGGCGGTGGCATTGGCACAGGAAGTGGGGGCGGGGGGCGAGGCCGGGATTTTCCCGGTGCCTCATTCATTCATTCATCCAGTCGTATTTATTGAGCGCTTACTGTGTGCAGAGCACTGTACTAAGCGCTTGGAAAGCGGGCCGGGTTCCCATGCCCCGATGCCCCCATTGGCGGCGGGGCAGGAAGTCACGGTGCCCATCGGGGTCACCCTCCCAACCGAGGGGCACGTGGATCAATCAATCAATCGTATTTATTGAGCAATTACTGTGTGCTGAGCACTGTACTAAGCGCTTGGGAAGTCCAAGTTGGCAACATATAGAGACAGTCCCTACCCCACAGTGGGCTCACAGGCTAGAAGGGGGAGGATCCCTTCCAGCCAGCCGGCACATTCATTCAATCGTATTTATGGAGCGCTTACTGTGTGCGGAGCACTGTACTAAGCGCTTGAGAAGTCCAAGTTGGCAACATCTAGAGACGGTCCCTACCCAACAGCGGGCTCACAGGCTAGAAGGGGGAGACAGAGGACAGAACCAAACGTATTAACAGAATAAAATGAACAGAAATAAGCAGCGTGGCTCAGTGGAAAGAGCCCGGGCTTTGGAGTCAGAGGTCATGGGTTCGAATGCCGGCTCTGCCCCATGTCTGCTGGGTGACCTTGGGCAAGTCTCTGAGCCTCAGTTACCTCATTTAAGGCTGTGAAGCCCACGTGGGACAAACTGATCCCATTGTATCCCCCCTCCGGCGCTCAGAACAGTGCTTTGCACATAGTAAGCGCTTCATTATTATTATTACTATGTACAAATAAAAAACCCATGCACATCCATGCACACCCATGCACACGCGTGTGCCCCGGCGGCCGGGGAGCAAGGACGGGTCAGTCCCCTGAGGTTGGGGAGGGGGGCAAAAGACAAGCCGTGTCCCCGCCCCTCCTTCTGTCGGACCGGGCAGTCCCGGACAAACTGCTCCGCCAGCTGTCCCTCGCCCCTCCCCCAGTCAATCCATCAATCGTCCCCCCCCCCCCCCCACCGGGGGTCTCCCCCCCACCGGGGGTCTCCCCTCCAGCCACTTTCACTTCGGGCTCAAGAGAATCGAGTCGGGGGTGGGCCTGCTCCAAATCCCCCCATCCGGAGAGCGAGAGAGAGTGTGTATTTTTTTTTATGTCATTTGTTAAGCGCTTACTATGTGCAAAGCACTGTTCTAAGCGCTGGGGAGGTGATCAGGTTGGCCCACGGGGGGCTCACAGTCTTCATCCCCATTTTACAGAAGAGGGAACCGAGCCACAGGATAATAATAATGATGGCATTTGTTAAGCGCTTACTATGTGCAAAGCACTGTTCTAAGCGCTGGGGAGGTGATCAGGTTGGCCCACGGGGGGCTCACAGTCTCCATCCCCATTTTACAGATGAGGGAACCGAGGCACAGGATGATAATAATAATGATGGCATTTGTTAAGCGCTTACTATGAGCAAAGCACTGTTCTAAGCGCTGGGGAGGATACAAGGTGATCAGGTTGGCCCACGGGGGGCTCACAGTCTTCATAATAATAATGATGATGGCATTTGTTAAGCGCTTACTATGTGCAAAGCACTGTTCTAAGCGCTTGGGGAGGATACAAGGTGATCTGGTTGTCACACGTGGGGCTCACAGTCTTAATCCTCATTTTACAGATGAGGGAACCGAGGTACAGAATAATAATAATGATGATGATGGCATTTGTTAAGCGCTTACTATGTGCAAAGCACTGTTCTAAGCGCTGGGGAGGATACAAGGTGATCAGGTTGGCCCACGGGGGGCTCACAGTCTTCATAATAATAATGATGATGGCATTTGTTAAGCGCTTACTATGTGCAAAGCACTGTTCTAAGCGCTGGGGAGGATACAAGGTGATCTGGTTGTCACACGTGGGGCTCACAGTCTTAATCCCCATTTTACAGATGAGGGAACCGAGGCACAGAATAATAATAATAATGATGACATTTGTTAAGCGCTTGCTATGTGCAAAGCACGGTTCTAAGCGCTGGGGAGGATACAAGGGGATCAGGTTGCCCACGGGGGGCTCACAGTCTTCATCCCCATTTTCCAGATGAGGTAACTGACGCTCAGAGAAGTGAAGTGACTTGCCCAAGGTCACCCAGCAGACATGTGGCGGAGCCGGGATTAGAACCCGTGACCTCTGACTCCAAAGCCCGGGCTCTTTCCGCTGAGCCCCGCTGCTTCTCACATCATCATCATCATCATCATCATCATCAATCGTATTTCTTGAGTGCTTACTATGTGCAGAGCACTGTACTAAGCGCTTGGGAAGTACAAATTGGCAACATATAGAGACAGTCCCTACCCAACAGTGGGCTCACAGTCTAAAAGGGGGAGACAGAGAACAAAACCAACCATACTAACAAAACAAAATAAATAGAATAGATATGTACAAGTAAAATAAATAAATAGAGTAATAAATCTGTACAAACATCTATACATATATACAGGTGCTGTGGGGAAGGGAAGGAGGTAAGATGGGGGGATGGAGAGGGGGACGAGGGGGAGAGGAAGGAAGGGGCTGAGTGTGGGAAGGCCTCCTGGAGGAGGTGAGCTCTCAGTAGGGCCTTGAAGGGAGGAAGAGAGCTAGCTTGGCGGATGGGCAGAGGGATTGGGGGCATTCCGGGCCCGGGGGAGGACGTGGGCCGGGGGCCGATGGCAAATCTGACCTCTCTGACCTGTTTCTGCCCCCCTCCGCTGCCCACCTAAGCAGTCTCCGGAGGGTGCCCTCCCTGCCGGGTCTCTCCTGGAGACCCAGGGGGATGCCAGGGTGACTTGGCCCTGGGGGAAGAGCAGCGGGCAGTGCCAGGGCCGCCTGCCACTCCCGATTTGGGGCCACATGTCCCCGCCACGCCGTGCCCAAACCCCCCATCTGCCCAGCGTCACACTCCAGCTCGCCGGCGGCGGCCGTCCCCACCTCCTGCTCCCTCCTCCCTCGGTCTCCCGCCCAGCAGTGCACATCTACCCTTTGCCCGCTGCTCTGGCATCAGTTTGCCCCACCTCCCCGGCCTCCCCTCTGGACTGGGCCAGTGCCCACCCTGTCCTGGCAGCTCTGCTCCTTGCCCCCAAGTCCCTGCTCCCCCCCAGCCAGCTGGGCTGCCAGAGACACTGGCAAGAAATGGTGGGCAAAGAGGAGGGAGGGGCGAGGCTCAGGGAGCGTGGAGAATGGGGCCGGGAATAAGTGGTATCCCGAGCCCCCTCCCAGCTAGAAGGGCATTTAAGCCCCCCTCCCACCCACGGAGGGCTCTGAACCCCCTTTCCAGCTGCCTCTCCCTGCTCCTGGCTTTTTCCTTTGTCTGGCTCAGGCAGAAGGAGTCACAGACCTCTTCTCCCTCTACCTCCCTTCACCCCACCCCTTCCTGGGAAGAATCCGGGCAGGGCAACCAGCTGGCCCCCTCCCTGAATCCGGGTGGGAATCTCCTTGTCCCTTGAGCATCCCCCCCACCCACACCACAAGTCTCTCCCGGTTCTGTCTCTGGGGAGGGAATGGAAAGGGAGAGTGGAGGGCGGGGACAGAGACGGGGACTACAGGAGCTGCATAAAGCAGGCGCTTAGACAGGCCTACAGGTTCACCTTGTGACCTCCCCAGCGCTTAGAACAGTGCTTTGCACATAGTAAGCGCTTAATAAATGCCATCATCATCATCATTATTATTATTACAGGCCGGGGGGTGGGTGGGAGGGGCGGATGGGACTGGAAGATACAGCAGACCCTATTTCAGGGAACTCAGCCCTCCCTCTCCGCCCTCAAATGGGGTTTTGATCTCTGTGCTCCCTGTGACTTCCCCGGGGAGCCTTCCCCTCGTCAGCGCCTTCCCAGATCCCAGGATGAAGCAAGGCAATAATAATTATTATTATGGTACTTGCTGAGCGCTTACTATGTGCTGAGTACTGTTCTAAGCGCTGGAGCAGCTACAAGTCAAGCAGGTTGGCTTCAGTCCCTATCCCACGTGGGACTCACACTCTGAATTCCCGTTTTACAGGTAAAGGCAACTGAGGCCCAGAGAAATGAAGTCACTTGCCCAAGGGCACACAGACATGTGCCAGAGCCGGGAGTAGAACCTGGGTCCTTCTGATTCCCTGATAAAATAAAGCCTGGTAGGAATGGGAGGGAGGAAAGAATGGATAGAAAGAGAGAGGAAAGCGGGGGAAAGCAGGGACCAGAGCTGAAAGGCGTGGGGTCAGAGGCTGGGGGTGGAGGGCGTCCAAAAAAATTAATAGAACTCCCATCCTCTTTCAGATTTTATTCCCTCCACCCCTCTGTCTTCCCTCACTTTCTTGCCTTAAAGATCTCCAGGAACGGAGACACCTCCCCGCACCCCACTCCAATCTCTTTCGGTTTGAACCTCCAAGCTCACTGTGGGCAGGGAATGTGTCTGTTTCATCGTTCATTAATTCAGTCGTATTTATTGAGCGCTTACTGTGTGCAGAGCACTGTACTAAGGGCTTGGAAAGTACAATTCAGCAACAAATAGAGACAATCCCTGGGCTTCAAGGCTCTCCATCACCTCGCCCCCTCCTACCTCACCTCCCTTCTCTCCTTCTACAGCCCAGCCCGCACCCTCGGCTCCTCTGCCGCTAATCTCCTCACCGGGCCTCGTTCTCGCCTGTCCCGCCATCGACCCCCGGCCCACGTCATCCCCCAGGCCTGGAATACCCTCCCTCTGCCCATCCGCCAAGCTAGCTCTCTTCCTCCCTTCAAGGCCCTACTGAGAGCTCACCTCCTCCAGGAGGCCTTTCCAGACTGAGCCCCTTCCTTCCTCTCCCCCTCATCCCTCTCTCCATCCCCCCTTCTTACCTCCTTCCCTTCCCCACAGCACCTGTATATATGTATATATGTTTGTACATATTTATTACTCTATTTATTTATTTATTTTACTTGTACATATCTATTCTATTTATTTTATTTTGTTAGTATGTTTGGTTTTGTTCTCTGTCTCCCCCTTTTAGACTGTGAGCCCACTGTTGGGTAGGGACCGTCTCTATATGTTGCCAATTTGTACTTCCCAAGCGCTTAGTACAGTGCTCTGCACATAGCGCTCAATAAATACGATTGATGATGATGATGATCCCTGCCCGCAACGGGCTCCCGGTCTCTCCCAAGCGCTTAGTACAGTGCTCTGCCCACAGTAAGCGCTCAATAAATACAATCGAAGGACTGAATGAATGCTGTTAATTCTGTCCCGCTGAAATCTCTCTGCCTGAATTCAACCCCACCTTGATCTGTTGGGTCCTCAAAACCCCCGAGGACTCAAAGACAGACATTCAGACAAAAAAGCCCCCAATTCCTCTCCTCTTCCTTCCTCTCGACCCGACCTTCTTCTAGACCGTGAGCCCACTTCTAGACTGTGAGCCCACTGTTGGGTAGGGACTGTCTCTATACGTTGCCAACTTGGACTTCCCAAGCGCTTAGTCCAGTGCTCTGCACACAGTAAGCGCTCAATAAATACGATTGATTGATTGATCGACCTACTCACTGCACCTGACGGTCCTCTCTTTTCCTCTCCTCCTAACCAATACACCCCAACTCTCACTCTTGGTTCCTCCCAGGCCAATCTATCCACTGTACTTCCTTCTTGTCCTTCTCACGGCCGACTTCTCACTCACAGTTGTCTCCCTGCCTCGAACTTCCTCTCCTTTTCAATCCTTCGGTCCACCAAAGCAGCGTGGCTTAGTGGAAAGAGCCCGGGCTTGGAAGTCAGAGGTCGTGGGGCTCCGCCACTTGTCAGCTGTGTGACTTTGGGGAAAGTCTCCCCCTTCTAGACTGTGAGCCCACTGTTGGGTAGGGACCGTCTCTACATATTGCCAACTTGTACTTCCCAAGCGCTTAGTACAGTGCTCTGCACACAGTAAGCGCTCAATAAATACGATTGAATGAATGAATGAATGAATTCCCTTCTACTAGTCCCTGTTGAATGTTTTCCGAGTTGAATTCCAGTCCTGTGTCAGCAGCCCCTCCCAAATGGCGATCAACTGATCAGACAATCAGTGATAATTATGGTATTTACTGTAAGCTCGTTGTGGGCAGGGAACGTGTCTACCAACTTTGTTATACTGTACTGTCCCAAGCATTTAATACAGTGCTCTGAACGTAGTAAGCGATTGATTTAAGTGCTCTTACTATGTGCTAAGAGCTGGGTAGACAATATTAGGTTAGACACACTGTCTTACCCCGGGGATCACAATTTGAGAGGGAGGGAGAGGGCTTTTATCCCCATTTTTCCAATGAGGAAATTGAAGTACAGAGAGGTGAATTGCCCAAGGTCACCCAGCAGGCCATGCACAGAGCTAGGATTGTCACACTTTTGCATATATCAATTTTAAAAAATCTTCGTTCTAAGCAGTTAGGCATGTTTATATTCATTTTTCCTCTCTTCGGTCAATCAATCTTATTTATTGAGCGCTTACTGTGTGCAGAGCATTGCATTAAGCACTTGGGAGAGGACAATATACAGTTGGTAGACACATTCCCTGCCCACAGCAAACTTACAGTCTAGAGGGGGAGACAGATATTAATATAAATAAGTAAATTATGGATGTGTACACTAAGTGCTGTTAGACTGAAGGAGGGGTGAATAAAGGATGCAAATCCAAGTGCAAATCTTTTCTGCCTGTAAATTATTTGGCGTCTGTCTTCCCTGCTAGACTGTTAACTCCTCAAGGGTGGGGTCTGTACCTAGTACCTCAGCGTGGCTCAGTGGAAAGAGCACGGGCTTTGAAGTCAGAGGTCATGGGTTCAAATCCCGACTCCGCCAGTTGCCAGCTGTGTGACTTTGGGCAAGTCACTTCACTTCTCTGTGCCTCAATTACCTCATCTGTAAAATGGGGATTAAGACTGTGAGCCCCCGGTGGGACAACCTGATCACCTTGTAAACTTCCCAGCACTTAGAACAGTGCTTTGCCCATAGTAAGTGCTTAATAAATGCTATTATTATTATTATTATTATTGTCCTCTCCAGAGCACTTTGTCCAGCACTCTGCACACAATAGTAGCTCACTAAATAGTTTTGATTGATTGATCTGTGAATTACTTTTTGTCTGGCTCCCCAGCTAGATTGTGAGCTCTTTGCAGGTAGGGATCATATTTTCTAACTGTAATAATAATGATGGCATTTGTTAAGCTCTTACTATGCGCCAAGCACTGCTCTGAGTGCTGGGGGGGGATACAAGGTAATCAGGTTGTCCCATATGGGGCTCAAAGTCTTAATCCCCATTTTACAGATGAGGTAATCGAGGCACACAGAAGTTAAGTGAGCTGCCCAAAGTCACACAGCTGACCAAGTGGCAGAGTCGGGATTAGAACCCATGACTTCTGACTCCCAAGCCCGGGCTCTTTCCACTAAACCACACTACTTCTCTTAACTGTAAATTCTTTAGACTGTGAGCTCATTTTGGGGAAGAAAAGCATCTGTTGTACTATTATATTGTACTCTCCCAAGCACTTACTACAATGCTTGGCACACAGTAATAATAATAATAATGATGGTATTTGTTAAGCCCTTACTACTTGCAAAGCACTGTTCTAAGCGCTGGGAGGATACAATGTGATCAGGTTGTTCCACGTGGGGCTCACAGTCTTAATCCCCATTTTACAGATGAGGGAACTGAGGCACAGAAAAGCAAAGTGACTTGCCCAAAGTCACACAGCCGACAATTGGCGGAAGTGGGACTTGAACCCATGACCTCTGACTTCAAAGCCCGTCCTCTTTCCACTGAGCCACGCTGCTTCTCAAGTAAGCACACATAAATCCGATTGATCATCATCATCAATCATATTTATTGAGTGCTTACTATGTGCAGAGCACTGTACTAAGCGCTTGGGAAGTACAAATTGGCAACATATAGAGACAGTCCCTACCCAACAGTGGGCTCACAGTCTAAAAGACTGATGACTTCTAACTCGATGGTATTCTTCCAAGTGCTTAGTAATCAATCAATCAATCAATTGTATTTATTAGTACCGTTTCCGGGATACAGTAGCCATCCAAAAAAGGCTATTGATTGATTGTAAAGATCACAAACAGACCCTCCCCCAGGTCATCATCTGTGGGACAATCTTGCAGGTGTGAATTTGATCCTAGCTGTGCCCCGTTCCAACAACGGTTTGTCCCAGACCAGTGTGCCTGCCCGTCAGTGAGGAGGCCAGCTGAGCTAGACTGTGAGATAATAATAATAATAATAATAATGGCATTTATTAAGCGCTTACTATGTGCAAAGCACTGTTCTGAGCGCTGGGGAGGTTACAAGGTGATCAGGTTGTCCCACGTGGGGCTCACAGTCTTCATCCCCATTTTACAGATGAGGGAACTGAGGCCCAGAGAAATGAAGTGACTTACCCAAAGTCACACAGCTGACAATTGGCGGAGCCGGGATTTGAACCCGTGACCTCTGACTCCAAAGCCCGGGCTCTTTCCACTGAGCCACAATGCTTCTCAATAATACTGGCATTTATTAAGCGCTTACTCTGTGCAAAGCACTGTTCTAAGCCCTGGGGAGGTTACAAGGTGATCAGGTTGTCCCATGTGGGGCTCACGGTCTTAATCCCCATTTTACAGATGAGGTCACTGAGGCCCAGAGAAGTGAAGTGACTTGTCCAAGGTCACACAGTGGACGTGTGGCAGTTCCCTCATCTGGAAAATGGGGATGAAGGCTGTGAGCTCCCCCCCCACCGTGGGACAACCTGATCACCTTGTAACTAACCTCCCCGGTGCTTAAAACAGTGGTTTGCATGCAGTCAGCGCTTAATAAACGCTATTATTATTATTATTATTATTATTATTATTATAAGGTTTTTGGGTGGGTATCAGTGGGGGTCAGGGTGTTTGGCTGTGCACACATGGGTCCGCGTCCCTGTAGCTCCTTGTGTGCACGTTTGTGTACCGTCTTGTCGATGCGTCTGGGAGCATGCGCTCACTGTGCACACATGGGTCTGCGTCCCTGTAGCTCCTTGTGTGCACGTTTGTGTACCATCTTGTTGATGCGTCTAGGAGCATGCGCTCACTCTTGTGTGACACCAGGTCTGGGTGTGTTTCTCTGTGACAATGTGCAGAGACCAGTCTTCCGCCAGCATGAGTTCTCTCTGTCCTGTCCCTTCCCCTGTCCTGCTCCAGCTGCTGGCCGGGGAATGGGCCCATGGAGGGCCCTCCCATACAGGAGAAGCAGCATGGCGCAGTGGAAAGAGCCCGGGCTTTGGAGTCAGAGGTCACGGGTTCAAATCCCGGCTCCACCGATTGTCAGCTGGGTGACTTTGGGCAAGTCACTTCTCTGGGCCTCCGTTACCGCATCTGTAAAATAGGGATTAAGACTGTGAGCCCCCCCATGGGACAACCTGATCACCTTGTAACCTCCCCAGCGCTTAGTACAGTGCTTTGCACATAGTAAGCGCTTAATAAATGCCATCATTATTATTATATAGGGACCGTCTCGCGGTGGGAGAAAAACGCAGCTAGGCCTAACGGATAGAGCAGGGGCCTGGGAGTTCGAATCCCGCTCTGTCACTCCATTTCTTCCGTCTTTCCACTGTATTTATTGAGCGCTTACTGTGTGCAAACCACCGCGCCGAGCGCTTGGTGTCTGCTGTGTGACCGTGGGCAAGTCACTCGTTTCTCTGCGCCTCAGTTCCTTCATCTGTAAAATGGGGACTGAGACTGTGAGCCCCGCCCAGGCAGGCACTGTGTCCAACTTGATTATCATCGACTCCAGCCAGCAGAACAGTGTCTGGCGCATAGTCAGCACTTAACAAATACAATTAAAAAGAAAAAAAAAAGCCCCAGATCTGGAGGGAGTCATAGGGAGGGATAAGTGACTCAGATCTGAAGTTCGAGGGGAAGGCCTGAGCCTGGGAGTGAGTGTGTGTGGGGGCGGGAGGGAGTGGGGAAAGGGGCGGACTTGGATCTGTGGGCAGTTGGTGGGGAGAATAATGATAATAATAATAATAACAATAATGGCATTTATTACGTGCTTACTACTTCCCAAGCGCTTAGTACAGTGCTCTGCACACAGTAAGCGCTCAATAAATACGATTGAATGAATGAATGCAAAGCACTGTTTTAAGCACTAGGGAGGTTAGAAGGTGATCAGGTTGTCCCACGGGGGGCTCACAGTCTTAATCCCCATTTTACAGATGAGGTAACTGAGGCACAGAGAAGTTAAAGTGACTTGCCCAAAGTCACCCAGCTGACAATTGGCAGAGCCGGCGGAGAAGCCGGCCCTGCTTCCCTTTGGCAGATTGGCAGAGAAGACCCTCCCTCCCCCAAGACTAGGGAGCAGAGGTCCGCCCAGGTTTGGTGGATGGACAATAACATTAATATTTAATATAATATCAACAGTTAATATAATATTAATAATATTAATATTTAATATACTATTAATACTATTAATTAATTGATATAACAGCAATATTGATAATATTATTAATGTAATAATAAATAATAATAAATTGTGGTATTTGTTAAGCTCTTACTATGTGCCCAGCACTGTACTATTTGCTTGTAATAATAATAATAATAATAATAATAATAATAATAATGGTATTTGTTAAGCACTTACTTTGTGCCAGGCACTGTACTTAACACTGGGGTGGATACAAGCAAATTGGTTTGGACACAATCCCTGTCCTGCACAGGGCTCACAGTCTTAATCCCCATTTTACAGATGAGGAAACTGAGGCACAAAGAAGTGAAGAGACAGCCCTCTGGGAGGCCAGGTAGGCTCCAAGGAGAAGCAGCACGGCCTGGTGGCTACAGCTCAGGCCTGGGAGTCGGACTGAGTTCTAATCCCAGCTCCATCATTTGTCTGCTGTGTGACCTTGGGCAAGTCACTTCACTTCTCTGGGCCTCATTTCCCTCATCTGTAAAATGGGGACTGAGACTTGTGAGTCCCATGAGGGACAGGGACTGTGTCCAACCTGATTAGCTTGTATCCACCCCAGTGCTTAGTACAGTTTGACCTTGGGCAAGTCACTTCACTTCTCTGGGCCTCATTTCCCTCATCTGTAAAACGGGGACTGAGACTTGTGAGTCCCATGAGGGACAGGGACTGTGTCCAACCTGATTAGCTTGTATCCACCCCAGCGCTTAGTACAGTGCCTAGCACAAAGTAAGCGCTTAACAGACACCATAAAAAAAAAAAGGAGCTGTTGGCGCAGCCTGGTTGTGTCGCGGCATTGCCGATCTCACCTTCACAACATCACCAAGATCCGCCCTTTCCTCTCCATCCAAACCGCTACCTTGTTTGCAAGCTCTCTTCCTCCCTTCAAGGCCCTACTGAGAGTTCACCTCCTCCAGGAGGCCTGCCCAGACTGAGCCCCTTCCTTCCTCTCCCCCTCGCCCCCCTCCCCACCCCCCCATCTTACCTCCTTCCCTTCCCCACAGCACCTGTAGATATGTATATATGTTTGTACATATTTGTTACTCTATTTATTTATTTTACTTGTACCTATCTATTCTATTTATTTTATTTTGTTAGTATGTTTGGTTTTGTTCTCTGTCTCCCCCTTTTAGGCTGTGAGCCCACTATTGGGTAGGGACTGTCTCTATATGTTGCCAACTTGGACTTCCCAAGCGCTTAGTCCAGTGCTCTGCACACAGTAAGCGCTCAATAAATACGATTGATGATGATGATGATGATGATGATACAATCTCTCATCCTATCCCGACTGGATTACTGCATCGGCCTCCTTTCTGATCTCCCATCTTCCTGTCTCCCCCCGCTTCAGTCTATGCTTCTCTCTGATTATCTCTGTACAGAAACACTCTGGGCACATCACTCCCCTCCTCAAAAATCTCAAGTGGTTGCCTATCAACCTTTGCATGGAACAAAACCTCCTCACCCTGGGCTTCAAGGCTGTCCATCACCTCACCCCCTCCTACCTCACCTCCCTTCTCTCCTTCTCCAGCCCACACCGCACGCTCCGCTCCTCTGCCCCTAATCTCCTCACCGTTAGGCCTCGTTCTCGCCTGTCCCGCCGTCGACCCCCAGCCCACGTCCTCCCCCGGGCCTGGAATGCCCCCAATCCCTCTGCCCATCCGCCAAACTAGCTCTCTTCCTCCCTTCAAAGCCCTACTGAGAGCTCACCTCCTCCAGGAGGCCTTCCCACACTGAGCCCCCTTTTCCTCTGCTCCTCTTCCCCTCCCCATCGCCCCTACTCCTTCCCTCTGCTCTACTTCTCTCTTCCCACAGCACTTGTGTATATTTGTACATTTGTACATATGACTATTTTATTAATGATGTGTACATATCTATAATTCTATTTACCTATCTTCTAAACTGTGAGCCCGTTGTTGGGTAGGGACCGTCTCTGTATGTTGCCAACTTGTACTTCCCAAGTGCTTAGTACAGTGCTCTGCACACAGTAAGTGCTCAATATGATTGATTGATTTGTATTTCCCAAGCACTTAGTACAGTGCTCTGCACACAGTAAGTGCTCAATAAATACGACTGAATGAATGAATGGGATTGATGCCTAATTGTTTTGTTTTGTTGTCTGCCTCCCCCTTCTAGACCGTGAGCCCGTTGTTGGGTAGGGATTGTCTCTGTCATTCATTCAATCGTATTTATTGAGCGCTTACTGTGTGCAGAGCACTGTACTTAGCGCTTGGGAAGTCCAAGTCGGCAACATATAGAGACAGTCCCTACCCAACAACGGGCTCACAGTCTAGAAGGGGGAGACATAGAACAAAACAAAACATGTAGACGGGTGTCAAAATCGTCAGAACAAATAGGAATTTAACTATATGCACATCCTTAACAAAATAAATAGAATAGTAAATATGTACAAGTAAAATTGAGTAATAAATCTATACAATAAATCTGGAGAAGCAGCATGGCTCAGTGGAAAGAGCCCGGGCTTTGGAGTCAGTGGTCATGGGTTCAAATCCCGGCTCCGCCAACTGTCAGCTGTGTGACTTTGGGCAGGTCACTTCACTTCTCTGGGCCTCAGTGACCTCATCTGTAAAATGGGGACTGACTGTGAGCCCCCCGTGGGACAATCTGATCACCTTGTAACCTCCCCAGCGCTCAGAACAGTGCGTTGCACATAGTAAGCGCTTAATAAATGCCATCATTATTATTGTTATTACTACAAACATATACAAGTGCTGTGGGGAGGGGAAGGTATCTGTTGCCGAATTGGACTTTCCAAGCGCTTAGTCCAGTGCTCTGCCCCCGAGTAAGCGCTCAATAAATACGATTGAATGAATGAATAATGAATGAATTGGGGAGCCTAGGAGCCAGGCAGCCGGGCTCCCAGCCCTAAGGGAGGGATCGACCGCCCCTGCGACCTGGTCGTCCGCCGCTAGGGGGCAGGCGAGCTCCATCCATCGGCCTGGCCTGGTCATCATCATCATCAATCGTATTTATTGAGCGCTTACTGTGTGCAGAGCACTGGACTAAGCGCTTGGGAAGTCCAAGTTGGCAACATAGAGAGACGGTCCCTACCCAACAGTGGGCTCACAGTCTAAAAGGACAGTCGATGTCCCGCCATCGACCCCCGGCCCACATCATCCCCCGGGCCTGGAATGCCCTCCCTCTGCCCATCCGCCAAGCTAGCTCTCTTCCTCCCTTCAAGGCCCTACTGAGAGCTCACCTCCTCCAGGAGGCCTTCCCAGCCTGAGCCCCTTCCTTCCTCTCCCCCTCGTCCCCCTCTCCATCCCCACTTCTTACCTCCTTCCCTTCCCCACAGCACCTGTATATATGTATATATGTTTGTACATATTTATTACTCTATTTATTTTACCTGTACATATCTATTCTATTTATTTTATTTTGTTAGTATGTTTGGTTTTGTTCTCTGTCTCCCCCTTTTAGACTGTGAGCCCACTGTTGGGTAGGGACTGTCTCTATATGTTGCCAATTTGTACTTCCCAAGCGCTTAGTCCAGTGCTCTGCACATAGTAAGCGCTCAATAAATACGATTGATGATGATGATAAAAGGGGGAGACAGAGAACAAAACCAAACATACTAACAAAATAAAATAAATAGAATAGATATGTACAAGTAAAATAAATATATAGAGTAATAAATATGTACAAACATATATACATATATACAGGTGCTGTGGGGAAGGGAAGGAGGTAAGATGTCCTTGGCTTGGACTGGTCTTCGACCTGGCCTGGTCTTCGGCCTGGCCTGGTCCTCGGCCTGGGCTGATCCTCGGCCTGGGCTGGTCCTCGGCCTGGCCTGGTCCTCGGCCTGGCCTGATCCTCGGCCTGGCCTGGTCCAGCCGGACTTGGCCAGAGCGTTTCCCCTTCCATCGCCCAGGCCCCAGACCGGGCCTGGCCCTTCCAGCGCAGACCAAGACCCCCGGGGCGGTAGAGTCCCCTTACCCCCTAGAGCCCCCATCTCTTTGGGGAGGGGGCTCGGCTCCTTTCCAAGTTCCTCCTGCCGGGCAGCACCAGAGCGGGTCAGATGGGCAGGCGCGAACTCAGCCTGGCCGAGCCCCGGGCTCACGGCAGGTCCCTGCGGCTCCCGGACACCAAGATCCCCCACCCTGCCCCATTCCTTCTTTGGCCGCAGACCCTCGCTCCCTCTCCCAACCTCAACCCTTCTACACCCCACCCGCCCCCAGCCCCTCCATCTCCCCTGCCTTTGGCAGCAGCCTCTCGCCTGCCCCGCCCTCCCTCAGCCCCTCAACAACACCCCCCTCCAGCCTCAGTCCTCCAACCCACCCCCATCCACCAATGCTGCTCCCTCTGGGCCTGGGGACGGGCATCTTTAAACACAGATTTATTTGGTTGGTACAAAATGGTAGAGCCCACCTGGCTGGTAGGGACAGGGCGGCATGTAGGGATGGTTTAGACACAAGGCCTCTGCTACTCCCACCTGCTGGGGCAGGCGAGGCGGCCCCGCGGGCCCCAGGAGTCCGGGGGAGGCGAGGCACGCCCTGCTAAGGGTCACCCAAACCCGGCCGAGGTTCGCAGGAGTCGGGGGGTAGAGATGGAAGCTGGGGGAAGGGACAGAGGGGGCTGGGGGCAAAGAGACGGCTTGGAGCCAGCTGAGCTCCAGGGTCCACAACTGTTGCAACAACTGCCCTGCTGCAACTGCGAACTGCCCAGCCGGGGCAGAGTGTGGACGGGGGGGTGCATGGTCCAGCTGTCGCCGGACCCACAGGAGGAGCTGACCCTCTCTAGGGCCAAAGTGTTATTTAAAAGGCTAGTGGAGGCAGGGCAGGGCAAGCAGAGAAGAGGAAAAGACAGCAGGGGGGCACCACCCTGGGGCAATTCCCGAAGTCCTGGAGGTGGAGAAGGGGAGGGCAGAGCAGCCACCATTGGCACAGCAACCCGGCAGGCAGAGGGATGGGCTACACCGCATGCAGCTGGGCTTGCAGGGAAGGCCCACAACCCGGGCACACGAGGGCCATGTATGTGAGCATGTGTGTGTCTATGTTCGTACACATGTGGAATGCAGCTGTGGATTGGGTTTCTGGAGGAGGAAGGGCACCTGGACAAGAAGGGGCAGCAGCAGAGGTCAGACTTTTCAGCCTCGGGGGTGCCATGGCTGCAGCTGCCCTGGAGCGAGCTGGCTACTGGACAGCCCCACTTCTTGTCCACAGGAAGAAATCCCAGGAGCCTGAGGTGGGGCAGGAGATCCAGGCCCAACGCCACCTGAGTTGGGGTGGGCAGCGGAGGGCACAGGCATCTAGTCTCCCCCCAGAAGTGAAACGGAGGAGGGGCGGACCTGCGGCAGGGAAACGGGACAATCGCCACCTCCTCCTCCCCAGCCTTGGTCAGCACAGCCGGGGAGACCTGGTGGCCTCAATGGGAACCCACTCGCCACGACAGGAGTAAAGGGGAAGAGAAGAAGGGGAGGGAGAGGGAAGTAAAGACATGAGGGGCAGAGGCTGCCCCCCTCCAGCGCTCCCCTCTGAAGGCCTCTGGGTGCTGGGGTGGGCCGGCGCGACCGGGGTCACTGAAAGGCTGCGTTGAAGGCCCGGCCGATGACCAGCCGTCGGACCTCGCTTGTCCCGGCCCCGATTTCGTACAGCTTGGCGTCGCGGAGGAAACGACCCATAGGGAAGTCATTGATGTAGCCGTTGCCACCTGTGGGGAGGGTGAGGAGGGGGCTGGTGGCCGAGGGAAGAGGCGGGGGCCCCGGCAGCAGCCGGCAGGATGGCATGGGAAACAAGAAGAGCTGAGTATATGAGGAGGGGGAATAGGCAGAGCTGGGCACTTGGGCACCAAGATGCCAGAACGTGGGTGTGGGTGAAACTGGCTGAGAAAGGGCTGATGCTTGGCATCCACCTTTGGTCGGGGGTGAGGGGTGGGAAAGGAGAGGGGGCGGGCATACTCACCCAGGCACTGGATGCCATCTAGGGCCACCTGCGTGGCTGATTCTGCTGCATAGAGGATGACACCAGCACAATCCTGTGAGGTGACGAGGAGGGCAGGGTGTGCTGGGATGCCGAGGCCCAGCCCCCTGCCCCTCCTGGAGGGTGCCCAGTCCCGCAAAGCCCCTGCCCCAATCAGCGCCTGGGCACCTAAACGCCCCCACTCCGTCCCAGCAGGGCCGCTCACCTTGGCAGTGCAGTGCCCCTGGTCGCAGGCTCTGGCCACGTTGTAGATGTACTGCCGGCTGGCCATGAGGCGGGTGTACATGTCTGCCATCTTACCCTGCATCAGCTGGACACGGGCACAGCGAGGGTCAGGGGCTCTGGGGCCTCCTGCCCGACCCCCATTCCTTCGGTCTTCCCTCTCCCTGCTGTATCGAGGATACCGCGGCCACGGTGGGAGCCCGGAGACCCAGCATAGGTGGGAGGGGGGTAGTGGTCCCACCCTGGCCCCAGCGGGTGGAGGCCGGGGCCCTGGGGGGGCCTCCACACCCTGCCTCTCCTCGCCCCCTCCGGCTCACCTGGAAGTGGCCGATCTTTTGGCCAAAAGCCTCGCGTACGTGCAGGTAGGGGATGGCGTGGTCCAGGACGGCCTGCATGAGCCTGTCAGGGAAGAGTCGCCTTGCTGACGAGCCTCCCCACGCCGCCACCCCGCAGGGTACCACCCGCGGCCCCGCGGCTTCCTGTCTCTAATAATCATCATCATCATCAATCGTATTTATTGAGCGCTTACTATGTGCAGAGCACTGTACTAAGCGCTTGGGAAGTACAAATTGGCAACATATAGAGACAGTCCCTACCCAACAGTGGGCTCACAGTCTAAAAGAGGGGAGACAGAGAACAGAACCAAACATACTAACAAAATAAAATAAATAGAATAGATATGTACAAATAAAATAAATAAATAGAGTAATAAATATGTACAAACATATATGCATATATACAGGTGCTGTGGGGAAGGGAAGGAGGTATAACGATGGCATTTATTAAGTGCTTACGATGCGCAAAGCACTGTTCTGAGCACTGGGGAGGTTACAAGGTGATCAGGTTGTCCCTCGGGGGGCTCACGGTCTTCATCCCCATTTTCCAGATGAGGTAACTGAGGCCCAGAGAAGCGAAGTGCCTTGCCCGAAGTCATACAGCTGACAACTTCCCCCTTCTAGACTGTGAGCCCACTGTTGGGTAGGGACCGTCTCTCTATGTTGCCAACCTGTACTTCCCAAGCGCTTAGTACAGTGCTCTGCACACAGTAAGCGCTCAATAAATCGACTGAATGAATGAACTGGCGGAGCCGGGGTTTGAATCCATGCCTTCTGACTCCAAAGCCCGGGCTCTTCCCACAGAGCCGCGCTGCTTCTCTAGACCGTAAGCTCGCTGTGGGCAAGCAATGTGGCTAGGTACTGTTCTGCTGTACTCTCCCAAGCGCTCAGTACAGTGCCTGGTACGTCGTAAGTGCTCAGTAAATACGAGCAAATTGTCGGGCGGGGAGGGGTGGGTTGCGCTCACCCTAAGGGGCCTCCGGACAACACCAGTCGCTCCAGATCGAGGCCGCTCATCAGCACGTACACCCCCTTGCTCAGTTGTCCCAGGATGTTGGAGGCTGTTGGGAAAGGGGAGGGGGCTGTCGGTGGGAAACCAGCACCTACGTCCATCAGGTACTGGGGAATCTCCCATTCTGGGACTGGGACAAAGGTGCTGGTTTCCGTCTGGACTGGAAGGGGCCGAGGGCAGGAAGCCTGCTGCCGCAGCCCTAAACCCGGCCCCGTGGGCCGTAACCAGGCCGTGCCGGCCGCTGGGTCCTTTTTTTTTATGGTATTTGTTGTGGGCATATTATGTGCCAAGCACTGTTTTAAGAGCTGGGGTAGGTTCAAGGTCCATTTATAATAATAATAATGGCATTTATTAAGTGCTGGGGAGGTTACAATAATAATAATAATTGGCATTTGTTAAGCGCTTGCTTACTAGAGGAGCAGCGTGGCGCAGTGGAAAGAGCACGGGCTTTGGAGTCAGAGGTCATGGGTTCGAATCCCAGCTCTGCCAACTGTCAGCTGTTTGACTTTGGGCAAGTCACTTCACTTCTCTGCGCCTGAGTTCCCTCATCTGTAAGATGGGGATTAAGACTGTGAGCCCCACATGGGACAACCTCATCTCCTTGTGTTCCTCCCAGCGCTTAGAACAGTGCTTTGCACATAGTAAGCACTTAACAAATACCAACATTATAATTATTATTATGATGTGCAAAGCACTGTTCTAAGCGCTGGGGAGGATACCGGGTGATCAGGTTGTCCCACAGGGGGCTCACAGTCTTCATCCCCATTTTACAGATGAGGTAACTGAGGCCCAGAGAAGTGACTTGCCCAAGATCACACAGCAGACATGTGGCGGAGTCGGGATTCGAACCCATGACCTCTGACTCCAAAGCCCGGGCTCTTTCCCACTGAGCCACACTGCTTCTCTGATTTATTACTCTATTTAGTTTACTTGTACATATTTGTTCTACTTTTTTTTTCATTTTGTTAATATGCTTTGTTTTGTTCTCTGCCTCCCCCTTCTAGACTGTAAGCCCGCTGTTTTTTGTTTTTAATGGCATTTGCTAAGCGCTTACTATGTGCAGAGCGCTAGGGAGGTTACAAGGTGATCAGGTTGTCCCGCAGGGGGCTCACAGTCTTCATCCCCATTTTACAGATGAGGTCACTGAGAAGTGAAGTGACTTGCACACAGCTGACAATTGGCAGAGCCAGGATTTGAACCCATGACCTCTGACTCCAAAGCCTGGGCTCCTTCCACTGAGCCACGGTTCCCACCGAGGGTGCACAGTCTTAATCTCTGTTTTACGGATGAGGTAACTGAAGCCCAGAGAAGTGAAGCGACTGGCCCAAGGTCAAACAGCACACAAGTGGCGGAGCCGGGATTAGAATCCAGGTCCAGCGTGGCTCAATGGAAAGAGCACGGGCTTTGGAGTCAGAGGTCATGGGTTCAAATCGCGACTCCGCCAACTGTCAGTTTGGGCGACTTTGGGCAAGTCACTTCACTTCTCTGGGCCTCAGTTCCCTCATCTGTAAAACGGGGAGGAAGACTGTGAGCCCCCCGTGGGACAACCTGATCACCTTGTAACTTTTAGACTGTGAGCCCACTGTTGGGTAGGGACTGTCTCTATATGTTGCCAATTTGTACTTCCCAAGCACTTAGTACAGTGCTCTGCACACAGTAAGCGCTCAATAAATACGATTGATGATGATAACTAACCTCCCCAGCGCTCAGAACGGTGCTTTGCACATAGTAAGCGCTTAATACATGCCATGATTATTATTATTATTCCAAGTCACAGGTCCAGGCTCTATCCACTAGATCACACTGCTTCTCACCAGGAACCCTGCAGTTCTCGAAGATGAGCTCACAGGTGTTGGAGCCCCTCATGCCCAGCTTGTCCAGTTTCTTGGATGTGCTGAAGCCCGGCATGCCCTGCGGGATCAGGGAGAGAGGTGCCCGGGGTCAGGGCCCAGTCCTCCCTTTGGTGGGGAGGCCACTGATCCCCCTCCCAACGGGGAAGAGGCCCCAGTGGGGTGGGTTTCAGCCTCCTGCCAGGCCCGAGTGGGGCAGGGGGAGGGCACTCGCCTTCTCCACGATGAAGGCCGTGATGCCCTTGGAGGCGGGCACCGCCCCCGGGTCGGTCTTGGCGTAGACGATGAGCACATCCGCGTCCGGCCCGTTGGTGATCCAGCACTTGGTTCCGTTCAAGATGTAGAAGTCCCCTGGGGACCGGGGAGAGAAAGGAGCTGCGTCTCGGGATGGGGGGGCGGGGGTTAATAATAATAATAATGATGGCATTCGTTAAGCGCTTACTATGTGCAAAGCACTGTTCTAAGCGCTGGGGGGGATACAAGGTGATCAGGTTGTCCCACGTGGGGCTCACAGTCATCATCCTCATTTTACAGCTGAGGGAACGGAGGCTCAGAGAAGTGACTTGCCCAAGGTCGCACAGCAGCTATGTGGCGGAGCCAGGATTCGAACCCATGACCTCAGACTCCCAAGCCCGGGCTCTTTCCACTGAGCCACGCTGCTCCAGGCCCCTTCCCCCCGTCCCCCTGCTTCCTGGGGAGGTCTCCGGAGCGGGACTGCGACCCCACCCAGCCGGGTCGGGGGGCTCACCTTCCTTCTCAGCTTTGAGCCGCATGGAGACCACGTCAGAACCAGCGTTGGGCTCGCTCATGGCCAGGGCTCCGATGTGCTCCCCACTGATCAGCTGCAAGGGGAACCCCAATGCCTCACCGACTCATCAGCATCATCAATCGTATTTATTGAGCGCTTACTATGTGCAGAGCACTGGACTGAGCGCTTGGGAAGTACAAATTGGCAACATATAGAGACAGTCCCTACCCAACAGTGGGCTCACAGACTCGCCACTCCCTGGCCTCCCCCCTCCTTCCAGATCTCCCCTGGGTCCAGCCATGGGCGGGGCGGTTTCTAATAACTATAACTGCGGTGTTGGTTAAGCGTTTACTGTGTGCCGGACACTGTACTAAGCGCTGGGGTAGATACAAGATAATCAGGTTGGACACAGTCCCTGTCCCACTTAGGGTCATAATACTAGTATAGTCCTAGTCTTCTAGACTGTGAGCCCGCCGTTGGGTAGGGACCGTCTCTATATGTTGCCAACTTGTACTTCCCGAGCGCTTAGTACAGTGCTCTGCACACAGTAAGCGCTCAATAAATACGATTGGATGAATGAATGAATAATCCTCATTATACAGATGAGGAAACCGAGGCATGGAGACATTAAATGACTTGGCCAAGGTCACGCAGCAGACAAGTGGCGGAGCTGGTATTAGAACTCAGGTCCTCTGGCGCCCAGGCTCTTTCCCATTTCTGCCAGGAGGGAATCACACCCCCGACACAATACCCATCCCTTCTCCGGTTATCGGGAACCGGCCTGCCAGGATTCAGCCTGGGACGGGATTCCCTCGCACCTTGGCTCAGAACACCCTGTTCCGTCACGTCCATTCGACTGTGGACCGTGGGCTCACCTCTAGATTGTGAGCTTGTTGTGGGCGGGGAATGTGCTCTCCTAAGCGCTTGGTACAGTGTTTTGCACACAGTAGGCGCTCAATAAACACGATCAAAGGAATGAATGAATGACTGCAAACCTCCCGAGGGCGGGGGCCGGGGCCTCTCGCCAATCGTATAGGGCTCCGTTCACGGCGGGCGCTCCATCATCATCATCATCAATCGTATTTATTGAGCACTTACGGTGTGCGGAGCACTGTACTAAGCGCTTGGGAAGTACAAGTTGGCAACATATAGAGACAGTCCCTACCCAACTGTGGGCTCACAGTCTAAAAGGGGGAGACAGAGAACAAAACCAAACATACTAACAAAATAAAATAAATAGAGCCTTCTCTAAGTGGCTTAGAGAAGCAGTGTGGCTCAGTGGAAAGAGCACAGGCTTTGGAGTCAGGGGTCATGGGTTCAAATCCCAGCTCTGCCAATTGTCAGCTGGGTGACTTTGGGCAAGTCACTTCTCTGGGCCTCAGTTCCCTCATCTGGAAAACGGGGAATGAGACTGTGAGCCCCCCATGGGACAACCTGATCTCCTTGTAACCTCCCCAGCGCTTAGAACAGTGCTTTGCATATAGTAAGCGCTTAATAAACGCCATCATTATTATTATTAACAGGCCAGGCCCGGGCCCAAGCTATACGCTCCCAGTGAGGCGACAGCGGGAGGATATAAAATCAGCTATGACACCATACATCTCCTCAGTTGACTGGACCCCCCGGAAGCAGTCGAGCCCTGGGGGGTCCAGCTCGCCCTGTCTCCCCAGACCCGGACCCTAATTAAGGCCCTGGCTGAAGCAGGGAAAATCAAAGGCCAAATACCTGGCTTTGACTTAATTGACTCTGACACAATAATAATAACAACAATAATTATGGTGTTCGCTAAGTACTTACTATATTCATTCACTCAATCGTATTTATTGAGCGCTTACTGTGTGCTGAGCACTGTACTAAGCGCTCGGGACGTACAAGTTGGCAACATATGCCAAACGCTGTTCTAAGCGCTGGGGTAGATGCAAGCTAATCACGTTTTTTTTTTTCACGGTATTTGTTATGCGCTTACTATGTGTCAAGCACTATTCTAAGTGCTGGAGTAATAATAATGATAATAATGGTATTTGTTAAGCACTTACTATGTGGCAAGCACTGTTCTAAGGGCTGCAGTAATAATAATGATAATAATGGTATTTGTTAAGCGTTTACTATGTGGCAAGCACTGTTCTAAGCGCTGGAGTAATAATAATGACAATAATGGTATTTGTTAAACGCTTACTATTTTGCAAGCACTGTTCGAAGCGCTGCAGTAATAATAATGATAATAATGGTATTTGTTAAGTGCTTACTATGTGGCAAGCACTGTTCTAAGCGCTGGAGTAATAATAATGATAATAATGGTATTTGTTAAGCGCTATGTGGCAAGCACTGTTCTAAGTGCTGCAGTAATAATAATGATAATAATGGTATTTGTTAAGCGCTTACTATGTGGCAAGCACTGTTCTAAGCGCTGGAGTAATAATAATGATAATAATGGTATTTGTTAAGCGCTTACTATGTGGCAAGCACTGTTCTAAGCGCTGCAGTAATAATAATGGTAATAATGGTATTTGTGAAGCGCTATGTGGCAAGCACTGTTCTAAGTGCTGCAGTAATAATAATGATAATAATGGTATTTGTTAAGTGCTTACTATGTGGCAAGCACTGTTATAAGTGCTGCAGTAATAATAATGACAATAATGGTAATTGTTAAGCGCTATGTGGCAAGCACGGTTCTAAGTGCTGCAGTAATAATAAAGATAATAATGGTATTTGTTAAGCGCTTACTATGTGGCAAGCACTGTTCTAAGCGCTGCAGTAATAATAAAGATAATAATGGTATTTGTTAAGCGCTTACTATGTGGCAAGCACTGTTCTAAGCGCTGCAGTAATAATAAAGATAATAATGGTATTTGTTAAGCGCTTACTATGTGGCAAGCACTGTTCTAAGCGCTGCAGTAATAATAATGATAATAATGGTATTTGTTAAGTGCTTATTATGTGGCAAGCACTGTTCTAAGTGCTGGGGTAGATACAAGGTAATCAAGTTGTCCCACATAGGGCTCACAGTCTTCATCCCCATTTTCCAGATGAAGTCACCGAGGCACAGAGAAGTGAAGTGAGTGGCCCAAGGTCACACAGCAGACAAGCGGCAGAGCCGGGATTGGCGTCGAGGTCCTCTGACTCCCAAGCCCAGGCTCTTGATGATGGCATTTGTTAAGTGCTTACTATGTGCAAAGCACTGTTCTAAGCGCCGGGGGGGATACAAGGTGATCAGGTTGTCCCACGTGGGGCTCACAGTCTTCCTCCCCATTTGACAGATGAGGGAACTGAGGCTCAGAGAAGTGAGGTGACTTGCCCAGGGTCACAGAGCAGACACGTGGCGGAGCCGGGATTCAAACCCATGACCTCTGACTCCCAAGCCCGGGCTCTTTCCACTGGGCCCCGCGTCCCCGGAGGAGAGGACCCCCCATTCCCGGCTGCTCCCGCCCCCCTCACCTTGGGGAGGTATTTCTCCTTCTGGGCCTCGTTGGCGTTGCGCACCAGCTGGTTTATGCAGAGGTTGGAGTGGGCGCCGTAGCTCAGCCCCACGGAGGCCGAGACCCTCGATATCTCCTCCATCACCAGCACGTGGTCCAGGTAGCCCAGGCCGGAACCGCCGAACTGAGCTGGGAGCGGGGAGACGGAGCTAGGGTGAAGAGCGCCTGGGGCCTTGGAGCTCAGGCCTGCAAGCTCCGCTTCCCCACTGCCCGAGCACAGGGGGTGACCCTTGACAGACTTTCTAAATCTCCCGTCTCATCCGGTGCCTGGGGAGGGCAGATGCGGGGCGGGAGGGGTTGGGAGTGTGAGGGCGTAGGTGTCTTTTGGGTGAGAATCTCGTCTATCTCGCCGCCGACTCCAAGATCCGCCCTTTCCTCTCCATCCAAACCGCTACCCTGCTCGTTCAAGCTCTCATCCTATCCCGTCTGGACTACTGCATCAGCCTTCTCTCTGATCTCCCATCCTCGTGTCTCTCCCCACTTCAATCCATACTTCATGCTGCTGCCCGGATTGTCTTTGTCCGGAAACGCTCTGGGCATGTTACTCCCTTCCTCAAAAATCTCCAGTGGCTACCAATCAATCTGCGCATCAGGCAGAAACTCCTCACCCTGGGCTTCAAGGCTGTCCATCCCCTCGTCCCCTCCTACCTCACCTCCCTTCTCTCCTTCTCCAGCCCAGCCCGCACCCTCCGCTCCTCCGCTGCTAATCTCCTCACCGTACCTCGTTCTCGCCTGTCCCGCCATCGACCCCCGGCCCACGTCATCCCCCGGGCCTGGAATGCCCCCAATCCCTCTGCCCATCCGCCAAGCTAGCTCTCTTCCTCCCTTCAAGGCCCTGCTGAGAGCTCACCTCCTCCAGGAGGCCTTCCCAGACTGAGCCCCTTCCTTCCTCTCCCCCCTCGTTCCCCTCTCCATCCCCATCTTACCTCCTTCCCTTCCCCACAGCACCTGTATATATGTATAGATGTTTGTACATATTTATTACTCTATTTATCTTACTTATACATATCTATTCTATTTATTTTATTTTGTCAGTATGTTTGGTTTTGTTCTCTGTCTCCCCCTTCTAGACTGTGAGCCCACTGTTGGGTAGGGACTGTCTCTATGTGTTGCCGACTTGTACTTCCCAAGCGCTTAGTACAGTGCTCTGCACACACTGAGCGCTCAATAAATACGATTGATTGACTGATTGATTCTCGCCCATGTCCTGCCTCTAAGCTGGCACACCCTCCCTCTTCAAATCCAGGAATGACTCTCCCCACCTTCAAAGCCTCACCAGAGGCCCATCTCCTCCAAGAGGCCTTCCCTGACTAAACTCTCTTTTCCTCTTCTCCCAGGCCCTTCCGCCTCATCCTGACTTACTCCCTTTTCTCATCCCCCCTCCCAGCCCACAAGCACTTGTGTCCCTCCCTCTTCAAATCCGGCAAAGACTCTCCCCACCTTCAAAGAACTCCTCCAAGAGGCCTTCCCTGACTAAACACAATTTTCCTCTTCTCCCATTCATGCATCCAATCGTATTTATTGAGCGCTTACTGTGTGCAGAGCACTGTACTAAGCACTTGGGAAGTACAAGTTGGCAAGTTGGCTCCCACTCTCTTCCGCCTCACCCAAACTTGCTCCCTTTCCTCATCCCCCCAGCCCACAGCACTTATGTCCATAACTGTAGTTTATGTATATTAATTATATTAATGTTCATCTCCCCCTCTAGACTGTACTTGAACATATTTACTATTCTATTTATTTTGTTAATGATGTGCGTATAGCTTTAATTCTATTTGTTCTGACGATTCTGACACCTGTCCACATGTTTTGTTTTGTTCATTCATTCAGTTGTATTTATTGAGCGCTTACTGTGTGCAAAGCACTGTACTAGGCGCTTGGAAAGTACAATTCGGCAACAGATAGGGACAATCCCTACCCAAAATTGGGCTTTTGTTGTCTGTCTCCCCCTTCTAGACTGTGAGCCGGTTGTTGGGTAGGGATCGTCTCTATATGTTGCCGACTTGTCCTTCCCAAGCGCTTAGTACAGTGTTCTGCACACAGTAAGAGCTCAATAAATACGAGTGAATGAATGAATGATTGTAGGTTCGTTGTGGGAAAGAAATAATAATAAGAATAATAATGGCATTTATTAAGCACTTACTATTTGCAAAGCACTGTTCTAAGCGCTGGGGAGGTTACACGGTGATCAGGTTGTCCCACGGGGGGGCTCACAGTCTTCATCCCCATTTTACAGATGAGGCAGCTGAGGCACAGAGAAGTTAAGTGACTTGCCCAAAGTCACACAGCGGACAGTTGGTGGAGCCGGGATTTGAACTATGAAGAAATGGGTCTGTCCATTGTTAAACAGGAGGTGGGTGGGGCGGAAAGGAAGAAGAGATGTGGGATGGAAGGAGGGAGCAGTACTCTGGAGTTTCTAACTTCCTTCTTCCCAGGGGAGAATCCCACCTCAAAAGTCGGTGGGCATGTGATCTTTCCCCTTCCTCAATCAATCAATCATATTTATTGAGCGCTTACTGTGTGCAGAGCACTGTACTAAGCGCTTGGGAAGTACAAGTTGGCAACATATAGAGACAGTCCCTACCCAACAGTGGGCTCACAGTCTAAAAGGGGGATTCCTCCACCCTGAGCCCACCCCACCATGCCCACCCCTATAAGTCACATAAAGTGTTGCCCCTGCCTGCATCCCAGGACCCCCCCCCACGGTAGAGCCGGTCGGTGTTTGGCCGGAGACATCCCCCCGTTTCCTCCAAATTTCAACCCTGGTCGGTCAATCAGTCATTCAGTCATAATTATTGAGTGCTTACTATGTGCAGAGCACTGTACTAAGCACTTGGGAGAGGGTAATATAACAAACAGACACATTCCCTGCCCTCAACGAGCTTACAGTCTAGAGGAGAACCAGCCCCCTGCCCCGCCTTTTTTGGCAAATGCAAACCACTGTGGGAGATTCATTCATTCAATCATATTTATTGAGCACTTACTGTGTGCAGAGCACTGTAATAGTGATGGTATTTGTTGAGCGCTTACTATGTGCAAAGTACTGTTCATTCATTCATTCATTCAATCATATTTATTGAGCGCTTACTGTGTGCAGAGCACTGTACTAAGCGCTTGGGAGGTCCAAGTTGGCAACAAATAGAGACGGTCCCTACCCAACAATGGGCTGTTCTAAGCGCTGGGGGGATACAAGGTGATCAGGTTGTCTCACAGTCTTAATCCCGATTTTACAGATGAAGGAACTGAGGCCCAGAGAAGTTAAGTGACTTGCCCAAAGTCACACAGCTGACAACTGGCGGGGCCGGGATTTGAACCCATGACCTCTGACTCCAAACCCTGTACTCTTTCCACTGAGCCACGCTGCTTCTCACTGTAATAAGTGCTTAGTGCTGTACTAAGCACTTAAACGACTCCGCCATATTTCTGCTGTGATCTTGGGCAAGTCACTTAACTTCTCTGGGCCTCAGTTACCTCATCTGTAAAATGGGGATTAAGACTGTGAGCCCCACGTGGGACAACCTGATCACCCTGTATCCTCCCCAGCGCTTAGAACAGTGCTTTGCACATAGTAAGTGCTTAACAAATGCCAGTTATTATTATTATTATTAAACTCTACAGGGGAGATATTCCCCTCTAGACTGTTAGCTTGTTATGGACGGGGAATGTGTCTGCTAATTATATTAGAGAAGCAGCGTGGCACAGTGGAAAGAAACTGCGCTTGGGGGCCAGAGGTCATGGGTTCTAATCCCCGCTCCGCCACTTGTCAGCTGTGTGACTTTGGGCAAGTCACTTAACTTCTCTGAACCTCCGTTCCTCTCATCTGTAAAATGGGGATTAAGACTGTGAGCCCCACGTGGGACAACCTGATCACCTTGTATCCCCCCCAGTGCTTAGAACAGTGCTTTGCACAGAGTAAGTGCTTAACAAATGCCATTATTATTATTACTGTACTGTACAATCCCAAGTGCTTAGAACAGTGCTCTGCCTGTAGTAAGAGCTCGATAAATACTGTTGATCGACTGATTAATTTCCACTGTCAAATGGCTCAAATTTGGAGAAGAGGAGCCCCACTGTGGAACAGTGATGATCTGGGGGTTTGGCAGGGCACTCCCAGCAAGCCCCCCTACTATTACTACTACTACTACTAATAATAATAATAATGTGGCATTTGTTAAGTTCTTACCATATGCCAAGCACCGTATTAAGCACCAGGGTAGATACAAGAGAATCACATTAGACCCAGTCCTAATCCCACAGGGGGCTCACAGTCTACATAAGAGGGAGAAGAGGTATTGAATCCCCGTTTTACAGATGAGGAAACTGAGGCCAAGAGAAGTTAAGTGACTCGTCCAAGGATATGCAACAGACAGGTGGCAGAGCCGGGTTAGGGCCCGGATCCTCCCAAGCCCGGGGTCTTTCCACCAGTCCATGCCACTTCTCGACTCTGACTTTTCCAAATCCTCCAGGCCCCCACGGCTCACTCCCTGGGGGGCCACCCCCCGCGCCCCCCATGGCCCACCACCACTTCCCTGCTAGGTGGAGGAAGAGAGGAAGCCACTTGTCTACCGTGTGACCTTGGATGAGTCCCTTAACTTCTCTGGGCCTCGGGTCCTTCATCTGTAAAATGGAAACTAAGACTGTGAGCCCCAAGGGGACATGGAATGCGTCTGACCTGATTCATTCATTCAATCATTCAATCGTATTTATTGAGTGCTTACTGCGTGCAGAGCACTGTACTAAGCGCTTGGGAAGTACAAGTTGGCAACATATAGAGACGGTCCCTACCCAACAATGGACTCACAGGGGGAGACAGATGGCAAAACATGTGGAGAGGCGTCAAGTCGTCAGAAGAAACAGAAATAGAGCTAGGTGCACATCATTAAGAAAATAAATAGAATAGTAAATATGTACAAGTAAAATTAATAGAGTAATAAATCGGTACAAACATATATACAGGTGCTGTGGGGAGGGGAAGGAGGTGGGGCGGGGGGGATGGGGAGGAGGAGAGGAAAAAGGGGGCTCAGTCTGGGAAGGCCTCCTGGAGGAGGTGAGCTCTCAGTAGGGCTTTGAAGGGAGGAAGAGAGCTAGTTTGGGGGATGTGCGGAGGGACTGGGGGCATTCCGGACCGGGGGATGATGTGGGCCGGGGGTCGACGGCGGGACAGGTGAGAACGAGGTACACTGAGGAGGTTAGCGGCAGAGGAGCGGAGGGTGCGGGCTGGTGAGCTTGTCCTTACCCCAGTGCTTAGTACAGTGCTTGGCACATAGTAAGGGCATAACAAATAAGATAAAAACAAAAAAAGGGGAGTTGCCCTTGGTGGTTCAGGGAGCGGGCACTCACCAGGGGCAGTGATGCCCAATACGCCCAGGTTTCCCAGCTGCTTCCAAAACTCCTGAAAAGCAGAAATGGGGGAGGGATGGGGGTTGCTGAGACTGGTGGCGGTGGCACCCTCGCCCGCCTTACTCGATCGCTGAGAGGTCCGAGATGCCAAGCCGTGCCCCTGGGGGTAGGGGGCCGCCCGACCGGGTCCTCCTCCAAGATACCCAGAGGCAGCTGCTGCCCTGGGGCCTCCCCCTCCCCAGCCCCAGAGAACCCCCTTCCTCCTCTCCCCTGGCACGGCAGCAGGGCTCACCCGCATGCTCTTGAACTCATTGCTCTGGTCGATTTCCTGGGCCTTGGGGGCCAGGTGCTCCTGCAGAAACTTGCCCATGGTCTGTCGGAGCTGGAAGCCGAGGGCGGCGGTGGCGGCGAGGGAGAGAGGCACAGGTCGGGGCGGGCTCCCGGCTGCCAGGCGCGGGGGGCACCGGAGGGGTGGAGGCTCGGGTTCGGCCGGGTTTCGGCTGCGGGGATGTCCCACCCCACCCTACCTCGGCCCCGGCTCCAGCGGCTCTGCCCAGGAAAAAGTGGCCCACCCGGGGGCTCAAAAATCCCGGCCCCCCAAATCCCTGCCGGAGCCAATGGGCACCGCTTCCGAGGGTCCCTGCCAAGCCCGGTCTGAGGCAATGCAGCAGAAGGGCTTTCTGGTCTTCGCTCTAAGCGAGGGCCACTGGAGGGAGAGAGGAGGGCAAGCAAAGCAGCGTGGCTCAGTGGAAAGAGCCCGGGCTTTGGAGTCAGAGGTCATGGGTTCGAATCCCGGTCTGCTGGGTGACCGTGGGCAAGTCACTTAACTTCTCTGAGCCTCAGTTACCTCATCTGGAAAATGGGGATGAAGACTGGGAGCCCCACGTGGGACAACCTGATCACTTTGTATCCCCCCAAGCGCTTAGAACAGTGCTTTGCACATAGTAAGCGCTTAACAAATGCCAACATTATTATTATTATTATTCCCTGCCCCCTGGGAGGGTTGGCGGGGTGTGGGGGGGCTTGCACTGCCCTTCCCCTCCCCCACCCCCAATCTCAGATTAAGCCCAGTGGTCCGCTCACTCTCCCTCAACTGTATTTATTGAGCGCTTTGTGCAGAGCACTGTGCTGGGCCCTTCAGCTGCCCTGATATCCCTAGAGACAGCCTTCAAAATCAATCAATCGTATTTATTGAGCGCTTACTGTGTGCAGAGCACTGGACTAAGCGCTGGAGAAGTACAAGTTGGCAACATATAGAGACAGTCCCTACCCAACAGTGGGCTCATAGTCTAAAAGGAATAATTCAAATAATCAAAAGGAATAATTGGAATAATAATAATCAATCCTTTTTTTGGAGCATTCCTGTGGGCAGAGCACCGTACTAAGAGCTTGGGAGAGGACAATATCATCATCATCATCATCATCATCAATCGTACCTATTGAGCGCTTACTATGTGCAGAGCACTGTACTAAGCGCTTGGGAAGTACAAATTGGCAACATGTAGAGACAGTCCCTACCCAACAGTGGGCTCACAGTCTAAAAGGGGAAGACAGAGAACAAAACCAAACATACGAACAAAATAAAATAAATAGAATAGATATGTACAAGTAAAATAAATAAATAAATAACAATATGACATATTCCCTGCCCACAGTGAGTTTAATAATAATAATAATGACGGCACTTATTAAGCGCTTACTATGTGCAAAGCACTGTTCTAAGCGCTGGCAGTTTACAGTCTGGAGGGGGAGAAAGACATTAATATAAATAAATTATGGATATGTACGTTTAGTGCTGTGGGGCTGGGGCGTGGGGATGACAGTAATAGCAATGATAACGGCAATGATAACCATGGTATTGTTTTAAGCCCTCTGGTCAGCTTTTGGGTAAATACAATACCGGCAGATGATAATAATGATAACCGTGACTTTTTTTTTAAGCACTCTGGTAAGTTTTTGGGTAAATACAATACCAGTCCCTGTATCACACAGGGTTCACGGTTTAAAGGGAAAGGAGGGTTGGTGTTTGAACCCCATTTTATGGATGAAGAAACTGAATCCCAGAGGAGTTAAGGACTTGCCCAAGGTCACCAAGTGGGCAAATAGCAGACCTAATGTCAGAACCCAGGTGTCCAAGAGTAATAATAATAATGATGGCATTTATTAAGCGCTTACTATGTGCACTGTTCTAAGCACTGGGGAGGTTACAAGGTGACCAGGTTGTCCCACGGGGGGCTCACAGTCTTCATCCCCATTTGACAGATGAGGGAACTGAGGCCCAGAGAAGTGAAGCGACTTGTCCAAAGATGCACAGCTGACAATTGGCGGAGCTGGGATTCGAACCCATGACTTCTGACTCCACAGCACGTGCTCTTTCCACTGAGCCATGCTGCTTCTCGCCCATACCCTCGCCCTGCTGGGGCTGGACATCTGACTGGGCTGGGTGGCGAGCACGCATTAAAGCAATCGACGGCAGGGCGCCGTGAGAAGTGGATAGACCCCCTTACCCTGGGAGTCCGAAGGACCTGGGTTCTAATCCCTGTTCTGGCACTTGTCTGCTGGGTGACCTCGGGCAAATCACTTCCCTTCTCTGGGCCTCAGTTACCTCATCTGTAAAATGGGGAATTAGACAGCGAGCCCCACGTGGGACATGGGCTGCGTCCAACCTGATTAGCTTGTATCTACCCTTGTGCTTAGTACAGTGCCTGGCACATAGTACGCGTTTAACAAATACCATTAAAACAAAGGGCTGGGAATATTTATTACTCTATTTGTTTATTTTACTTGTACATATGTATTCTATTTATTTTATTTTGTTAATATGTTTGGTTTTGTTCTCTGTCTCCCCCTTCTAGACTGTGAGCCCACTGTTGGGTAGGGACTGTATATGTTGCCAACTTGGACTTCCCAAGTGCTTAGTACAGTGCTCTGCCCACAGTAAGCGCTCAATAAATACGACTGATTGATTGACCTGGGTTCTAATCCCTGTTCTGGCGCTTGTCTGCCGGGTGACCTCGGGCAAATCACTTCCCTTCTCTGGGCCTCAGTTACCTCATTTGTAAAATGGGGAATTCAACAGCGAGCCCCACATGGGACATGGGCTGCGTCCAACCTGATTAGCCTGTATCTACCCTTGTGCTTAGTACAGTGCCCGGCACATAGTAAGCGTTTAACAAATACCATTTAAAAAAAAAAAAAAAGGTTGGGAAGATTTTCCGATGATAAGCTCAGGCAGATCCCATTCCGGAGGGACCGGAAAAGGGCCGCAGCCTAGAGCCTGGACTGCTCCCTGCCCTACCAGAATGGGCACTGGTTTCTGGGCACCATGAGCTACTGTGTGGTGTGCCAGCTGAGAGGGAACTCCAAGCACCTTATTGGAGGCACCCCTCCTCCAAGCCTCCCATTCCCTCTTCTCCCACTCCCTTCTGCATTGCCCTGACTTGCTCCTTTTGTTCTTCCTGGGTCCCAGCCCCACAGCACTTTTGTACACATCCATAATTTATTTATTCGTATTGCTGTCTCTCTCTCCCCCTCTAGATTGTTTAGCTCACTGGGGGCAGGAATGTGCCTGTTTATTGTTGTATTGTACTCTTCAAGCGCTTAGTACAGTGCTCTGCACACAGTAAGCGCTCAATAAATACGATTGAGTGAATGACTGAATGAATACTAATGATAGCATTTATTAAGCGCTTACTAGGTGTAGAGCACTGTTCTAAGCGCCGGGGAGGTTACAAGGTGATCAGGTTGAACTCCTGTTCTCTGTCTCCCCCTTTTAGACTGTGAGCCCACTGTTGGATAGGGACTGTCTCTATACGTTGCCAACTTGGACTTCCCAAGCGCTTAGTACAGTGCTCTGCACACAGTAAGCGCTCAATAAATACGATTGATGATGATGATCAGGTTGCCCCACGGGGGGCTCACAGTCTTCATCCCCATTTTACAGAGGAGGGAACTGAGGCGCAGAGAAGCTAAGTGACTTGCCCAAAGTCACCCAGCTGACAAGTGGCAGAGCCGGGATTTGAACCCACGACCTACTGAATCAAACCGACTGTTCTCACCACCCAGGAAGACTGGATGTTTGGTCTGGGCTAGGCCGGAACTTCTTGGGGAAGAGGACTTCCCGGAATTAAACCCTTTTCTTCCCTGCTCCCTCTCATCATCATCATCAATCGTATTTATTGACTCCCTTCTCAGTCACCTCCGCAACTGGAGGTGACTCTATATGTTGCCAACTTGTACTTCCCAAGCGCTTAGTCCAGTGCTCTGCACACAGTAAGCGCTCAATAAATACAACTGAATGAATGAATGAATTGGATCTGTACTCTTTAAGTGGGAATGTGTCTAATTCTATTATAGTGTACTCTCCCAAGGGCTCAGTGCCCTGCTCTGCAAATAGTAAGCACTCAATAAATACCACTGATTGACACTCACCCCACCCTCAGCCCCACAGCACTTATGTACATATGCACTTATGTACATAAGCATAATTTGTTTAACTTAACGTCCGTCTCTCCCTGTAGCTTAGCACTTAGTACAGTGCTCTGCACACAGTAAGCGCTCAATAAATACGACAATGAATGACTGAATGAATAATAATGATAGCATTTATTAAGCGCTTACTAGGTGCAAAGCACTGTTCTAAGCGCCGGGGAGGTTACAAGGTGATCAGGTTGAACTCTTGTTCTCTGTCTCCCCCTTTTAGACTGTGAGCCCACTGTTGGATAGGGACTGTCTCTATACGTTGCCAACTTGAACTTCCCAAGCGCTTAGTCCAGTGCTCTGCACACAGTAAGCGCTCAATAAATACGATTGATGATGATGATCAGGTTGCCCCACGGGGGGCTCACAGTCTTCATCCCCATTTTACAGATGAGGGAACTGAGGCACAGAGAAGCTAAGTGACTTGCCCAAAGTCACCCAGCTGACAAGTGGCGGAGCCGGGATTTGAACCCACCACCTACTGA
Source organism: Tachyglossus aculeatus (assembly GCF_015852505.1). Classification (NCBI taxonomy): domain Eukaryota; kingdom Metazoa; phylum Chordata; class Mammalia; order Monotremata; family Tachyglossidae; genus Tachyglossus; species Tachyglossus aculeatus. Next base: position 20,589,216 of record NW_024044828.1, read on the forward strand.
ATCAAACCGACTGTTCTCACCACCGAGGAAAACTGGATGTTTGGTCTGGGCTAGGTCAGAACTTCTTGGGGAAGAGGACTTCCCTGAATTAAACCCTTTTCTTCCCTCCTCCCTCTCATCACCATCATCAATCGTATTTATTGACTCCCTTCTTAGTCACCACCGCAACTGGAGGTGACTCTATATGTTGCCAACTTGTACTTCCCAAGCGCTTAGTCCAGTGCTCTGCACACAGTAAGCACTCAATAAATACAACTGAATGAATGAATGAATTGGATCTGTACTCTTTAAGTGGGAATGTGTCTAATTCTATTATAGTGTACTCTCCCAAGGGCTCAGTGCCGTGCTCTGCAAATAGTAAGCACTCAATAAATACCACTGATTGACACTCACCCCACCCTCAGCCCCACAGCACTTATGTACATATGCACTTATGTACACAAGCATAATTTGTTTAATTTAACGTCCGTCTCCCCCTGTAGCTTAGCGCTTAGTACAGTGCTCTGCACACAGTAAGCGCTCAATAAATACGACTGAATGAATGACTGAATGAATAATAATCATAGCATTTATTAAGCGCTTACTAGGTGCAAAGCACTGTTCTAAGCGCCGGGGAGGTTACAAGGTGATCAGGTTGAACTCTTGTTCTCTGTCTCCCCCTTTTAGACTGTGAGCCCACTGTTGGATAGGGACTGTCTCTATACGTTGCCAACTTGGACTTCCCAAGCGCTTAGTACAGTGCTCTGCACACAGTAAGCGCTCAATAAATACGATTGATGATGATGATCAGGTTGCCCCACGGGGGGCTCACAGTCTTCATCCCCATTTTACAGAGGAGGGAACTGAGGCGCAGAGAAGCTAAGTGACTTGCCCAAAGTCACCCAGCTGACAAGTGGCGGAGCCGGGATTTGAACCCACGACCTACTGAATCAAACCGACTGTTCTCACCACCCAGGAAGACTGGATGTTTGGTCTGGGCTAGGCCGGAACTTCTTGGGGAAGAGGACTTCCCGGAATTAAACCCTTTTCTTCCCTGCTCCCTCTCATCATCATCATCAATCGTATTTATTGACTCCCTTCTCAGTCACCTCCGCAACTGGAGGTGACTCTATATGTTGCCAACTTGTACTTCCCAAGCGCTTAGTCCAGTGCTCTGCACACAGTAAGCGCTCAATAAATACAACTGAATGAATGAATGAATTGGATCTGTACTCTTTAAGTGGGAATGTGTCTAATTCTATTATAGTGTACTCTCCCAAGGGCTCAGTGCCCTGCTCTGCAAATAGTAAGCACTCAATAAATACCACTGATTGACACTCACCCCACCCTCAGCCCCACAGCACTTATGTACATATGCACTTATGTACACAAGCATAATTTGTTTAACTTAACGTCCGTCTCTCCCTGTAGCTTAGCGCTTAGTACAGTGCTCTGCACACAGTAAGCGCTCAATAAATATGACAATGAATGACTGAATGAATAATAATGATAGCATTTATTAAGCGCTTACTAGGTGCAAAGCACTGTTCTAAGCGCCGGGGAGGTTACAAGGTGATCAGGTTGAACTCTTGTTCTCTGTCTCCCCCTTTTAGACTGTGAGCCCACTGTTGGATAGGGACTGTCTCTATACGTTGCCAACTTGGACTTCCCAAGCGCTTAGTCCAGTGCTCTGCACACAGTAAGCGCTCAATAAATACGATTGCTGATGATGATCAGGTTGCCCCACGGGGGGCTCACAGTCTTCATCCCCATTTTACAGAGGAGGGAACTGAGGCGCAGGGAAGCTAAGTGACTTGCCCAAAGTCACCCAGCTGACAAGTGGCGGAGCCGGGATTTGAACCCACCACCTACTGAATCAAACCGACTGTTCTCACCACCCAGGAAGACTGGATGTTTGGTCTGGGCTAGGCCGGAACTTCTTGGGGAAGAGGACTTCCCGGAATTAAACCCTTTTCTTCCCTCCTCCCTCTCATCACCATCATCAATCGTATTTATTGACTCCCTTCTCAGTCACCACCGCAACTGGAGGTGACTCTATATGTTGCCAACTTGTACTTCCCAAGCGCTTAGTCCAGTGCTCTGCACACAGTAAGCGCTCAATAAATACAACTGAATGAATGAATGAATTGGATCTGTACTCTTTAAGTGGGAATGTGTCTAATTCTATTATAGTGTACTCTCCCAAGGGCTCAGTGCCGTGCTCTGCAACTAGTAAGCACTCAATAAATACCACTGATTGACACTCACCCCACCCTCAGCTCCACAGCACTTATGTACACATGCACTTATGTACACAACCATAATTTGTTTAACAACGTCCGTCTCCCCCTGTAGCTTAGCGCTTAGTACAGTGCTCTGCACACAGTAAGCGCTCAATAAATACGATTGATTGTAGCTGGTAAACTCTTGGTGGACAGGGAACATGTCTATCAATTCTGTTGTACTATACTCTCTCAAATGCTTTACTACAGTAAGCAGCGTGGCCTAATGGAAAGAGCCTGGAGTCGGAGCTGCGTTCCAATCCCCACTCCGTCACTTACCTGCTGGGTGACCTTGGACCAGTCACTTTATTTATTTTTAGAGCATTTATTAAGTGCTTACTCTGTGCAAAGCCCTGTTCTAAGCGCTGGGGAGGTTACAAGGTGATCAGGTTGTCCCACGGGGGGGCTCACCGTCTTCATCCCCATTTTACAGATGAGGGAACTGAGGCCCAGAGAGGTGAAGTGACTTGCCCAAAGTCACACAGCTGGCCATTGGCAGAGCCAGGATTTAAACCCGGCTTCACTTCACTTTGGGCAAGTGACTTCACTTCTCTGGCTTCTGGCCACCTGTGATTCTGGCCACCTGTGCTTCTGACCCCATTCCCTCTCATCTTATGAAATCTCTCGCTCCATCCCTTCTCCCCTCCTTAACTTCCATCTTCAACCGCTCACTCTCCACTGGTTCCTTCCCCTCTGCCTTCAAACATGCCCATGTCTCTCCCATCCTAAAAAAACCCTCTCTTGACCCCACCTCACCTTCTAGTTATCGTCCCATATCCCTCCTACCATTCCTTTCCAAACTCCTTGAACGAGTTGTCTACACGCGCTGCCTAGAATTCCTCAACAACAACTCTCTCCTCGACCCCCTCCAGTCTGGCTTCCGTCCCCTTCATTCCACAGAAACTGCGCTCTCAAAGGTCACCAATGACCTCCTGCTTGCCAAATCCAACGGCTCATACTCTGTCCTAATCCTCCTCGACCTCTCAGCTGCCTTTGACACTGTGGACCACCCCCTTCTCCTCAACACGTTATCTGACCTTGGCTTCACAGACTCTGTCCTCTCCTGGTTCTCCTCTTATCTCTCCGGTCGTTCTTTCTCAGTCTCCTCCTCCCCCTCCCATCCCCTTACTGTGGGGGTTCCCCAAGGTTCAGTGCTTGGTCCCCTTCTGTTCTCAATCTACACTCACTCCCTTGGTGACCTCATTCGCTCCCACGGCTTCAACTATCATCTCTACGCTGACGACACCCAGATCTCCATCTCTGCCCCTGCTCTCTCCCCCTCCCTCCGGGCTCGCATCTCCTCCTGCCTTCAGGACATCTCCATCTGGATGTCCGCCCGCCACCTAAAGCTCAACATGTCGAAGACTGAGCTCCTTGTCTTCCCTCCCAAACCTTGTCCTCTCCCTGACTTTCCCATCTCTGTTGACGGCACCACCATCCTTCCCATCTCACAAGCCCGCAACCTTGGTGTCATCCTCGACTCCGCTCTCTCATTCACCCCTCACATCCAAGCCGTCACCAAAACCTGCCGGTCTCAGCTCCGCAACATTGCCAAGATCCGCCCTTTCCTCTCCATCCAAACCGCTACTCTGCTCATTCAAGCTCTCATCCTATCCCGTCTGGACTACTGCACCAGCCTTCTCTCTGATCTCCCATCCTCGTGTCTCTCTCCACTTCAATCCATACTTTATGCTGCTGCCTGGATTATCTTCGTCCAGAAACGCTCTGAGCATATTACTCCCCTCCTCAAAAATCTCCAGTGGCTACCAATCAATCTGCGCATCAGGCAGAAACTCCTCACCCTGGGCTTCAAGGCTGTCCATCACCTCGCCCCCTCCTACCTCACCTCCCTTCTCTCCTTCCACTGCCCAGCCCGCACCCTCCGCTCCTCTGCCGCTAATCTCCTCTCCGTACCTCGTTCTCGCCTGTCCCGCCGTCGACCCCCGGCCCACATCCTCCCCCGGGCCTAGAATGCCCCCAATCCCTCTGCCCCTCCGCCAAGCTAGCTCTCTTCCTCCCTTCAAGGCCCTACTGAGAGCTCACCTCCTCCAGGAGGCCTTCCCACACTGAGCCCCTTCCTTCCTCTCCCCCTCGTCCCCCTCTCCATCCCCCCATCTTACCTCCTTCCCTTCCCCACAGCACCTGTATATATGTATATATGGTTGTACATATTTATTACTCTATTTATTTATTTATTTATTTATTTATTTTACTTGTACATTTCTATCCTATTTATTTAATTTTGTTGGTATGTTTGGTTCTGTTCTCTGTCTCCCCCTTTTAGACTGTGAGCCCACTGTTGGGTAGGGACTGTCTCTATGTGTTGCCAATTTGTACTTCCCAAGCGCTTAGTACAGTGCTCTGCACATAGTAAGCGCTCAATAAATACAATTGATTGATTGATTGATTGATTAAAATGAATATAGTAATAAATACGAACAAACGTATATACATATATATGAATGAGAGTCAGACATCATGGGTTCAAATCCCGACTCCGCCACTTGTCAGCTGGGTGACTTTGGGCAAGTCACTTCACTTCTCCGGGCCTCAGTTCCCTCATCTGGAAAATGGGGATGAAGACTGTGAGCCCCCCGTGGGACAACCTCATCACCTTGTAACCTCCCTAGTGCTTAGAACAGTGCACACAGTAAGTGCTTAATATATGCCATCATTTTTATTCTTGGACACCTGGGTTGAGAAGCAGCGTGGCTCATTGGAAGGAGCCCGGGCTTTGGAGTCAGAGGTCATGGGTTCAAATCCCGGCTCCGCCACTTGTCAGCTGGGTGACTATGGGCAACTCACTTCACCTCTCTGGGCCTCAGTTACCTCATCTGTCAAATGGGGATGAAGACTGAGCACCCCGTGGGATAACCTGATCACCTTGTAACCTCCCCAGCGCTTAGAACAGCGCACATAGTACGCGCTTAATAAATGCCATTATTATTATTATTATTCTTGGACACCAGGGTTGAGAAGCACCGTGGCTCAGTGGAAAGAGCCCGGGCTTTGGAGTCAGAGGTCATGGGTTCAAATCCCGACTCCGCCACTTGTCAGCTGGGTGACTCTGGGGAAGTCATTTCACTTCCCTGGGCCTCAGTTCCCTCATCTGTCAAATGGGGATGAAGACTGTGAGCCCCCCGTGGGACAACCTGATCACCTTGTAACCTCCCCAGCGCTTAGAACAGTGCACATAGTAAGCGCTTAATAAATGCCATCATTATTATTATTATTATTATTCTTGGACACCTGGGTTGAGAAGCACCGTGGCTCACTGGAAAGAGCCCGGGCTTTGGAGTCAGAGGTCATGGGTTCAAATCCCGACTCCGCCACTTGTCAGCTGGGTGACTCTGGGGAAGTCATTTCACTTCCCTGGGCCTCAGTTCCCTCATCTGTCAAATGGGGATGAAGACTGTGAGCCCCCCGTGGGACAACCTGATCACCTTGTAACCTCCCCAGCGCTTAGAACAGTGCACATAGTAAGCGCTTAATAAATGCCATCATTATTATTATTATTATTCTTGGACACCTGGGTTGAGAAGCACCGTGGCTCACTGGAAAGAGCCCGGGCTTTGGAGCCAGAGGTCATGGGTTCAAATCCCGCTCCGCCACTTGTCAGCTGGGTGACTCTGGGGAAGTCATTTCACTTCCCTGGGCCTCAGTTCCCTCATCTGTCAAATGGGAATGAAGACTGTGAGCCCCCCGTGGGACAACCTGATCACCCGGTAACCTCCCCAGCGCTTAGAACAGTGCACATAGTAAGCGCTTAATAAATGCCATCATTAATAATAATAATGATAGCATTTATTAAGCGCTTAGTATGTGCAAAGTACTGTTCTAAGCGCTGGGGGGGTTATTCTTGGACACCTGGGTTGTGACATTAGGTCGGCTATTTGCCTGCTTGGTGATCTTGGGCAAGTCCTTAACTCCTCTGCAACCTCCCCAGCGCTTAGAACAGTGCTTCTCACATAGTAAGCGCTTAATAAATGTTATTAGGATCGGTATTATTATTCTTGGACACCTGGATTGTGACATTAGGTCTGCTATTTGCCTGCTTGGTGACCTCGAGCAACTCCTTAACTCCTCTGCAACCTCCCCAGCGCTTAGAACAGTGTTTCGCACATAGTAAGCGCTTAATAAATGTTATTAGGATTAGTATTATTATTCTTGGACACCTGGGTTGTGACACTGGGTCCGCTATTTGCCTGCTGGGTGACCTTGGGCAAGTCCTTAACCTCCCCAGCGCTTACAACAGTGCTTCGCACATAGAAAGCGCTGAATAAATAAATGCCTTTTATTCTGAGGATGATTAGGATTCTATATAGAGGTGGCGGGTCGGTAAGTAGGACGGATGGAGGGGAGGGAGGGAGGGAGGGAGGCGGGTACCTGTCTCTGCTCCTCGCTGAGCCCGTTGACCGTGTCGTCGACGTGCAGGGCGGAGTAGGCCCGCCGACACGGGAGCCGGAGCCAGCTCCGGACGGCCCGGGCCCCCGCCAAGCCCCGCACCGCCGCCATCTCTGCCCCGACCAATCCCGCCCGCCCCCTTCCCCGCCCCGACCAATCAGCGAGGGGGCGTGGCCCCCCTCCAGCCGATCGCTACCCGCCCTCCCCCTTCCCCGCCCCGACCAATCCCGCCCGCCCCCTTCCCCGCCCCGACCAATCAGCGAGGGGGCGTGGCCCTCCTCCAGCCTATCGCTACCCGCCCTCTCCCTTCCCCGCCCCGACCAATCAGCGAGGGGGCGTGGCCCCCGCCAGCCGATCGCTACCCGCCCTGCCCCTTCCCCGCCCCGACCAATCCCGCCCGCCCCTTCCCCGCCCCGACCAATCAGCGAGGGGGCGTGGCCCTCCTCCAGCCTATCGCTACCCGCCCTCCCCCTTCCCCGCCCCGACCAATCAGCGAGGGGGCGTGGCCCCCGCCAGCCGATCGCTACCCGCCCTGCCCCTTCCCCGCCCCGATCAATCCTGCCCGCCTCCTTCACCGCCCCGACCAATCACAGAGGGGGCGTGCCCCCGCCAGCCTATCGCTGCCCGCCTTCGCCCTTCCCCGCCCCAACCAATCCAGCCTTCCCCTTCCCCGCCCCCAACCAATCCCGCCCGCCCCCTTCCCCGCCCCGACCAATCAGAGAGGGGGCGTGGCCCCGCACAAGCCTATCGCTGCCAGCCCTCCCCCTTCCCCGCCCCGACCAATCCCGCCCGCCCCCTTCCCCGCCCCGACCAATCAGCGAGGGGGCGTGCCCCCCCGCCAGCCTATCGCTGCCAGCCCTCCCCCTTCCCCGCCCCGACCAATCCCGCCCTCCCCCTTTCCCCGCCCCGACCAATCCCGCCCGCCCCCTTCCCCGCCCCGACCACTCAGCGAGGGGGCGTGTCCCCCCGCCAGCCTATCGCTGCCCGCCCTCCGCCTTCCCTGCCCCGACCAATCCCACCCGCCCCCTTCCTCACCCCGACCAATCAGAGAAGGGGCGTGGCCCCCGCCAGCAGCGTGGCTCAGTGGAAAAGAGCACGGGCTTTGGAGTCGGAGGTCGTGGGTTCGAATCCCCAGAGGTCGTGGGTTCGAATCCCGACTCCGCCACATGTCTGCTGTGTGACCTTGGGCTAGTCACTTAATTTATCTGAGCCTCAGTTACCTCATCTGTAAAATGGGGATTAAGACTGTGAGCCCCATGTGGGACAACTTGATCACCTTGTATCCACCCCCAGTGCTTAGAACAGTGCTCTGCACATAGTAAGCGCTTAACAAACGCCATTATTATTAATATTATTATTATCATTATTATTCCCCGCCCCGACCAATCAGCCAGGGGACGTAGCCCCCCGCCAGCCAATCGCTCTCTTCCTCCCCCAAACTAGCTCTCTTCCTCCCTTCAAAGCCCTACTGAGAGCTCACCTCCTCCAGGAGGCCTTCCCGGACTGAGCCCCCTCCTTCCTCTCCCGCTCTCCACAGCACCTGTATAGATGTATGTTTGTATGCATTTATTACTCTATTTATTTATTTATTTTATTTGTACATATTTATTCTATTTATTTTATTTTGTTAGTATGTTTGGTTTTGTTCTCTGTCTCCCCCTTCTAGACTACTGTGAGCCCACTGTTGGGTAGGGACCGTCTCTATATGTTGCCAACTTGTACTTCCCAAGCGCTTAGTACAGTGCTCTGCACACAGTAAGCGCTCAATAAATACGATTGAATGAATATGTTTGTACTTATTTATTACTCTATTTTATTTGTACATATTTATTCTATCTATTTTATTTTGTTAATATGCTTTGTTTTGTGGTCTGTCTTCCCCTTCTAGACTGTGAGCCCGCTGTTGGGTAGGGACCGTCTCTATATGTTGCCAATTTGGACTTCCCAAGCACTTAGTGCAGTGCTCTGCACACAGTAAGCGCTCAATAAATACGATTGAATGAATGAATACGATTGAATGAATGGATGAATGAATGCGAACGCGCGCCCGCCCGCTACCCCTCCCCACCCCCCCCCGCCTAACCTCCTTTCCCTCCCCACAGCACCTGTGTATATGTATATATGTTTGTACGTATTTATTATTCTATTTATTTTATTTGTACACATTTATTCTATTCATTTTATGAATATGTTTTGTTTTGGGGTCTGTCTCCCCCTTGTAGACCGTAAGCCCGCTGTTGGGTAGGGACCGTCTCTATGTGTTGCCAACTTGTACTTCCCAAGCGCTTAGTACAGTGCTCTGCGCACAGTAAGCGCTCAATAAATACGATTGAATGAATGAATGAATATCGCTGCCCGCCCTCCCCCTTCCCCGCCCCGACCAATCAGCGAGGGGGCGTGGCCTCTCGCCAGCCTATCGCTGCCCGCCCTCCCCTTCCCCGCTCCATCCAATCAGAGAAGGGGCGTGGCCCTCGCCAGCCTATCGCTGCCCTTCCTCCCCTTCCCGCTCCATCCAATCAGAGAAGGGGCGTGGCCCCCGCCAGCTTATCGCTGCCCGCCCGGTCCCCGAAGGTCGCTCTGCCCTTGGGCGGGCCACCAGCCAATCAGCGCTCGGGCACCCGGTGGCTCTGCCCAATCAGGAGGCGGCCTGCTCGCCGAAGGCCCCCCCCCCCCCCACAGCCCCACTCTGTGAGCATTCAATAAGTCACTGCTATTTACTGAGTACTATGTGCCCTGCAGTGTAGTTAGCACTTAGGAGAATCAGAAAGTTGGTAGACAAGTCCCCTGTCCACGGTGACTTCTCTGTGCCTCAGTTCCCTCATCTGTAAAATGGGAATTAATACTGGGAGCCCCCCGTGGGACAACCTGATCATCTTGCAACCTCCCCAGCGCTTAGAACAGTGCTTTGCACATAGCAAGCACTTAATAAATGCTATTATTATTATTATTTATTGAGCACTTAGTGTGTGCAGAGCCCTGCACTAAGGACTGAGAAATCAGGTACAGAGAAGTTACGTGAGTTGCCCAAGGTCACACAGCAGGCAAGTGACAGAGTCAGCATTAGAACCCAGCTCCCAGGCCTGTGCTCCCTCCATTAGGGGCCACTACTGAATAGCCAATGGAAAGGCAGCTCTGAGAATTGGTGTGGAAAAATCTGCAGGGATTTTGAGATCACAGCTGTAGGGAAGAGGGGTGGAAAAGAGGCTCAAGTGAAACCAAGGTGGGGGTGGTGTCAACTGTAATGGGAATTAAGGGGAGAGGGTCTTAAAAAAAGAAAAAAAGAGGAACTTCTTTTATTTAGAAAGAGAGGATAGGTCAGAGGGGCAATCATAGATTGGAAAATCAGTCCCCTGGAGCGGGGAGCAGATGAGCTTTCTATGAAGAGATGAGAAGATCAAGACAGAACTGGAGCTTGAGGAATTCCTACCGTAAGAAGGCAGGGAGGTAGAGGGGAGGAGAAAGTCCGCAAAGAGAAGGACCTGGCAGAGGAGGAAGGAGGCCTCAGCATTATAAGTCCACATTTCACAGCCAGGTACAGAGAGCATAGGGTGCTTAAACTACGTACGGTTGTGGCAACTGGGGTTATATCTCCCTCCCCAGGCAGTTGTCTGGAAAAAGCCACAGAACCTGCACGCTCGGGGAGCAGGGGCGATCCCCTCTGACCACTGATACGGAGAGCGGGGCTTGAAGCTCTGGCTTAAGGAACCCAGAAGCTATTTGCCTTGGCTGGGGGAGGAGGTCAAAGTAGCCGTTGGCCTTGTTCACCGTGCCAGTCAGGGGGCTGACAGAGGCAAAACAGCTTTATTGGCTAAAATGGAAAGGAGACCAGGCACGGTGGTGGGCCCAGTAGTCTTTCGGCCCTAGCTGGGAAGGTCCAAAGCAGAATCCCGGAAAGAGGCTCAGGGCAGGAAAACGGCGTCACGCGTTCCAAAGTGTCCCAAGCTTGGAGTCAAGTTTGTGCAGGGTTTCAGTCCCTCGCCACCCCCGCTTCTCTCTGGGGGGCAAAAGGGGGATATCCTAATTTGGCGGTGGAGCTTGGGAAAGGGATGGGTGGCTGGGACGCAGGACTGCCAAGTTAGCCCCACCAGTCTGGCCCTGGGGCTCCAGGTTGGGTCCCGCCCGCCTGCCCGGTTTGGGCGGGCTGGTTCTGACGGTCTGCCCCGGCTCCTCACGGCCTCAGCAGCTGCTCCATTTGCTCCAACATGGCCGTCACGTCATCCATTCTGCTGCCGAACGTCGCCTGTTTCTCCAGGAAGTGGGTCCTCTCCTCTTCGGCCTTGGCTAACTTGGCCTTCGCTGCCTGGGAGGAGAGAGAGAGAGAGCCATCGACGCCGCCTCCTGTCTCCCCGGGAAGGACGGTGGCAGTCGCTTTCCCCCCGCACCGCCCTCCTTCCCCCTACGGCAGACAGGGCACACCAGCAGCGGACATCCGGGCCCGGCTGGTCAGGAGGAAACCCTGCATCTGGCGAGCCCCCGGGGTGGACCCCCAGGCCTCGGCAGCGGGGAAGAGCCCTCGAGGGGCTGGGCAGGCAGCTCTGCTAATCTCCTCACCGTACCTTGTTCTTGCCTGCCCCGCCATCGACCCCCGGCCCACGTCATCCCTCGGGCCTGGAATGGCCTCCCTCTGCTCATCCGCCAAGCTAGCTCTCTTCCTCCCTTCAAGGACCTATTGAGAGCTCACCTCCTCCAGGAGGCCTTCCCAGACTGAGCCCCTTCCTTCCTCTCCCCCTCGTCCCCCTCTCCATCCCCCACTTCTTACCTCCTTCCCTTCCCCACAGCACCTGTATATATGTATATATGTTTATACATATTTATTACTCTATTTATTTTACTTGTACATATCTATTCTATTTATTTTATTTTGTTAGTATGTTTGGTTTTTTCTCTGTCTCCCCCTTTTAGACTGTGAGCCCACTGTTGGGTAGGGACTGTCTCTATATGTTGCCAATTTGTACTTCCCAAGCGCTTAGTACAGTGCTCTGCACATAGTAAGCGCTCAATAAATACGATTGATGATGATGATGCTAAGACATGGGAGACATGCTCATGGTGAGCCTTGGCTTAGGAAAAAGTGATCGGATTCCAATTAACCATCTCTGCCCACACTTCCAAGGAGTGTGTTAACCCAGGACAGTTGCATCCCAGGCTTTAGTTTGGTGGACAGGTTTGATCCCAATCACCAAAGGAAGGCCCACTTTTGCGGGCCCAACTTTAAACGCTGAGGTTCCTCAGAGGAGCGGATCCCCTGCAAGCCCCAGGTTTGACCCCTACAAGTTGGGAGACGGGGCCCAGGCAGACCGTGACCTCTTTATGGGCAGGGAACGTGTCTAATTCTGTGCTACTATATTCTCCCAAGCACTTAGTGCAGCGCTCTGCACCCAGTAAGCACTCAATTAATATCAGCGATCAATTAGGACACCTGCTTTTCAGGGCCCCGGCCCAGCTGGGAGGGCTGAATGGGGGCAGAGAGGAAGGAGCACCGGATCCGCCGGAATCCTCACCTTCACCTCCTCCCTCTGCTTCGCGACGGTCTGGTTGAACAGCCTCAGCTCAGCCATCAGAGAGTCCATCAGCGACTAGAAGATGAAGGGGTGGTCAGTCAAGCTGCCCCCTGGGTCTCCCAGATGTCGCCCTCCTCCCCCGAGCCCGCTCGCCCCTCACCGCGCTCTCTGCCTGGCACGAGGTCCTCTCTTTCAGCTCCTCCAGGATCTGTTGGCCTGTGACTGGGGGAGGAGGAAGCCCGTTAGGGTTGTTAGTCGGGGGTCCTTTTTCTGGTGTCTTCCTCTATCCACGCCCCCCCCATCAACCGGCTCGGAGCCTGCCTCCTCCCACTGCTCCCGAGCTTAAGGGCTCGGTAGGTCCTGAGATGAAGGTCCCAAGACCGGAGATGAGGCAGCGGGGGTCCCGGGAAACCCAAGGCCAGACCGGTGAGGGCGGAAGCTCCGATGAAAATCGAGTAGGGTGGGGTGGAGGGCGGTCCTCACCTGGGTCGATACTGCGGCTCTCCAGGATGGCCAGGCAGCGGTCCTGAAAGCTCTCCAGCAATTCCTTCTTCTCCGTCACTTCCCTCAGCAGGCCCTGCCGTGGCACCGCACCATTCATTCAATCGTATTTATTGAGCGCTTACTGTGTGCACCATCTGCTCCAGTCCCCCACCCCCTCCACTGAGCGGGGGTCCGCCCCAGGCCGGGTGGACAGCTTAGGCCCGGCCCCGTACCTGGGTCTCGGCCAGCTGCAGGTGGAGTTGCTGGTTGGCCGCCTCCAGGAGCCGGTTCTTGTCTGTGAGCAATTCCTCGGGCCTGTTCCGGCTTGGGGGACAGTAGCTGGGCGTGGTGAGGGACATGACGAAGGCCAATACTTAGTGGGCGCTTTCCTCCCAAGGCCCCACCTCCCCGGGAGCTCGGAGGAAACGCACCTTCCCTCCCGCAGTCTCGGAGAGTGTAAGCGACTGGCCTAAAGTCACGCGGGAGTGGCAGAAATGGGCACTGAAACCCGAGTCTCCCGCTTCCCAACCCGGGGCTTCTTTTTTTTATAATGGCATTTATTAAGCGCTTACTATGTACAAAGCACTGTTCTAAGCGCTGGGGAGGTTACAAGGTGATCAGGTTGTCCCATGTGGGGCTCACAATCTTAATCCCCATTTTACAGATGAGGTAACTGAGGCCCAGAGAAGTTAAGTGACTTGCCCCAAGTCACACAGCTGACAAGTGGTGGAGCCAGGATTTGAACCCATGACCTCTGACTTCAAAGCCCGTGCTCTTTCCACTGAGCCACGCTGCTTCTTGAGAGGAGACTTTCTCCCGTGTCCACACTGGGGACTCACCCTCTCCTGCTGGTCTTCTTTAGACCAGGGTCGGCCCCCTTTTTCAGCCTGGAAGGAGCAAGGACAGTGTGAGTACGGTTGAACCCAGGACAGCCCTGGAGGTCTTTGTTGGGGTAGTCGGTCTACCCAGTCGCAGAATCCACTGGGTGAACCGGAGCAGGACCAGATGGCTCTGGGCCTTCTTTGATGCAGAAAATTCATTCACTAGGGCACGGGGGCTGCCTGGGGGAGCCCACCTGCTCGGAGCCCCCGTCCGCCGACTGCACTAGAATTATGCAATTTATGAAGTGCTTTGCCCGACACAGACGCTCACAACTTCCAATAGCGCTTGGGTCCATATCTTCCATTCCCTAATACGCACTAACCCATGAAAAGATCCACTTTGCCTTCCTTCTCCTATTTTAAAATTTGCTCCATTCTTTAAGCTTTTTGAGGGCACGGATCTAATTCTACCGGCCTCTCCCAAGCGCTCAGTACAGTGCTTGGCACACTAGCTGCTGGGTAAATACTCCAACTGAATGACTGCGATAACTAGACTGGGCTCAGCTCTTGTTTGTGCTGGTATTTATTAAACGTCTACTTCATTCATTCAACTGTATTTATTGAGCGCTTACTGTGTGCAGAGCACTGTATGAAGAGCTTGGGAAGTACAAGTTGGCAACATATAGAGACGGTCCCTACCCAACAGTGGGCTCACAGCCTAGAAGGGGGAGACAGAGAACAAAACATATTAACAAAATAAAATAGAATAGATATGTACAGGTAAAATAGAGTAATAAATATGTACAAACATCAATCAATCAATCAATCAATCATCGTATTTATTGAGCGCTTACTATGTGCAGAGCACTGTACTAAGCGCTTGGGAAGTACAAATTGGCATCACATAGAGACAGTCCCTACCCAACAGTGGGCTCACAGTCTAAAAGGGGGAGACAGAGAACAGAACCAAACATACCAACAAAATAAAATAAGTAGGATAGAAATGTACAAGTAAAATAAATAAATAAATAAATAAATAGAGTAATAAATATGTACAACCATATATATATATATACAAACACCATGCTAAGCCCTGGGGTAGGATGCCCTACGAATCGGAGCTGACAGAGTCCCTGCCCCACCTGGGGCTCGGAAGCTAAGAGGTGGGAGGACAGGTATCTTGTCTTCATTTCAGAGATGGGGGAAACTGAGACCAAGGAAGGTTAATTGAGCTGTCCAAGGGAAAACAGCTGGTCAGTGGTGGTCAGGGCTAGGAGCAGCTGTCCCAAATCCCAGGCCTGTTGCTCACTCCAGTAATTCACCTGGCCTGGGACCTTTTCCATTGTTCCCCTTCAACTCTCACCTGTGGGTGGTGGCTCGGAAGCTCTCGGGGGCCGCCGGGTTAGTTGTCCTGCTGCCGTCCCCCTCTCCCGGCTTGGAGAGACATGGCTTCTTGGAAGCAGCTGGAACGGGACCGCGGGGCTGGGCGTCTGGCAGGGACAGACAAGGAGGGATGGCCGCTCAGAGGGCCGACCCAAAGGCTCCCAGGTGGAACGGGCGCGGTACACACACATCCGCGCCGACTCGGGGAGCCCCTTTCTCCCCCTCCTCACCACGCTGGGACCGCAGGGCCAAGTGAGCCTACACAAAGCTGGGTTCCAATCCCAGCTCCGCCAATCGCCAGCTGTGTGACTTTGGGCAAGTCGCTTCACTTCTCTGAGCCTCAGTTACCTCATCTGTAAAATGGGGTTGAAGACTGTGAGTCCCCCGTGGGACAACCTGATCACCCTCTCCCCAGCACTTAGAACAGTGCTTTGCACATAGTAAGCGCTTAATAAATGCTGTCATTATTATTATTATTAAAGCACATTTGGACTGAGTTCAGACACCCCCAGAATCCCCACTTGCATTTTTTGGTGAGTGCGTGTGTGTGTGTCGGTGTCCTTTTAGAGGGAAGTAGCTGGGATGATGATGATGATGATGGCATTTATTGAGCGCTTACTATGTGCACAGCACTGTTCTACGCGCTGGGAAGGTTACAAGGTGATCGGGTTGTCCCACGGGGGGGCTCACAGTCTTCATCCCCATTTGACAGATGAGGTAACTGAGGCTCAGAGAAGTGAAGCGACTTGCCCAAGGTCACACAGCAGACGTGGCGGAGCCGGGATTCGAACCCATGACCTCGGACTCCAAAGCCCGGGCTCTTTCCACTGAGCCACGCTGCTTCCCTAACGTGGGATGCTAACATGTACAGGCCACAGCCTACACACACACACACACACACACAGAGTTGTCTTTCCTGTGTATTCTCTCCCAGCACTACGTACAGTGCTCTGCACACAGTAAGCGCTTACTAAATACTAATACTATAGGGTTTTAAAAACTACAACTGCCAGGATGGCTCAGTGCCCACCTGAGTGCCCGCCCGGACCACGTCATCCCCCGGGCCCGGAATGCCCTCCCTCTGCCCATCTGCCAACCTAGCTCTCTTCCTCCCTTGAAGGCCCTGCTGAGAGCTCACCTCCTCCAGGAGGCCTTCCCACACTGAGCCCCTTCCTTCCTCTCCCTCTCCATGCCCCCCATCTTACCTCCTTCCCTTCCCCACAGCACCTGTATATATGTTGGTACAGATTTATTACTCTATTTATTTATTTATTTTACTTGTACATATCTATTCTATTTATTTTATTTTGTTAGTATGCTTGGTTTTGTTCTCTGTCTCCCCCTTTCAGACTGTGAGCCCACTGTTGGGTAGGGACTGTCTCTAGATGTTGCCAACTTGTACTTCCCAAGCGCTTAGTACAGTGCTCTGCACATAGTAAGCGCTCAGTAAATACGATTGATGATGATGCCACAATCCCCTGCTGGACCCGGGCTAGGCCAGGTGGCGGACTGGCCCCGGGCTTGCCGTCTCTACGCCCACCCACTTCCTTCCTGCCCCGGCAGATCCCTGCTGCTCGGCTGAGACCACCCAGGGCTCCCGGGATGGGGACCCTCGGCGCCTCGGGGTGAAGCCTGGTTTCTGGCCCGGGGTGGGGGGGGTCTGGGGGGAGCTCCACCTCGACGCTGGGACATTTGGGAAAAAGGAGCCACTTCCTCCAAGTGGCACGAACGGACGTATCCTAGCAGCCCTCCAGAGATAACCGATCCCGCATCCCAAGGGACAGCCTCCTGCTCAAATTCCCGACTTTATTCTGCGGGAGCCAACGGGGGCCATTGGCATTTCAACCCCTCACCTCTCCCAGCCCACCATCAGCACCCTAACTCTCCCCTTCTCGGCCCCACTCTCTCCACCCACTACACCCCAGCTCGCCCTCTTCATCCCTCCTGAGCTCACCTCCCTCGGTTCTCCCCATCTCCATCCTCTCCTGCTGCTCCCTGCCACTCCATGCCTGGAATTCCCTCCTCCTTCAAAAACCACAGCTCTCCCCACGGTCAACGCCCCACCCTTCTTCCATCAAGGAGTCCCTGATTCCCCAAACCCCACCATCTCAATCCATCAGTCACCCTCAGCGTGGCTCAGTGGAAAGAGCCCGGGCTTTGGAGTCAGAGGTCATGGGTTCGAATCCCGACTCTGCCACGTGTCTGCTGTGTGACCTTGGGCAAGTCACTTAATAATAATAATAATAATAGCATTTATTAAGCGCTCACTGTGTGCAAAGCACTGTTCTAAGCGCTGGGGAGGTTACAAGGTGATCAGGTTGGCCCACAGGGGGCTCACAGTCTTCATCCCCATTTTACAGATGAGGTAACTGAGGCACAGAGAAGTCAAGTGACTTGCCCAAAGTCACACAGCTGGCAATTGGCAGAGCCGGGATTTGAACCCATGACCTCTGACTCCAAAGCCCGGGCTCTTTCCACCGAGCCACTTAACTTCTCTGAGCCTCAGTTCCCTCATCTTTAAAATGGGGATTAAGACTGTGAGCCCCAGGGGGGACAACCTGATCACCTTGTATCCCCCCCTCCCAGCACTTAGAACAGTGCTCTGCACATAGTAAGCGCTTAACAAATGCCATCATTATTATAATTATTATTTCCCTTCTGTGTCACCCTTGCCCTAAGATTCTTTTAATGGTATTTGTTAAGCACTATGTGCCAGGCACTGTACTGAGCGCTGGGGTAGATACAAGCTAATCAGGTTGGATACAGTCCAGTCCCATCTGGGGCTCACAATCTTAATCCCCATTTTACAGATGAAGTAACAGGCACAGGAAAATGAAGCCACTTGACCAAGGGTCACACAGCAGACAAGTAGCAGGGCAGAATTAAAACCCAGGTCCGTTCTCTATCCACTCCTTTATTCATCCCTTCCGCAGCCCCACAGCACTTACGTCCATATCTGTAATTGCTACTATTTATATTAACGTCTCTAGGCTGTAGGCTCACTGTGGCAGAGAATGTTTTACTGTTATATTGCACTTTCCCGAGTGTTTAGTACAGTGCTCTGCACACAGTAAGCGCTCAATAAATACAACCGACTCACAGTACAATACAACTGATTTATCGACTGACGGTGCTCTGCACACAGTAAGCGTTCAGTACATACAGCTGACAATGCTTTGCACACAGTAAGCGCTCAATACATACGACTGACAGTGCTCGGGACACAGTAAGCGCTCAGTACATAAGACTGACAGTGCTCTGCACACAGTAAGCGCTCAGTACATAAGACTGACAGTGCTCTGCACACAGTAAGCGCTCAGTACATAAGACTGACAGTGCGCTGTGCACAGTTCACGCTCAATACATGGGACTGACAGGCAGTGCTCCGTGCACAGTAAGCGTTCAGTACATACGATTGACTGAGTGACCACAGGCAAGTCCTTGGGCTGAGGCGTCTCCCCCATCCCGCTCCCCCCGGGCCCGGCTCTGACCTGCGAGGAACACGGGGAGCTGGAAGCTGAAGGCCGGGGGCTTACACTTGGTGGTGGCCACCGCCGCCGGGGGGTCCTCGGGGATGCCGCCCGCCGGGTGTAAGTTGAACACGGGGATTTTAGACTTGGCCATCCCAGTCTGAACGGGGCTGGAGCTGCAGGGAACAAGACTAATAATAATAATAATGATAATAATAATAATAATAATGATAATAATAATAATAATAATAATGGTATTTGCAGGTGCTATGTGCCAACCACCGTTCTAGATACAAGGTAATCAGATTGTCTCACTTGAGGCTCACAGTCTGGTAGGGACTGTCTCTATATGTTGCCAACTTGTCCTTCCCAAGCGCTTAGTACAGTGCTCTGCACACAGTAAGCGCTCAATAAATACGATTGATGATGATGATCCCCATTTTACAGACGAGGGAACTGAGGCACAGATAATAATGATAATGATGATATTTGTTAAGCGCTTACTATGTGCCCAGCACTGTTCTAAGCGCTGGGGGGATACAAGGTCATCAGGTTGTCCCCCGTGGGGCTCACAGTCTTCATCCCCATTTGACAGATGAGGTCACTGAGGCTCAGAGAAGTTAAGCGACTTGCCCAGGGTCGCACAGCTGACAAGCGGCGGAGCCGGGATTAGAACCCACGGCCTCTGACTCCCAAGCCCGGGCTCTTTCCACTGAGTCACGCTGCTTCTTCTTCCCTCCTCACCGTCCATCGTGCGGGGAAAGAGGGGAGAGGAGGGAGGGTAGGGTCGAAGGACGCAGTTCTGGTCTCCAAATAATAATGATGGTATTTGCTAAGCGCTTACTATGTGCCAAGCACTGTTCTAAGCACCGGGGTAGGTACAAGGTAATCAGGTTGTCCCACGTGGGGCTCACGCAGAGAAGCAGCGTGGCTCAGTGGAAAGAGCCCAGGCTTTGGAGTCAGAGGTCACGGGTTCAAATCCCAGCTCTGCCAATTGTCAGCTGTGTGACCTTGGGCAAATCACTTCACTTCTCCATGCCTCAGTTACCTCATCTGCAAAATGGGGATTAAGACTGTGAGCCCCCCGTGGGACAACTTGATCACTCTGTAACCTCCCTAGCGCTTAGAACAGTACTTTGCACATAGTAAGCGCTTAATAAACACCATTATTATTATTATTAATCCCCATGTCACAGTTATGGTAACTGGGGCACAGAGAAGTCAAGTAGCTTGCCCAAAATCACACAGCAGACAAGTGGCGGAGTCACTTGCCAAGTGAATTGTAATAATAAAGATGGCATTTATTAAGCGCTTACTATGTGCAAAGCACTGTTCTAAGCGCTGGGGAGGTTACAAGGTGATCAGGTTGTCCCACGGGGGGCTCAAGGTCTTCATCCCCATTTGACAGATGAGGTAACTGAGGCCCAGAGAAGTGAAGTGACTTGCCCCAAGTCACACAGCTGACAGTTGGCGGAACCGGGATTTGAACCCAAGACCTCTGAGTCCAAAGCCCGGGCCCTTTCCACTGAGCCACGCTGCTTCTCACTTTCCAAGCGCTTAGTACAGTGCTCTGCTGAGCCACGCTGCTTCTCACTTTCCAAGCGCTTAGTACAGTGCTCCGCTGAGCCACGCTGCTTCTCACTTTCCAAGCGCTTAGTACAGTGCTCTGCACACAGTAAGCGCTCAATAAATACGATTGAATGAAGACCGTGAGCCGCCCGTGGGACAACCTGATCACCTTGTAACCTCCCCAGCGCTAAGAACGGTGCTTTGCACATAGTAACCGCTTAATAAATGCCATTAAAAAAAAATACGATTGAATGGATGAGTAGGATTAGGACCCAAGTCCTCTGATTCTAAAGGCCACGCTCTTTCCATTAATAATAATAATGCTGGTATTGGTTAAGCGCTTACTATCATCATCATCATCAATCGTATTTATTGAGCGCTTACTATGTGCAGAGCACTGTACTAAGCGCTTGGGAAGTACAAATTGGCAACATATAGAGACAGTCCCTACCCAACAGTGGGCTCACAGTCTAAAAGGGGGAGACGGAGAACAAAACCAAACATACTAACAAAATAAAATAAATAGGATAGATATGTACAAGTAAAATAAATAGAGTAATAAATATGTACAAACATATATACAGGTGCTGTGGGGAAGGGAAGGAGGTAAGATGGGGGAGATGTGTTTACTATGTGCAAAGCACTGTTCTAAGCGCTGGGGGAGATACAAGGTCATCAGGTTGTCCCACGAGGGGCTCCCAGTCTTCATCCCCATTTGACAGATGAGGGAACTGAGGCCCAGGGAAGGGAAGTGACTTGCCCAAAGTCACCCAGCTGACAAGTGGAGGAGGCAGGATTTGAACCCACGGCCTCTGACTCCAAAGCCCGGGCTCTTTCCACTGAGCCACCCTGCTTCCCGGCCCAAGACCCCCTCCCCCCCCCCCCCCACCAGGACCGGCTCGTACACTCACCACGGACTCTCTACTAACCGCCACTCTCACTCCCGCCGCCGGTTTTAAACTGAAACTTCCGCTGGGGGCAGGAAGGGGCGGGGCCTAAACCACGGGCGCCGCCATGTTGTACGGCAGCGAGCGGTCGGCGGTGGGTGGACACTGAGCGCTTGGGCGCCGCCATATTGTACGGCTGAGGGGCGCCATGTTGTACGGCCGTGCCCCCCGTGACGTCATGAGGAGGCGGCCCCGCCCCCTCCGCGGCCGGGCTCGCTGCTGGAAGGCGCGAGGCTCTTTTTGGGCGCGCTTATGTGCTGGTTTTTAATATAATAATAATAATAATAATAATAATAATAATAATGGCATTTATTAAGAGCTTACTATGTGCCAAGCACTGTTATAAGAGCTGGGGAAGATACAATCAATCAATCAATCATATTTATTGAGCGCTTACTGTGTGCAGAGCACTGTACTAAGCTCTTGGGAAGTACAAGTTAGCAACATGTAGAGACAGTCCCTACCCAACAGTGGGCTCACAGTCTAGAAGGGGGAGACAGAGTACAAAACCAAACATATTAACAAAATAAAATAAATAGAATAGATATGTACAAGTAAAATAAATAAATAAATAAATAGAGTAATAAATATGTGCCAACATATATACATATATACAGGTGCTGTCAATCAATCATATTTATTGAGCACTTACTGTGTGCAGAGCACTGTACTAAGCGCTTGGGAAGTACAAGTTAGCAACATATAGAGACAGTCCCTACCCAACAGTGGGCTCACAGTCTAGAAGGGGGAGACAGAGAACAAAACCAAACATATTAACAAAATAAAATAAATAGAATAGGTATGTACAAGTAAAATAAATAAAGAGTAATAAATATGTACAAACATATATACATATATACAGGTGCTGTGGGGAAGGGAAGGAGGTGAGATGGGGGGATGTAGAGGGGGACGAGCGGGAGAGGAAGGAAGGGGCTCAGTCTGGAAAGGCCTCCTGGAGGAGGTGAGCTCTCAGTAGGGCCTTGAAGGGAGGAAGAGAGCTAGCTTGGCGGATGGGCAGAGGGAGGGTATTCCAGGCCTGGGGGATGACGTGGGCCGGGGGTCGATGGCGGGACAGGCGAGAACGAGGTAGGGTGAGGAGATTAGCGGCGGCAGAGAAGCGGAGGGTGCGGGCTGGGCTGGAGAAGGAGAGAAGGAAGGTGAGGTAGGAGGGGGTGAGGTGATGGACAGCCTTGAAGCTGAGGGTGAGGAGTTACACAAGATAATCAGGTTGTCCCATGTAGGGCTCACAGTCTTCACCCCCATTTTACAGATGAGGTAACTGAGGCACAAGGAAATTAAAAGTGACTTGCCCAAGGTCACCCAGCTGACAAGTGGCGGAGCCGGGATTAGAACCCACGACCTCTGGCTCCCAAGCCCGGGCTCTTTCCACTAAGCCACGCTGCTTCTACATCTCAAGTGCTCAGTATTCATTCATTCATTCAATCGTATTTATTTAGCACTTACTGTGTGCAGAGCACTGTACTAAGCGCTTGGGAAGTACAAGTGCTGTGCACACAGTAAGCACTCAATAAACGGGATTGATTGATTGCGAAGCAGGATGGCGTCTTGGATACAGCATGGGCCTGGGGGTTAGAAGTTCATGGGTTCCATTTCCAGCTCTGCCACTTGTCTGCTATGTGACCTTGGGCAAGTCACCTCAGTTCTCTGTGACTCAGTTTCCTCATCAGTAAAATGGGGATTAAGACTGTGAAACCCATGTGAGAAAGGGACTGTGTCCAACCTGATTCACTTGTAACCACCCCAGCACTTAATACAGTGCCTGTCACACAATAAGCGCTTAGCAAATGCCAGAATTATTACTATTACTATTACTGTACTAAGTGTTGGGCAAGCAAATGTTGGAGAAGCAGCGTGGCTCAAAGGAAAGAGCCCAGGTTTTGGAGTCAGAGGTCAGGGATTCAAATCCCGGCTACGCCACTTGTCAGCTGTGTGACTTTGGGCAAGTCACTTAACTTCTCTGGGCCTCAGTTACCTCATCTGTAAAATGGGGATTAAGACTGTGAGCCCCTTGGGACACCTTGTAACCTCCCCAGTGCTTAGAACAATGCTTTGCACATAGTAAGCGCTTAATAAATGCCATTTAAAAAAAAAGCAAATCAAAGTGCACGCAGCCCATGTCCCACATGGGACTCACAATCTTAATCCCCGTTTTGCAGTTGAGATGACTGAGGCACAGAGAAAAGAAGTGACTTGCCCAAGGTCACACATCAGGGAAGTGGTGGAGTCGAAATTAGAACCCACGACTCCCAGGCCCGTGTTCTATCCACTTGGCCTTTTCTGCTTCTCTTGTTGAACTGTTTAGATGGGTGAAGGCCAGTGAACCCCAGCTCCCAACAGTTCTCTAGTATAACCATCCCCTCCCTTCCTTCCCGAGGGTGGGGGTGCTTGCATGGTCTCTTTTGCAGGCTCCTCCTCCCCCTCCCATCCCCTTACTGTGGGGTTCCTTAAGGTTCGGTTCTTGGTCCCCTTCTGTTCTCGATCTACACTCACTCCCTTGGTGACCTCATTCGCTCCCACGGCTTCAACTATCATCTCTATGCTGATGACACCCAAATCTCCATCTCTGCCCCTGCTCTCTCCCCCTCCCTCCAGGCTCGCATCTCCTCCTGCCTTCAGGACATCTCCATCTGGATGTCTGCCCGCCACCTAAAACAACATGTCCAAGACTGAACTCCTTGTCTTCCCTCCCAAACCATGCTCTCTCCTTGACTTTCCCATCACTGTTGACGGCACTACCATCCTTCCCGTCTCACAAGCCCGCAACCTTGGTGTCATCCTCGACTCTGCTCTCTCGTTCACCCCTCACATCCAAGCCATCACCAAAACCTGCCAGTCTCAGCTCCGCAATATTGCCAAGATCCGCCCTTTCCTTTCCATCCAAACCACTACCCTGCTCGTTCAAGCTCTCATCCTATCCCATCTGGACTACTGTTTCAGCCTCCCCTCTGATCTCCCATCCTCTTGTCTCCCCCCACTTCAATCCATACTTCACGCCGCTGCCCGGATTGTCTTTGTCCAGAAACGCTCTGGGCATGTTACTCCCCTCCTCAAAAATCTCCAGTGGCTACCAATCAACCTACGCATCAGGCAGAAACTCCTCACCCTGGGCTTCAAGGCCGTCCATCCCCTCGCCCCCTCCTAACTCACCTACCTTCTCTCCTTCTCCAGCCCAACCCGCACCCTCCGCTCCTCTGCCGCTAATCTCCTCACCGTTAGGCCTCGTTCTCGCCTGTCCCGCCATCGACCCCCGGCCCACGTCATCCCCCTGGCTTGGAATGCCCTCCCTCCCCACATCCGCCAAGCTAGCTCTCTTCCTCCCTTCAAGGCCCTACTGAGAGCTCACCTCCTCCAGGAGGCCTTCCCTGACTGAGCTCCCTCCTTCCTCTCCCCCTCCTCCCACTCTCCATCCCCCCGTCTTACCTCCTTCCCTTCCCCACAGCACCTGTATATATGTATATAATGTTTGTACATATTTATTACTCTATTTATCTATTTTACTTGTACATATCTATTCTATTTATTTTATTTTGTTAATATGTTTGGTTTTGTTCTCTGTCTCCACCTTCTAGACTGTGAGCCCACTGTTGGGTAGGGACCGTCTCTATATGTTGCCAACTTGTACTTCCCAAGCGTTTAGTACAGTGCTCTGCACACAGTAAGCACTCAATAAAAACGATTGATTGATTGATTGATTGAGGCAGAAAGCAAAGTCTTGGTTTGGGCCTGGGTGGGGGAGGATCTTGGAATCACTCTCCAGCTCCCTGTAGCTGAGGTCTGAGCCCCATTTTCCTCAGGGAATCCCCTTATTCCCCCTCCCATTCCTGTTTCAGCCAGAATATGGACAGCTGTTTAGTAGCTTATTTCTGTTTATTTTATCCATCTCTACTCTCTCATTCTTTTACCTGGTGTATGTTGGCTATTTGTGTTCATTTATCTCCCTTTATTAGTCATCATCAGCCTGAGGGCGAGGGGCAGTGTCTTTTATTTCTGCTGTAGGTTCCCTGGTACCCAAAACAGCGCTCTGCACACAATAGATGCATGGTACACCGCAATGCCCTCAGGAGGCACCCAGTACAGCGCCCTGCCCGCAGCATACATCCAGTTCAGCACTCTCCCCACAGTATTGACGATGATCGGCCTGGAGGGCGTCAGCTGACATTGAAGGGGGGGAAATCAAGGAACGCTGAGGGATCCTGTGAGAGGATCTCAACCGGCCTAGTTCCTGTTTCTCCTTTAATTCCTTTCAGCAGCTTCCCTCCCTCAGCCAGGCCGCCTGGAGGCCCATCTCCCTGGCCCTGCAGACCCCTCGCCCCCTTTTCTTTCGCCCCAGGTGTGGTCTTCAGGCCTCCTGGTCCCCCGAGTGGCAGTCAAATGGGGGAAAGTACGGGCTCATAGTTTCTGATGGGCCTCTGAGGCACGTCAGGGTTCTCTGCAACCTTCAGGTCCGGGTTGGAAAGATCCTCTCTAGCCTCTGGGAGCCAGGGACTGGGCCCACCGTCCGTGCGGCTGCCCGGGTGGTCTTCCTTCTTCCCAGCTGTCCAATTCAACCCTGAGCAGTGGGACATCTTGTGGGGCCAAGGTTGGCAGAGGGCTGAGTCCTGACATGTATCCCCAGGGGCCTTGGGGAGGATCAGACCCCCGGCTCCGGCCTCCGGTCAATCCCCAGTCCATCCTCGCTTGGCCCACCGTAGCCGGCGGGTGGGGAGCTGGTCCGGGGCAGCCACACGTCCGGCAGATCCGGCTGGCTGTTGGGCAGCACGACGGGCCCCTCTCCTGCGGCTGCCCCTCGGGCCCTCCTCGACGACCCACTTGGGTCATAGACGGTTTCTCGAAGGGCCAACCTCAGGCCGCCCCTCTGGCCGTTCAGCTGACCCCGCTCCGGGGCCGGGGGGCCGGCGGTGGGGTTCTCTGGGGAGGGGTCTTCTGGGGAAGGGGAAGGGGCTGTGGAGGGGTTCTCTGGGGAGGGACAGGGAGTGGGGTCCTCTGGAGAAGGGGAGGGGGCGGCGGCGGGCCTTTTTGGGGTGGGAGAGGGAGTGGGATCCTCTGGAGAAGGGGAAGGGACGGTGGAGGGGCTTTCCGGGGAGGGGTCCTCTGGGGACGGGGAGGGGGCGGCGGGGGGGCTTTCTGGGAAGGGAGAGGGATTGGGGTCTTCTAGAGAAGGGGAAGGGGCGGTGGAGGGGCTTTCTGGGAAGGGAGAGGAAGTGGGGTTCTCTGGAGAAGGGGAGGGGGCGGCGGAGGGGCTTTCTGGGGAGGGAGAGGGAGTGGGGTCTTCTAGAGAAGGGGAAGGGGCGGCGGAGGGGCTTTCTGGGAAGGGAGAGGGAGTGGGGCTCCCTGGAGAAGGGGAGGGGGCGGCGGAGGGGCTTTCTGGGGAGGGGGCCTCTGGGGAAGGGGAGGGGGCGGCGGGGGGGCTTTCTGGGAAGGGAGAGGGAGTGGGGTCTTCTAGAGAAGGGGAAGGGGCGGTGGGGGGGCTTTCTGGGAAGGGAGAGGGAGTGGGGTCTTCTAGAGAAAGGGAAGGGGCGGTGGGGGGGCTTTCTGGGAAGGGAGAGGGAGTGGGGTCTTCTAGAGAAAGGGAAGGGGCGGCGGGGGGGCTTTCTGGGAAGGGAGAGGGAGTGGGGCTCCCTGGAGAAGGGGAGGGGGCGGCGGAGGGGCTTTCTGGGGAGGGGGCCTCTGGGGAAGGGGAGGGGGCGGTGGGGGGGCTTTCTGGGAAGGGAGAGGGAGTGGGGTCTTCTAGAGAAGGGGAAGGGGCGGTGGGGGGGCTTTCTGGGAAGGGAGAGGGAGTGGGGTCTTCTAGAGAAGGGGAAGGGGCGGCGGAGGGGCTTTCTGGGAAGGGAGAGGGAGTGGGGCTCCCTGGAGAAGGGGAGGGGGTGGTGGGGGGTCTTTCTGGGAAGGGAGAGGGAGTGGGGTCTTCTAGAGAAGGGGAAGGGGCGGCGGAGGGGCTTTCTGGGAAGGGAGAGGGAGTGGGGTTCTCTGGAGAAGGGGAGGGGGCGGCGGAGGGGTTATCTGGGGAGGGGTCTTCTGGGGAAGGGGAGGGGGCGGCGGAGGGGCTCTCTGGGGAGGGGTCCTCTGGGGAAGGGGAAGGAGCGGCGGCGGGGCTCTCGGGGGAGGGGTCCTCTGGGGACGGGGAGGGGGCGGCGGAGGGGCTCTCGGGGGCGGGAGAGGGAGTGGGGTCTTCTGGAGAAGGGGAGGGGGCGTCGGGGGGGCTTTCTGGGAAGAGAGAGGGAGTGGGGTTCTCTGGAGAAGGGGAGGGGGCGGCGGGGGGGCTTTCTGGGAAGGGCGAGGGAGCGGGGTCTTGCGGAGAAGGGGAGGGGGCGTCGGGGGGGCTGCCTGAGGAGGGGGAAGGGTGGGCGGCGGGTCGGGGGTCTCTGCGGGCGGGGCCGAGGGGCGGCGGGCCGCCTAGAGCCGGGGCGGGGCGGGCGGGCGGGGGTCGCCTGTCGGGGTCCCGGGGCCAGGGCGCGGGGAGGCCCCCGCGGACGGGGGAGGAGGTGTGCAGGGCCGGGGGCCGGGCCCCCCAGGGGCCGTCCGCCAGCTCCTCCGACAGCACGGAGGGCCGCTGGCTGAGCTTGCTGGTGTCCGTGCTGGTGTCCAGGCTGGCGCTGCGGGGCCGCGGGCCGGGGCCGCGCCCGCGGGGCTCCTCGGCCGCCGAGGGCCGCGGGAAGGGGGCGCGGGAGCCCAGGACCGGCCCGCAGCCCCGCTCGGGCCCGAAGAAGCAGCACAGCGACTGGAAGAAGAAGCTGGCGAAGCCGCAGCTGACGCAGCGGACGGTGAGGAGGAAGATGCCCAGCTGGCGGTAGAGCAGCACGGTGGAGGGCAGCATGAAGACCCCGGCCGGGAACAGGGCCGAGGCCCCCACGGCCGTGGCCCGGCTCAGGTGGCGCAGCGAGAAGGCCACGCGGCTCAGCCGGTCCGGCTGCGGGCACAGGTGGTAGGACGCGCAGTAATTGACCGTCAAGTCCACCGACAGCCCCGCGGCCGCCGACAGGAACAGGGACTCGGCCGCGTTCAGCTGCCACTCCAGCAGGACCAGCAGCCCGGCCGTCACCAGCACGGTGCCCGCGATGGCCGTGACCGAGAAGAGGCTGAGCGGCAGGTTCCAGGTGCCCAGCAGCAGGGTGGCGAAGGCCAGGGCCAGGGCCAGGCCCAGCACGGCGCCGGGCTCCGTGCTCAGGCTCAGCTGCAGGCTGTACACCTGCGGGACGACACCGAGAAGAAGGATGACGATGGCATTTGTTAGGCGCTTACTACGTTCTAAGCGCTGGGGGGGGGGGGGGATACACGGTCATCGGGTTGTCCCACGGGGGGCTCACAGTCTTCATCCCCCTCTTCCAGATGAGGTGACCGAGGCCCCAGGGAAGGGAAGCGAAGGAGCGGGGATGGAAGGCCCGGGCTGCGTCTCACCTCGAGGCGTCCCGTCATCCAGCCGTTGCGCAGGCCCTGCGGGGCGGTGGCCAGCTCGTCCCGCAGCCAGCGGCTGACGGCTCGGTAGAAGCGTTGGGTGCGGGTGTAATTGGCACTGTAGCAGAAGGTGGTGTGGAACTGCAGGACGAGGGCGGCCAGGCCGCCCGAGGCGTCGAAGCGCAGGCCCAGGTCCTGGGCCCGTTCGCGGGCCATGAGCCGCAGGCAGTGCAGGAAGAGGCTCGGGGCCAGGGGGAAGCGTCCGGGCCCGCAGCAGGGCTCGGGGGTCGGGCAGGGGCGGGAGTCCAGCCACCGTCGCAGCTCCTCGACGAAGCAGACGCTGGGCAGGCCTTCGGGCTCGGCGCGGAAGAAGCTCTGGTTCCGCGCCCGGTGGCAGAGGCCTAGCAGCCAGCGCTGGGCCTGGGGGTCCCCGGCGGCGAAGGCGGGGTCCCTCACCAGGGCACCCCGGCCGCGGGGGTCCAGGGGGTCGGCCGTGTCCACGGGCAGCACGCCCCAGACCAGGGCGACGGGCATGGGCCCGCCCTCGCCACGTGGCAGCCGCTCGAAGCCGAACTGCTGGCGGTACTCGGCGTCGAAGCGCTCGAAGGGGTGGCCGGGCCGGAACAGCTGGCTGCCGGGGAGGGTCAAGGTGGGCAGGCGCAGGCGGGGGCTGAAGCAGGCCATGTAGGCTCCCCCGGCCGCCAGCGCGGCGAACCAGCCCACCCAGATGTAGCGGAACTTGATGACCCCGCAGGGGAGCAGCCGCTGGAACAGGAGGTGCGAAGCGCCCGCCAGGGCCCGGCGGGGCAGCGCCAGGGCTGGCACCAGCCTCCGGGCCCCGCGGCCACCCCGGGCCTCCCGGGTGGCACAGCCCGGGGCCAGGTAGCGCTCGTAGAGCACCATGGCCGAGGGCAGCCAGGTCAGCGCCAGCGCCAGGCTCACCAGGACCGCCGTGCCCATGTAGACGGCGAAGCAGCGGACGGCGGCCAGGTGGCTCAGGGAGCTGGCGAAGAAGGCGGCACTGGAGGTCAGCCCGGACAGGAGCAGCAGGTAGCTGAAAGGCCGCAGGGTGCGGCCTACCCTCTGCACCAGGCCCGCCGCGGGCGGCAGCTGGCCCCGGCTGAGCCGCCACAGGTCGCAGAAGACCAGGCTGTGGTTGGCGCAGACGGGGCTGAGCAGGACCACGGCGGCCAGGTTGGCGACGGGGAAGTAGGCCAGGCGGAAGGCCACCCGGTAGAGGAAGAAGGAGACCAGCAGGCTGCCCACAACCACCAGCAGCGCCATGAGGGTGACGAAGAGCGAGCGCAGGTAGAGGGCCACGCTGAGGAAGATGGTGCCCACGGCCAGCAGCGGGTACACCAGGTCCCGGGCCAGGTAGTGGCGGAACAGCTGCTCCTTGAGGCCCAGGTCCATGCCCGTCACCGTGGTGAAGTTGTCCGACAGGCCCTGCGGCGA
Source organism: Tachyglossus aculeatus (assembly GCF_015852505.1). Lineage (NCBI taxonomy): Eukaryota > Metazoa > Chordata > Mammalia > Monotremata > Tachyglossidae > Tachyglossus > Tachyglossus aculeatus. Next base: position 20,618,923 of record NW_024044828.1, read on the forward strand.
GGCCAGCGCGTCCAGGTAGATGCCCATCATGGATGGCCCCTTCTGGGTGGGCAGGAAGAGGAGGCTGTACTTGAGCGACGGCACCCGGTAGCCGGCCGTCTGGGGGCTCAGGAAATCCCGGTCCACCAGGAAGTGGAGGAGCTGGTACACGGTGCCGCCGTCGCGGGCGCACCTCTCGGCCAACCGGGCGCAGCGCGGGTGCCGGCTCCGCCCGGGCCCCAGGCAGGCGGGGGCCAGGGCCCCGCGGTGGTAGTCCGGGGCGCAGGCCCGCAGCAGGGCCAGGGTGCGGGCCAGGTCGCCCTGGGTCACCGCCAGGCAGGAGGAGCGGTTGTGCAGCTCGGCGATGTAGTTGCCCAGGGACCAGCTGGGGCAGCAGGCGTTGGCGGCCGTGCGTTGGCACAGTTCGCCGAAGCGGGCGTGGGAGCGGATCTGGAGGGCGGCACGGGGCGGGATGCCTGTGTGTGTGTGTGTCCTGGGGAAGGTGCTTTCCCCCGCCTCCCATCCACGGGTCCCCCCGAATCCTCTCCAATCCATGCCAGGCTCCCCTGGCCCAAGTAGGCCTCCCCACCGCCCTCCGGTCCCCCGCACTGACCCTAGCCAGTGCTCTCCCCGGCCCAAGTAGGCCTCCCCACCGCCCTCCGGTCCCCCTCCACTGACCCTAACCAGTGTTCTCCCCGGCCCCCTGGGCCCTCCCCTCCACCAGAGCCAGCCTCCCCTCAACCCTCACCTTGTCCTCCTCCAGGCGGCACATGGACTGAACGGCCGGCAGGTTCCACAGGCTGCCCGCCGTGGTGGACATGAACACCAGTTGCGAGTAACTCTTCCCTGCAACGGTGCCAACCTCTCAGTGCACCGCCCGGCACGCGGTGGGCTCTCAATAAATACTACCGATGGAAGGACGGCAGAGGTCTCGGTGGGCTCGGCCTCACTTGGCACTGCCCCTGCCCCGAGCCCCTCGGGAGCCGCCGGGCCCCTGACTCTCCCCTCTTCGGTGGGGTGGGGGATCTTGCGTCCGGAGGTGAGGGAGGGAGGGGGCCGGAGCTCCGAGTGCTCTGCACACAGTAGGTGCTCAATAAACGCCGCTGTTTGATCTCTTCCCCCGCCTAATGCTCCCCCTCGGGACACCCACCCACGGCTTCCTGGCACCTTGGAGAAGCAGCATGGCTCAGTGGAAAGAGCACGGGCTTTGGAGTCAGAGGTCGTGGGTTCAAATCCCGGCTCCGCCAACTGTCAGCTGTGTGACTTTGGGCAAGTCACTTAACTTCTCTGGGCCTCAGTTACCTCATCTGTAAAATGGGGATTAAGACTGTGAGCCCCCCGTGGGACAACCTGATCACCTTGTAACCTCCCCGGCGCTTAGAACAGTGCTTTGCACATAGTAAGCGCTTAATAAATTCCATTATTATTATTATTATTATTATTCCAGTTCCCCTCGCTCCGGGGTCCAGGGTTTGACCCTCATCATCATCATCAGTGGCATATATTGAACACTCACTGTGTGCAGAGCACTGTACTAAGTGCCTAAGGAGAGTACAATACAATAGAGTTGGTAGACCCGTTCCGTGCCCACAGTGAATTTATATTCTAGTGGAGGAGATGGGCATTAATAGAAATAAATAAATTATAATATATAAATGTCCCCACTCCACTTCCAGAAGCCTTCCCCCTTTGGCCCTTCCCTGATCTCCCAGCCTTTATCCTAATGCCCCCTGAGCACTTCTCTGCGGGGTCCATAGCCCAGATTCAAGATCAATACCCACACCCCATCACCCCTCACCCCCCTCTCAGGGCAAGCAGGGGGCGAGGCCGCCCAGACTTGCCTGCTCTGTGACCTCGGGCAAGTCACTTAATTTCTCTGAGCCTCAGTTCCCTCATCTGTAAAATGGGGATTCAATACCTATTTCCCCCCTACGTAGACCATGAGTCCCATGTAGGTCAGGGACTGTTTCCCAGCTGATTGTAGTGCATCTCCCCCAGCATTTAGTTTAGTGCTTGGTACGCACTTAACAAATACTATTATTATTATTGTCACTGTTGTTGCTGTTGTCGGACTGAGCCCCCTCCTTCCTCTTCCCCTCCTCCCCCTCCCCCCGGCCTTACCTCCTTCCCCTTCCCACAGCACCTGTATATATGTATATACGTTTGTACATATTTATTACTCTATTTTACTGGTACATATTTATTCTATTTATTTTATTTTGTTAATATGTTTTGTTTTGTTGTCTGTTTCCCCCTTCTAGACTGTGAGCCCCCTGTTGGGTAGGGACCGTCTCTAGATGTTGCCAACTTGGACTTCCCAAGCGCTTAGTTCAGTGCTGTGCACACAGTAAGCACTCAATAATTACGATTGAATGAATGAATGAATGATATCTACCCCAGCGCTTAGAACAGTGCTTGGCACCTAGTAAGCGCTTAACAAATACCATCATTATTATTATTATTCTCTGGGCCTCATCGACCTCATCTGTAAAATGGAGATCATCATCATCATCATCAATCGTATTTATTGAGCGCTTACTATGTGCAGAGCACTGTACTAAGCGCTTGGGAAGTACAAATTGGCAACATATAGAGACAGTCCCTACCCAACAGTGGGCTCACAGTCTAAAAGATGTGAGATGAAGACCATGTGCCCCTGTGGGGCAGGGAGTGTCCAATCTGATTCCTTATATCTATGTCAGCACTTAGAACAGTGCTTGGTACATAGTAAATGCTTAATAAATACCATTGTTACTATTATTATTATTATTACCTGGGGGGCCACAGAAGAAGCCATCCTGCTCTCTGCCCTCCACGGGATCCACCATCCTCTGGGTCCAACCTGGCTCCTCCCCATCGATGGAGCTCCCGGTGAAATTACTGTGGGAGCTGGGAAGACACGGTGGGGCAGGGGGCGAGGGGCGGAGTAGTGACCACGGGATGGGAAGCGAGGCCTGGGCACCGAGCGGACACGGGCACGGAGTGGATAGGGCAGGGCATCCATGGACACAGAAGGGGCTCAGACCGGACCCAATTCTGCTTCCCGGAAACTTGTGCCCAGGAGGGAGCACGGGGAGCAGGGCACATCCCACCCACCCATCCACCCCGCAATGGGTACCTGTTCTGCTCGGGGTCAGGAGCCAGAAGAAGGGCCTTTTGGGGACCGGTGTGGCCCTCCACGGTCCGCCAGACGGCCAGCTTGCGCCCGATGTCCGTGCCCCGTGGCTCGAAGCCCTGTGTCCGAGCCCCGGGAAGATGGGCTTTCTGGAGTGGAGAGGCCCCAACCAGCCCCTCGCCCGAACCCACTGCCAGTCGCCTGGCAGAGCTGGGCAGACCTCCCCACCAACCCCGCCGTGGTCCAACACGAGGGAGCCGTGGCCTGATTTCCTTCTCGCTCCTAGGCCACAGCTGTGCCTGCCTCCTTCCGTGCCCCAAACCCTGGGCCTGACAGGCCAGAGGGCCCCCCGGTCATCCTCCCAGGGGGTGCCTCTCCCCGATCCCTCCCGTCTCGGTGTGGGGAAGGACAGGGAGCGTGTGCGGTGCCTCTATCTGAATTTTCCACCTCTGGTACTCACCAGGAGGGGTTGAGAAAAGTCGGGCAACAGACCGCCCAACAACCCGGCCAGTGTGCACAGCAGGACGGTGGCCAGGCACAGCAGGAGCACGGCTAGTGGCCACTCGGCGATCAGCTGGGAGTAGCTGGAAGGGAGGAGAGTGGAAGGGAGGGGGTTTGGGGGAGCAGGGGGTGGGGGCGAAGGGGGGGGCAGGTTCTCTGCTCCTGCTCCTGTGTCCAGAGCCCAGAGCTCAGGGCTCCCGGGCAGGAGGGAGGTGTTGCCAACAGGAAGGGTCTTGCCAGCTGGACCTGGCAGAAGAGTGACAGAAGCAGGCGGGGAGGGAAGGGTGCCTACCTCCGTGGCATCCGGAAGGCCCGTTCGTGCCTGTGGACGGGAAAAAACTACGTGACCCGTGGGAGGACGAGCTCACCGCCACCTCCCGCCCCCGGGAGCCAATCCTCCCCTCGCCCCACGAACCCCCGGCCTGGTCCTCACCCGACGCTGACAACGTGGCGTTGCAGGGGCTGCCCCTTCCAGGAGGTGTCCTGCTGCGAGGGGACGGGAGAGGGACTGAGGCTGGAGCGGTGGGAGCAGAGGGCAGCCCTGTCCCCAGGCCCGCCCGGGGCAAAGAGCCCCCGGCACTCCTGATGGGCCTGGAGGTAGGAGAGGCGGGGAGGGTCCGGGGCTCTGGGGGAGCTCTGGACTTGGGGCCGCGGGGACCGGTCGGGGCCACTGGGAGGAAGGGAAAGGGGGCAGCGGTGCAGTGGACAACTCCATTCCTGGCCCAGCTCTGGGACCAGGGCTTCCAGCTGGAACCTAGAAGGAGAGAGGGAGGGCAGAGTTGGACATTCAGCCGTCCTCGGGCATCCCTAGCCTGGTTCCCCAAGCTGCCCCTCTCCCTCTCCCTGGGGGGCGGGCGGGGAAGTGCCGGGGAACCCCTCTCCCCCCCCCCCACCCCCACCCCCACCAGGCCTCAGTGTGTACCTCGGATTTGTTCACAATCTCAATCCCATTTTGCAGATGAGGTAACTGAGGCACAAGAAAGTGAAGTGACTTGCCCAAGATCACACAGCAGACAAGTGACAGAGCCGGGATTAGAACTCAGGTCCTTCTGACTCCCAGGGAACATGGGAGTGTGGGAACTAAGGTCCCTACTCTCTGTCCCTCTTAGACTGGGAGCCTTGTGTGGGTCAGGGACTGTGTTCAGATTATCTGTTTCTACCTCAGGCACATCAGACTCTGGCGCATCATAAATTCAGTCGAAACCATGGTTGGTGCATCTCCTTCAGAAGCTCGGGGCTGTGTGCTCTTCCCAGTGAGTCAAACAGAGTCAGCACTTGCCCTCAGAGGGTTTCTCCAGGCCCCAGACATGTCGATTAAAGGCTTGGAGAAGCAGCGCGGCTTAGTGGATCGAGCCCGGGACCGGGAGTCATAAGGACCTGGGTTCTAATCTTGTCTCTGCCACCTGTCTGCTGTGTGACCTTGGGCAAGTCACATCACGTCTCTGTGCCTCAGTTCCCTCATTTGTAAAATGGGGATTAAGAGTGTAAGCCCCATGCTGGACAGGGACTGTGTCCAACTCAATTAACTTGTATCTACCCCAGCATTTAGAACAGCGCTTGGCACATAGTGTTTAAAAAGTACCATTGTGATAATGATGATGATGATGATGAAGATGCCCCCTGATCCTAGGCATCCTGCCAGCAGCCTTGTTGACTCAAGGCCATCCCTCCAAAATTCAGCAAAATGAACGAAAATCTATCTGCCCCGTTTATCTGGTCAGCGGTTCTAGATATTACTAGATATACTGCCCCTAATCATCTTCTTCCATGTTGGTCCGTGGGTTTAAGATGCAAGGGCTTGGAAGGGCTGGGTCGGGGTGGAGAGGGAATATTGTGGAGCTCATTTGTTGGCACTGGAGAAAATTTCCCTGCCCCCGTGGGTTGTCTGTGGCCCTTTGGCAAGACCCACGCTCTGCGCTCCAGGCTACTGCAGTGCAGGAGAGGATTAGGGCTGGAGCCCTTGGAGGGGAAGGGACACTTTATCGGGGGCGGACTGGGTCCTCTCCTCTCTCCCTACCTGATGAGCCGGTAGGAGAGAAGACCGCTCTTTTTCCGTCTGTCTGTCCGGAAAAAGCCACAGCTCCCCTGACGCTGGGGATTCTGCACCTCCATTTCTCCAGACATCCTGCTTTCTGGATCTCTGTCACCTCCTCCAGAGACCCACCTGCTGTACCTCTGTCCATCTCTCCAGAGACCCCGCTTTCTGTATCTCCAGCTCTCTCATACCCCCGCTCCCTGTGTGTGTGTGTCTTTCCAGAGATCCGCTTCCTGTATCTCTGTCCATCTCTCCAGAGACCCCGCTCCCTGCAGAGCCATCTCTCCAGACACCCTGCTTCCCGCATTTGTCTGTCTCTCCGGGGATTCCGCTCTCTGTATCTCTGTCCCTCACTTGAGAGACTCTGCCCCTTGCATCTCTGTCTTTCCAGGGACCCTACTCTCTGAAGCTCTGTCTGGCTCTCCAGATATCTTATTAGTGATATTCCTGGCTCCAGAGATGCCCCCACCCCCATCTCCTTTAGTTGCAGCTACTCTCCCAATCTGGTAGGATCTGGAAACCCATCCATCTTCCGGCCATAGCGGTGACCACCTTCTGCTCCACACCCCCCTGCCCTGCAGGAGCTGCCAACCCCATCCCTTCTTCCCGGGAAGCCAAGTCCAGGCCAAAGCCCTCCTCTCCCCTCTTTCTCCGGCTCGCCCGCCCTCCAGACCTCGCGAGGCTAGGTAGGATCCATCTGCCCGGAGGATCCTGCCAGGGAAGAGCCCATAAGAGTCGCTTTGGGATGATTAACTCAGGCTGGGCAGCGTGCCCGCTGGACCAGGACTCCGGAGGGGGGAGGGAGGAGGAGGAATGCTAACCGGCTCCTTCCCCACTGCCTCCCTCCATCTGATCCTTCTATCTCTCTCACCTTCCTCTGCTCTCCTCTACCCCTCTGCTTCCCTCACCCCACCCTGCCTCACTCTGACCCTTCTGCCCTCCCCGCTTCCCTCCACCTTCCAGGAGAGGTAGCACTTTCTCCTCCTCCCTCCTGGGAACTTCCACACCATCGGGGATGGAGACAGGCCTGGGCAGAGACGGAGGAAGGAGCCACACTGGGCCACGAGGCTTCAGCCTGGGTCCTTACCGAGGACGGAGAATCCACATTCATTCATTCAGTCGTATTTATTGAGCATCTACTGTGTGCAAAGCACTGTACTAAGCGCTTAGAAAACGAGGGCCAACCCCTCCTCCTTCCCCCAACCACAGTGACATACCTCCCCAGCGCTTAGAACAGTACTTTGAACAGTAAGTGCTTAATAAATGCAATTATTATTATTATTATTATCAGCACATGGGACTTGGAGGACACTCAGTTCACTTGCTGCTGAATGTACAGAGGTGTCCAGTATACACCGAGCAGATCGGACCACAGAGAGACTGGTGGGCCCAGGGAGCAGCTGGTACACTCACAGGGCAACAAGTACACCGGACGTTAGTAGTACACGGAGCGCGTCTGTGGGATTGACCAGGATCCGTGGGCATTGACAGAGTTTCCCTGGGGAGCTATGGGGTGTCGTGATATAACAACACTGAGACTCCATCCTCTCCCACCTGTGTGGGTGGCGGCTGAATACAGAGACTTCTACCCACCCGCCGCTGGCCCCAAAGTTGCCAGGACCCGCAGGGTGACTAGTTATACCCAAATCACCTGCAACCTCACCCTCACCAGGGGCACAGGCTCGGAGAACTGGACACACTCACTTTCTCTCTCACCCTCGCACACTTTACCTCATACACGCGCTCAATCTCACATTCATTCATTCTTATAACCACACGCCCTCACACGCTCATTCCCAAATAGATTCTAGAAGTTCGATGATTCAGCATGTGATAGGTGTGTGATGGTGTGGGTTCATGCCTGGGGGAGTGTGAATGTGACGATATGTGTGTTCACATGAATGTCTGTGGGTTAGCGGGAGCCAGTCAGTCAGTCAGTTGCATTTATTGAGTGCTGACTGTGTGCAGAGCACTGTACTAATCGCTTGGTGGAGTACAATATAACAATAAACAGACAGGTTCCCTGCCCACAACAAGCTTACAGTCTAGCCGAGAGTGTGTGCATCCCTGTGTGTAAGCGCCTCTAGGCCATACACTCGTTATGGGCAGGGATTGTCTCTATTGCTTTACTGTACTTTCCCAAGCGCTTAGCACAGTGCTCTGCACACAGTAAGCGCTCAATAAATACGATTGAATGAATGAATGAAATCTGTCTATTGTCCTATTGTAGTCTCCCAAGCGCTTAGTAGAGTGCTCTGCACGCAGCGCTCAATAAATACGCTTGAATGAATGAATGAATGAATTCAAGCATATTTATTGAGCGCTTACTGTGCGCATTGTACTAAGCGCTCGAAAAGCACAATACAGCAATAGAGAGACAATCCCTGCCCACAACAGGCTCACGGTCTAGAGGTGGGGGAAGACAGACATCAGTACAAATAAACAGACATCAAAACAAATACCCGTTGGGTACTAATGAATGTGTGTGCATGTCTCTGGGAGGTGCGTGTGTGTGTGTGTGTGATTGGTTTCAAAGTTCTCCATCCCCTCGCCCCCTCCTACCTCACCTCCCTTCTCTCCTTCTCCAGCCCAGCCCGCACTCTCCGCTCCTCTGCCGCTCACCTCCTCACTGGGCCTCGTTCTCGCCTCTCCCGCCGTCGACCCCCGGCCCACGTCTTCCCCCTGGCCCGGAATGCCCTCCCTCCACAAACTAGCTCTCTTCCTCCCTTCAAAGCCCTACTGAGAGCTCACCTCCTCCAGGAGGCCCTCCCAGACTGAGCCCCCCCTTTCCTCTGCGCCTCCTCCCCTCCCCATTGCCCCCACTCCCTCCCTCTGCCCTACTCCCTTCCCCTCCCCACAACGCTTGTGTATATTTGTACATATTTATCACTGTATTTTATTACAGATGTGTATCTATCTATAATTCTATTGATCTATTTTGATGGCATCGACGCCTGTCTACTTGCTTTGTTTTGTTGTCCGTCTCCCCCTTCTAATAATAATAATAATGATGATGGCATTTGTTAAGCGCTTACTATGTGCAAAGCACTGTTCTAAGCGCTGAGGGGATACAAGGTGATCAGGTTATCCCACGTGGGGCTCACAGTCTTCATCCCCATTTTCCAAATGAGGTAACTGAGGCTCCGAGAAGTGAAACGACTTGCCCAAGGTCACACAGCAGACATGTGGTGGAGCCGGGATTCGAACCCATGACCTCTGACTCCAAAGCCCGGGCTCTTTCCACTGAGCCACACTGTAGGCCCGTTGTTGGGCAGGGATTGTCTCTATCCGGTGCCGACCTGTCCTTCCCAAGCGCTCAGTCCAGTGCTGTGCACACAGTAAGCACTCAATCAGAAAGAGCACGGGCTTTCGTGGCTCAGTGGAAAAGAGCCCGGGCTTTGGAGACAGACGTCATGGGTTCAAATCCCGGCTCTGCCAATTGTCAGCTGTGTGACTTTGGGCAAGTCACTTCACTTCTCTGGGCCTCAGTTCCCTCATCTGTAAAATGGGGATGAAGACTGTGAGCCCCTCGTGGAACAACCTGATCACCTTGTAACCTCCCCAGCGCTTAGAACAGTGCTTTGCACATAGTAAGCGCTTAATAAATGCCATTATTATTATTAATATGTGGAGTCAGAGGTCATGGGTTCAAATCCCGTCTCTGCCAATTGTCAGCTGTGTGACCACGGGCAAGTCACTTAGCTTCTCTGTGCCTCAGTGACCTCATCTGTAAAACGGGGATGAAGACTGTGAGCCCCCCGTGGGACAATCTGATCACCTTGTAACCTCCCCAGCGCTGAGAACAGTGCTTTGCACCTAGTAAGCGCTTAACAAATGCCATTATTATTATTATTATTATGTGGAGTCAGAGGTCATGGGTTCAAATCCCATCTTGACCCCGGGCAAGTCACTTAGCTTCTCTGTGCCTCAGTGACCTCATCTGTAAAACGGGGATGAAGACTGTGAGCCTCACGTGAGACAACGTTGGTCACCTCGTATCGTCCCCAGCGCTGAGAATAGTGCTTTGCACATAGTAAGCGCTTAACAGATGCCATCATTATGATGATTATTATTGGAGGAATTGCGGGGGAGAGTGGGTGGAGGGGAAGGGAGGGGAAAGGGGAGGTTCTGGGGGTTTCTGGGGGCAGGTACCTGTCCATGGAGCTGCTGCTGTCCGGGGCCCGGCGCTGCTGCCCGTCGGAGCGCCGCTCCTCGCCCACCCGACTCGGCCCGTCCATGCCGGAGGGAGGCGCCGCCGCTGTCCGGGCTCTGGTGCTGAAGCGCCCGCCCACTGCGCCTGCGCCGAGACGGAGGCCCGGCCCCCCCTCCGTCTCCACCAATAGGAAGGCAGAGAGTGTCAGGGCTCGTCCAATGAGCGCCGAGCAGGGCGGGGAGGGGCGGGGCCACCGCCGGGCCGCCTGAGCTCCGTTCATTCATTCATTCCGTCGTATTTATTGAGCGCTTACGGTGTGCAGAGCACCGGACTAAGCGCTTGGAAACTACAATCCGGCCATTAAGAGAGACAATCCCTGCCCACGCGGGGCTTACAGTCTAGAAGTGCATGCTTCTAGAATGAATGAATGAATAGAAGGGGGGAGACATTCATTCATTCATTCATTCAATCATATTTATTGAGCACTTACGGTGTGCAGAGCACTGAACTAAGCGCTTGGAAACTATAATCCGGCAATTAAGAGAGACAATCCCTGCCCACTCAGGGCTTACAGTCTAGAAATCCATACTTCTGGAATGAATGAATGAATAGAAGGGGGAAGACGTTCATTCATTCAGTCGTATTTATTGAGCGATTACGGTGTGCAGAACACTGGACTAAGCGCTTGGAAACTACAATCCGGCCATTAAGAGAGACAATCCCTGCCCACGCGGGGCTTACAGTCTAGAAGTCCAGACTTCTAGAATGAATGAATGAATAGAAGGGGGAATTCATTCATTCATTCAATCGTACTTAATGATGGCATTTGTTAAGCGCTTACTATGTGCAAAGCACTGTTCTAATCGCAGTGCTTTAGACTGTGAGCCCACTGTTGGGTAGGGTCTGTCTCTATATGTTGCCAATTTGTACTTCCCAAGCGCTTAGTACAGTGCTCTGCACATAGTAAGCGCTCAATAAATACGATTGATGATGATGATGATACAATGTGATCAAGTTGTCCCACGTGGGGCTCACAGTCTTAATCCCCATCTTTACAGATGAGGTAACTCATCTGTAGGCTCAGAGAAGTAGGCTCAGAGAAGTTAAGTGACTTGCCCAAGGTCACACAGCAGACTTGTGGTGGAGCCGGGACTCGAACCCATGACCTCTGACTCCAAAACCCGGGCTCTTTCCACTGAGCCACGCTGCTTCTCTATTATTGAGCGCTTACTGTGTGCAGAGCACTGGACTAAGTGCTTGGAAACTACAATCCGGCCATTAAGAGAGACAATCCCTGCCCACGCGGGGCTTACAGTCTAGAAGTCCATACTTCTAGAATGAATGAATGAATAGAAGGGGGAAGACATTCATTCATTCAATCGTATTTATTGAGCGCTTACTGTGTGCAGAGCACTGGACTAAGCGCTTGGAAACTACAATCCAGCCATTAAGAGAGACAATCCCTGCCCACACGGGGCTTACAGTCTAGAAGTCCATACTTCTACAATGAATGAATGAATAGAAGGGGGGAGACATACATTCATTCATTCATTCAATCATATTTATTGAGCGCTTACGGTGTGCAGAGCACTGGACTAAGCACTTGGAAACTATAATCCGGCAATTAAGAGAGACAATCCCTGCCCACGCGGGGCTTACAGTCTAGAAGTCCATACTTCTAGAATGAATGACTGAATAGAAGGGGGGAGACATACATTCACTCATTCATTCAATCATATTTATTGAGCGCTTACGGTGTGCAGAGCACTGGACTAAGCGCTTGGAAACGATAATCCGGCCATTAAGAGAGACAATCCCTGCCCACACGGGGCTTACAGTCTAGAAGTCCGTCCTTCTAGAGTTTTCTAGACTGTGAGCCCACTGTTGGGTAGGGACCATCTCTATATGTTACCAACTTGTACTTCCCAAGCGCTTAGTACAGTGCTCTGCACACAGTAAGCGCACAATAAATATGATTGAATGAATGAAAGACAGACATTCATTCATTCAATTGTATTTATTGAGCGCTTACTGTGTGCAGAGCACTGGACTAAGCGCTTGGAAACTACAATCCAGCAATTAAGAGAGACAATCCCTGCCCACGCAGGGCTTACAGTCTAGAAGTCCATACTTCTAAAATGAATGAATGAATAGAAGGGGGAAGACATTCATTCATTCAATCGTATTTATTGAGCACTTACTGTGTGCAGAGCACTGGACTAAGCGCTTGGAAACTACAATCCGGCAATTAAGAGAGACAATTCCTGCCCATGCAGGGCTTACAGTCTAGAAGTCCATACTTCTAGAATGAATGAATGAATAGAAGGGGGAAGACTTGAGAGAGGACAATACAATAGTCACATTCCCTACCCACAACGAGCTTACAGTCTCCCATTCCCCAACACTTGGCCATGTCCAGAGCCCGAGGCTCAATCAATCAGTGGTGTTTATTGAGCACTTATTATGTGCAGAACATTGTACTAAGCGCTTGGGAGAGTACAATATACCAGGAGAAGCTGTAAGCTCGTTTTCTAGACTGTACGTTTGTCGTAAGCAGGATATGTATCTGTTTATCATTGTATAGTAATAATAATGATGGCATTTATTAAGCGCTTACTATGTGCAAAGCACTATTCTAAGCACTGGGGAGGTTACAAGGTGATCAGGTTGTCCCACGGGGGGCTCACAGTCTTAATCCCCATTTTACAGATGAGGTAACAGAGGCCCAGAGAAGTGAAGTGACTTGCCCAAAGTCACACAGCTGACCAGTGGCAGAGCCGGGAATTGAACCCACGATCTCTGACTCCAAAGCCCCTGTTCTTTCCACTGAGCCACGCTTCTTCATAGTACTCTCCCAAGCGCTTAGTACAGTGCTCTGCACACAGTAAGCGCTCAATAAATACCACTGACTGAATACAATACAACAGAAGTAGCAGGCACGTTCCCTGCCCACAACGAGTTTACAGCCTAGTCTGGAGGACACTGCTCTCTTGATACCCAGTATATGCTTCCCCATTCCCTCTTCCTTTCTCCTCCCCAGGGGCTACTAGATAGAAGGGTGTCAGGTACAGTGCCCAGGCAGAGTCTAGCATTGGGCTGGCAAAGGTGCCTCCTGGATCTTTCTGGCCTCCCTGTTTCTCTCTACAGCCTCTTTGGGGGTGAGGGTGGGGGGAACCCTTTGCCTTGGCACTGCCTGTAGGACTCCCTCTTCTTGGGCAGCGCTGTGCTGAGGGGTTGCCCATTCTCATGGCCTAGAGAAAATGGGAAGAAAGATATTAGAAATCAGGGACTGTTGGTGGGGGCATTTGAATGTGTGCACGTGGGTGTGTCTGGGGGTATATATGTTCGTACATATTTATTACTCTATTTATTTATTTATTTATTTATTTATTTTACCTGTACATATCTATTCCATTTATTTTATTTTGTTAGTATGTTTGGTTTTGTTCTCTGTCTCCCCCTTTTAGACTGTGAGCCCACTGTTGGGTAGGGACTGTCTCTAGATGTTGCCAACTTGGACTTCCCAAGTGCTTAGTCCAGTGCTCTGCACACAGTAAGCGCTCAATAAATACGATTGATTGATTGATTGATTGGGGGTGGTTTGGGGTGCACATGTGGGCCTGTAAAAGTGTGTGTGTTCCCACTCTGCTTTGAATGATTGAAAATGTGGTCATTTCTTTGCCTGCCAGTCAGATGCTACCATGGCCCTGGAGTCGGGCAGTGCTCACAAGGTGAACAGGAAATAAACCGGTTTCCCCAGGCAGCCCCAGGACTTTAAAGAATCCAGAGAGGTCATCTCAGCCATTCCTCCACCTCCAGGCAGGACCCTGCTTAAATCACCCCAGAGGGACGATCCTCTATCACTCGGGAAGGATCCAGAGAAGGACTTTCCACCCTGCACCTGAGCAGCTTCACCCCGTGCGTGTGGGCCCCTGAGCCAGGTGGCTACCTCTCCTTTTCTGGCCTCCTGAAGCCCTCCGCCCCCTCTTCCCCCCGCCATCCCGGCCTTCCTGCCCCCCTGCCTCCCTCCCATCTGGCCTCCTCGGAAATGCCCACCTTTCTCCAATATGCTGCGGCAGGGCCCGCTGCCAGGGCAGGGAGGAGCTGGCACGGAGCCGGGACCTCAGGGGCAGCCAACTGGGCAGTCTGTCCAGAAGGAAGGATGTCCAGCCAGAATCCCCTCCCTCCTTCAACCAGGGACTCCTGGCTGCAGAGGAGGGGAGCAGGGGCGTGGAACCAGAGGCCAGGGAGACAGAAGGATAATATTTATAATAATTACGGCATTTGTTAAGTGCTTACTGTGCGCCCAGCACTGTACTAAATGCCGGAAAAATAATAATTGTGGTATTTGTTAAGGGCTCACTATGTGCCAGTCATTGCTCTAAATGCTGGGGTAGATACAAGATCATAGGGTTGGGCACATTCCCTGCCCCACATGGGGCTCACAATCTTTATCCCCATTTTGTGGATGAGGGAACTGAGGTGCAGAGAAGTGAAGTGACTTCCCCAAGGTCACACAGCAGACAAGGGCAGAGCAAGGATTAGAACTCAGGTCCTTCGGATTCCCAGGTCTGTGCTCTATCCACTAGGCCATGCTGCTTAGAGCTGCAGGGTGGAGAGGAAGACTGGACAGTTGCAGGCAGATGGATGTGGGGAGGAGAGCAAATAATTTGCTTTGCTTGTAATTTGATTTGTTAGTAATAATAATAATAATAATAATAATATTAATAATAATGGCATTTGTTAAGCACTTACTCTGTGTAAAGCACCGTTCTAAACGCTGGGGTAGGTACAAGGTAATCAGGATGTCCCAAGTAGGGCTCACAGACTTCACCCCCATTTTACAGATGAGGGACCTGAGACCCAGAGAAGTTAAGTGACTTGCCCAAAGTCACACAGCTGACAAGTGGCAGAAGTGGAATTAGAACCCACAACCCCTGACTCCTAAACCCAGGCTCTTTCTACTTAAGCCACGCTGCTTCTCCATATATCCATGTATGCACCCCAGAGCTTAGTACAGTACCTGGCACATAGTAAACACTTAACAAGAACCATAATAATAATTATTATTGTTTGGAGAGGAGCGTTAAGGAGGAAACCGAGGTCCAGAGAGGGTGGGGCTGACTTCTAGGTAGAACCTAGAGGTCTTGGCCTCTGAGGAGACCCCGAGTTCTCCAGGAGGGAGGGTGGGGACACTGGACTTTGCCCTCGAGGAGCCGGCTGGGATAATAATAATAATGATAATGGTATTTGTTTAAGTGCTTTCTATGTGCCAGCACCACTTTAAGCGCTGAGATGGATACAAGCAAATCGGGTCGGACACAGTCCCTCTCCCATGTGGGCTCACGGTCTCAATCCCCATTTTACAGATGAGCTAACCGAGACCCAGAGAAGTGTACTTCCCAAGCGCTTAGTACAGTGCTCTACACACAGTAAGCGCTCAATAAATACGATTGAATGAATGAATGAATGAATGAATGAAATCATTTGCCCAAGTTCACACAGCAGACAAGTGGTAGAGCCGCGATTAGACTCCCAAACCTGTGGTCCATCTACTACGCCATGCTGCTTGAGCATAGGGCTGGGAGCCCTGGCCTCTGGGTGTCTCTCGCAAACCCCTTTCCACTTTGGACAACTGTGCCCTTCTCCTTAGACCTCAGTTTCCCCCGGGGGAGGGGTGCTCTCCGCAGAGAGCAAGACCCCATATTTGGGGAGAGGCCTTCTTGATTAAATCAAGTCCACATTTCCCTTATTCCCTCTCCCTTCTGCATTACCTTCTAACACAATATTCACCTCACCCCCGCCCCACAGCACCTATGTACCTATTCATTCATTCAGTCGTATTTATTGAGCGCTTACTGTGTGCAGAGCACTGTACATTCATCTGTACACCTAATGTAAATTCATTTGTAATTTATTTTAATGTCTGCCTCTCCCTCCAAACTGTAAGCCTCTTGTGGGCGGGGAACGTGTCTACCAACTTTGTTGTACTCTCCCAAGTGTTTAGTACAGTGCTCTGCACATGATAAACACTCAATAAATACCACTGATTGATTTGATTGATTGATATACCTTCCCTATTTCAGCTCCCTACAACCCAGCTACTACCAAGGGCAGCAGCCTCTCCCTGATTTAGCGCCCACCCTCCTCACCCCAACCCTCTCATCTTCCCTTCCTTCCAAGTCCCTTCGACTATCCACCATCCACAGCAGACCTGTAGGTTTGTAACTGTGTGCCTATTTATATATCTATAACTGGGTGTCCGAATGTAATTATAAATACTATATCTGTGTAGCTGTCTATGTCCTTGTCTATGGTATTTATTGCATCCTCACTTTGTGCAAAGAACTGCACTAAATGCTTGGGAGAACACAGTTCAACAGAGTTGATTTTATATGTACATAATTTTTTTATGGTATTTGTTAAGCGCTTACTGTATGCCAAGCAATGAACTAAGCGCAGGGGTAGATACAAGGTTGGACACAGTCCCTGTCCCACATGGAGCTCACCATTTTGATTCCTATTTTACAGATGAGGTAACGGAGGCACAGAGAAGTCAAGCAACTTGCCCAAGTGGCAGAGATTAGATTGTGGCAGGATTAGAACCCAGTTTCTTCCTACTCTCAGGCCCGTGCTCTATCCACTAGGTCATTAGTGGTTCAACTAGCAACCGCTAATTGCTTCTTGACTGTCTGTGTGTAGCTGCGTGCCTCTGTAATTGTGTCAGTATATGTGGGCGTGTGTGTCTCTGGGTCTATTGCAGTATATGTGAATGGGTATATGTTTGTGTACATGTGTTTGAGAGTGCATGTGACAGTCCCATCTCGGCCTTCTCTCTTTCCCAGCTCTGTCTCTCCCCCAGTCCTCCCCATATTGGCCTTATGATAGTCTATGGTCCTTCTAGATTGTAAGCTCATTATGGGCAGGGAATGTGTCTGTTTATTGTTCTACTGTACTCTCCCGAGCAGTTAGTACAGTGCTCTGCACACAGTAAGTGCTCAATAAATACGATTAATTGACTAGCTGACTGACTATGGCCCTGGCACAGGTTCATGGAGGCTGAGGAGAGTCAGGTCTGGCTAAGAAGGGATTGCGAAGGGGCAGAGAGAGGGCAAGGCAGACTGGCACAGCAGCTGCCCGCTTGGCCTCCTTGAGTTCCCAGTTAAGGAAATCTGTCCTGGAAGGACAATCCAGCCACACCCAGGCCCAGGGCCAGTAGCTGAACGGACTGCTATGGGAGGGGAAGGGGGAGAGGATGGGGGGAAGGGGAGACTCAGTGGGTGTGGGGAGTGGATAGGAGGAGGAGGCTAGGGGGGTCTTTATGCCCTCCCCCAGACCCATCCCAGGGCTCTCTTGGCAGTGAGAAGTCAAAGCTCACAGGTTCCCCATCTGGCAGGGACAGCCAGAAGTCATCATGATGGTTTTTGTTTGTTAAGCGCTTACTATGTGCCAAGCACTGTTCTCAGCGCTGGAGTAGATACAAGGAAATCAGGTTGTTCCATGTGGGGCTCACAGTCTTCATCCCCATTTTACAGATGAGGGAACTGAGGCCCAGAGAAGTGAAGTGGCTTGCCCAAGGTCGCACAGCAGAAAAGTGGCGGAACTGGGATTAGAACCCACGACCTCTGACTTCTAACCCCGGGCTCTTTCCACGAAGCCACGCTGAAGTCCAGTCCTCTGCCTGCAGCCTGACTTGCCCTTCGGGATCTCCCGGGAAGGAAAAATCCACCATGTGCTGCGGCCTTGAGGTATGGAGTGGACAGGGGGAGGGGCGAGCCCACAGAGCACTCTGTCTCCTCTTCCCCTCCCTGCCCCTTAATAATAATAATAATGTTGGTATTTGTTAAGCGCTTACTATGTGCTAAGCGCTGGGGTAGATACAAGGTAATCAGGTTGTCCCACGTCGGACTCACAGTCTTCATCCCCATCTTACAGATGAGGGAACTGAGGCCCAGAGAAGTTAAGTGACTGGTCCAAGGTCACACAGCTGACAAGTGGCGGAGCCCGGGATTAGAACCCATGACCTCTGGCTCCCCAGCCCATGCTCTGCCCCCCTCCCACCCTGTCTCCCCATCCAGCCCCACCGGCCTGCCGGCGGCTCAGGCCACAGAGGGTGTGACCCCTGCCCTGTCTCCTACATCCCCTAGTAGTGATAGGAGGCCTCCGTCTAGGCTAGCAAATGGTGGGCAGAAGTGTGTATGTGTGTGTGTGTTCATTCATTCATTCATTCATTCATTCAATCGTATTTATTGAGCGCTTACTGTGTGCAGAGCACTGTACTAAGCGCTTGGGAAGTCCAAGTTGACCACATATAGAGACGGTCCCTACCCATCAGCGGGCTCACGGTCTAGAAGGGGGAGACAGACGACAAAACAAAACATATTAACAAAATAAAATAAATAGAATAAATATGTACAAGTAAAATAAATAAATAGAGTAATTCATCCATTCATTCAATCGTATTTATTGTGCGCTTACTGTGTGCAGAGCACGGTACTAAGCACTTGGGAAGTCCAAGTTGGCCACATATAAAGGTGGTCCCTACCCATCAGGGGGTTCACAGTCTAGAAGAAGGAGGCAGACAACAAAACAAAACGTATTAACAAAATAGAATAAATAGAATAAATATGTACAAGTAAATAAATAGAGTAATAAATCTGTACAAACATCTATACATATATATAGGTGCTGTGCGGAGGGGAAGGAGGTAAGGTGGGGGGAGGGGGAGGGAGAGGAGGGGGAGAGAAAGGAGGGGGCTCAGTCTGGGAAGGCCTCCTGGAGGAGGTGAGCTCTCAGGAGGGCTCTCGGGGTGTGTGTGTGTGTGTGTGTGTGTGTGTGCGCGCGCGTGTGTGCGTGCGCGCACACGTGTGCATGTGTGTGGGCTTGCGTGTGCCCCTTGGGTCAGATGGCAGATGGGAGGTGTGTGTGTATGTGTGCTTGGAGAGGACAGAGGGTGTGTGTATTTGTGTGTACTTGGGGTGGGTGGAGGGTATGTTTGTGTAGGTGTGCTTCGGGTTGGTGGGGGTGTATCTGTTTGTGTGCGCTTGGGGCAGGCAGGGGGCATGTGGGGGAGTGTGCGTGCTTGGAGGGGGCAGTGTGTGTGTGTGTGTGTGTGTGTGTGAGAGAGAGTTTGGGACTGGCAGAGGGTTATATGTGTGTGTGCATATGTGTGTGTGTGTGTGTGCGTGTGAGCTTGGGACTGGCAGAGAGTGTGTTTGTATGTGTGCTTGGGACTCGCAGAGGGTGTGTGTGAGAGTGTGTGTGTGTGTGTGTGTGTGAGCTTGGGACTGGCAGAGAGTGTGTTTGTATGTGTGCTTGGGACTCACAGAGGGTGTGTGTGTGTGTGTGCACCCGCTTGCACAGCGTGTGCTTGGGGGGGGTTGGGGGGTTGTCCGATGGAGGAGGATGATGATGAAAGGGGAGAGAGGAGGGACGGAAGCTGGAGAGAGAGAAGCCTTGTGGTCAGAGGGATGAAAGGAGGGATGGAAAGGGAGAGGGGAGGCTGCCCCATCCCAGTGACTTCCAACCAAATCCCAGTTTCAGTCCAGTTCGAGCCTGGCCCTTCTCTAGGGCCTCTTTTGGGTAAGCAAGTCCCACTGCCACCGGCTCCTAATGCCCCCCGTCCCAAGGGGAAGGCAGACCGGGGCAGTTCAGCCCTGGTAGGAACGATGGGGAAAGGGGCGTGATTTTGGAGATGTTTCTGGAGAGCTGTCGGGAGGGGTCAGCAGGCTGTTCACCTCTCCTTCCACCCCCACCTCTGTCCCCAAACGCTCCTGACCATCTGAACCTCTCTCTTCCACTGCTACTCTGGGGGGAAAAATCCCAGAGAGAATTTTCCCGGCCAGGCCACCCCCTGCCCGCTGCCCCCCGCCCCTGTCCCGGGGTGGGGATGGGCCGGACCGGCTGGCCAGGGCCTCGGGTTTGCGGGGAAGGGCGGTGGCGTGCGGGGGAGGGCTGGTGGGGGCTGGCTGGGAGCCCAGAGGACTCTTTTATAATCACAACATGATCTCGTGTGCAGAGCGACGGGGCCTGCAGGCCGACCGCCGAGGCCGCTGAGGATAGGCCGCTGAGGATAGACCGCTGAGGAGAGGCCGGCGGAGGCCCCGATTCCTGTCTGACTCAGGCTCTCTGGGGCTCCTGGCCGATCCTGGCCCAGCCCGTCTCTACCAGAGTCACCAACCCAGCTGCCGCCATGCTCCCGGCTGTGAGTGGCACCTCCGCAGTCCCCTGGAGCGGGGCCGGAGGCTTCTCAGGGGGGCCGGAGGGAGGGAAGGAGGGCCACCCAGGGTCCAGCCCTGGGTGAGGGGTTTGGTGGAGGGCTGTTCCAGGAGGGCAGCGTTATCTGGGGGGTCCCCTGGAGAGAGGGGGCCCCAGTTGGCTAGATGCCAGGTCCAGAGCTCCAAATCCAGAGGAATGGAGAGAGGGATTTCCCAAGAAGACCCCACTTTGCTGCCCACCTCCTCATCCTTCTCTGCTGGCTTCCCTGCTGGCTTCATGAGAAGCAGCGTGTCTTAGTGGAAAGAGCCCGGGCTTTGGAGGCAGAGGTCATGGGCTCAAATCCCGGCTCCGCCAATTGTCAGCTGTGTGACTGGGCGAGTCACTTCACTTCTCTGGGGCCTCAGTTCCCTCGTCTGTAAAATGGGAATGAAGACTGTGAGCCCGCCGTGGGACAACCTGATCACCTTGTAACCTCCCCAGCGCTTAGAACAGTGCTTTGCACATAGTAAGCGCTTAATAAATGCCATCATCATCATTATTATTATCTCACCACAAGCAGCTGGCAGCCAAAGGGCTTGGGCAGCTCTCCTTCACCCCCACCCCGTGGTCCCTGGACCCTTGGGGGACTGGGGGTGATGAGGACCCCTTCTCACTCTCCAGGGCCTATGAATCCCCCTCTTCCACTCTCCCAACTCCCCCTTCAAGCCCTGTCCCCTCCTGCCCCTCCCAGCTGCTTCCCAGCCCTCAGGGGCTTAGCTGCCAAAGCCATTTATAACTCCACTGTGCTCACCCAGACAGCCCAGAACAGACCTGGGGGAGGGGCAGGGGTGGCTCAGGGACAGGAGAGGGGTGGACAAGGGGGTGTCCTGGAGGGCCTGGCAGAGTGCTGACAGAGGGCTTCTGCTCCCCCCTCCCCACAGAGACCAAGGCAGACAGAAAGGGAGTCAGATAGACCCTCAGACACAGGAGGGAGGGAACCGGCATGGGCTGGTGGGGGGAAGGGTCTGTTCTCCAGTCCCCCTCCCCTCATTTCCCTGGTTGCTCCAGTGGGTGCTGGGAGTCTGAGGGGATGGTAAGCTGAGGATTGAGGTTTCGAAGAGTACCCTGGACACCCTGAAGCAGCGTGGCTCAGTGGAAAGAGCATGGGCTTTGGAGTCAGAGGTCATGCGTTTGAATCTCGGCTGCACCACATGTCTGCTGTGTGACCTTGGGCAAGTCACTTAACTTCTCGGAGCCTCAGTGACCTCATCTGTAAAATGGGGATGAAGACTGTGAGCCCCACATGGGACAACCTGATCACCTTGTGTCTCCCCCAGCGCTCAGAACAGTGCTTTGCACATAGTAAGAGCTTAACAAATGCCATTATTATTATTATTATGAGGGTGCCTGAACCTCCAGCCTGGGTTGGGTCCCCGGGTCGGGGGAGGAGGTGGGGCGGCGGGGCTGCAGATCTCCCCTAGCCAGCTCCTTCCCCCCTCCCCACCCTGGCAGCAGGGAGCTGGGGCTGGAGATCCCCTGCTGCGCAGGAAAGAGCAAAAAGATGAGGAGTTGGACCGGAGGATCCTGGCCCTTCGCAGAAAGAACCAGGCCCTGCTGCGCAGGTACCAGGTGAGCCATGGGGAGGGGGCTGGCTGAGGCCACCGCAGCTGTGGCCGAGAGGTCCTGACGGGGACCAAAGGACCTGGGAGGGACCCGGGCCCCCTCTGTGTGCTTTAGGGTTGTCTGCCCACTCCGTCCGTCTCTGTATTTGTGGGTCTCGCCCAATCTCCCCTTGTTTGGGTCTCCGGGAGTCTTGGCAGAATGTGCTGTCTCCCCTCTGGGCAACTCTCAGGACTGGATTTTGGTGGCCTGAGCACTGACCCCTGGGCTGCCCGGCAGGAGATCGAAGATGACCGGCAGCGGGCGGAGCAGGGAGGCATGGCTGTGACGGCCCCTCGGTCATCCCGGATGGATGGTCTCACCATCACCATCACCAAAGGGCCCTGCGTAAGCCCCGTTCCTTGGGGGTCCGGTGGTTGGGGGCGGCCAGTCTCCGGGAGGAGTCAGTGGGTCCCTGTGTGGGCGGAGTCCATGGGGTCAGGGGGCAATGACTCAGGGGACCATGACAGCCAGGCAACCTGACCCAAAAGTGTTGGGTTGAAAGCCCCCGTGGGAGGGAGAGGCTGGGTGGGATCCTGTCTCAGGGTACAAACCCCCTTTGTCCCTGAGAATTGCCTGGTCTGAAGTGACGAGACCCCAGTGGCATGTCCCCGCCCCCACCTCATCCATCCCCCGCCAGGCCACCTCATGTCCCTGGAATCCAGAGCTGGCACCACATGAATCCCTGTGGTCAGAACACCATCCTGGCATTGGGGGTGGGGGGACAAAGCAGGGCAGAAGGAGGCAGACCCAGGGACCCCAACTCCCGGCCCAGGGTCCTGCCACATGGGCACACCCACCTTGCTCCCAGGAGAAGCGAGTGGTGAGTGAAAAATGGGTGAGCAGCTGCCCCAGCAGCCCGGGCCCAGAAGTGGACAGTGAAGAGGAGGATGAGGAGGAAGAGGAGGACGAGGAGGAGGAGGATGGAGAGGAGGAAGATCACACCTTCACCCTCCAGCTGGGGAGGCGGGTCCAGTTAGCAGTCACAATGGATAACAAGGCCACGGTGAGGAAAGGGGAAACTGAGCTGGCCTCTAGTCCTGGTGGTCTTCCCCAGGGAAGCTGGGGTGGGGGGACGGCGGGCAGGGTTGGACTATCGTGGGGGACATTGGAACATTTGTGCAGGGCCCAGGAAACTACAGCTCTGGCCTCTTTCCAGAAGAGAAGCAGCATGGCCTAGTGGAAAGGGCCCAGGCCTGGGGGTCAGAGGACCTGGGTTCTAATTCCTGCTCTGCCGTTTATCTGCTCTCTGATCTTGGGCTAGTCAATTCACTGCTCTGTGCCTCAGTTTACTTCATCGGTAAAATGGGGATTATGACTGTGAGCCCCATGTGGGACATGGACTGTGTCTAACCTGATTATTTTGTATCTATCCCAGCGCTTAGGACAGAATCTGGCCCATAAAGGGAGCGAGTCATGGGGGAAGGGAGAAGGGAGTGGGAGAAGAGGAAAGGCCTCTTGGAGGAGATGTGTCTTCAATAGAGAAGCAGTGTGGTCCGGTGGATAGAGCTCAGGCCAGGGAGTCCGAAGGATCTGGGTTCTAATTCCGACTCTGCCACTTATCTGCTCTGTGACCCTGGACAAGTCACTTCACTTCTCTGTGCCTCAGTTTCCTCATCTGTAAAATGGGGATTAAGACCGTGAGCCCTATGTGGGACAGGACTGTGTCCAACTTGATTAACTTATATCTATCCCAGTGCTTAGTTCAGTGCCTAGCACATAGTAAGCACTTAGCAAATGTCATTAAAAAAAAATAGGAGAGTGAGTTCTACCACCGACCCGCCTCATACAGGGCAAGAGGATAGTGAGTGAGAAGCCTCGGAAGGCCAGAAGCTGCAGCCAGGGTCACCCCCTGCAGCTCGCCATCACCATGGAGCCTGGGCAGAAGGTAAGTGATTTGGGCCAGACTCCGCTCTGCCAGTTGCCCCCAGAAGGTTGGGGTAGGGGGGTGTCCCCATCTCCCCCAGGCCTACCACCCCACTGGGTGGCTCGTGGGTGCTGGTGACTGGCTCACTGCCAGCTGTAACCCCTAATCCCTCTGCCCTTCATTCTGATGCCCTGCCAGTAGCCTCCCTCCCCTTCAGCCCCACCGCCCTCCTCTGGGGAGGACACCCTGCCCCTCTGCCCCCTCGCCAGGCGATGGGGCCGGGGCCCCGGGAAGAGGGGCAGGAGTATGCCCTCTGGAAGCAAGAACGGGAGCAGATCGACTTGGCCCGCGTGGCTCGGCACCGCAACGCCCAGGGGGAGTGGCGCCGACCTTGGGATCTGGACAAGTCTGAGGAGATGTAGGTGGCACTGCCAGAGGGCCCGTGGGCATAGGACGGTGGGGACACTGGAACAACCTCCCTAGCATTCACTGGCTTTGCCGCACGCTTTGAGCTCTGGGCTCTCATCCCGTTATCCCACATTCTGGCTTGCGGGCCCCACGTTCCAGATCCCGTCTGGGCCGTTCTGGGTTTGGTGCTCTCCCAGTTTGGATCTTGCCCGTCATTCTGGATTTTGTGCCCCGTGTTTTGGATCTTGTCCATTGCCCTGGGTTCTGAACCTCAGGCCCTGGATCTTACCCACTATTCTGTGTTCTGGATCCAATGCTCTGGATCTTGCCCTGTTTCTTGCTTTTTCTCTTCTTCTCTCCCCAGTTTGCAGTCTGTAAATAATTTTTGTCTGTTTCCCCTGATAGTTTGAGGGCCAGAATAATGTGTCTTGCTACTGAGGCCTTCTCCCACCTGCCCAGAACAGTGCTTTGCACACCACTAGGGTCACAGTCGTGGCCATGAAATGATAGATTTTTAAAAAATCTTTATTGTTTTTATGGTTTTTGTTAAGCACCTACTATGTGCCAGACACTGTACTAAGCACTGAGGTAAATACATGTTAATCAGATTGGACACAGTCCCCGTCCCACATAGGGCTTCACAGTGTTAATCCCCATTTTACAGATGAGGTAACTGAGGCACAGAGAAGTAAAGTGATTTGCCCAGGGTCACACAGCGGACAAGTGGAGGGCTGGAATTTGAACCCACGTCCTCTGACTCCTAGGCCTGTGCTCTATCCACTTGGTTCACTGCTCAGTCCCTTAATCTTGAGGAGCAGCGTAGCCTAGTGGATAGAGCACAGGCCTGGGAGCCAGAAGGACCTGAGTTCTAATCTCAGCTCCTCTACTTGTCTGCTGTGTGACCTTGAGTAAGTCATTTCACTTCTCTATGCCTCAGTTACCTCATCTGTAAAACGGGGATTAAGATTGTAAGCCTCATGGGGGACAGGGACTCTGTCCAACCCGATTCACTTGTATCTACCCCAGCACTTAGAACAGCATGTGGCACATAGTAAGCCGCTGAAAAAGTACCATAAAAAATGGTTCTGCCCTTGGAGGTCAGCAGGCCCTGAGTAGCTGTCTTTCCTGCCCTTTTCTCCCCTGCAGGTTCCAGGGATCCAACAAGACCAGGGAAGCAGGCCCGCGGAAGGGTGGCAGCAGGAGGGGTGAGCAGAGTATTCCTCCCCTGGATCCCCTCGTCCTCACTTTCAACCATCCCCTTTTCTCCCTGTCCCTCTCTCATCCTCTCCCCCACTCACAGAGACTGCCTGCAAGGATCTCAAGGTGCACTATAGGGCCAGGACCCTGGGATGGTGTTTCCCAGCAGGAGAGACCAGGGCATCCCCTGGAGAAGTCCCCTTTGCAAGGAAGAGACACTCCAGTCTCTCTTGCCCCCGGGATAGAGGAAAGATTCTTCCGTCTCCCTTTCCAATTAAGTGACTCACCCTGGGGTGCCCTGGTCCCCCAAGCTCTGGCCCCTCACCAGAGCCCTGGAGAGGGTGGTGGGCTCATGGTGAGGTTTCTGTCAACCTTCCCTGCCTCTTTCACTGCCCTCACACCACCTCCCCTCTCAGTGTCTCCGGCCCCACCCCTAGACCTCCTCATCCTCCTTCTCCACCCAGGACCCCGGAGCTGCCGCCCGTTCCGGCCCCAGCCGGAGGCTTCTGATGGGAGAGGTGAGAGAGGTCAGGGGGCAGGGGGTACTGAGATCAGACTTCCCTGAGAGGGCCGGGAGGCCAGGACTCTGGCTGCTTCTTCTGGCCACCCGCACCCTTAGCCATAAGGCATCTCTCGCAGGTGGCAGCACCCAAAGCGGTTGCCCAGGACCATCCAAAGTGATGCCACCCACCAGGAGGAGCAAAGCCCGAGGAAAGGACAGGCTGACGGGCCGGGCCCGCAGGTACCAGGCCCCTGGAGGGGAAGAATTAGAATCAGGCCGTGGGCACAAGAGGGCTCTCTCCTCCCAAGGTTTCTGCCAACCTCTGGCTCCTCTTTGGCACAGCTGTCGGTCCCCGATCTACCTGCCCCTGGGAATTCTGCTTCCTGCCCAGCCTGGCTGCCTGGTTACAGGTTAATGAGATGCCTGGGGAGGGTGCCGGCAGCAGGAGTGGGCCCCGGGGAGAGGGCATTGGGACTGTAGCACAATTCCCAGGGTGACCACCTGTCCCAGGCTGAGCAGGCCAGGGCACGCCAAGGGCCCCGGGGTCAGAAGAGAGTCCTACAGACAGGTATGGGTGGCAGGGGAGTAAGGGGAGGAAGGGGAGAATAAACAGAAGCCATGGAGCTGGGCCTAGTTGGCATCGAGAGCAGCAGTGGGGGCATCAGATCAGTCAATGAGTCACTCAATCAGTTGTGCTTACTGAGCACTTACTGTGTGTCAAGCACTGTGCCAGGTGTTTGGGAGGGTTCAGTACAGTCAGAAGACATGATCCCTGCCCTCAAGGATCTTTTCGTCTACCGGGAAAGGCAGACATTTACGGTGTGGAGGAAGCACTCAGAGAGAAGTTGGAAGGCAGGACTCCTGGGTCCATTTTGGTTGGAGGATGTCCAGTCCCTTAGTTTCTCCTCTGGTCTCACCGGGATGGGGGCGGGGAAGTGGGTAGATGGGTAACTTCTTTCTGCTCTGTGTGGACAGGTGGGATGTGAAAGAGGGAGATGGTGATCAGACCCGCCCCAAGGAG
Organism: Tachyglossus aculeatus; assembly: GCF_015852505.1. Taxonomy (NCBI): domain Eukaryota; kingdom Metazoa; phylum Chordata; class Mammalia; order Monotremata; family Tachyglossidae; genus Tachyglossus; species Tachyglossus aculeatus. Next base: position 20,645,557 of record NW_024044828.1, read on the forward strand.
GAGCTGGAGTGCCAGGTGGGTAAGCGGGCATGGGGCCAGGGCAGCCGGGGGCAGCAAGCACTCGATTAATTAGGAACATTCTTCGTGCTCTGTTTTAGGGACCTCCAAGTGGCAGGAAACCCCCGAGCCAGGAGGAGGAGGAAGAGGAGGTGTGGAGGCAGGGCCAGGCAGAGCATGGCGAGCTGCAGGGAGCCCATAAGGGGCATCGCTGGGAAGCGGGGGGCATCCTCCGCTCCGGTGCCCAACTGCCTGGCTCCCCCCAAAAGAAGGCTGAACCCCCCGTGAGGGACCCCTCCTCTTCACAAGGGACTAGTAGCCCCTTAAGTAGGAGCAGCGGGCCCACCTCACGGCCTGGCACCGAGGAGATGGCTCCCTCCCCTTATCCCAGTGACCCAGAGCGGGGCAGAAAGCTCAATAGCAAGGTGACTGAGCGGTACCCCTGTGCTAGCCCGGAGCAGTCCCAGAAGGTGGCAGGATGCAGGGATCCAAGGGAGGATGGCGTGGCCCAGGCCGGTGCCAGGGGGCAGTCTGGCACAGATGAGCGGCTTGGGCAGAACTGGCCAGAGGGAAGAAGTGGGGTGCGGGACTGAGGGCTCCAGAAAGAGGAAGGTGAGTAGGGTTGGTGCTGGACTCAGAGGCCAGGGAAGGGAGGAGTGGAGTGCCAACTGCCTGACTGTGGTCTCGGTGCCAGGCTGGCAAGTGGTTGAGGAACTTCCTTGGCAACAAATCATTCATTCTCTGGGGATGTGGGGGCCCGCTCTCCTGGGAACTTGTACGCGTAGGCCTTTCGGCTGCTGCCCTCCCTTGCTAGCCTCAGGGCATCCCCGGCCTGGCCTTGCCAAGGCTGTGAACCTTTCTCTTGGGGGCAGAAAGTAGGAGATGCCCTATTTGTCTAAGGCCAAATATGCCAGTTGGGCCCACTTGTCCATTCTCCTGTAGGGTCCCAGAGCATTTTTTCAATCCCTTTGCCAATGTGCAGTAGGCATATATCTAAATGCCACCTCCCCTCTCCCTGCTTCTACCGGGGGTTGTTCAGACTACAACCCCCTCTTAGTGCTCCATTGACAGGGAGGTGAGGCCTTGTAACCCCAGGGAGAGTTAACTAACAGGGAGAGGTGCCCAGGGAGAGGGGCAGGAGTTCAGAAGATTGGCAGGACAATGGATTTGAATGGGCATCTCAGCTGCAGGCTTGAGTTGACCAGGTCATTTCTGTTTCTGCCTTTCAGAGAGAAGAGGGCAAAGGACGTAGGCATTTCTCTAGGCACCCCCCTGGTGAGGGTATTTCCTTTCAGTATTTGGTTCCATCCTTCACACCCTCAAGTCCTCTTACCCCAATTTGCTACCCATTCCTTCACACCCCTTTCCCCTCCTGGGCTCTGCCCTCAGTCTCTGCCTCTGCCATAGGGTTCCAGCCCTTTAAGGGTCCACCCCAGGGCAGACTCTCCTCCTCCTCTCAGATGTTACTGCCAAGGGGACTTGGACCCCCAGGGGGAACTTGTCTCTCTGCTTCCCTGCTTCCTCTGGTCCAGCTGTCAGTCTGTCGGTCAGCTGGCCCCAACTTCTGAACTTCTGCCTGGTGGGCAGGGTGGGAATAGTCTGGGTTGGGTGGGATGAGGAGGGGAAGAAAGTTTCAAGTCACAGAGTCATGTGGGGTTTGAGGGGAGAGGAAGAAAGTAGGGGAGGAGGAAGAGAAGGAGGAGGAGAAGGGTTACCCTTTCCCATGTGGTGGGTGGGGGCAGAGGCTGCCTGGCAAAAGGGGGATAGGAGGACCATGGTGGGTTTCTGCAATGGGAGGGGGAAATTCAAAGGGAAACTCCCAGGGAAAGATTCATCCTGGGACAGGGGTGCTGGAACCCCAGATTCCCATAAGGCAGTACTTGTCAGGGGAGGGGGTCTGAGGGTGACGGGCCCAGAAGTTACCCATCGCTGAGAGGAGAGTTGGGGGAGAATCCTGAAGGGGACCAAGTGGAGCTATGGGCTGGACCCCACTCCCACCCCCTGCCGCACCAAGCTGGGGAGGGCTCTGTGCGGGCAGAGACGGCTGTGGGGAGACAGCTGCTCTCTCCCTGCGGGCAGCGAGCCGTGGGGCCTGCTTGTCCTGGGGAATGGCAGGATTGGCATTGTTCTCCAGAAGGGGTCTGAAGAGGATTTGGTCAGGGGAGGAGCAGAAGGCATCTTGGTTGGAGATATACCGTGAAACCAAAATAAACTTACTGTGGTTTGCTGACCCTGGGTGAACTCTTTTGGGTCGGGGAAAGGAACCTCGATGCTCAGCCCTCCTCTCCGCTCCAGCTTCCCCTCTGGCCATTAGCCAAGGGGTTGGGCAGCGGGTGTCCACTCATACCCTGGTGACCCCCAACTCTGGCCCCCATTTCCTGCCCCAAGATGGCTCTCTCTCCACTGTGCCACATGCTGTCCACTCTTGAGCCCGAGGGACAGAGGGGGTTCGAGTCTGAAGTTGTCAGGGAGCCGGGCTCCGCCTCCCCTGAGCCGGCCAGGCAGTTGAGGTGGGTGGGGGGGGGACACAGCTAGCGTTGTGAGGGCCCCTGAGAGGAGAGAACAGTGTGTTCTGAGCAGGGACTGAGAGCTGCCCTCAGGGGCCAGGAGCTGGCTCTGCCCTGACTGTGCGGGGAGGAGGGGCGGGAGAGTCACGGATGTGTCAGCTGAGGCTGTGCCAGGATCAGGAGAGTCAAAAGCAAAAAGACCAGTTGGGTGTTTCCACCTGCCCTTTTTTATGTATTTGTTAAGTGCTTACTATGTGTCAGACACTGTTCCAAGTGCTGGGGTAGGTACAACTTAATTAGGTAACACAGAGTCCATGTCCCACATGGGACTTATCGTCAAAATAGAAGGGAAAACAAATAACCCCATTTTACAGTTGAGGAAACTGAGGCACAGAGAAGTTAAGTGACTTGACCAAGGTCATGCAGCCAGCAATTGGCAGAGCCAAGATTAGAACCCAGGTCCTTCCGACTCCCACTAGGCCACGTTGCTTCTCTGCTTCCCCTGGCCCAGCCCCGACCCCATCTCTGACCTTGTCTCCGGCAGGTGGTAATCCCTGGGTCCTTTGAGGCATGGCCTAGTGGACAGAACCCAGGCTGGGGGGTCAGAGGACCTGAGTTCTAATCCCAGCTCTTCCACTTGCCTGCTATGTGACTTTGAGTAAGTTACTTCCACTTCTCTGTTGTTCAATTTCCTCATCTGTAAAACGGGGATTAAATCGTACTCCTGCTCACTGAGCCCCGTGTAAGGCAGGGACTGTGTCCGACCTGATTACCTTGTATCTACCCCAGTGTTTAGTATAGTTCCTGGTGCATAGAAAGAGCTTAACAAATACAATAATAATAATAATTATTATTATGAAGTTTTAACTGTGGTGTGGTTACAGCAAGTTGTGGAGGAGACAAGGATACCTAGGTTCTTCCTGGACTCTCCACTCCTTTCTCTGGGCTGGGTGAGGCTCCAAGCTTCTCACAGTCCCCGGGGGTTCCCTAGGTACCTGAGTAGAATCCCTGAAAACAGGACAATACAGCTGGGGCTTCACAGCCAGCGAACTCCCTTACCCACTGGAGTTCAGGCTCTGTGCTTAGTACCAATACTTAATACAGTGCTCTGCACACAGTAAGCGCTCAATAAATATGAATGATTGTGCCTGGGTGAGCCTCTCAGTCGGTTGTGTCCACACTTCCCGGGCCCTTCCCATCCCTTCCGCACCCTCCCCCTCCCCTTTTCCCTTTAGTGTTTACATCCTTTGCATTCTTGCCTGCTGCTTCCTGCCCAGGCCCTCAGATCTTGCTGTTTTATATTTCCCCCAAGCCACCGGCTAGGCTCCACCGGCTAGGCTCCAGGTGTCTGGAGCTCCATTCGCTTCTCAGCCCCCTCCCCTCCTTTCACCCCAATGGGTTCTGGTCTTCTGTCTGAGACCAGACAGAGTGGGGGGAACGGGAGATGTTCCGTTCTGTAGAGAAGAGCATGGCCTACTGGATAGAGCCCAGGCTTGGAAGTCAGAGGACCTGGGTTCTAATCCTGGCTCCGCCACTTGTCTGGCTGTGTGACCTCGGGGAAATCACTTCAATTCTCTGTTTCTCAGTTCCCTCATCTATAAAATGGGGATTAAGATTGCGAGCTCCATGTGGAACCTGGACTGTGTCCAACCTGATTAGCTTGTATCTACCCCCAGGCCTTAGTACAATGCCTGGCACATAATAAGCACTTATCAAATATCATTAAAAAAACAAAAACAAAATGGTGTCAAAGCCCACCAGGCTGACAGCCTCCAAGCTTAGCCTCGGGGTGCAGCAGTTAGAGAGGTCCGTAAAGGCCCAGTCATCCGCTGCAGTGGTGCTCACCCAGCCTGCGAGAAGGCCCAGAAGGGATGTTGGGAAGAAAACAGGGCCACCCCACCCTTCGGCGGCTATCAGGGCACACACATCCTTGCTCAGAGCCACTTCCGGAGCCAGTAGAGGAGGCATGGAGGAGGGGCACCATCAAGCCCCAAGATGATGCAGGCAGTTCTTGAAGAGAGGAAGAGGCCGCACTGGCCGCTGGAAGCTCATTGTGGTGGCGGAGGGCCAGGCCCCAGACCGACTGACCCAGTGTCCTCCTGGCTGGGAAGCGGGCGGGCCGGTGCCGGAGTTGTTTATGGTCTGTCTTCTCCATACCGGAGATGTGAAAAAGGCCAGGCCCGACGGTAGGAGGAATGTAGCATGGCATCCCCGGCTCCTTTTAAGGTTCGGCCTACGAGAGCAGCAGGCGTCAGGGCCGGCGGCAGCCGACACAGAAGCTGGTACCAGCTGCTTCTGGACATCCCTGCCATCCTTCTTCCCCTCATTCTCCTCATGCTTTCCCTCACGGGAAGCAGCCTGGCCTAGTGGATAGAGTCCAGACTGGGAGTCAGAAGGACCTGCGTTCTGATCCCGGCTCCACCACTTGTCTGCTGTGTGACCTTGGGCAAGTCACTTCACTTCCCTAAGCCTCATTTTACCTCAGCTGTAAAATGGGGATTAAGACTGTGAGCCCCATGGTTGACAGGAACTATGTCCAACCTGATTAGCTCCAGGGCTTAGAACAGTGCTTGACACATAGTAAGAGCTAAACAAATGCCATCATTCATTCACTCAGTTCCAGAAAGATCACATTCCAGTGGGCCAACTGGGTGGAGGGGAGTTTGACCGATCCAGCAATCAATCAATCAATGGTATTTATTCAGCTCTTCATGTGTGCAGACCAGCTTACCCTGTATAACTTAGGCGAGGATGCTTTCCACCATTTTACAAATGAGGAAGCTGGGGGCCTGGGAGATTAGTGACTCACTTGAGAGGCTGAGCTGGAACCAGAACCCAGGCCTCCTGCCTCCCCATCCCGGGCTCTTTCTAGTAGAATATACAGTGCCCCCTCCCACCACAGCCTCAGTTGGGCTCTGACTCCTGGATGAAGAGAATTCCGGGGTTTTCTGCTGTGATTAGTCACCACTGCCTACCCATGGGCAGCCAAGCTGAAGCAGCCTAGAGCTGCAGGTCGATTTAAAACCACAGGCTCTCAGTCAATCAATCAATCAATCAATCAATCATATTTATTGAGTGCTTACTGTGTGCTGAAGAACTGTACTAAGCGCTTGGGAGAGTGCAGCACTACAGAGTTGGTAGACGCGTTCCTCGCCCAAAGCGAGCTTTTCCAGATGAGAGACCGCCCCATGTCCTTGGTACTCTAATCAATTAATTCATTAATCAATTATCTTTATTGAGTGCTTAGTTTGTGCAGAGCACTGTACTAAGTGTTTGGGACAGTGCTCTATAGCAGAGTTGGTAGGCACATTCCCTGCCCACAACCAACTTTTTAAATGAGTCTGCCCGTGCTCTTGTTGCTCTAATCAATCAGTCAATGGTACTTACTGAGCGCTTACTATGGGCAAAGCACTGAACTAAGCGTTTGGAAGAGTACAGTTCGACAGAATTGGTAGGCACATTCCCTGTCCACAATGAGCTTACCACCTAGAGGCGAGTTTACAGTCTAGTCTACTATCTCCTCCTGGCATCCAGCTGAGGAACTCTTCTGGGACTCTCCCACCCCAGGATCAGGAATTCTCTGTTCTTTTAAGTAGCCTGGCCATTAACATTCCCGTAGGTTTTTTATGCTTAACTGTCTTCCAGTCATGAAACTCAGTTTGAGGGGGCTCCTCAGCAAGATTTAGAAGACCAGAAAGGGCCTTATGTGGGCCAATAGATGAACAGCAAATGACGAATCAAAGAGGGAGAAGATGGAGGAGACTGTAAACTCCTGTGCATGTGGGCAGGAACGTGTATATCAACTCGGAAGTAGCATGGTTTAGTGGAAACAGCATGGGCTTGGGAATCAGAGGTTGTGGGTCTTAATCCTGCCTCTGCCACTTGTCAGCTGTGTGACTTTGGGCAGGTTGCTTAACTTCTCTGTGCCTCAGTTCCCTCATCTGTAAAATGGGGATTAAGACTGTGAGCCCCAAGGGGGACAACCTGATGACCTTGTATCTACCCCAGCGCTTAGAACAGTGCTCGGCACATAGTAAGTGCTTAACAAATGCCATCAGTATTATACTCTCCCAAGCGCCTAGTACAGTGTTCTGTCCACAGTCGGCGCTTAATAAATATGATTGGTTGAGATGGAGATAAAGGAGGGGAGGAGATGGGGGGCTTTCTTTGTTTTCCTTTGCTGGCAAGAGAAATTTGAAGGCAAGAGAGGCCATTGAGTGCATAAATGTTGTGGATTTGGTCAGTAAGTGACCCCTCCCAAAGAGACAGCATGGCGAAAGACAGAATCATCATGGGGCCGGAATTAGCTGATCACTGGCCAGAAAGCACTAATTTGATCCCCGACTGAGCCTCGGTGACCCACTGCTTTTAGGTTTCCCCAGCAACTGCAGTCTGAGAGCTTTTCATTCATTCATTTCATTTATTGAGCTCTGTGTGCAGAGCACTGTACTAAAAGCTCGGGAGAGTACAGACACATTCCCTGCCCACGGCGATCTTAAAGTCTAGAGGCTGATCATCCAGCGTGGAGAAATTGCAGCCCGCTCTTTACCCATGGGAGGAAACAAGCGTTCTGGACTCCAGGGAGCCGCGACTGCAGTAAACCAGGGGCTGGGTCAGCAAATGGAGCTGATGTGAGTGAAAAGTTGCAGCGGGGGCAGATATATTTAAAGCCCAGCTAGTAGCGGTTACCCGGGACAATGAAGGACAAGGAAGATGAGTTGACAGCCAGCAGGAATCGCATTTTCCATTAGAAACTTCCATTTTAATCAGAATTCTAGACAGGGCAACGTGTAACCCCCGGGATCACAAATAACTTCAGCGGTGAAACTGGCTGAGGGAAGAGGGAAGTAGACAAGGCGATGAATGACTCTAGCTGCAGATGGGAGCCCTTCGCCCTACCGCGAGCCCACTGCAAGGAATAATAATTATAATTATGGTACTTGTTAAGAGCTGTGTGCCAAGCACTGTTCTAAGCACTGGGGTAGATACAAGTTAATCAGGTTGGACGCAGTCTAAGTAGGAGGGGGTAACATTTAATCCCCCTTTTACAGATGAAGAAACGGAGGCACAGAAAAGTGGAGCGATTTGCCCAAGATCACACAGCAGACACGTGGCAGAGGCGGGATCAGAATCCATGTCTTCCGACTCCCAAATCTGTGCTCTTTTCACTAGGGCACGCTGCTTCTCAAGAACAGCAGTCAAAAAGCACTCTAAAGAAAGGCCAGGCAGCTGTAATGCTAAAGACACCCTCAGGAAATGCTTATAATCTGCTCTGCCTAACGACACCCTAGGTGCACATACGGTATAAAGCAGCTTGGCCTAGGGGATGGAGCACGGGCCTGGGAATCAGAAGGACCTGGGTTCTAATCCTGCTCCGCCACTTGTCTGCTTGCGTGACCTTGAGCAAGTCACTTGACTTCTCTTTGCTTCAGTTACCTCATCTGTAAAATGGGGATGAAGACTGTGAGCCCTTTTGGGGGGCAGGGGCTGTGTCCAACCTGATTATCTTGCATCTACCCCAGCGTTTAGTTCAGTGGCCGGCCCGTAGTAAGCGCTGAACGAATAAAATGATCGGGGCAGGCCCGTTGCAGCGAAGGCCCTCGCTGCACCTGTCCAGCTAATCCAGGTGTTCACACATTGCCCGACGCGTGTTCGGAAGCGGGTTGTCAGAGATGGCGTTGTGATTGTCACCCCCACAAAGCCACCGTGGGGCGAAAACGTGACAAAAAAAAACGGGGCGGCTGCGCGATAGACTCGTTAAGCTGGAAGCCCACGTGATAGACTGCAGCGGGCGAGGGGGGAAGGGGAGAAAGAGTGGGAGGGGGATTGGGGGCGGAGGAGGGGAGGGGAGGAGTCGAAGCCAATATCACTTTCATTTGTCTCTAAATTTCCGTTAGAGGAAACAACAAGAACAAAAAAGAAATCCTTCTCACTCCCACCCCGCGTTTCTAGAGAAGCAGCGTGGTTCAGTGTAAAGAGCCCGGGCTTTGGAGTCAGCGGTCATGGGTTCAAATCCCGGCTCCGCCAATTGTCAGCTGTGTGACTTCACTTCTCTGCGCCTCAGTTCCCTCATCTGTAAAATGGGGATTGACTGTGAGGCCCCGTGGGACAACTTGATCACCTTGTAACCTCCCCAGCGCTTAGAACAGTACTTTGCTCATAGTACGCTCATAATCAATCAATCAATCAATCAATCGTATTTATTGAGCGCTTACTGTGCAGAGCACTGTACTAAGCGCTTGGGAAGTACAAGTTGGAAACATATAGAGACGGTCCCTACCCAACAATGGGCTCATGCTGCGTGGGAAATAAATATAATAATAATAATAATAATACTTATTAAGCGCTTACTATGTGCGAAGCACTGTTCTAAACGCTGGGGAGGTTACAAGATGATCAGGTTGTCCCACGGGGGGCTCACAGTCTTCATCCCCATTTGACAGATGAGGGAACTGGGGCCCAGAGAAGTGAAGTGACTTGCCCAAAGTCACACAACTGACAAGTGGCAGAGCCGGGATTTGAACCCATGACCTCTGACTCCAAAGCCCGGGCTCTTTCCACTGAGCCACGCTGCTTCTCAAATATCTTAGAGAAGGGGGCTGTGTCGTAAATCCTGGGGGGGAAACGAGACCGCGATTTCTCGACTGTAAAGAGGAGGATTCTTCCCCCAATAATAATAATAATGATGATGATGGTATTTGTCCAGCGCTTAGAACTGTGCTTTGCACATAGTAAGCGCTTACCAAATGTCATCATTATTGTTATTATTAAGCGCTTACTAAGTGCCGAGCACTGTTCTAAGCGCTGGGGTAGATACAAGGTAATCAGGTTGTCCCAAGTGAGGGCTCACAGTCTTAATCCCCATTTTACAGATGAGGGAACTGAGGCATAGAGAAGTGAAGTGACTTGCCCAAAGTCAAATAGCTGATCAGTGGCGGAGTCGGGATTAGAACCCGCGACCTCTGACTCCCAAGCCCGGGCTCTTTCTACTAAGCCTCACTGCAGCAGCATGGCGTAGTAGATAGATCACTGGCCTGGGAATCGGAAGGTCATGGGTTCTAATCCTGGCTCTGCCACTTGTCTGCTGGGTGGCCTTGGGCAAGTCACTTCACTTCTCTGAGCCTCATTTCCCTCATCTGTAAAATGGGGATTACGACTGTGAGCCAGCCCCACGTGGAAAAATCTGATCACTTTGTATCCCCCCAGTGCTCAGAACAGTGCTTCGTACATAGTAAGCGCTTAACAAATGCCATCATCATTATTGTTATTATTCTCTATGCCTTAGTTACCTCATCTCTAAAATGGGGATTAAGACTGTGAGCCCTATGCGGTACAGAGACTGTGTCCAACCCGATTTGGTTATATCCACCCCAGCGCTTAGTACAGTGCCTGGCACGTAAGAGTTTAACAAATACCATTATTATTATTAGAAGAAGTGAGCATTGCCACAGCTGATGAAAGTGCTCGAGGGCTGGACTTTCACCCCTGAAAGCGTCTTTTTCATCCCCTCGCCCCTCTGCTCTTTGGGCAAGGGGGTTTGGTGCCCTGCCCGTACGGTTAATAATAATATTATTATTGTTAATATTATTGCTCTGCACACAGTAAGCGCTCAATAAATACGATTGATGAATAATAATAATAATGGCATTTTAGACTGTGAGCCCACTGTTGGGTAGGGACTGTCTCTATGTGTTGCCAATTTGTACTTCCCAAGCGCTTAGTACAGTGCTCTGCACATAGTAAGCGCTCAATAAATACGATTGATGATGATTTATTAAGCGCTTACTATGTGCAAAGCACTGTTCTAAGCGCTGGGGAGGTTACAAGGTGATCAGGTTGTCCCACGGGGGGCTCCCAGTCTTCATCTCCATTTGACAGACGAGGGATCTGAGGCCCAGAGAAGTGAAGTGACTTAGCCAAGGTCACACAGCTGACAGCTGGCAGAGCCGGGATTCGAACCTACTACCTCTGACTCCAAAGCCCGGGCTCTTTCCACTGAGCCACGCCGCTTCTCTGACAACCGGGACACAGTTGTCAATCAATCAATCAATCAATCGTATTTACTGAGCGCTTACTGTGTGCAGAGCACTGTACTAAGCGCTTGGGAAGTCGTGTCCCGCAACGTGCTGAGCCGCGTGGGCGGTGGAGAGGCGGGAAAGCGTGGGGAAGGAGCGGGCCGGGGGAGGCCGGGATGGAAAGGACGGAGGGTGCGGAGGGGGTTCACTCCAACCACCAAGCCACTTGTGTGGGGGCTGACAGTTCGTGACAAGAGAGGAGAGGCGGGCTTGTTACAAGGCCTCTCCAAAGACTCCGGCGGGGGGGATGCGAAGACATGGTAGCCGCCCCCGACCACTCTGGGGAAGGGATTAGGTCTCAGGAGACCCCCACTGCCACTCTTGCTTTGATTCTCATTTGACAAACTCGTGGCACCCCCCCCTTACCCTCAGAGCTGCGACTCGAATCCCCGTTGTTTATTCCCTTTTTCAGGCTGGCTCCCCTCCCTTGGCTTTTCCACCTTCAAGCGCTTAGAAAAGTGCTCAAGGCTTTGAACAGCGCTCGCCACATAATAAGGGCTTAACGATCACCATTATTATTATTGTGATTATTCCCGGATCCTGCCGCCAACCGACCCCGGCCCTCCCCTTGATGAATAATAGGCGGCTTCTCGCCCTGCACGCCTCTCGAGGCAGAGGGGCGAAGACTGGGTTGCTAGCGGAGTCTTTTTGATTTAAGACCCGCTGGGCCGAGTTTACGGACTCGTCTGTTAAGTAAGTTAACGACGACCGCGGCCCCAGTCAGGAAATTAACTGTTCAAAGCTTCAGCCCCAAATGAGAGGGTCAGTGGAACTAAAAAGGGGCCAGACTAGTTTAAGGGACCATTTCTTATTTATTAGATTCTGGGCAAGAAGGAGGCCAGAGGCGGCAGCCCACCTTAGTCAAGAAGAGAAGCCAGTCACTCCTCGTTGTGGAGAGGGGATGTGTCTGTTATAATAATAATAATAATAATAATGTTGGTATTTGTTAAGTGCTTACTATGTGCATAGCACTGTTCTAGGCACTGGGGGGATACAAGGTGATCAGGTTGTCCCACGTGGGGCTCACAGTCTTAATCCCCATTTTACAGATGAGGTAACTGAGGCACAGAGAAGTGAAGTGACTTGCCCAAGGTGACGTAGCAGACAAGTGGCGGAGCCGGGATTAGAACCCATGACCTTTGACTCCCAAGCCCTGGCTCTTTCCATTGAGCCTCGCTGCTTCTGTTATATTAGAGAATTATATCTGTAAAATGGGAATTGACTGTGAGCTCCCCGTGGGACAACCTGATCGCCTTGTAACCTTCCCAGCGCTTAGAACAGTGCTTTGCCCATAGTAAGCGCTGAATAAATGCCATCATCGTCATTATTGTTATACTGTACTCCCCTAAGGGCTTATTACAGTGCTCTGCGTACAGTAAGAGCTCAATAAATACGATTGACTGACTAAGGCGCAGGGAGCATCAGGAAGGGCGTCCACCCCCCTCCAGCCCTGCATCCTCCCGCTCCTCATTTATCCAGGCCCCCGTTTCTTCCCCCAAACCCAAGCAAGTCTAACCCGAGAGACGTGATAAGGTACGCAGGTTAAAGCAGAGTTCTTGGAATGTATTTTAGTTCACTTGAAAAATAAAACTTTAAAAAAATAGACAGGGCTTTGAGTACAGTCTATCTTAAACGGCTGAATTATAAATAAGGTCTCTCGTCACATTCACATCTAGAGCTGGGGTCCAGCGACAGCTAGAGAGCGGAGGGTGGGGCCGGAGTCGGGGTGGTCTCCAGGTGGACCCCGACGTGGATCCTGTCGGTCCACAAACCCAGGGGAGTCCCGAACAGTCTCTTGGTGTTCAAGGGTTTTCGAAACAACAACAGGCTTGCACATTACTGAGATATAGGACTAGAGCGTCATATTGTAAGTATAATTGTGGGTAACAAAGAACAAACAAATAAACACCAACCAAAAAAAAAAAAAAAAACCCGGTCCCTTTAGCAAGTTGCTACGGCTTTGTGCTCAGATCAAGATGGTCCCTTTAGCAAGTTTATTGTTGCTACGGCTCTGTGCTCAGATCAAGACGGCCCCGGGGCCGGCGGCTGGGATATCTTGGGGGGGTCACCAGAACGGCGAGGAGTGGCCCTGGAGGCAGTGGGAATGCCACATTGGGTGACAAGGGTGGAGACTGTCACACTCGGCAGAGGGGTTTCCTTTCTCTGGTCACAGCTAGTGGGGAGGTGACTGGAAACTAGAGGGAGGGGGATTCAGCTCTTCTACAGGGCAGCTTCATAGTAGGTTTTGCAACCCCGAAATGGAAGAACATGCGGGGCCAGAGACGGGGAGGCAACACCACCAGTGATGACCGTTCACGTTCTTTTTTCCGGGTGCTCGGTTCCCACGCAATTTGTACCCAAACATCCCTTCCCAGCTCGGAACGACTCCCAAGCCCTCTGGTTGGGCTCTTGTTTCACCCAGAACCGACCTAGTCCCGACCTGAAAGTTGAGACTTGAAACCCCCAAAGCAAACCGGTGGTGAGGCGAGGCGCGATAACCAGAACACAGACACCTGGAGGAGCGGCAGAAAGGAGACAGAAAAAAATACTTGCCAACCCACTCTTGCGCCTAAATCCACCCCCTTGACGGGAAAGGTTAAGGATCAAAGCGTATAGGCCCTGTTCTCGCTTTCCTTCTGCCCTGGACCCGGTCCAAATGGTAGAAGGGGCAGCGGGAATCCTTCAGAGGATGAAGGGAGCCCGGTTGAAATCTTCCCACTCCGAATGGCTTTTTGGGGTTTTCGGCTGCGATGCCAAGAAGTCTTAAGTACCAGTCCAATCCACGTTTGCATTTAAGGGTGCCCAACTGCCATAAATCCATCTTCATAGGGCTGGAATGAAGGCAGAGGGAGGGAGGGGATGTTGAAAAAGTCAGTTCCTCGGACGAGGAGCGCTGCGGCCCTCTGGCTGGCCGCCACTTCGGAGCGATAGCCCTTGCCAGGCACCAGTGGTACCTATCCAGAGAGGGAGGGATTACATCCATCGTGCCGTGTAGTTGTAGCTCGCTCCTAAGTGCGCGTTGACTACTAACTAGGCGGGTCGGGATGGTCAGTGCAGCCGTGGTCCTTGCCACTTGGCTGACGTATCTGGGTTCCACTACTGCTGTGCGCCCTACCTCCCTTCGCTTTATTAAAACAAGCCCCCCAAGTCTGGGAGCGAAGGCGGGGGGCAAATGAGGAGGATGCTCAAAGTGGAAGGGGTCCCCCACTCCCCTTGGGGCCCGGCCGAGGGACTCCGGAGGACCGCTCAGCCCGGGAACGGACAGGGTGAAACGGGCCCCGGGAGAAGGACGGACGCCTGCCTCCAGCCCGAACCCACCCCCGTCCCCGTCTCCGGGAGGGTCTCAGCGGCTCCCGGGGGTGGCCAGCGCTTCTTGCCCCAGCCCCTGCTCCTGGCCGGCCGGCCGGGCAGCCTGGACTTCGGGGGTCCGGCCGGGGGTCTCCCCGGGGCTTCCAGTGGGCGAGGACCGGGGGGACGCCGGGACAGAGGGCCCCGGAGTGGGCAGCGGGACGGTGGCGTTGGGCAGCGGGCCGGTGGCGTTGGAGCCCCCGGGGCCCGGGCCGCCGGGGCCCCCCGCCGCCCCGAAGGCCCTCACGGGCTTCCAGAAGAGGCTGTAGTAGACGGCCAGCACGATGGCGGCCAGCGACACGGACAGCACGTAGGCGAACACGGTGGCCAGCCGGACCCACTTCTTATTGGTCTTGGCGGCCATCTTCGCCTTCTTGTCCCCGGTGTAGGTGGCCGGTTTGCCCCGCTCGGCCGGGGCCGGGTCGCGCTGCTTCATGGGCGGGCCTCCGCCTCGGCCTGGGCGCTCCACGGCCCCGGGGTCCGCGGCCCGCCTCGACGACGGGCGGGGGGGTGGGGGGGGGGGCCGGTCCTGGGGGCCGGTACCGGGGGTCCGGTCCCGGGGGTCCAGTCCTGGGGTCCGGCCCCGGGGGTCCGGTCCTGGGGTCCGGCCCCGGGGGTCCGGTCCCGGGGGTCCGGTCCTGGGGTCCGTCCCCGGGTCCTGGCCCCGGAGCCGCAGGGCAGCGGCCGGTCCTGGCTCCGGGGTCCGGGGGCGGAGGAGGGGAGGGGGACCTCACCCCGTCGGCCTCCGCGGGCCCGGCCTTCCTCTCCCTCTCCTCCTCCGCCTCCTCCTCCTCCGCCTCCGCCTCCGCCGCCCCCGCCCCCGCTGCTGCTCCGCCGCCACCGCCGCCACCGCCGCCACCGCCGGGCTCCGCGTCCCCATCCGCCGCCCCGCGCCCAACCGCTAAACGCTCCGTCTCCGGCGGCCGCGCGGGCAGCGCAAGGCTCCGCCCCCCGTCCCCCGCCCCCCTCCCCTCGGCCCCCCGGGGGAGGCGCGGGGGAAGCCGCCGGGGGGCTTGTCCTTAAAAGGGAGGGCGGCGGAGGGAGGAGGACGGAGAGGAGGGGGAGGGGGGGAGGAGGAGAGGGAGAGGAAGAAGAAGGAAGAGGAGGAGAAGGAGGAGGAGGAGGAGAAGGAGGAGGGGAAGGAGGGGGAGGAGGAGGAGAAGGAGGAAGAGGAAGAGGAGGAGGAGGGGAGGGAGAGGAAGAAGAAGGAAGTGGAGGAGGAGGAAGAGGGGAAGGAGGAGAAAGAGGAAGAGGAGGAGAGGGAGAGGAAGAAGAAGGAAGTGGAGGAGGGGAGGAGGAGAAGGAGGAGGGGGAGGAGAAGGAGGAGGAGAAGAAGAAGGAAGAGGAGGAGGAGAAGAAGAGGAGAAGGAGGAGAAGGAGGAAGAAGAGGAGGAGAAGGAGGAGGAGGAGGGGAAGTAGGAGAAAGAGGAGGAGAAGAAGGAGAAGAAGGAAGAGGAGGAGGAGGGGAGGAGAAGGAAAAGGAGGAGGAGGAGGAGGAGGGGGAGGAGAAGGAAGAGGAGGAGGAGGAGGAGAAGGAGGAGGAGAAGGAAGATGAGGAGAAGAAGGAAGAGGAGGAGGATAAGGAGGAAGAGGAGGAGAAGAAGGAAGAGGAGGAGGAGAAGGAGGAGGAGGAGGGGAAGTAGGAGAAAGAGGAGGAGAAGAAGAAGAAGGAAGAGGAGGAGGAGGGGGAGGAGAAGGAAGAGGAGGAGGAGGAGAAGAAGGAAGAGGAGGAGGAGGAGGAGAAGAAGAAGAAGGAAGAGGAGGAGGAGGAGGGGAAGGAAGAGGAGAAGGAAGAGGAGGAGGAGAAGGAAGAGGAGGAGAAGGAGGAGAAGGAGGAGGAGGAGAAGAAGGAGGAGGAGAAGGAAGAGGAGGAGGAGGAGGAGAAGGAAGAGGAGAAAAGGAGGAGGAGGAGGAGGAGGAGGAGAAGGAAGAGGAGGAGAAGGAAGAGGAGGAGAAGGAGGAGAAGGAGGAGGAGGAGAAGAAGGAGAAGAAGGAAGAGGAGGAGGAGGGGAGGAGAAGGAAAAGGAGGAGGAGGAGGAGGAGAAGGAAGAGGAGGAGGAGGAGAAGGAGGAGGAGAAGGAAGATGAGGAGAAGAAGGAAGAGGAGGAGGATAAGGAGGAAGAGGAGGAGAAGAAGGAAGAGGAGGAGGAGAAGGAGGAGGAGGAGGGGAAGTAGGAGAAAGAGGAGGAGAAGAAGAAGAAGGAAGAGGAGGAGGAGGGGGAGGAGAAGGAAGAGGAGGAGGAGGAGAAGAAGGAAGAGGAGGAGGAGGAGGAGAAGAAGAAGAAGGAAGAGGAGGAGGAGGGGAAGGAAGAGGAGAAGGAAGAGGAGGAGGAGAAGGAAGAGGAGGAGAAGGAGGAGAAGGAGGAGGAGGAGAAGAAGGAGGAGGAGAAGGAAGAGGAGGAGGAGGAGGAGGAGAAGGAAGAGGAGGAAAAGGAGGAGGAGGAGGAGGAGGAGAAGGAAGAGGAGGAGAAGGAAGAGGAGGAGAAGGAGGAGGAGGAGGAGGAGAAGGAGGAGGAGGAGGAGAAGGAGGAGGAGGAGGAGAAGGAGGAGGAGGAGGAGAAGGAGGAGGAGAAGGAAGAGGAGGAAAAGGAGGAGGAGGAGGAGGAGCAGCAGAAGGAAGAGGAGGAGAAGGAGGAGAAGGAGGAGAAGGAGGAGGAGGAGGAGGAGGAGGAGAAGGAAAAGGAAGAAGGAGGAGGAGAAAGAGGAGGAGGAGGAGAAGAAGGAAAAGGAAGAAGGGGAGGAGGAGAAAGAGGAGGAGGAGGAGGCCTTCAAGGGGCTATGCGGGCCGGGTGGTTCCGCCGGTCAGCCAATGGGGGCTCTTAAAAGGGCGAGAGTCCCCGGGGCCGGACGGGTGGGAGAAGAGGACCCCACAGCACTTATAATAATAATGATGATGATGATTTTGGCGTCTGTGGAGCGCTTACTAGGGGCCAAGCACTGTTCTAAATGGTGTTCAGTGCTTAGAACAGTGCCTGCACATAGTAAGCACTTAACAAATGCTATCGTTATTATTATTAAACGCTGGGGTAGACACAAGGTGATCAGGTTGTCCCACGTGGGACTCACCATCTTAATCCCCCATTTTACAGGTGAGGTAACTGAGGCACAGAGAAGTGAAACGCTTAATACAGTGCGCTGCACACAGTAAGCACTCAATAAATACGATTGAATGAATGAATGATTGAAGTGACTTGCCCAAAGTCACACAGCTGACAAGTGGCGGAGGTGGGAGTAGAACCCACGACTTCTGACTTCCAAACCCGTGCTCTTTCCACTAAGCAATACCAACATCCTTTAATGATGGTATTTGTTAAGCACTTACTACATGCCAAGCACTGCTCTAAGTGCTGGGGTAGATACAAGGTCATCATCAGGTTGTCCCACGTGGGGCTCACTGTCTTAATCCCCATTTTACAGATGAG
Organism: Tachyglossus aculeatus; assembly: GCF_015852505.1. NCBI lineage: Eukaryota > Metazoa > Chordata > Mammalia > Monotremata > Tachyglossidae > Tachyglossus > Tachyglossus aculeatus. The sequence goes on from NW_024044828.1 coordinate 20,662,906, forward strand.
GTAACTGAGGCACAGAGAAGTTCAGTGGCTTGCCCAGGGTCACACAGCAGATAAGTGGTGGAGCCTGGATTAGAACCCACATCCTGATTCCCAAACCCGTGTTCTTTTCATGAAGCCACACTGCTTCCCTTATGTACTTTTGCATATATCTGTAATTGCATTTATTTATATATTTTTAATGCATTTATTAAGTTCTTACTATGTGTAAAGCACTGTTCTAAGCGCTTGATGTCTGTTTACTTGTATTGATGTCTGTCTTCCCTGCTCTAGTCTGTGATCTCCTTGTGGGCAGGGATTGTGTCTCTTTATTGCTGTATTGTACTTTCCCAAGCGTTTAGTACGGTGCTCTGCACACAGCAAGCGCTCAATAAATACGATTGAATGAATGAATGAATGAATGAATGAATGAGAGGGTTTTTTTATGGTATTTGTTCAGCGCTTGCTATTGTGTCAGGCACTGTTCTAACTCGGGTAGATATAAGCTAATCAGCTCGGTCCCAGTCCATGTCCCACATGGGGCTCACAGTTTTAATACCCATTTTGGGGACGAGGGAACTGAGGCGCAGAGAAGTGACTTGCCCAAGGTCATCATCATCATCATCAATCGTATTTATTGAGCGCTTACTATGTGCAGAGCACCGTACTAAGCGCTTAGGAAGTACAAATTGGCAACATATAGAGACAGTCCCTACCCAACAGTGGGCTCACAGTCTAAAAGGGGAAGACAGAGAACAAAACCAAACATACTAACAAAATAAAATAAATAGAATAATATGTACAAGTAAAATAAATAAATAAACAGAGTAATAAATATGTACAAACATATATACATATATACAGGTGCTGTGGGGAAGGGAAGGAGGTAAGAAGGGGGGATGGAGAGGGGGACGAGGGGGAGAGGAAGGAAGGGGCTCAGTCTGGGAAGGCCTCCTGGAGGAGGTGAACTCTCAATAGGGCCTTGAAGGGAGGAAGAGAGCTAGCTTGGCGGATGGGCAGAGGGATTGGGGGCATTCCAGGCCCGGGGGGTGACGTGGGCCGGGGCCGGGGGTCACACCGCAGACAAGTGGTGGAGCCGGGATTAGACTCCCAGGCTGTGCTCTATCCACTAGGCCACGCTGCTTTTCCAAGAGCACCTTAAAAAAGGGCATGACCCCCCTCCCGGAGTCCGCAAACGGGCGTGCGGGAGACTCGCCCTGCTTTGTGACTCATTCCGGGCTGAGGGGGACCCGAATCAGGGGCTCGGACTCCCGGGTTCCTTCCTGAGCCCCATGAGCCTCAGCTTCCCAGTATTTATTTCTACTAATGTCTGTCTCCCCCTCTAGATTGTTATCTCGCTGTTGGGCAGGGAATGTTGATTGTTGTATTGTACTCTCCCAGCGCTTAGTACAGTGCTCTGTACCCAGTAAGCGCTCAATAAATACGACTGACTGTATTTCTGACCGGACTGTCAGCCGTTATCCCCAGTCTCGTCCTTTTCACCGAGGTCCCAGCCTGCCATCCACCTCCCCACCCAAACCAAAAACAAACAAACAAACAAACAAAAAGCCCCCGAATTCATCTCATTATTGTTAGTGCTCGCCCCGGCGGCGGCGCCCGTCCGTTCCTCAGATGCCTGTCCCTTCCCTAAGTTTCCCGAGGACAGGGGCTGTCATCTAGCTCAGCACCGGCCCTAGGCTACGTGCAGGACGCTGGGAAATGAGTGTCTTGTTTATGAGTTTTTCTCTTGCTAACTCCAAGGCCTCCCTGGAGGCTTCTCTCCCTAACGTGCATGCGGTTGAGCTGTTTGTTGAAGGAGCCTCTGCCCCTGCCCTTGTTCCCACCCCACCCCTGCCACGACAAGCCTTATTGAAGGCCATCTCCTCCAAGAAGCCTTCCCTGCCCACACCCTCCTTTCCCGTTTTCCCACTCCCTTCTGCGTCGCCTGACTTGCTCCCTTTGTTCCTCCCCGCTCCATCCCTCAGCACTTCTGTCCAGATCTGTCATTTATATATTTATTTTTATTAATGTCTGTCTCCCCCTCTACACTGTAAGATCGTTGTGGGCAGGGAATGTGTCCGTTTATTATCATACTGTCCTCTCCCAAGCGCTTAGTGCAGTGCTCTGCACAGAATAAAAAATATGATTGCCTGCCTGACTGACTGAACCTCTCTGCTCCCACCCCTCTCCCTGTCCCTGGATCATGTCTACACAACTCTACTGCTTGTACTCTCCCAAGTGCTTAGTACAGTGCTCTGCACACAGTAAGCTCTTATAAATACTACTGATTGATTGACGTTTACCCACGTCTTTCCCAACCCCTCATTCCTACAGCCTTGTCCAGCTAACTGACCTCTGGATCCTGCCCTCCACTTTCCTGTGGGCTCTATGTGCCTGCCCTGCAGGACCCCTAAGCTGTTAGCCTCCCTACTCTCCCCAAACCTAGGGCTTAGACAAAGGACTGCAACCCAGTGCATAGTTGAGGCAGGTGACTGGAGTGGACCCTCGTAATAATAATAATAATGGCATTTGTTAAGCGCTTACTATGTGCCAGGCACCGTACTAAGAACTGGGGAGGATACAAGCAAATCAAGCTGGACACAGTCCTTGTCTCCCGTGGGGCTCACCGTCCAGATGAGGTAATTGAGGCACAGAGAAGTGAAGCAACATGCCCAAAGTCACCCAGCAGACAAGTGGAGGAGCTGGATTAGAACCCATGACCTTCTGACTCCCAGGCCCTTGCTCAGCAGGGGGCAGGAGGAGGAGGGAGAATGTGGGGCAGGGGGATAGTAAATGTGGGAGAGGAAAGAGGCTGTCCCACCCCAAGCCGTGAGCAAGATGCTATTTCAGGAAGCATTCTGAGAAAGTTCTTAGCTGTTTTTTCCTCCCCCTGGCTGATGCAAGAGATAATCAATTCCTTCCCTTCCCCAGGGCCCAGGTTGGGGATTCCATCCCGGAGAGATTTAGAATCCTGGGACTTTCCGTGGGGTCACTTTATCACTCCCCCTGCCTCCTGACTGGGGGTGGGGGTGGGGGGGAATGGCTTCTACACCTAGACATATGGGCCAGATCGAAACTTATTCTTTACCATCTCTCAGGGAGGGGCCACTAGAACCTCCCTCAGTCACCTGCTCCACAGTCTAACTTATCTCTTGGAAAGTTTCTTCTTATTTCTAACCCAAATCCCTTGTCCTGCAGCATATGTCCTTTCATTCTATCCTCAGGAGGGGCCATCAACAGTCGGCCACTATGCTTCATACCAGGATTCTGTGGATGCTGGAAAACTCTTCAGCCTCTCCTCAGTCTTCTCTTTTTAATGATCATTAAGGCATTTATTCAGCATTTACTGGATGCTAAACTCAAGGGCAGTTACAAGATGATCAGATTGGACACATGACCCTCGTGGGGCCTCATGTTCTAAGAGGGAGGGAAAGCAGCAGTTTATCCCCATTTTGCAAATGAGGGAACTGAGGCCTGGAGACATTAATGAGTTGTTCAAGATCACACAATAGGCCAGGGGCAGAGCTGGGTCTAAAACCCAGTTCTTTTTTTTTTGGGGGGGGGGGAATGGTATTTGTTAAGTGCTTTAAATGTGCTGGGCACTCTACTAAACGCTGGGAAAGCTACCAGCTAATCAGGTTGGACACAGACTTTGTCCCATATAAGGCTCACAGTCACAATCCCCACTTTACAGATGGGGTAACTGAGGCACAGAGAAGTGAAGTGAGTTGCCCAAGGTCACATAGCAGATAAGTGGCAGAGCCAGGATTAGAACCCAGTCCCAGCCTGGGCTCTTTCCACTAGGCCTCGCTGATTCCCAGGTCCACGCTTCTTCCACCAGAACATTTGGCCTCCCAAGTTCCTTTAACCTTTCCCTGTAACTAGTCCTTTCTAAAGCTTTAAAAAGATCTCTGGGATCTGCGCCTCCTCAGGGCCTGGGTCTGAAAGGGACCATTTAGCACATGGCTGCAAATGGCTTGAACTGACTTCCTTCAGGTTTGGGGAAGAGACGTTTTCACAGAAAAATTGGTAGCCAAGAGTGATGATGACTCTTCAGGATCAGAAATGACAGCTGAGCCTCGGTTCTGTCATTCATCCATTCAGTCGTATTTACTGAGCGCTTATTGTGTACAGAGCACTGTACTAAGTGCTTGGAAGAGTACAATACAACACTAAACAGACACATTCCCTGCCCACAGTGAGCTTACAGTTTAGAGGGGGAGAGGTCCTGAGTTTTGGGAAAGAGAACTTCTCATAGAAAAATTTGTAGCCAAGAATGATGATGAGTGACTCTTCAGGATCAGAAATGACAGCTGAGACTCAGTCCTGAGATGACCATTCATTCAATCATATTTACTGAGCGCTTACTGTGTGCAAAGCACTGTACTAAGCACTTAAGACTAGTTGCTAGTCTATGGAATGAGTCAGATGCCATTAAGGGAGAGGCAGCAACACCCTAAAATACTGAGGAATGACTTGAGCCCCATGGGAGATGAAAACTCTGATTGCATCCCTGTGAGGTAAGAAGGAGTGGGCATTTTATATCCATTCTACCAATGGAGGAACTGAGGCATAGCAAAGGTAAGTGACTTGCCCGAGGTCACACACAAGGAGCTAGAAGCTAAGACATAGATTTCTTCCTCCAGGACCCCCTCTTCCCGATGTGGGGAGGGTCCTGGTAGTCTCCCCTCATCTATCTGCTTGTTGCAGTCTGGGAACGTGTCTGCCAACTGTTGTTTTGTTAATACAAAAGATTGGTACACACCTTCCCTGCCCAAAACGAGCTCACAGCCTAGAGGGAGAAACATAAATAAATAAATAATTTATAGATATGTACAGATGTGTGTAGATACAAATCTACGCAAACACAAGAGCTTGCCGGCCACAACCCCCAGAAGCGGGGCCCTCCCTGAGCTCTGCGTGCGTAACGGAAGGAACACTGTGGGGTTGGCACGGGGGTGGCTGGTCCCGCGTCTGGGAGAGTGGTTTATTGTTCTATTGTATTCGCCCAAGCGCTTAGTAGAGGGCTTTGCACGCAGTAAGCGCTCAATTAATACGATTGAATGAATTATTCAAGTAGGGCTGAGATCTGGAACACCACCAGTCCCTGGATTAGCCAGCAGGGGACGTTCTGGGCCTTTTAAAGGGACAGTCCCGCCTACAGGGGCTTTGATTGGCAGGTTGAGGTGGGGGTGCCAAAGGCCCCCAGCCCCCTCCCCAACCCTAGAGTGAGGGAAGAAGCAGAGCGCTTTTCAGAGCGCCCCGGGGAGGAGCCGGGCAAGGCCCCAAGTGCGATAGGGACCGTGTCCCATCTGATTGTTTTGTATCCACCCCAGAGTTTAGCACAGGGCTTGGCACATAATAATAATAATAATAATAATAATGGCATTTATTAAGCGCTTACTATGTGCAAAACACTGTTCTAAGCACTGGGGAGGTTACAAGGTGATCAGGTTGTCCCACAGGGGGCTTGCAGTCTTCATCCCCATTTTAAAGATGAGGTAACTGAGGCCCAGAGAACCTAAGTGCCTTACCCAAAGTCACATAGCTGGCAACTGGTGGAGCTGGGATTTGAACCCATGACCTCTGACTCCGTGCTCTTTCCACAGAGCCATGCAAGCATTTACCTGTTATTATTATTATAGTTATTATAATTGCGACTCTGCGCATACCTTGTCTGGTCAGCCCTGTGCTTTGGAGAAGGCCGGTAGGGAGGAGGGTCAGTGAATGTGTACACCTGCTAACTCTGTTGAATTCTACTCTTCCAAGTGCTCTGCACACTGAAAGTACTCAATAAATATCATTGATTGATTGATTGATGGAGGAAGGCCAGCGGGAAGAGGGCAGGGCAGGCCAGGGCTGGAAGCCAGAGAAGGAGCTGTGCCTGGAGCCACAGGCAAATTCTTTCTTCTCCATCGGTCTCAGTTTCCCCAGCTGGGAAATGGAGAGAGACCAGCTCGGGGAGAAGCCATGAGCCCCCGCAGGGAGAAAGAGGCCCCCACAGAGGCTGTTGGGGGGAGCCTGATGCCCCTTGATGGGACCTGGTGGGTTGGAAGAGGCAGGAGAGGTGCAGGGGCGGGGATTTCCCTTGCAAAGTTCATTCAAACGGGTCTGGGGAGAGGGGAGGAGCCATTGGGGTGGGGGCAGGACGGAGAGAAGTGGTGAGAAAATCAGAAAGAGGTGCAGAACTAGCAGGTGGGGCATGGCAGGAGGGGCTCAACCTCAGAGTGTAGCCTCCCCAGCCTGGCCCCTGATCCTGGGCCCTGATAATAATAATAATAGTAATTGTGATATTTGTTAAGCCCTTACCATTTGCTAGGCACTTTACTAAGTGTTAGGGTGGATTCAAGCAAGTCAAGTTGGACACAGTCCCTTTCCCACGTGTGGCTCAGTCTCAATCTCCATTTTACAGATGAGGAAACAGGTCTAGAGAAGTAAAGTGACTTACCCTAGGTCACACAGCAGACAATTGGCAGAGTTGGGATTAGAACACATGACCTTCTGACTCTCAGGCCTGGGCTGTATCCATTACGCCATGATCCCTCACCTGCAACTGCTGACACCTCTGGTTCCTTCTCTATTCCCTGCAGCATTTGGGGGGTAAAACCCCACTTTCCACCATCCCCCCGGGACATACGCCATTTTCTTGTGGATACTAGGCCACCTATTCCTTCCCTGCCCTATGACCCTGTGCCCCCACCCCCGCTGGCAAGGTCCAGGGTCTAAGGACCTCGTTTGCCATGGAGATGGGGTGTGGGGTGGGGGAATAGACCACTCCCCGATGAGGAGGCCAGGCCAGGGGCAGCCCTGGAAGGGAAGGAAGTGGCCACACAAAGTCCCTCCTTCCCCCAAGCTGTTTGGGAGGGAGATAAGGGGAGCAGATTAAGTAAGAGGAAGTGGGCTGGAAACTAGCCTCCTTGGGCAGAAGGCCTCGGACAGCCCTGAGGACGGGGTGGGGGCAATGGGGATGAGAGCCTGGGGCCTGGGCCAAAAGCAGTAGAAGGAGAGTGCTTAGTAGAGTGCTCTGCACACAGTAAGCACTCAATAAGTCCGACTGACCTACTCCAGTCGGGTGAAGCTGAAGATGCAGCTCAACCCAGAGGGGACTAGACTGTGAGCCCACTGCTGTGTAGGGACTGTCTCCATATGTTGCCAACTTGTACTTCCCAAGCGCTTAGTACAGTGCTCTGCACACAGTAAGCGCTCAATAAATACGATTGATTGATTGATTGGTTGATTGATTGATTGAGAGTGAAAGGGGGTTCTATTTGGGGCAGAGATCCTGGAGGCCCAGAAAAAGCCCCAGGGAGGGAGGCTGGAGTGGAGGCTGAATCCGGGAGGCCAGTGGGCCGGAGGGGAGCTTGGGAGCACAGTCCCTGAAAGGAGGAGGTCGGCCAGGGGAATGTTTGAAGGGTGGTGATTGCTTCATTTTCCTAGGGAGGAAGTGTTGAGAAAGGCGGGCAGCAAGCTTTGGTTATTCAAAGCACTCCGTGTCTCCAGCTGTCTGCTAGGCCCCGGCTCCCGGGCTTCCATCATTCCTGCCTCCTTCCCACCCCCCTACCCTCAACAGCTGTTCTGCCCTCCCCTGACCCCCCACCTCCCCCATTTCCACCCAGGATCCAAGCCCCCCAACCCAAGGATGGCTCTCTCTCCTCCCCACTCTGCTTACAAAGGGCCTCCCTCCCCACCCAACTCATCCTGGAGCCTGCAGAGGGTCAAAAATCTCAGGCGGGCCCCCAGTCTGGGACTCCCAGCCCGGTCCCCCCACCCCCGTCCCCGAGCCTGGCCCCATCCCTCTGAGGTTTACGAGGGAACAAGAAGGAAGTCTGAAAGACAGGAAGTGCAGCTGCTGTAGCAGTTCCTACTCTCTCCCCAGGCGACCTGGACTCCCCCCGACCCCATCCCCACACCAACCCCCAGCCCAGGTGCCCCCGGGCAGCTGATTTACAATGCAGATGGTTACCTGGCCGCCCCCTCGACGTTGCCCACCTGCCACTATAAGGAGAACTTGACTTCCGGACTGGGCAGCATAGGGCGGGCAGTGCAGTGTGTGCCAGCCCGGACGCCTCCTCCTACCCGCCCTCTGCTCCCCCTGGCTCAGCCTCCTGGCACCTCTCTTGCCCGCCTGCCCGCCGGCTTGTCCTGGGCCCCCGCCCTCTCTTCCCTTGCCTCTCCCGGCCCAGCCCGGGGTCCCCGAGCCCGCATGTCTCTCCTCAGCCCCATCCTGCTGCCCCTCGAGGTGAAGAGCTACCTGAGCCGGGGGGAGCGATTCATCAAGTGGGACGATGTGAGTATGGAACCGGGGGACCGGGGTGCGAGACACCAGGCCTAGGGCATCAGGGGTTGGGGGCTGGGGTGGACAGTGGGTTCTGCAGGTTGCGGAACTGAGGTCTGTGTGTTGCAGGGTGGGTGGTGAGCCTGAGTGCTTGGTGAGTGGGGGCGAGCGTGTACGGGCCATGTATGATTGATCTGTGGGGACACCTGGAGTGTCCGCACGTACCACTTTAAATGCATTTCAATTGATCGTATTTCTCGAGCGCTCACTGTGTGTGGCGCATCGTACTAAGCGAACACTGTACTAAGAGCACTTGTGTGTGCCAGGAGGTATCTGTGTTACAGGTGCCCCTCTGTGGGGTAGTGCTGTGAACTGAACTCCAGCCTCACTTATATTCCAGGTTTCTGAGTTTCCAGTCGGGGCTGAATCAATCTTATTTACAGAGCACTTCCTGGGTGCAGAGCGCCATACTAAAAATACCCAGGCTCATGGCTTTCTGGTCCGTGAGTCCTTTAGTCTGTCTCTTTCCAGTCCTCAAAAACCTGCCCCAAAATCCTCTTGTCACCCCAAAGCTTGACATGAAAAATTGGCCAGTGAGTGTGTGTCTATAGGTGTGTACATTTCTCTATAGGTATGAATGCAAGCATGCGCATGTGGGTTCAGGTCTGGGTGTGCACATGTTTAGGAACATTTGCACGTATGGGCAGACTTCTGGATGTGTGCAGTTGGTATACAGAGTTTCATAACGAGGGAGAGCTAATCCCTGCCCAGAGATCTCAAAACACCTGACAAATGTTGGCTCCTCCCCGGACTGAGGGGAAGGATGGGGCCTTTACTTTCTGCCCTGAGGAAGGCAGAGGGCTGAGGTTGAGTTGGAGTGGGGCCTGTTGATTCTGGGACAGACTCTCCGGAGGGAGATTCTCCTTGCAGGATTCTGTGGGGATTGAGCAGGAAGGGGGAGGGGGAGGGGAGGGAAATGGGAGGATCTGGAGCCTCTGTTTTCGCTTCCTCCAGGAGGGAGAGAGCAGGGCCTTGGCTCCCTCTGTATCACAAGCCTCCGCACCCTTCCCCTCCGGGTACCCGGCATAAGTTTGGCTTGCAGGCAGCTTCTCCACCGCCCTGCTGAACTGGCTGCAGAGAAGAAGGAAATGGGTGAAGAGGGGGAGGGGAGGGCGGGGGCCTGAGGAGAGGCCACTGTCCAGGGAAATGGGGCTGAGAGGCCACCGGCTTTGCCTGACCTGGCCCGGGCCTGCAGGCTGCTGGGGCCCAGAGTAGACTGACGGACCTGATCACTATGGTAATGCCATCCTGGCTAAGAGATTAGACCTCTGCCATCTTGCCCCACCCAAAGGGGACGAGGTGGCAGAGGAGTGGCCAATGAGAATAGAGTCAGGGTGGCCCAGAGCAGTTCTCCTGGCCCTGATGGGAGTCCTCTTCTCTGGATGAGAGCCACGCCCTGAGAACGCCAAGGGGAGAAACAGTTTCCTTTCAGTTCCTCTGGAAATAGTGCCTCACTGAGGCAGAGCCTGGGCCCCTAGGGCAGCCAGAGCCGACCTCCAGTTATCCAAACCCCAAGGATTCTGGAAAGGGGGCTCCAGGAGGATCCCAACCTTACTCTGTCTTTCCAGACAGCCCTGGAACTGCAGACCAGAGGAATTAATTCTCTTCTCCCTGTGGAATGGGCTTGGATGGCTGGAGGGGTTGGATGGGGTGAACTTGCTCAATCCTCCTCCCTCCTCACATTACCCCTTCCCTGCCAGCTTGGCCATGCCCTGACTGCTGTTGTGCCCTCCTCACTTGCCCCCCAGCAGGCCGGCCGCCCCTCGCCACTGGTCGCCGTGCCCTCCCTACTTCTGTGCCAGTGCCAGAGATGGGGATAGGGCAGAGTTGGGGGAGGGCCCCGGGGAGGGAGTTGTCAAGCTCAACTCAGAGCACGATTGCTTTCTCGCTCTCCAGGACACGACAGTGGCATCTCCTGTGATCCTGCGTGTGGACCCAAAGGGCTTCTACCTGTACTGGACCTACCAGAGCAAGGTGATAATAGTAGTCATAGGAATTATTGAGTGTCCACTGTATTAAGTTTGAAATCACAAAACAAACAACACAATTCCTGCCCAGAAGGAGCTTATGCTCTCCTGGGAGACAGACATAAACCATTTACGAGAGTAATCAAAACAAATGATTGAATGTACAATTGACTAAATATATATATATATATATATATATATATATATATATATATATATACATAGTATACATATATATATACATATATATACACATACATAGTATGTAAGTGCTTGGGGTCGGGGGGAAATCGAACAGCACATAAGTGCTATCGTGTGGCCTAGTAGAAGATTTCACACCTGGGAGTCAGAGGACCTGGCTTCTAATTGTGGCTGGCTGGGTAGGGCCGATATGGGGAAACTGAGGCTTGGACATCTAGAGAATAAGCCACCCAAGAGGTCTAGCCTTCATCTCCTCCAGCCAGGACAAGGGCTCTGAGGATGGAAAGAAGAAAGGGAGAACAGGAGGGGGTCATCCCAGGTCCCCCTGCAGGGCTGGGAGAGGAGCTGGGGGTAGGGAAGAGGTATCTGGAGCAGGTCTGGCTCACCTGGGGAGATCGCACTTGACCAAACCCCTGAGCCTCTCCCTCCGCACCTTTTCTCAGGAGATGGAGATCTTGGACATTACCAGTATCCGCGACACGCGCTTCGGAAAGTTTGCTAAGATGCCCAAGGTGAGCTTGGCGCAGGCGGGAAGAGGTTGACTGGGGCCTGGATGCCCATGCACTGCCCTCCTTCCATGAGGGGGCATCTGTCTACACCCCTTGTATTGGGGGTGGGTTGGGGGCGGGGGTGTCTCATGGGTTCTGCTGATGCCCTGCTTTACTTAGATTTGCCTGTTCCCTGACCCTATTTCGGCAGGTGAGACAGGTAGGGAAATTCAGGGAAGGGAGGATGGGGATGGGGGAATGTGGAGTTGAGGGTGAAGAGAAGGCAGAGCAGCAGAACACCCAACAGTTGGGTCCAGTCTCCTCCCACTGGCCCTGAGAAAGGGGTTGGTGTCCACTGGGACTTCCTGGGGGTTGGCTGGCAAGAAGGAAGGCTATCTCTCTGCCCAAGACTGGCTGTGTCTCTGCTTAAGACTGGCCGTCTCTCCTCCCAAGATTGACTGTCTCTCCACCTCCTCTCACACCTGGCTGTTTATCTAGCGAGAACTAGCTGTCTCTCCTCTCACAACTGGCTTTCTCTCCTCTCACACCTGGCTCTCTCACAGCTCACTGTCTCTCAAGAACTGGCTGTCTCTCCTCTCACCCCCGGCTGCCTCTCCACTGAGGACTGGCTGTTTCTCCTCTCACACCCAGCTGTCTCTCCACTGAAGACTGGCTGTCTCTCCTCTCACAAATAGATGTCTTTCCTCTCACAACTGGCTGTCTCTCCTCTCACAAATAGTTGTCTCTCCATTGAGGACAGGGTAACTCTCCTCTCACAACTCGCTGTTCCTCTGCCCAGGACTGACTGTCTCTCTGTACAGGACTAGCTGTCCCTCCACCCAAGATTGACTGTCTCTCCACCCAGGACTCACCTGGGTCTGTGGCAGCTGAGGAAGTTATACAGGGGTGAGGCTAGGCAGGGTACAGAACCAGAGACACCTAGTCCCTTGGTCACTGCCCCTCCCTCACCCACATTAATCCCTCTCTGACGGACCTCCTGCAGAGCCAGAAGCTACGGGAGGTTTTCAACTTGGATTTTCCAGACAACACCTTCCTGTTGAAGGCTCTGACTGTGGTGTCCGGCCCCGACATGGTTGACCTGACCTTCCACAATTTTGTCTCCTACAAAGAGAACGTCGGCCAGGTTTGTGGGGAGGCAGAAGGAGGGAGTCGGGGAGATGTAATCTCTGGGGCTTGGAGGGAAGGGGTCTAGGGTCTTAGCTGAGGTAATGAGCCCCCAACAATAAGCCTACCCTCTGTCCCCATGCCTGTTGTCCCCTGCAGAACTGGGCCAAGGACGTCCTGGCTCTGGCCAAGGACCCACTGACAGCCAATGCCTCCCGCAGTACCTTCCTGGAGAAGATGTGAGTTACCGCTGACTCCCAGCACTGACCCACAGCCTGGGCCCCTCACACCCTGCCCTCTTCCCCAGCATCTGCTGGACAATCCCCTACACTGTGGACAAGATCTCGGGGTCTGGGCCAGGGGGTGGTCCAGGGTGGGTGGAGGGCCTGGGCCAGGGTCCGGGACTGAAGAAGCCCGCACCTTCTCCTCCAGTCTGGTGAAACTGAAGATGCAGCTCAACCCAGAGGGGAAGATTCCAGTGAAAAAGTGAGCCTGGAGAGCCCAGTGTGACCCCCTGACTCTGCTCCCTCCCAAGACTCACACCGGCTAACCCTGATCTGAACCCTAAATCCCACCAGCACTAATCCTGACCCTGACCATAATGCTGACCGACAATCCTAACCCTCCCCTCTGCCCTCCTTTCCTTTGTTCTCCCCACCTGGTCTTACCCCTGGGCTGGCCCGGCCCCACTATGCCCCTTCCTTGCCCCTGCTCCATTCTCTCCAGGCCTGATCTCCCTCTCTCCATCAGCCTTCCCTTATACCCAACCCCACCTTATTCCATTTCCTCTTGGGCATCTCCTCTGGCCCCTTCCTCAGCTTCTTCCAGATGTTCCCAGCAGACCGGAAACGGGTAGAGGCTGCCCTCAGTGCCTGTCATCTCGCCAAGGGCAAGGTGAGCATATGCCCTGTTCCCATTTTGTCTCCCCTTCCTCCTCCTCTGCTTCCTCCTTCTTCTCTTCCACCTCCTCTTCCTCCCCTTCTCATTCCCACCTCCCTGCCCTACACCGTCACTCTCCTCAGGAGGTCCTTCCCAGAGGGCTGAGTCTTAGAATGGAACTAGAGAAATGCAACCTGGATGATCGATGGGGAAGGAGGTTACAGAAATGGACAACCAGTATGATCAGTCGAAAGGAGGTGTCAAAGAAATTAAGGCTAACTAGCGTGACCGGGGGAAGGAGCCTGGAAAGATGGACACTAAGTACGTTCAGGTTTGAAGCTTAGAAAATCACCAAGGGTATAGACAGGGCAAACATGGAATTGTTGTTCCTCAAATAGCAGAGGACAGGACCAGGGCGGCTTGTGGAACCTGAAAAATAGCAAGTTTTAAACAAATAATAGGAAGCACTACTCTCAGAGAGGGGGAAAGCAGTTGGAATTTGTATTCACAGGAGGTTGTACAGGGTGAACGGATCAGCAGGATCAAGAAACATGGATAAATCATAGGTGAAAAGGCACGTAAAGAATCCTAAGAGGGAAATTTAAGGATGTTAGAAGGTTCCAGAACGATTTGGATAGATTAATGGGTGAGACATCCATGATGGGTTACCGGGAGAGAGTCAGGGGTTTTGGATGGTCCGTGCTGGGTCACTGAGGGAGAGTCAGGGATGGAGAGGGGAGAGTCGGGGGTGGGGGCTGGACTCCATACTCAACCCAGCAGTTAGAGACCCCAGAAAATATTCCTTCCCGCTGGTCTTCTCTCTCTGGTGGTCGTGTTTGCTTCCTAACAATGGTGCCACTCGGTTGACAAGTTCATCTTGGGGGCCGCTATGACCCCCAAATCCAGGTACTTTGGTGTCTGTGGCAGAGCCCTCCCCCGGACAATTTTGGTGTGGATGAGCTGATGTGAATGGCATGTTCCCCCGCCCTTCTTTGCTTGTCCCTTTCATGCCATTCATGCCCAGTGGGAGGCTGGACAGCGGGGGTGCTGAAACCCTAACTTTCCCTACCCTCTTGGGTGCTCCCTCCCTGCCTCAAGCAGTGCAGCAGCTAAGGAGGGAGTCTGCTCCCCACTTTTACCAGCCCCTTGACATGACCCTGTCTTGGCCCTTTTCTGCCATCCTTGCTCTTTTGCCCACCTCTCTACCCATGCCCACGCCCACCCCACATCCAGGCAGCTTGGATTCCCCCACGTTTCCTGCCCTGCATGGTCGGCTTTGCCCACTTCTGAGGGCACTGTGGATGCCTATCCCTCTCCTGAGTATCCGCTCCATCCTGTGGCCTGTGACCCCTGCCCCCCGCTGCCCCTCACCGGTGCTGCTCTGGGGAGCCAAACGTGGGGGTGGAGTGGGGAAGAGGCCTAATGACCGACTCCTTGGCTCACCCAGAACGACTCCATCAACCCCGAGGATTTTCCGGAGCCCGTGTACCGAAGCTTCCTCATGAGCCTGTGTCCCCGGCCAGAGATCGATGAAATCTTCACCTCCTAGTGGGTGACGCAGGGGAGCAGGGGAGCCAAGGGGGTGGGGAGAGGCAGGGGGGCAGGGAGCCGAGGATTAACCGGCCCCTCCGGCCCACAGCCACGCCAAGGCCAAGCCCTACATGACCAAGGACCACCTGACTAAGTTCATCAACAAGAAGCAGCGACACTCGGGGCTCAACTCCATCCTGTTCCCGCCAGCCAGGCCCGAGCAGGTGCAGGGCCTCATTGACAAGTACGAGCCCAGCGGCCTCAATATCCAGCGGGGTGAGGACCCGGCCCCCGAGGCCCCCGGGGAACTTCCCCCAAGGCTCCTTGGTCCCCAGTTTCTCAGGCCCCCAGCCTCCACGGGGTAGTGACCTTTCCCCCACCCCCCCACCACCATGTCTGGCAGGTCAACTGTCCCCCGAGGGGATGGTGTGGTTTCTGTGTGGTCCTGAGAACAGCGTGGTGGACCAGGGCAAGCTGCTTCTTCACCAGGACATGAGCCAGCCCCTCAACCACTATTTCATCAACTCCTCCCACAACACCTACCTGACAGGTCAGATCCCCGTCCCCAGCCCAGCCCCCTCCCCAAACACCCACCTGACAGGGCAGGACTTCTCCTACCCAAGTCTGATGGGGGGACGAGCAGGCCGGACCCTGACTCTCCACTCCCCGATGTGTCCCGGCCTAGCGGGTCAGTTCTCGGGGATCTCGTCCCCCGAGATGTACCGCCAGGTGTTACTCTCCGGCTGTCGTTGCGTGGAACTCGACTGCTGGAAGGGGAAGCCCCCTGATGAAGAACCCATCATCACCCATGGCTTCACCATGACCACCGAGATCCCCTTCCGGGTAGGTAGCGTCAGGCATCGGGGGGCATCGGGGGAACACAATCAGGGGCCGGGGCCCAGGGTACCTGACGTGACGTGATGTCTGAAGTGAGCACAACTGGGGCCACAGTCCATCAGTTCATACTATTTACTGAGCTCCTAATGGGTGCAGAGCACTGTACTGCACTTGGGAGAGTACAAGAGAGTTTGAAAACACAATCCCTGCCCTCGAGGAGCTGACGGTTCAGCAACAGAGACAGACACAGATTAACGTACAGGTAGAAGAGAAAGGAAAGCGATTTTGTAGATGAGTAAGTGCTTAAATAATAGGGTGTGTAAGTAGATATGTAAAGAAACGTGACGGAGGTCTGAGCGCTTGAGTGGGCAGTTGTTGCAGAAATGTGGAGCTGGAAGTTAGCGGGTGGAGAAAAATTAATCAGGGGAGGGACTGCTGGAGGAGATGGGATCGCAGAAGGGCTTTGAAGATGGGAGGGGGCTGGAGTCTGGTGGGTTTGAACGGGGAGGGAGTTTCAGGGAAGAGGAAGGGCATGAACAAGACATTGGGAAAAAGAGAGATGAGAATGTGACTAAGAGGGGAGGTAAGCCTGAGGGGAGTGAAGAATGTGAGCAGAGGTGTCGTAGCAGAAGAGAGGATAAATAAGAGGAAGAAAACTGATGGAGTGTCTTAATGCCAGGGGCCAGGATGCTGCTTCAATCAATCAATCGGTGATATTTATTGAGCACTTACTGTGCTTGATGCAGAGGGGAATGGGTAACCATTGAAAGATTTTGAGGAATGGACAGACAAGGGGAAAATGATGCTTTAGAAAAATGATCTGAGCAGCAGAGTGAGGCATGGACCGAAGAGGTGAGAAACCGGAGGCGGAGAGACCGGTGAGGAGATTAATAGGGCAGTCAAGCTGGGAGATGACAAGAACTTAAACCACGAACTGGCCGTTTGGACAGAGAAGAAGGGGTGGACTGGGACAAACTAACAGGATTGAGAGGTGGACAGAACGGGAGAGTTGAAGGAGGAGGAGAGGGGGGCTAGAAAAAAAACAGATTGGCTGAGAAGGAGGTCACTGGTGACTTCGGGGAGGGCAGTCTCAGTGGTGCGAAGGGGGTGAAAACGCAATTGTTGCGGGGACGTCAAGAAGGAAGTTGGAGAAGAGGAAGTGGAGGCAGCAGGGCGTACAAATGCTGTTGGAGGAGTTTGGACAGAAATGAGAGCCGGGAGGAGGGCTACAGGCAGTCCCAGCAGGCAGGCTGGGGTTTGGACAGGAATGGGAGTGGGGAGAGAAGGGGACAGGTGTCTCAGGACAGCCAGGCAGGCTGGGGTCCCCCAGCGAATGTACCCCTTACTCCCCCACCTCCTCGCCCCCTCAGGATGCAATTGAGGCCATCGCTGAGAGCGCCTTCAAGACTTCCCTCTACCCAGTTATCCTGTCCTTCGAGAACCACGTGGACTCGTGAGTTCCCACTCCACACAGGACCTGTAGTAAACTATTTATTAAGTGCCTGTCACTGTGCAAAGCACTGTGCTAAGCATACACGGGTGAACTACAGAGTGAGTCCCTGGCCCTCAAGGAACTTACAAGGGAAGAGGGGTTTGGTGAAAGGTGCGTAAGGGAAGATGAAAGAAAAATATGAAAGATGAGGATGACGGTAATTACAAAAGGAGCACTAGGATTTCAGGCTCCTCGTACCTCCGTCCAACGGTTACAGAATTCCCAGTTGCAGCCATAGTGGTGGCCTTCCTGATGTCCTAAAATAATAATAATTGTGGTTTTCATTAAGTGCTTACTATAGATCAAGAACTGTACTACACTCCAGGGTAGTTACAAAATAGTCCGTTTGGGCATAGTTTCTGTCCCTCGGGGTCTCACAGTCCTAGTAGAAGAAACAACAGGTATTGAATTCCCATTTTACAGGGAAGGAAACAGTCACAGTCAAATGACTTACCCAAGTCACATGGCAGAGCAAGATTAGAACTAGGTCCTCTGTCTCGTGGGCATGTGCTCTTTCCATACGCCACATCCCACCAGTGTTTGAGTCCTTCCTGGGCTGGAGCAGGGGCTGATGGAGAAGCAGTATGGTTCAGGAGAAGCAGCGTGAACCAGTGGAAAGAGCCTGGGCTTGGGAGTCAGAGGTCATGGGTTCTAATCCTGACTCCACCACTTAGCTCTGTGACATTGGGCAAGTCACATCACTTCTCTGTGCCTCAGTTCCCTCATCTGTAAAATGGGGATGAAGACTGTGAGCCCCACGTGGGACAACCTGCTCACTTTGTATCCCCCCCGTGCTTAGAACAGTGCTTTGCACGTAGTAAGCGCTTAACAAATGCCATTATTATTATTAATTATTATTATTATTATTGGAGCTCCAATGGCATGGGCAGGGCCAGGGCAGTTTCTCTCTCTTGGGGTGGGCACCAGAGGTCAGGTCTAAGGGTAGCGGTGCAGGACTCCCCTGTCTAGAAGATACCCCCAGCGCTTAGAAAAGTGCTTTGCATATAGTAAGCACTTAACAAATACCATTATTATTATTATTATTATGGGGTGGGCAGCTGGACCCTATGGGAGGGGAGGGGAACTGGTTGGAAGTTAGCTAAAGACCTCCCTCCCCATGCCTTCTCTCCACCCGGACAGCCCTCGCCAGCAGGCCAAGATGGCCGAATACTGCCGCACCATGTTTGGGGACATGCTGGTCACCGAGCCACTGGACAAATTCCCTGTGAGTGTGGACCAGAAGAAGGGTTGGGGGGAGACTGTGGGAAGCACTGAGGAGGTGGGGTGGGGGTCCTGAGCCCCCAGGGCTGAGCTTCTAAAGAAGAGATTAAGAGGTGGCAAGGGGCATGGGGAGGAAGGCTGAAGTTTGGCCTTGATAATAATAATAATAATGATAACATTTATTAAGTGCTTACTATGTACAAAGCACTGTTCTAAGTGCTGGGAAGGTTACAAGGTGATCAGGTTGCCCCGGGGCGGTGGGGGGGCGCTCACAGTCTTAATCCCCATTTTACAGATGAGGCAACTGGGGCACAGAGAAGTTAAGTGACTTGCCCAAAGTCACACAGCTGGCAATTGGCAGAGTCGGGATTTGAACCCATGACCTCTGACTCCAAAGCCCGCGCTCTTTCCACTGAGCCATGCTGCTTCTCTATCTCTAATCCCTCCCCCATCCCACAGCTGAAGCCAGGGGTCCCCCTGCCCAGCCCCCAGGATCTCCTGGGGAAGATCCTCATCAAGAACAAGAAGAACCAGTTCTCTGCCAGCCCTCCTCCCCCCGAGGAGGAGGACTCCAGTGGGGAACTTGTGGCCAGCAGTGGCAACCCAAGGGTCCAGGGAGGGGACACTGGTATGGAGCAGGGGCCGGGGTGAGGTGGGGCTCAGGGATGAGGGCTGAGGCGGAGTTGTGGGTGGTGCCCCGAACAGAGATGGGGTTGAGGGGTCCGGTTTGGGGCAGAGGTTGTGAGGGCTGGCACAGCCAGATGCCGATGGAGCCATGCTTGGCAGTGCGGGCCAGTGAGGAAGAGGCCGAGGAGGTGGAGGAGGAAGAGGAGGAGGAGTCTGGGAGCTTGGACGAAGAGGAGATGAAGAAGATGCAGTCGGATGAGGTGTGGGTGGGATGGAAGCTGGGATCCCTCGGACACTTTCCTGCCCCCACCCCCGGAGACGATGCCATCACCCCTCTGTGCCCGGCCTTGCTGCCGCAGTAGCCCGTGTCCCTCTGGTCTGCACCACCCCACGCAGCATGTCCTTCTGTGGACCACAGCCTGACCCACCCTCCTCTGCCCCCCTCCTCCCAGGGCACTGCCGGCCTCGAAGTGACCGCCTACAAAGAGATGTCCAGCCTGGTCAACTACATCCAACCCACAAAGTTCATCTCCTTTGAATTATCTGCCCGTGAGAGAGAGTGGAGGGTCGGAGGCGGGTGGAGGTGGGGAAACCGAGGGTGGGGCAGCCCCCGGGCAGGGCAGGGGCAGTGAGGACTTGGATGGGTCCCAGGCTGGGCCCACCCCATTTAGAATAGACCCCCCCCCCCCCAGCCCAGCCCGACCCCAGCTCTCTCCTTCCCCAGAGAAGAACCGCAGTTACGTCATCTCCTCCTTCACCGAGATGAAGGCCTACGATTTACTCACCAAGGCCCCTGTGCAGTTCGTAGAGTATCCTTGAAGCCATGGAGGGCAGAGCTTGGGGGAAGGGTCCCCCAGGGCCGGGGGAGGGGCTGGGCTGGCCGGGCCCCGGGGTCCCTACCCCTGGAGGAGGGCCGGGAGGGAGGTTGCCTGCTGGCCGGTAGGCCCCCTATACCCAGAGCAGTTACAACAAGCGCCAGATGAGCCGGGTCTACCCCAAGGGTACCCGCATGGACTCGTCCAACTACCTGCCCCAGATGTTCTGGAATGCCGGCTGCCAGATGGTCGCCCTCAACTTCCAGACCCCCGGTGGGTGGCCCGGCTCCGCGGGTTTGGGGGGGGCCCAGACATCCCACCGTGGGAGGGAACTTGGGGAGGTCAACCCGTCCAGTCCCCTGTCTTTGCCACTCGGGGCGGATGGGGTGTGTGGGTGCCCCGTACTTCTTGCCCCGGGTGCACCCCCTCAACTGCCCCTACCGGGCCCCTTCCCACCCCCCGCAGACTTGCCCATGCAGCAGAACATGGCTCTGTTCGAGTTCAACGGCCAGAGTGGCTACCTCCTCAAGCATGAATTCATGCGCCGGCCGGACAAGCAGTTTGACCCCTTCTCCGTGGACCGCATCGACGTGGTGGTCGCCAGCACCCTCTCCATCACGGCAAGGACCCTGGGGGAGTGGGTTCTGCCTAGGGGAGGGGGGGTCCACGTGGGGGAGGGGCAGGGGGGGTGACTTGGAGGGAGGGAGGAAGCCGGCCCTGGGGGACACTCCCCCGCCCCCCCTTCCCGCCTCCACTTCTCAGGACTTGGGGGAGCGTCGACTCCAGCAGGTTCCCGCAGTGGCGGGTTGCTATGGGAACCGCCTCCCCCTCAGCCTCTCTCTTGGTCTCCATGGAAACAGAAGGGGGGGGGGCGCTGGAGCCCGAATGGGGAGGGGTGTGAGGATGGGAGCAGGGGACTGACCTCGTTGACCATGGGAAAAATTGAGGTAGTTTGACGGTACTGGGGGGGGGTGGGGCTCCCAAGTCCCCCTGAATTGGGGCGGCCCGGGGGCAGGACGCCACAGCCCTAACCACCAGGCATCCCGACTCCCTCCCCAGGCCTAAAGCAGAGAGGGGGAGGGGACCTCACGCCCTACCCGCCCTGCGGTGCTGGGCTGGTGACCACCAAAGAAAATCAATCAATCAGTGGTACTTACTGAATGCTTACTATGTGCAGAGCACTGTACTGCATGCAAGGGAGAGAACAATACACCAGAGTTGGTAGACACGTTCCTTGCCCACCACGAGCTAAGCCAGGAGACCCCAGCGAAGGGGCCGGGGGAAACTGAGGCTCGGCCGGGGCCGGTCCCGCAGGTGATCTCGGGACAGTTCCTGTCGGAGCGCAGCGTCCGCACCTACGTGGAGGTGGAACTGTTTGGGCTGCCCGGGGACCCTAAGAGGCGCTACCGCACCAAATTGACGCCCAGCGCCAACTCCATCAACCCCGTCTGGAAGGAGGAACCCTTTGTCTTCGAGAAGGTGGCCTGGCGGGGGGCTGAGGGGCGGCAGGGGGAGCTTCGGGGCCTTCCAGGGACCGGCCACAGGTCACCCGGGGTCGGTCTGGAAGGAGTGTGGGATCGGTGGGCACAGCCCTCCTTCCCGCCCCTTTCCAGATCCTGATGCCCGAGTTGGCTTCCCTGCGGGTGGCAGTGCTGGAAGAGGGCGGCAAGTTCATCGGTCATCGCATCATCCCGGTCAGCGCTGTGCACTCCGGTAAGGGCTGACCGGCCCCTCCCCACCCCGTCTCCAACCTGCTCCTTTGGGTGAGGCCTGGGCCCTGCCCGGGCACCAGGGGCATCTCCAGCTGCCAACGAGATACGTGGCGGGGGTGTCTCCTTGGAGTCACTGGCCCTGGAAGGGACGGCAAGGGGCAGGTCAGATGGGGGGGTCCGCTGAGCACCCCGTTGTGCCCAGCAGGGTACCACCACCTGTGCCTGCGCAGCGAGAGCAACGTGCCTCTCACCATGCCCGCCCTCTTCATCTTCCTGGAAATGAAGGACTACGTGCCTGACACCTGGGCAGGTAAACCCACCTCTCCCCGGGCGCTGGGATTCACAGCGTGGGAGGGGGGTGTCTGCTCCGACCGGGCAGGGGGCCCAGTGCCCACGGTGCCCTTCTCTGCCTACAGACCTGACCGTCGCCCTCGCTAACCCCATCAAGTTCTTCAGTGCCCACGACAAGAAGTTGGTGAAGCTGAAGGAGGCGGGGGATACCCCTCCTGAGGTGGGTGATGCCCAGCAGCCGGGGGCCACGGGGCAGGGAGGCCTGGCGTCGGGGGTATCGGCGACCTCCTGCCCCAGGTGACTCCCCCGACCCCCTGACAACAGCCCTTCCAGCTTCGGACGTCGGCCCCGGCTCAGGCCAATGGTGCATCGACCTCCACGGGCTCTTCCACGGCTCCCTCTTCCAATGGGCCCGCAGGTACCAGGGCCCGGGTCGCGGCTGGCCACTGCCCCCCTCTCTCCACTGCTTCCTGGCATCGGGGCAGCTGGGGGCCCTGGCAGTCCCAGATGCCCACCCTCCCCCATCTGGGCACGGCCCCAAGCCCAGGGTGCCACCTGTCTGCCTCGCGGCCCTGCCCTGAGGAGACACCGATGGGCTCCCCTTCGTCTGCGCCTTATCCAACCCTGCCCTCCTCCCCATCCCACACTGGGGACCCAGCGACCCTGATAGCCGCTCCGTAATTCCTGTATCTACCCCAGCGCTTAGAACAGTGCTTGGCACTGTTATACCATAATTAATACCATTATTATTATTAAATTATTCCAGCCACTCTGGTCTGGGCCAAGGAAGAAGCACCTAGAGAAGCTGCGGGTAAATTCCCCGGGGACAGGGGCGGGGGGCAGCTCTAGGGTCAGGGCTGGGTGTAAACCATGGAATAGAAAGGGGGCGAGTTAGGGAGCAGGGTCAAACTTAGAGAGAGTGCATCGGATTTGGGTTAGGCACAGCGAACCCCGGGAGCCCCAAAGCCTCCAGCATCCCTAGCAGTGGCAAAAAGCCAAAACATGGGGGTCAGGGGCAGGAAACGGGGCTAGGCCGGGGTCAGGGGAAAGGTCTGTAACGACTCCCGGGCCCCCAGAGCCGCAGACGGCCAGCCTGGAGGAGCTGCAGCAGCTGAAGAGCTTCGTGAAGCTGCTGAAGCGGCAGGAGAAGGAGCTGAGGGAGGCGGAGCGACGGGGCGAGCGGCGGCGGGAGGAGACGCTCAGCAAGTTCGCCACCCTGCTGGCCGAGCTGAACGTCCAGGGCGGGGGCAAGAAGCTTTCCTGCGGCAAGAGCACCCGCAAGAAGAGGTACCAGCCGCCGACCCGCGCTCCATCCCTTCCCCTAGGCCGGCGTGGGCAAGGTTTCTTCACACAAGCGCTCTGGGGCTCTGCGGGTGGAGGGTGGGTGGTCGCAGCTCACAGAGGGCTTGGAGACCCCACACTTTTCCTCTGGGGCTACTAGACTAGGGAGGGGGGCGTGGAGGAGTGTTTGGAGAGCTCCACCGACCCACCCCAACTCCTGACATTCCTTCCCCCCCAATCTCCCTCCTTCACCTCCCCATCTTCTGTCATCTCTCTCCCTCCCTCCATTCACTCATGCAGTAGCATTTATTGAGCACTTACTGTGCGCAGAACACTGTACTAAGCGCTTGGCGTAGTGGATAGAACAGGAGCCTGGGAGTCAGAAGGTCATGGGTTTTAATCCCACCTCCGCCACTTGTTTGCTGTTTGATCTTGGGCAAGTCACTTCACTTCTCTGGGCCTCAGTTACCTTATCTGTAAAATTGGGGATAGAGACCGTGAGCCTCACCTGGGACAAGGACTGCGTCCAACCCGAATTGCTTACATTCACCCTAGTGCTCAGTACAGTATCTGGCACATAGTAAGCACTTAACAAATATTATTATTATTACTACAATACAACAATAAACAGACATATTCTCTGCTCACAACAAGTTTACAGTCTGAGGGAGGCGGTGGGGACGGTTAACAGTCTAGAGGGGAGGTTCAGGGCTTCACCCCCACCCCACAACAACTGCCATCTCCCTCCCTTCACCTCCCCCCTTCCCTGAGTGGCAGGGGCCAGCCCACCTCTCAGCGGATCTCTCCCCTTCCTCCCTTGTTGGCTCTCACCTGTCCATGTTGCCACGGGCCGGCCTGGCAGAAGTCTACCCTGGGAGGAGAGCGGCGGGACCTGGCCGGGTGAGGGGTCCGACGACAGCGACGGCCACGTGCGGGAGCAGCTGAGGGAGAAGCTGGAGACGGAATTGCTCCAGCATGGAGAGGAGCACTACCGGGGCTTGCTGAAACGCAAGGAGCAGCACATTAGCGAGGTACGGGCAGCGGTGGGCACAGGCGTCCCCGCCCTGGGCCTCCTCCCCTCCCCAGGCCCAGCCGGGCAGAGCAGGGCCTAGCGGCGGTGTCCCAGGCCATGTGGTCCAGAGCTGGGGGTCCCTTTCCCTTGCCCGCCTTCCCATCCCTTCTGTCCCCGGGAAAGTGGGAGCAGGGTCACAGCCCTAGTGAGCCCCTCCCCACCATCCTCCCCCAGCAAATGGCCAAGGTGACCGAGTTAGCCCGGGAGAGACACACGGCCGAGCTGAAGGCCCTGAAGGAGTCGGCGGAGAGGTACGGGCCAGAACCGCGAGACTCCTCCTCGGCCCACGCCAGTCCACCCCTCCAGATGCGCTGACACCTTCTCCCTCCCCCTTTGCCCCCCGGCAGTGACACCAAGGAGATGAAGAAGAAGCTGGAGGCCAAGAGACTGGAGCGGGTCCAGGCCATGAGCAAGAGTGCCAGCGACAAGATGGCCCAGGAGCGGTAATGGGGTGGGAAGGGAGGTTCCCAGCTTCCCCCCCCCCCACCCCCTCTCCTCTACTTGAGCCAATGCCCAGCCCCGATCCCAGTCTTCCCAGCAGCATGGCCTACTGGAAAGAACACTTGTCTGGGAGTCAGAAGGACCTGGGTTCTAATCCTGGTTCTGCCACTTACCTACTGTGTGACCGCTGGCAAATCACTTCACTTCTCTGTGCCTCAGTTCCCTCATCTGCAAAATGGGGATTCAATTCCGGTTCTCCCTCCTACTTAGACTGTGAAGAGTCCCACGTGAGACCTGATTATCTTGTATCTATCCCAGCGCTCAGCACATAGTGAGTGCTTAACGAATATCACAATCATTATTATTATGGGCCCTCTGGTCCCAGTCCTGAGCCCAACCGCCAACTACCCCCTCCTCCAGCCCCTCTGACTCCGATGCCCACCCTACCCCCATCAGACACCTCAGGGAGGGGAGGTTTCAGGCTTGCTGCCCCACTCAGCTCCCGGTTCCTCCCTCCCTCCTTCAGGCTGAAGAGAGAAATCAACAACTCCCATATCCAGGAAGTGGTTCACATCATCAAACAGGTGGGTGGGTATCAGTGGGAGGGGGAAGGCAATGAGCTCCCTCACCATCCTCCGGGCACGACAGGGGCCTGGGCCTCAGGTTGGCACCATCCCCCCCTACCCCCCGCCCACCACAGCCTTAGTCTTTTCAGGCCCCAGCCCTGGCCTTCCACCTGCTCTAAACCCCCATCGGTGCTCCAGCAAGGGAGGAGGAGGAGGAGGGTGACATCTCCCGAGGGTCAGGGGACCTGAGTACAAGATTGGCAACAAAAGTTGAGTTCCCAGCCCGGCTATGCAAAAAGCATGACCGCTGAGACCTTTGGCCCGGGGTAACCCCTCCAGCGGCGCCTGTCAGAATGGTTCAGAGGTGGTGGACGAGGGGCACTGCCAGTTCTCTGTGGCACGGTGCCTTCCACCTCTACGGGCAACAGCGCAGCTGCAGGGGGTGGAAGCGAGCAGGGGGGTGGGGAGGAGAGAAGCAAGACTCCCAGGCGATTCCACCTTCTCGCCCAGATTACCGACACCGTGGTGAGGCACCAGGAGAAGCTGGAGGAGAAGCAACTGGCCTGCCTGGAGCAGATCCGGGAGAAGGAGAAATGGGTAAAGATTTCTGCCACCCCAGGGCCACCTTGGGCCCCACGAAGGGGCAGCGGGAGAGCCAGAGGCCAGGGAGCCCCCCGAGGGGGCCTGCAGACACCCGACCCTGCAGCAGCTGGCAGGGAAGGACGGGAGCTGGCTGGTCGTGCCCTGCCCCCTGCCTCGCCATGCTCCGCTCTGCCTTGCAGGTTCAGAAGGAGGCGTTATCTGAGTACGAGGAGCGGATGAAGGGGCTGGGGGACGAGGTGCAGGACGCCATCAGGGCCTGCCTGGGGGGCTGCCTCCGCCCCACAGCCCAGCCCAGGAAGCCCGAGGCCCTCGACCCTCCAGGGGATGCCCCTCCCCGGACCCAGCCCCACCAGAAAGAGGATCTGCCCTCCGCCCTGGAAAGTGGGGACACCCAGCTCTGACTCTGCCCTCCCCCAGCTCTTTTCAGAGACAGAGAGAGCAGGGCTAATTACCTCCAGGCCTGCAGGGAGAGGGAGCTCAGCTCCCCCAGCAGGAACATCCATCACTCAGACCACCCTCCCCCTGCCCCTGCCCCCTGGGAGATGGAGATGAGGGAGAAGAGCAGGCTCCCTGGAGCTCAGGCCTCCAAACTTAGTGGGGTGAGGGCCTCCAGGCTCTGCATTGGGGAAATATCGAGGGCAAGAGGCAGTGGAAGTGACATTTCCACCCACCTCAATCCAGATAAGTCTCCCTGGAAAGCTGTTCCTCTCCGGGATCTCCAACGGGCTCCCCTCCTACCACCCCTGCCTGGAAATTACACCCTGCCCTCCGGGTGTTGCCCCCAGTTGTCCCCATCCTCAATGGTCCTGTTAGGGGTCCAGGGGAGGGGGACGAGCACCAGCTATGTCTGTCCAGGGGTCTGATGGGCTGATGCAGACCAGGATCCTTAGCGCCTGATCTAATTCTACCTAGGCTCACAGCTGGGGGTGGGAAGAGGCGATGGAGCAGGGGCTAGCCCTGGCAGAGCTCTGTCTGAATGTCGTTGGCTTATTTATTTTCCTCTTTCTTAAACAATTAAAAGACCCTCGTTCTGTAGTTCAGTCTAGACTCCTTCTTGGTAGGATGGGGGGCGTGGAGGGAGGAAGCTCACCTATCACTCTCCCAGAGACCAGGGTACTTGGAGAGTCGCCGTGGGCCCTCTCCATCCTTCCACTCACCCCACCCTAGGGTGCCAGCTCCCTCTCTTCCCGAGACCCCCAGCCAGACCTTCCTCTGCCTAAACAAGTGTGAAGGGAAATAGATGAGTGGAGAGGGCAGGGGAGGAGGCGCCTCCCTGCCAGGAAGAAGCAGGTTGTTTTCACAAGAGCGGCAGCTGGGGTTTAGGGAAAAATGTAAACAGCTGGATCCCCTGGGTTGGGGGTGGCACTGTCAGCACGGCCGGGCCCTGGGTATTAGTGCCACAGCAGGATCTGCCAGTCTGTCCTATCTCCTCCAGCTGGGGAGCGGGTCCCAGCTGAGACTTTCTGACTTGGGGCTCTGCCCATTTTGAACTTTCCTTCCCCACACCGTCAGAGCAGCTTCCCACCCCTGGGAGCTGCCTTTAATAATACTAATAATAATGATGGCATTTATTAAGCGCTTACTATGTGCAAAGCACTGTTCTAAGCGCTGGGGAGGTTATAAGGCGATCAGGTTGTCCCACGGGGGGCTCACGGTCTCAATCTCCATTTTACAGATGAGGGAACTGAGGCACAGGGTTCGGCTTGTGATGTTGCGGGGGGAAAGGGGGTCAGCTCTGGCGACGGGAGGGGTCTTAGGGCTTCGTCCACGGGTTCAGAAGGTAAAGCCCCCCTTCCTGACTGACTCCTCCCTCGCCCCGGCTCCGAGGTCTCCTATCCACGTGCGACCCCGCTGGGCTTATGCAACTGTGACAGGCTGAGGGGGCCGGGTGACGCGCGGGAGAGAAACGAGGGGGCCGGGACCGTCAGCTCCAGACAGCCGGGAGGCAGGATAGACTCTCCGGGCTCTCCGGGGGGCGGAGTAGCCGCCGGAGCCAGCCTCACAGACCCCTGGCTTCCCCCGACTTCTCAGGCTCGGGGGAAACTGAGGCCCAGGGAGGCGGGGGCACGGCCTCGCCACAGCCGCTGGGGGAGGGGGACTCTGCCAGGACAGGATTTGTTGGGTTGGAGGGGAGATGCCAGGCACCTCCAGAAGCCTTGCCCTCTCTAAATCCTTTGGCCGGCCAGTTGGCCACGAGGCTGGGAATCCTTGGCCACGAGGCTAGGACAGGGAGTGGGGGAGGGACGGCCCTAGGGGTCGGCAGAGCCCCCCACCCCTTTCCCTTCGGAGGGCCCACACCCTAACCCAACGTCGTGCTGACACACTCGGCCCGGGCCGAGGAAGAAGGCCCCGGCCAGCCGGACTCGGCTGGGCCTCCTGGACCCCTTTCTCCCCAGAAACGGAAGGAAGAGCGGTTCGCACAGGGTCCCGAATGCGCTTGGAGATCCCCCGGGAGTGCGAGTCTCGGCTCTTCCTGGCGGCGGCCGCCTAAAAGAAGCCGGGAGCGCCGGGCGGGGGTCCGGCCAGACGGGAGGAGGAGGAGGAGGAGGAGAAGGGGGAGGAGGAGGAAGGTGTCTATGGGCGGAGATTGCACCTCCCAGCCTCCGGATTTGCGAGTATGTGACACTGAGAGTGGGTGACACTGAGTGTGTGTGTGTCTGTGCGACTGCAGGCGTGACAGTCCTGGGGCCTTGGGGAGGGACTG
Source organism: Tachyglossus aculeatus (assembly GCF_015852505.1). Taxonomy (NCBI): domain Eukaryota; kingdom Metazoa; phylum Chordata; class Mammalia; order Monotremata; family Tachyglossidae; genus Tachyglossus; species Tachyglossus aculeatus. The sequence continues at coordinate 20,691,069 of NW_024044828.1, forward strand.
GCGGGGCGTGTGTCCGCGGGGGTTAATTACTTTTCCTAAGCGGCCCCGGGCCTTTCCGGCTTCCCCGGTCCCTCCGGATCCCAAGCTTCGTCCAGATCCCGGGCTTGGGAGTCAGGGAACGTGGGTTCTAATCCCGCCCCCGCCACTTGTCTGTTGCGTGACCATAGGCGAGTCCCTTCACTTCTCTCATCTGTCAAATGGGGACGAGGGCCGTGAGCCCCACGTGGGGACAATCCGATTGCCTTGTATCTACCCCAGCGCTTAGAGCAGTGCTTGGCGCGGAGTAAGCGCTTAACAAATCCCATTATTATTATTATTATTATTGTTATTTCCTCTCCTCCGCCCCCCGGGGGCCGCCGAGACCCCCTGCACCGTCCCGTCGGGTCTCCCAGAGCCTCGGCGCTCGTTGGGGCGGGGGGCGGAGCGGCTCCCGGGGGGAGGGAGGAGGGAGGGGAGAAAGGGCCCCAGGCGCTCAGCCCCCGCCCCCCACCCCCGCCCAGACGCCACCCCAAGGGAGCGAGGAGGAGCCTCTCCCGGGCTCGAGTCGCCCCCCCAGCCCGCGGGGCGGAGGGGCAGGGGGCGTCTCTCCCGCCCCGGCCGGGAGCCCCCGACAGCCGCAGCCGGCGGAGACATCGCCGTGGAGATCCCGGAGCGGCCCCGGGGGCTATAAAGCCGAGAGGCGGGGCTCGGCTCCGGCATCCTCTCGGGCATCCCCTCCGGCATCCTCTCCGGTACCCCTCCGGCATCCTCTCGGGCATCCCCTCCGGCATCCTCTCCGGTACCCCTCCGGCATCCTCTCCGGCATCCCCTCCGGCATCCTCTCCGGTATCCCTCCGGCGTCCTCTCCGGTACCCCTCCAGCATCCTCTCCGGCATCCCCTCCGGCATCCTCTCCGTTACCCCTCCGGCATCCTCTCCGGTACCCCGTCCAGCATCCTCTCCGGCATCCCGTCCAGCATCGTCTCCGGCCTCCCCTCCAGCATCCCCTCTGGCATCCTCTCCGGTACCCCTCCGGCATCCCGTCCAGCATCCTCTCCGGCCTCCCCTCCAGCACCCCCTCCGGCATCCTCTCCGACATCATCTCCGGTACCCCTCCAGCATCCTCTCCGGCCTCCCGTCCAGCATCCTCTCCGGCCTCCTGTCCAGCATCCTCTCCGGCCTCCCCTCCAGCATCCCGTCCAGCATCCTCTCCGGTACCCCGTCCAGCATCCTCTCCGATACCCCGCCCAGCCTCCTCTCCGGCCTCCCGTCCAGCCTCCTCTCCGGCCTCCCCTCCAGCCTCCTCTCCGTTATCCCCTCCAGCACCCCCAGCGCCGATCGGCCTCGCTCCGGGCCGGGGGGCGGGAGGGGAGGGGGTCCCGCCTCTGCGACCCCGGTGACCCTCCCTCCCTCCCCTCCCTCCCTCCCTCCCTCCCCCGGGCCATGCTGAAGCCCAAGGACCTGTGCCCCCGCGCGGGCACGCGCACCTTCCTGGACGCCATGCAGGCGGGCAAGGTGCACCTGGCGCGGTTCGTGCTGGACGCCCTGGACCGCAGCATCATCGACTGCCGGGCGGAGCAGGGCCGCACGCCGCTGATGGTGGCGGTGGCCCTGCCGGACCCGGCGCTGCGGGCCCGCTTCGTGCGGCTGCTGCTGGAGCAGGGCGCCGCCGTCAACCTGCGCGACGAGCGCGGCCGCACGGCCCTGAGCCTGGCGTGCGAGCGCGGGCACCTGGACGCCGTCCAGCTGCTGGTGCAGTTCAGCGGCGACCCGGAGGCGGCCGACGCGGCGGGCAACAGCCCGGTGATGTGGGCGGCCGCCTGCGGCCACGGCGCCGTGCTCGAGTTCCTCGTGCGCTCCTTCCGCCGCCTCGGCCTGCGCCTCGACCGCACCAACCGCGCCGGACTCACGGCGCTGCAGCTGGCCGCCGCCAGGGGGCACGCGCCCTGCGTCCAGGCGCTCACCGGGCCCTGGGGGCGCGCCGCCGCCGCCGCCGCCGCGCGCGCCCGCGGAACCCGCGCCCCCGACGCCCGCGCCCCCGACGGCCGCGACCCCCGACGCCCGCGACCCCGACGCCCGCGCCCCCCGACGGGGGCGACGAGCGCGCGCCCAGCCCCCGCCGCCTGCCGCGCCCCCTGCTGGCGCGCTTCGCGCGGGCGGCGGCGGCGGCGGCGGCGGCGGGGGGGGGGCGGCGGCGGCGGGGGCGAGGCGCGCGCCGGCGGGCGGCAGCGGTCGCTAGGCAACGAGCGCCCCGAGCTGGGCCGCAGCCTCAGCCTGGCGTTGGGCGGCGGGGCCGAGCGGCGGGAGCAGGCCCTGCTGCCCGACCACGCCCACCACCACCACCACCACGACGACCACCACCACCACGACGACGACGACGACGAGAAGGGGGCTTCCACCCCCCCCGCCCCCTCCGGGCTCGCCCCTCATCCCGAGGCCGGAGCCCCTTGGAGGGGCCGCCTGGGCCTGCGCCGCCGCTCGACGGCCCCAGACATCCCCAGCCTGGGCGGCGGGCCGGGGGCAGGGGGCCAGACCCACACGCTGCCCCCCGCCCAGCCCGGACCCAAGCCGCCCTAACGACACCCGCCCCTTCCCCCGACCCCCACCCTAACCCCGGCGCCCCCCAGCTTCTTCCCCAAGGCCCCCATGGATCCCTGCCCCCCCTCAACAGTCAATCAATCGTATTTATTGAGCGCTTACTGTGTGCGGAGCACCGGACTGAGCCCTTGGGAAGTCCAAGTTGGCAACATAGAGAGACAGTCCCTACCCAATAGTGGGCTCACGGTCTACAAGTCCCTGCCCCCCTTCCTTCTCCCACCCAGACTCCCTCTGGTCATCATCATCATCAACTGTATTTATTGAGCGCTTACTGTGTGCAGAGCACCGGACTAAGCGCCTGGGAAGTCCGAGTTGGCAACATAGACAGTCCCTACCCAACAGTGGGCTCACAGTCTAGAGAAGTCCCTGCCCCCCTTCCTTCTCCCACCCGGACTCCCCCCGGTCATTATCATCATCATCAATCGTATTTATTGAGCCCTTACTGTGTGCAGAGCACCGGACTGAGCCCTTGGGAAGTCCAAGTTGGCAACATAGAGAGACGGTCCCTACCCAACAGTGGGCTCACAGTCTAGAAGAAGTCCCTACCCCCCTTCCTTCTCCCACCCGGACTCCCTCCGGCCGTCATCATCATCATCATCAATCGTATTTATTGAGCGCTTACTGTGTGCAGAGCACCGGACTGAGCCCTTGGGAAGTCCAAGTTGGCAACATAGAGAGACAGTCCCTACCCAACAGTGGGCTCACAGTCTAGAAGAAGTCCCTGCCCCCCTTCGTTCTCCCACCCGGACTCCCTCCGGTCATCATCATCATCATCAATCGTATTTATTGAGCACTTACTGTGTGCAGAGCACCGGACTGAGCCCTTGGGAAGTCCAAGTTGGCAACATAGAGAGACAGTCCCTACCCAACAGTGGGCTCACAGTCTAGAAGAAGTCCCTGCCCCCCTTCCTTCTCCCACCCGGACTCCCTCCGGTCCTCTACCCAGGCGCGCCCCTTCCACCACCTCTTCAGGGGCATCATCGGCTCAACCTGTTTCTTCCGGGCCCCCCCGTGCCCCTTCGCATCTGCCCCCGAAGGCGGACTGTCCCCCACCAGGAGACCCCGGGGGGCAGCTGCCCACAGGCCCCCCGCGGGGGCGACCCTTTGCCGCCACTGCCCAGTGACCTGGCTGGTGCGTGAGCCGGATTCTAGGCCGCAGGCAGGCGGATGGTCTCTCAGACCGGAGGAGCGGTCACCAACCAAGGCCTCGGGAGCTCCGCCAGACCCAGGTAGGTTCCCACGGACCCACCATCCCCTAGCTCAGAGTCGGAAGCCCCTTCCCCCTCGTCCCGGTGTCCCGACAAGACAGGCCCCCACCGGGGCCCAGCAGCAGGCCCGGCAGGCAGGGTAGGTTGGTGGGTCTCATAGTTTCTCCAAGACGGTCTCCCGGGCTCCCAAGCCTTCGCATGATTATGAAAGATTGGGACCTACTGCCCCCTCCCCGTATCCGGGTATCCCGGGCATCCCCCGCATGGAGCCCGAGGCGGGATGGGATCCAGAAGGAGGGACCCTCTGCCCCTCCTAGACGCCCTCCTCCACTATGTTTCCACTGGAGGGAGGAGAAAGGTAGATTTCGGGGGGCTGTCCTGCCCCTGCCCTCTCTGGCCCCAGAATTCATTCAGTCATATTTATTGAGCGCTTACTGTGTGGAGCACTGTACTAAGCGCTTGGGAAATACAGTTCAGCAACAGAGACAATCCCTGCCCACAACAGGCTCACAGTCTAGAAGAACATCTTCCTCCTAGCCTTCTCTGCGCATTTGTAGGGTGCCTGAAGTCGGTCTTCTTTTTTTAAAAAAAATGGTATTTTTAAGCGCTTACTATGTGCCAGGCACTGTACCAATTGCTGGCGTGGTTACAAGCAAGTCAGGTTGGACCCCGTCCCTTGTCCCACGTGGGGCTCACAGGCTCAATCCCTATTTTACAGATGAGGTAACTGAGGCCCAGAGAAGTGAAGTGACTTGCCCAAGGTCACACAGCAGACAAGTGGTGGAGCCGGGATCAGAACCCGTGACTTCATGATTCCCAGACTCCATCCACTCCGATTCCTTCACCGCCTCATTCTCCCTCCGGGTGTTTTGGGAAGACTGAGTCGTAGGCCTAGATGGCGGAGCTGGTTCGAGACTTAGGAACCCGGCGAATACCCCCTTAAAGCCCCCCGCCTCGAGTGGGAGCGGGTTGATTAAAGGGTTTATGTGTTTAGCGGAGAGGCAGAGCCCAACCAGCCTCGGGGCCGGAGGGAAATTACATCCTGCTTGGGAGAGAGCCGGGAGGAGACCCTGCAAATCTCCTGTCTCTAGCTGGACAGTTGATGGATGCCAGGACGCCCAGCCCGGAAGGTGACTGTACTGGCCGCCCCGGTCTCCCTCCTCCTTTTCAATTGCACCCTCATCACCGGGCAAATGAATGAGCTAGAGGCAGGCTGCAGAAGGCCCCGTTCCCCTCTCCCTCTCTCCTTCCCCGCTTTGCCCTCTCTCTGTAGCAAGCTGGCATCGGGCTCCTGTGGGAATACAAAACCTGGCAGAGACTTTGCTTTTGGAGCCCGTGCCTAGCTTGGGTGGGAGGTGGAAGGGTAGAGGGGAGCGGAGTAGGGTGGGTTATGGTTTATTTTTTTACTTGGCGGGATGGAGGGGGGATCGGGAGTTTGGGAATTCAACTGCCACTGCGACTGGGATTTTTAGATGACATCCCGCCCTCCCCTGGAGAGCTGGAGATTTGGGACCGGGATTTCTGTAGAAAGTAACACTCCCGACTTCAAGATCCATCTAGTGAAAGTGTGGCTTTAATATATATATATATATATTCTGGTATTTTTTAAGCACTTGATGAGTGCCAGTCATTGTTCTAAGCGCTGGAGTAGATGCAAGCTAATTAAACAAATGTACTTATTAAGCACAGGTGTGCAGAGCGCTGATCAAAGAGCTTGGGAGAATATAGTATAACAGAGTTGGTGGACGCATCTCCTGCCCACAGCAGGCCGACTTGTACTTCCCAAGCGCTTAGTACAGTGCTCTGCACAGAGTAAGCACCCAGTAAATACGATTGAATGAACGAATGAACAAGCAATCAGGTGGGACACGGTCAGTGTCCCCCCCGGAGCTCTCAGTCTTAACCCCCATTTTACAGGTGAGGTAACTGAGGCCCAGAGGAGTGAAGCAACTTGCCCAGGATCCCGCAGCAGACAGCTGGCAGAGTCGGGATTAGAACCCAGGTCCTTCTGACCCCCAGGCCCGTGCTTTATTCAGTAAGCCAGGCTGGTTTTCACACGTTGGCCGCGATGACTGCCGAGGGCCCCGAGGAGCGTCCCACCCCCGAGTCTCCTCTCGTTGTTGCACCCCGAGTTTTCTCGCCCCCCCCCCCCACCCCGGACATACCCCACAGCCGTCAGGAGTTTGGGTGGGGAGGCCAGGAAACGGGCTTCGACGGGGATGGGGATGGTACCACCGCCCCAGCTCGGGGCCGCTCCCGGGCGCCCCCCAGTGGCCGACCTTCTCGTTCCCCCCCGCCCTATTATTTCGGGTCCGCTCTCTGGCGCCCTCCCGTGGCCGACGTTCTCTTTGCTCCCTCCTCCCCCTCTCGGGTCCGCCGTCTGGCGCCCCCCAGTGGCCGACCTTCTCCTCGGTTCCCCCTCCCTATTTCGGATCCGCTGTCTGGCGCCCCCCAGTGGCCGACCTTCTCGCTTCCCCCTGCCCCCTCTCGGGTCCGCTCCCTGGCGCCCCCCCAGTGGCCGACCTTCTCGCTCCCCCCCTCCCCATCTCTGGCCCGCTCCCTGGCGCCCCCCAGTGGCCGACCTCGCTTCCCCCGCCCCCTCTCGGGTCCGCTGCCTGGCGCCCCCCAGTGGCCGACCTTCTCGCTTCCCCCGCCCCCTCTCGGGTCCGCTGCCTGGCGCCCCCCAGTGGCCGACCTTCTCGCTTCCCCCTCCCCATCTCGGGTCCGCTCCTTGGCGCTCCCCAGTGGCCGACCGTCTCGCTTCCCCCTCCCCCTCTCGGGTCCGCCCCCTGGCGCCCCCCAGTGGCCGACCTTCTCGCTTCCCCCTCCCCATCTCGGGTCCGCCGCCTGGCGCCCCCCAGTGGCCGACCTTCTCGCTTCCCCCTCCCCATTTCTGGTCCACTCCCTGGCGCCCCCCAGTGGCCGACCTTCTCGCTTCCCCCTCCCCATCTCTGGTCCGCTCCCTGGCGCCCCCCAGTGGCCGACCTCCTCGTCTCCGTCCCCCGCCCTATTTCGGGTCTGCTCTCTGGCGCCCTCCCGTGGCCGACGTTCTCCTTGCTCCCTCCTCCCCATCTCTGGTCCGCTCCCTGGCGCCCCCCAGTGGCCGACCTTCTCGTCCCTCCGCCCTATTTCGGGTCCGCTGTCTGGCGCCCCCCAGTGGCCGACCTTCTCGTCCCTCCGCCCTATTTCGGGTCCGCTGCCTGGCGCCCCCCAGTGGCCGACCTTTTTTCGTCCCTCCGCCCTATTTCGGGTCGCTGTCTGGCGCCTCCCAGTGGCCGACCTTCTCGCTTCCCTCCTCCCCATCTCTGGTCCGCTCCCTGGCGCCCCCCAGTGGCCGACCTTGTCGTCCCTCCGCCCTATTTCGGGTCCGCTGTCTGGCGCCCCCCAGTGGCCGACCTTCTCGTCCCTCCGCCCTATTTCGGGTCCGCTCCCTGGCGCCCCCCAGTGGCCGGCCTTCTCGTCCCTCCGCCCTATTTCGGGTCCGCTCCCTGGCGCCCCCCAGTGGCCGGCCTTCTCGCTTCCCCCTCCCCATCCCTGGTCCGCCCCCTGGCGCCCCCCAGTGGCCGACCTCCTCGTCCCCGTCCCCCCCCCCCCCCGCCGCCCTATTTCGGGTCCGCTCTCTGGCGCCCTCCCGCGGCCATCCTCCTGGCTTCCCCCTGCCCATCTCGGGTCCGCTCCCTGGCGCCCCCCCGTGGCCGACCCTCCCTCCCACGCTCAGCCCTGCCCCCGGGGCGGGGGAGAGGGGGGCCGAAGATGAGAGCCGGAGGGGCACAAAGTGAAGCGACCGTCGCGGTGGACAGGTGACAACAGCAGCAGCAGCAGCAGCAGCAGCAGCAGGTGGGAGCCTGGAGGATTGCTGGGCTGGACTCCCATTGCCCGCGGGGAGAATCCCGCCCCCCGACCCACTGCACGCCCCTCTCTGACCTGCCCTCTTCCTCGTGGCAGCCCCCCAGAAGGAAGCGCCCGAGCAAACTCCTCGCCCCCCTCTCCCCAGTCTGCACAGCCTCCAGCCCGCTCGGCTGAAGGTCGTGGGAGAGGGTAGAAGAGGCCACGGGGAAGGTGGGCGCTGCCACGTGGTGCTGCCTTGCCACCCTGCCAGCCTGCCAGCTTCTCCTCGCCCCCCGGGCCCCGTGTGGCGCCCCCTGGTGGCGGGGTCGATGCGCCTGTGTCGACGCCTCGGCCGGAGCTCCCCCTTGTGGAGGGGCAGGGCGGCGGGGGGCTGGTCCAGCCCCTCTGGGGGACCCCCTGCTCCCCATCCCCACGGCCGCCCCCCACTCCTCGGCCCACCGGACATCGGACGACCCACCCAGCACAGCCGGGCCCTCCCCACTACTGCACTTTCCACCGGAGCAGGGACCCGGCACTGAACCGAACCGAACTCAATGGTTGGCCCACGCGTGGGATCCGACCAGAACCTTCCCCATCTGCCCTCCGAGCTAAAGCCCCCACGGAGGGGACCCGAGGGCTCGGATGAGTAGTAAATAAATCCACTATGATTTAGGGGCGTGGAGCGGGCTCCTTCACTGACTTGGACTCTGCAGGCAACTCTTCCCTCTCCCCCTCCCCACCACTTCCTCCCGTCCTGCTGTTGGCCTCCAGTTTAGCTTCCTCCTCCTGCTTCCTCTGTCACTTCCCCTCCTTGGGCTAGCAGAGGGGCCGAATCTTGAGGAGGGGGCAGGGCAGGGGTGAAGCAGGCCCCTGCCCCAATAACAATAATTATGGTACTTGTTAAACGCTTACTATGTGCCAAGACCTGTTCTAAGCACTGGGGTAGATACAACCCGTGGCTCAGTGGAAAGAGCACGGGCTTTTTGGAGTCGGGGGTCATGGGTTCAAATTCCGGCTCCGCCAGTTGTCAGCTGGGTGACTTTGGGCAAGTCACTTCACTTCTCTGTGCCTCAGTTACCTCATCTGTAAAATGGAGATGAAGACTGTGAGCCCCCCTGCCCAGCCCCGTGGGTCAACCTGATCACCTTGTAACCCCCCCAATGCTTAGAACAGTGCTTTGCACATAGTAAGCGCTTAATACATGCCATTATTATTATTATACAAGTTAATCAGGTATCCCACATTGGGCTCATACTCTTAATCCCCATTTCCTTTTTAAAGATGAGGTAACTGAGGCCCAGAGAAGTGACTTGCCTAAGGTCACAGCAGACACTTGGTGGAGGCAGGATTAGAACCCGTGACCTTTTGACTCCAAGGTCTGAGTTCTGTCCACTACTCCAAGGCCAGCAATGAGCTAGGTCAAGAGGAAGGGGTCAGATACTGGGTCTGTTAACTCTCCCGAACTCTGCCAGGCACACTGCCCACGCAAAGTAGGAGCGTCCTAAAAACTGACCGAATGTCCTGCCCCCAGCAGAGGTGCCCATTGGTGCCGAGAGGGCAGGCTTGTGGGCCCGGACCACCACCTCCTGGAGGGGGGCTCGGGACCTCCTGCCACACAGCTACTAGATCACCTGCAAATTCTGGGTTCAAAGTCGGCATCTTCCACCTGAGAACCGGATCTCCCCCACCCTCTTTTTTTTTTTTGGTATGCATTAAGCACTTACTATGTGCCAGACCCTGTAGAAAGCACTGGGATGGATACATGCTAATGGGTCGTACATAGTGCTCACAGTCTTAATCCCCATTGTGCAGATGAGGGAAGTTAAAGTGACTTGGCTAAGGTCACCCAACAGAGAAGTGCCGGAGGCAGGATTAGAACTCAAATCCCCTCGACTCCCACGTCTGTGCTGTGTTCACTAGGCCACGCTGCTTCCCTCCCACCTCCTCTGCTCTCCCTTGGGAGGGGACCCAATGCAAGGCACAGGGGACCCCTCTGAGAACACCCATTTTAATTCAAACATGAACAAGTGCAAACGATTCACAAAGATATCTGTCCACGGCCAGACTCCGCTGCCCGTTCTGGCCTGTCGGAGAGAGGCCACCCTGCCCGCTACCGACGTGGGAACGACCAGGCCCAGACCCCCTTCGGGCTCCTGGAGGGCAGCAGCGGCCCCAGCACGGGCAGCTGCGGCTTCTGAGGAAGAAGCTGAAGGCAACTGGGCTCTCGGCAGCGTCTCCCCACCCCCCCGAGACTTGCCCAAGAAGGAACCCGGAGCCCAGAGTGGGGGGACGGGGAGGCCAACCCGCCAGGCCGGGTGCCCCTGCCATCACAATTCACAGCTGAAACTAAGTTCCAGGCCCCCGTTCCTTCCCCTGCCCAAGTCCAGGGTACAGAAACCCACGAGCCACTTCACAAGGTGACCCCTGCAAGGCACCAGTCAACCTCGACCCCCTGGGCTGAGGACCCGAGCCGGGGAGGGGAAGGCCAGGGCCAAGTCGCCACATCCCAAGATTTGACCTCGGCGGGTGGCAGGGGAGGTGGGAGGGGAAAAGGGCCCTCCTTTCCTGAATGAGGTTCCGGGGAGGGCAGGGCCCACACCGCTTTCAGAGGAGTCGGCCTGGCGGGGGTGAGGGGAAGCCCTGCTCCCACTGAGAAGGCCCCTAGGCCCACCTGAGTCCATGATAGGGGAACGTTAAGAGGATCCGAGAGGCAGGCCAGGACGTGGGTTCAGATAGGACACCCCCCCTCCCAGTCCCTCCTCAGGCAGGGTGGCCAAGGGGGAGCCTGGGTTAGAATGGCATTGCTGAGGCCCGAGGTCAGAGGTCGGTCTGAGGCCAGCCAGGTTTCTCAAAGGAAACGGATGGGGCACGGGCCTGCGAGAGGGCGGGCTGGCTCGGCACCCAAGCTGGGCACGGGCAGAGTGGTGCCTAGAGGGCTCTCCTGCTTGCCCCCCTGCCCCCACGCCCCAGTGGGCGGGAGGGCTCCCCCCGAGCCTTTGGGATGAAGGCGGAGGGGATGCAGGCCCCGGGCCGCCCCAGCTGGGAGTCCCGGGGTGGCTCAGCAGGTAGAGGTGCGTTTGCGGTAGAGCTGGATCAGAGGCACCAGGCACTCGGGCAGCCCCGTCTGCAGCAGGAATGGGTGGTCCAGCAGCTCCTGCGCTGTTGCCCGCTGCTGGGGGTCTCGCATAAGCATCCTCTCCAAAAAGTCCCGCAGCACGGGGGAGGCCTGCAGGGGTGGGGAGGCAGAGGGCCCGTAATCACCTACAGATCCACTCTTTCTTTTTTACGGTAATTGTTAGTATTTACCCTGGGCCAGGCACTGCACTGAGCGCTGGGGTAGATACAGGCCGATCTGGTTGGACACAGTCTCTGTACACCCCGGGGCTTATAGTCTTAATCCCCATTTTACAGATGAGGGAACTGAGGCGCAGAGAAGGGAAGTGACTTGTTCAAGGTCACACAGCAGATAAATGGCAGAGCTGGTCCTCCTGATTCCCATGCTCGTGCTCTACCCGCTAGGCCACTCTCCTCCGCGGGCCTGGAAGTCCGAGGACTTGGATTCTAATCCCCGCTCTGCCGCTTGTCTGCTGTGTGACTTTAGGCAAATCACTTCATTTTACCTCATCTGTAAAATGGGAATTAAGACTGCGAGCTCCATGTGGGACAGGGACTGTGTCCAACCTGATTATCTTCAGTGCAGTGCTTGGACCAAAGTAAGCACTTAAATACTATTAAAAAGGATTGATTCGGATGGGGCCCAACCTCTGGGAGCAGTCGGGATCAAGGACCAACTCTGATCCACAGGGGCTTGCCCAGAACCCGGAAACCAGGCCATCAGACCCCGCGTGGCTCAGTGGAAAGAGCCCGGGCTTTGGAGTCAGAGGTCACGGGTTCAAATCCCAGCTCCGCCAACTGTCAGTTGTGTGACTTTGGGCGAGTCACTTCACTTCTCTGTGCCTCAGGTCCCTCATCTGTCAAATGGGGATGAAGACTGTGAGCTCCACGTGGGACAACCTGATCACCTTGTAACCTCCCCATAGCTTAGAAAATACTATTAAAAAAGGATTGATTGGTAAGCGCTCAATAAATGCCATCATTATTATCCTCCCCTCCGAAGCCGGCAAGGGGAGTGTGGGGGCCGGGGCCTTCTGGCCACACGGTGGTGGTACAGCACTGCAGTCCGCCCTCACTCCCGGGGGGGGCAGGGCCTGTGGGCAGAGACTGGCAGATTGGTGGGTAATTATTAATAATAAGAATAATGGCATTTATTAAGTTCTTACTGTGCGCAGAGCACTGTTCTAAGCGCTGGGGGGAAATACAGGGTGATCAGGTTGTCCCACGTGGGGCTCACAGTCGTCATCCCCATTTGACAGATGAGGTAACTGAGGCTCCGAGAAGTTAAGTGCCTTGCCCAAGGTCACACAGCAGACATGGGGCGGAGCCGGGATTCGAACCCATGACCTCTGACTCCAAAGGCTGTGCTCTTTCCACTGAGCCACGCTGCTTCTCAGTTTGCAGGTTTGGGAACGATTGTGCAGACTAGGATGGAGGCCTGTTGATGCCAAACAACTTTTCCCCTCCTCCCTCACCTCGCTACTCTCCTACAACTCAATTCACACACTTCATTCCTCCCCATGCCAACCTATTTACTGTATCTCGATCTCGTCTGTCCCCCTGCCAACCTCTTGCCCACGTCCTGCCTCTGGCCTGGAACACCCTACCTCTTTCTATCCGACGGATCACCGCTCTCCCCACCTCTCCTTACTGAAGGCACACCTCCTCCAAGAGGCCTTCCCTGATCAAGCCCTCATTTCCTCTCCCCCCGCTCTCTTCTGCATCGCCCTGATTTGCTCCTTTTATTGCGGTGGAAAGAGCCCGGGCTTTGGAGTCGGAGGTCATGGGTTCAAATGCCGGCTCCACCAATTGTCAGCCATGTGATTCTGGGCAAGTCCCTTCACTTCTCTGGGCCTCAGTTCCCTCATCTGTAATATAGGGATTAAGACTGTGAGCATCTTGTGGGACAACCTGATCACCTTGTAACCTCCCCAGTGCTTAAAACAGTGCTTTGCACATAGTAAGCGCTTAATAAATGCCACTATTATTATTATTATTCACCCTTCCCCCTCAGGCCCCCATATATGTACACATCTGCAATTTATTTATATCAATGTCTGTCTCCCCCACTAGGCTTTAAGCTCATTATGGGCAGGGAATGTGTCTACCCACTCTGTTATATTGTATTCTCCCAAGCACTTGGTACAGTGCCCTGTACCCGGGAAGTGCTCAATAAGTACCATCATTGCCTGGGAATAGGAACTGGTTACTGGTTAACTGACACAGCCCCAGGGCTCTGGTTGCCCAACTCGAGCCCCTTCCTCAGCGACACCTGTGCCCCCATCCTAGTCCAGGGCACGCGACCACCGATGGGGCCGGGACGCCGCCCAACGCATTTCTGGCCGAGAGCTGGGGCTCGCTTACTGACCTTGTGGGCGTTCCTCATCTTGGGTGGGGGGCTGTCACGGAGCCTCTTCATAGCCTGAACTGGGGAGTCACTGAAGTATGGGGGTTCCCCGTCCACCATCTCAATCACCATGATGCCCAAAGACCAGATATCCACCTGGAGGGACCCGTTGGCATCACTACCCCTCCCCCAGTCGGCCGGAACCCCAGCCCGGGGCCTGGATGTGTTAGACGACCACCCCTCCTTCTCCAGCACCCCGGATGGGGAGGGTGGAAGGGGAAAGCGCTGACAGGGAGTGGAGGCCCAGGGCAGGGAGGAGGAGTACCTCAGTGGTGTAAGGCGTCCTGGAGATCACTTCAGGGGCCATCCAGTACGGGGTCCCCACTAGGGACTTTCGTTTGGGGACATCTTTGCTGATCTGAGCACAGAACCCAAAGTCGGAGAGTTTTACCTGCAAGGGGAGGGGGTGGGAGGACGGGTCAGGAGGAGGCTGGGGGAGGCAGAGGCATCAAGCGGGCCAAGCCCTACCCCGGGGAGGGAGGGAGGGGAAGGGACGGAGGGCCAAGCCCTACCCCGCCCCCCATCAAGGGTCAGGAGGATGGAGTCGCTCTTGATGCCCAGGGGAGGAAGGGACGGAGGGCACTTACCCTCCCATCAAGGGTCAGGAGGATGGAGTCGCTCTTGATGTCCCGGTGAATGACGCCCTGGGAGTGCAGGTAGGCGAGGGCCTGCAGCACGGACTCACACACTGTGGCGATCTGCTCCTCGTTCAGCCTGTGGGGCAAGCACAGGTCCGGGGCTACCTCCGAAGGGGCGGCTGGCAGGGGTGGAGCAGCCCGAGGGGGAAGGAGGTCCGGCCTCATCCCCGCCACTGCTCTCCCGAGGTTCAAATTCCCCCGGGGGGCAGATGCCAGGGCCGGGCAGCACGGTGTAGGTGGGGATGATTCATTCAATCGTATTTATTGAGCGCTTACTATGTGCAGAGCACTGTACTAAGCGCTTGGGAGGTACAAGTCGGCAACATATAGAGACGGTCCCTACCCAACAATGGGCTCACAGTCTAGAGGGATAATAACCACGGTATTTATTAAGCACTTACTATAATAATGATGGCATTTGTTTAGTGCTTACTATGTGCAAAGCACTGTTCTAAGTGCTGGGGAGGATACAAAGTAATCAGATTGTCCCTTGTGGGGCTCACAGTCTTCATCCCCATCTTACAGATGAGGTAACTGAGGCCCAGAGAAGTTAAGTGAATTGCCCAAAGTCACACAGGTGACAATTGGTGGAGCCGGGATTTGAACCCATGACCTCTGACTCCCAAGCCCGTGCTCTTTCCATTGAGCCACGCTGCTTACTATGTGCCAAGCATGTTTGTATGTATTTACTACTCTATTTATTTTATTTGTACATATTTATTCTATTTATTTTATTTTGTTAATATGTTTTGTTTTGTTGTCTGTCTCCCCCTTCTAGACTGTGAGCCCGCTGTTGGGTAGGGAACGTCTCTGTATGTTGCCAACTTGTACTTCCCAAGCGCTTAGTCCAGTGCTCTGCACACAGTAAGCACTCAATAAATACGAACGAATGAATGAATGCTCTGAGCGCTGGGGTCGATACCAGCAAATCGGGTTGGACACAATCCCTGTCCCACATGGGGCTCACAGTCTTAACCTCCATGTTACAGCACTTGGAACAGTGCTTGGCACATAGTAAGTGCTTAACGGATACCATCATCATTATTATTATGTTACAGATAACTGAGGCCCAGAGAAGTGAAATGACTTGCCTAAGGTCACCCAGCAGACAGGTGGCAGGGCCCGAATGGGAACCCAATACCAGCAAATCAGGTTGGACACAATCCCTGTCCCACATGGGGCTCACAGTCTTAACCTCCATGTTACAGCACTTGGAACAGTGCCAGGCACATAGTAAGTGCTTAACGGATACCATCATCATTATTATTATGTTACAGATAACTGAGGCCCTAGAGAAGTGAAATGACTTGCCTAAGGTCACCCAGCGGACAGGTGGCAGCGCCTGAATGGGAACCCAATACCAGCAAATCAGGTTGGATACAATCCCTGTCCCACATGGGGCTCACAGTCTTAACCTCCATGTTACAGCACTTGGCACATAGTAAGTGCTTAACGGATACCATCATCATTATTATTATGTTACAGATAACTGAGGCCCTAGAGAAGTGAAATGACTTGCCTAAGGTCACCCAGCGGACAGGTGGCAGCGCCCGAATGGGAACCCAACACCAGCAAATCAGTTTGGACACAATCCCTGTCCCACATGGGGCTCACAGTCTTAACCTCCATGTTACAGCACTTGGCACATAGTAAGTGCTTAACGGATACCATCATCATTATTATTATGTTACAGATAACTGAGGCCCTAGAGAAGTGAAATGACTTGCCTAAGGTCACCCAGCGGACAGGTGGCAGAGCCCGAATGGGAACCCCATGACCTTCCGAGTCCCAGCCCCGGGCTCTCTCTCCACTCCACCAGGCCGCTAGCCCCGAGTGCCCCCCTACCGGATCTGGGACACGATGTCGGTGAGGGCACCGCCCTGGAGGAATTCCATGAGCACCCACAGCTCTTCGCCCACCAGGAAGCTCTTGTACATCTCCACCACGTTGAGGTGCTGGTAGTCGCGCATGATCACCACCTGGCCGGTGAGGGGCGGGCGAGCCCGTGAGCGGAGGCCCCGCCCCCCGGGGCCGCCCATTGGCCCGTGGCCCGCGGCCCCGCCCGCCCATTGGCCCGCGGCCGCGGCCCCGCCCACCGGGCCCAGCTCCCGGACTCCGCCCCCTCGCGGCACCTCGTTGAAGAGCAGCTCTCGGCGCTGCTGCCTTCGCAGGTCCATCATCTTGACGGCCACGTGGCGACCCGACTGCCTCTCGCGGGCCAGGCAGACGACGCCCGTGGAGCCCTCGCCGATCTTGACGTAGCTGTCCAGCAGTAGTCGGGGGTCCCCGGGGTCCACCACCATCCGCAAGGCCGCCTTGAACTGCTCGTGCGTCACCACGCCCCCGCCCGGCTCCTCGCCCCCCAGCTGGCCCGGGACCGGCCCGGGCTCCTGGGCCGGGTGCGGGCTGCTGGCGTGGGCCGGGGCCGGCCGGGTGCGGGGGGAGCCCGCCGGGGACGGGCGGCCCGGGGGCCGCTGGAGGCTGCTGCCGCTGCCGTTGGGGTCCGCGGGGGCCGGCTCGGCCGAGGGCAGGGACTGCGCTTTGGCCGCGGGGGTGGGCGAGGAGTCCTGTGGGGGCCTCCGGTAGGGGATGGGCTGGAGGGAAGGTGGCAGGAGTGGGGCGGTTAGCGGGGAGGTGGGCGGGGCGGCCTCTGGAGAGCCCCCCCCGGGGACAAGGGATGCTAGGCCCCAGGCCTCCATCTGGCTGAGGCCGGGGATGTAGCAGGGGGCGTCTGGTTGCACTGGGACGGGGCCCTCTGCAGCATGACGCCCGTTGTTGGATAGGGATTGTCACCATCTGTTGCCGAACTGTACTTTCCAAGCGGTCAGTGCAGTGCTTTGCACACAGTAAGCGCTCAATAAATACGATTGAATGAATGAACGACCCGGAACCTCCCTGATTGATGGGCCGCCCCATTCTAGTTTCTCTCTACTTCCCGCCGGAAAGTCATCAAGCCTGCATCCCTTCTGCTTCAATGCCAGACCAGTTGCTCCTGACCTGCCTCAGCACTCACTCTCCCTGTCTTCCCCACCTTCAAGGCTTTACTGAAGGCACGTCTCCTCCAAGAGGCCTTCCCTGACTGAGCCCTTCTTTCCTCTTCTCCCACTCCCTTCTGCGTCACCTCAACTTGCTCCCTTTATTTATCCCCAGCCCCCAGCCCTTGCGTCCATCTCTGTCATTTTATTTATTGCTATTAATGCCCATCTCCCCCCTCTAGACTGTAAACTGGCGTTGGACGGGGATTGTGTCTGTTCTGTTGTACCCTCCCGAACGCTTAGTGCAGTGCTGTGCACACAGGAACTGCTCAATAAATACGGTTGTGTACACAGGAACTGCTCGATAAATACGTTTGAGTGACTTGACACCTGTCCACATGTTTTGTTTCGTTGTCTGTCTCCCCCCTCTAGACTCTGAGCCCGTTGTTGGGTAGGGACCGTCTCTATGTGTTGCCAACTTGTACTTCCCAAGTGCTTAGTACAGTGCTCTGCACACAGTAAGCGCTCAATAAATACGATTGAATGAATGAATGAATAATGGGGATTAAGATTGTGAGCCCCACGTGGGACAACCTGATCACCTTGTATCCCCCCAGCGCTTAGAACAGTGCTTGGTATATAGTAAGTGCTTAATCAATAGCATCATTATTACTTCCAGCCTTCCAGAGGGCTGGTGGGAAGGGGCTCTCCCGCCCTCGGCCTCCAGCCTCGGGGCCTCCACCTCACCTGGCTCTGCAGCTTGGAGCCCGGCCTGCCGTCGGCCCCGGGCGGGAGGAACAGGCTGCAGAAGAGGCGGCGCTTCAGGCTGCTGTCTCGGGCCTGGGGGCTCGGGCTGCCCTCTCGGCCGGGCCGGGCCACCAGACAGGACTGCGGCCTCCGCTCATCCGAGCTCCGCCACGTGGTCTTCCCGGCCCGGCCCGGAGGAGCGGCGGCGGAGGCCGGCGGCGGGGAGGCCCCCACGCGTACCCCACGCCGGTCGCATGGGGCATCACCCCGGAACTCGGCGGGGCCCAGGGACCGGGCTTTGCCCACCAGCCCGTTCGGCCGCGCTTCGCCCGGCCGGGCCCCGGGCCCGCCTCCCCCGTTGCAGCTGAGGTAGGGCCCGAGGGGGCCGTCGGGCCGGGGGCTGCACGGCGAAGGCGGGTCCGGGCTCCGCTCGTCCTCCAAGAGCCCCAGAGACTGGGCCCGCCGCCGGCTCGGGGGGCTCCGGCCTCGCAGGGTGTTGGAGCTGATGACCGACAGCTTCTGGAGGTCGCTGAGCAGCCCTGAGACGTAGCTCTCCAACTCAACCGTGCTGCCCCGCACCACTGTCTGCCGGGACCGAGAAGGGAGGGAGACTCAGCCCTTGCTTGTATCCACCCCAGCGCTTAGCGCAGTGCCTGGCACACAGTAGCAAATACCACAATTATTATTATTATCCAGAGAGCGAGGACTGGCATACTGGATAGAGCCCGGCCCTGGGAGTCAGAAGGTCGTGGGTTCTAATCCCCGCTCCACCACTCGTCCGCTGTGTGATCTTGGGCAAGTCACTTGGCTCCTCCGGGCCTCAGTGACATCATCCGTAAAATGGGGGTTAAGACTGTGTCGAACCTGATTTGTTTGTATCTGCACGGTGATTAGTACGGTGCCTGGCACATGGTAAGCGCTTAACAAATACCCTTATTATTATTGGGGGGCTGCATCGGCCCCGGAGAGTGGGGGGCTGGGGGCTCTGATCGCTTCCCAATCCCTCCCCACCAGCCCCCAGATGAGGTGACCGGTTCCCGGCCATGAAGGCGGCGCTGGCCCCTGATCAGCCTGGAATGTGCCTTGATCCCGCCCTCCCCTTTGCCCTCTGCCCCCGCCGCCCCGGCACAGGAGAGGCAAACGGGTTCGGCCTTGTTCCGCGCCCCTGCGGATGGATGACTGGTGCCCGTGGTCGGGTCGGGGGGAGATGACAGGGGGTCCCCGGGACAGGTCCCCACCCCGGGCCTACCTTCATGGGCTGGAGCTGCAGGCGGGTAATGCGCGACGGGTCGACCACGGGCTTGGGCCGCCGCAGCGTGTCCAGAATGTTCTCCCACTGCGGCGGGAGCCCCACGAACCTGCCCTCCTTCGGGTCAAACGAGGTGTGGACGCGGTGCTGGAAGTTCTGCGGGGCTGAGATCTCCGGACGTTTCTTCTTCTTCTTGCGGAACATGGTGCCTGCGGGCGGAGGAGGGTCGGCTTGACCCGTTGGCAGCCCCCCGGCCCCGGCACCAACCTGGGATTGGTCCAACCCGATTACCTTGAATCTACCCCAGTGCTTAGAATACTGCTTGGCACATGGTAAGCGCTTAACAGGTACCACAATTAGTATTATTATCATCATCATCATCATCAATCGTATTTATTGAGCGCTTACTATGTGCAGAGCACTGTACTAAGCGCTTGGGAAGTACAAATTGGCAACATATAGAGACAGTCCCTACCCAGCAGTGGGCTCACAGTCTAAAAGGGGGGAGACAGAGAACAAAACCGAACGTACTAACAAAATAAAATAAATAGAATAGCTATGTACAAGTAAAATAAATAGAGTAATAAATATGTACAAACATATATACATATATACAGGTGCTGTGGGGAAGGGAAGGAGGTAAGAAGGGGGGATCAGCTTGTAACCTCCCCAGCGCTTAGAACAGTGCTTTGCACATAGTAAGCGCTTAATAAATGCTATTATTATTATTAGTATTAGTATTATTATTATTATGAAGACGGCGATGAGGGCAGGGGCCTCCTTTATCTACCCTAGTTCTTAATACAGTGCCCGTCACATAGTAAGCGCTGAACAAAGACCATTTTTTAAAAAAAATAAGGTGATGGATCATGAGCCCTGTGGACTCTTGCCTTGTGCAAGTCACTTGCCTTGGGCAAATAACTTCTGTGCCTCAATTACCTCATCTGTAAAATGGGAATCGAGTGGGAGCCCAAACAGGGACATGGACTGCGGCCAACCCGATTACCTTGTATCTAACCCTGCGCTCAGAACAGTGCTTGGCACATAGTAAGCGCTTAACAAGTACCACAGTTATTATTATTAAGGCCACCCGGCCCGGGACTCTGGTTGTCCTCCTGGGCTCCCACGCTTATGGGCCGGATTTTCCCGTCCCCTGGGGACCTCCGCCGTGTCCTTGAACCCATCCCTTTTCCCCGATCCCGCTGTGGGGGGCACCCCCCAGGGTCCATGAGCCCTCCCTCCCCTGGCACCAGCTGGGGACGCCCCGCCGCGTCAGGAACCAGTCCCTCCCCACCCCTTTCCCCAACCCCTTCTCGAAGCTGCCCTGCCAACCCGTCAAAATAGGCACCGCGAGAAGCCAAGCCGGGTCTACCAGCCGGGCAAGGCTGCCCCGGTGCCACCCCGGGTAAACGGGACTGGCACCTCCTCCACCCATTCCCTCCGGCCGCCTGCCTGCAGATCCCATCCTCCTCGCCTGAGAGATTTACATGGGGCCTAAGGTGGGAAAAGCCGACCTGGCAGACCCCCCCCGCCACCATATCCAGCCTTTTATGATGATGATGATGATAATGATGGCACTTGTTAAGCACTTACTACGTGCAAAGCACTGTTCTAAGCGCTGGGGAGGCTACTAGGTGATCAGGTTGTCCCACATGGGGCTCACAGTCTTAGTCCCCATTTTACAGATGAGGTAACTGAGGCACAGAGAACTTGCCCAAAGTCACACAGCTGACAATTGGCAGGGCCGGGATTTGAACCCATGACCTCTGACTCCCAAGCCCGTGCTCTTTCCACTGAGTCACGCTGCTTCTCATGATGAGGATGATGATAATGATGCGCCTCCCGGCCCTGTGACGGAGGAGGGGCCCGAGCGGATCCGGCTCCGCCTGGTGTCCCAAAATTAGAGGCAGTGCGGGAAAGTTCCCGCTCCGCTGGTGCCAGATTCAAATTCTGCACTCTCCAAGCTAGTGCCTCAGAGGGAAGGATTCGGGGTGGCGGGGGGGCTGCCTCCGGTCTTGCCCATCCCCCCGTTTTGGGGCCGGCCCCCGGGGCCCCATCCCATAACCGCGAGCCCCCTGCTTCCTGTGTTGGGAATTTCCAGCCCCATCCAGGTCCTGGACTTCGGGGTGCGGCCTCTGGCCTCCTCCCGAATCATCTGCCTTCCAGGGGACCCGAGCGAGTGCCTTAACGTCCCTGAGCCTCAGTTTTGCCATCTGCAAAGTGGGGATGATGACCCAGCGACCTCAAGCTAGCTCTCTTCCTCCCTTCAAGGCCCTACTGAGAGCTCACCTCCTCCAGGAGGCCTTCCCAGACTGAGCCCCTTCCCTCCTCTCCCACTCGTCCCGCTCTCCATCCCCCCCATCTTACCTCCTTCCCTTCCCCACAGCACCTGTATATATGTATATATGTTTGTACATATTTATTACTCTATTTAATTTACTTGTACATATCTATTCTATTTATTTTATTTTGTTAGTATGTTTGGTTTTGTTCTCTGTCTCCCCCTTTTAGACTGTGAGCCCACTGTTGGGTAGGGGCCGTCTCTATATGTTGCCAATTTGTACTTCCCAAGCGCTTAGTACAGTGCTTTGCACACAGTAAGCGCTCAATAAATACGATTGATGATGATGATGACCTCAGAACCTGGAGGGGAGGGACGGGGGGAAGGGACAAGCTGTGGGGAGCAGCATGGCTCAGTGGAAAGAGCACGGGCTCTGGAGTCAGAGGTCATGGGTTCACATCCCGGCTCTGCCAATTGTCAGATGTGTGACTTTGGGCAAGTCACTTCACTTCTCTGTGCCTCAGTTACCTCACCTGTAAAATGGGGATTAAGACTGTGAGCCCCATGTGGGACAACCTGATCACCTTGTAACCTCTCCAGCACTTAGAACAGTGCTTTGCACATAGTAAGCGCTTAATAAATGCTATCATTATTATTATTATCCCTTCCCTCATCACCCTGTCCATTTATTCATTCAATCGTATTTATTAAGCGCTTACTTTGTGCAGAGCACTGTACGTCCCAGAAGGGCTGGAGAGACACGGGGGAGTCAGAAGGTCGTGGGTTCTAATCCAGGCTCCGCTGTGTGACCCTGGGCAAGTCGCTTTACTTCTCTGGGCCTCTGTTACCTCATCGGAGGATTGACGCCGTGAGCCCCACCTGGGACAGGGACTGCATCCAACCCGATTTGCTGGTATCCAACCCAGCGCTTAGTGGAGTGCCTGGCACATAGTAAGCGCTTACCAAAAGCCATAATGATCATTATTAACACGAGAACTCCTCGTAGACGAGGGGCCGCCCGTCGCCCGGCCAGCCTCGCCTGTCCTTCCCCTCTCGGCCCAGCATTCCCGGCGGCCCGCCCCCTCTCCCGGGTCGGAAGGGGATTCGGAAATAACAACAACAACAATAATAATATGTTAAGCGCTTACTATGTGCCAAGCACTGCACTAACTGCTGGGACGGATACAAGCAAATCGGGTTGGACACTGTCCCTGTCCCACATAGGGCTCACAGTCCCAATCCCAATTTTACAGATAAGGTAAACTGAGTCCCAGAGAAGGGAAGTAACTTGCCCAAGATCACACAGCAAAGTGGCAGAGCCGGGGTTAGAAGGTGTTACCTTCTGAATCCCAGACACGTGCCCTATCCACTACGCCATGCTGCTTTTCCTAAACTATGCTCTGCAGGGACCAGCCCCGTGCCAGGGCAGGGGTGAATCTGTGGTTGTCGCCCTGCCCTCTGGGGCCCGATGCTGTGACCTCTGACCTGCTCCTGGGGGCAATGGAGGAGCTGCCCACCTCCCTCCACCCCCCATCCCTAAGCCCGGCAGGCGGGGAGGATGAAGGGGTGAGGTGATAAATTGGCTCCTTCTGGGCCAACGGGTGACCGATATTGACTCGGGACCGATTCCACCCACCCGGCCCGCTGGACGGGCAGAGCCAAGCCGCTGCCCGCTCTGATGCCAACCTCTGGAGCAGCATGGCCTACTGGACAGAGCACAGGCTTGGGGGTCAGAAGGGCATAGGTTCTAATCCCAACTCTGCGACTTGTCTGCTGTGGAACCTTGGGCAAGTCGCTTCACTTGGGTTCAAATCCCGGCTCCGCCGCTTGTCATCTGTGTGACTTTGGGCAAGTCGCTTAACTTTTCTGTGCCTCAGTTACCTCATCTGTAAAAGGGGGATTAAGATTGTAAGCCCCACCTGGGACAACCTGATCACCTTGTATCCTCCCCAGCTCTTAGAACAGTGCTTTGAACATAGTAAATGCTTAACAAATACCAAAATAATAATAATTATTATTCTCTAGGACTCAGTTACCTCATCTGTAAATGGGGATTGAGACTGTGAGCCCCATATGGGACAGGGATTATGTCCAACCCGATTTACTTGTGTCCACCCCAGCGCTTAGTACAGTGCCTGACACATAGTAAGGGCTTAACAAATACCACAGTTATTGTCCAGCGCTTAGTACAGTGCCTGACACATAGTAAGGGCTTAACAAATACCACAGTTATTGTCCAGCGCTTAGTACAGTGCCTGACACATAGTAAGGGCTTCACAAATACTGCAGTTATTATCCAGCAGTTAGTACAGTGCCTGGCACATAGTAAGGGCTTCACAAATACCGCAGTTATTATCCAGCGCTTAGTACAGTGCCTGACACATAGTAAGGGCTTCACAAATACCACAATTATTAGCGCTTAGTACAGTGACTGGCTCATAGTAAGCACTTAACAAATACCATAGTAATAATAGTAACAAT
Organism: Tachyglossus aculeatus; assembly: GCF_015852505.1. Classification (NCBI taxonomy): domain Eukaryota; kingdom Metazoa; phylum Chordata; class Mammalia; order Monotremata; family Tachyglossidae; genus Tachyglossus; species Tachyglossus aculeatus. The sequence goes on from NW_024044828.1 coordinate 20,714,573, forward strand.
TACTATTATTATTACCCCTGCCCGACCCGCAGCAGCCCGGTGCAGGAGTGCTTTGAGGGTCCTCCGGCCCCGTGTCTCCGGACCTCTCACCCACCTCCAAGCGCTTAGTACAATGCTCTGCACATAGTAAGCGCTCAATAAATACGATTGATGATGATGGTTTAGGCCGACAAGACACTTGGCCTGGCTCCATTAGGAGCTAGGTGGAGCCGAAAAGAAATCAGGCTGCGGCAGAGCCATGGAACTGGGCCAAGGGCAGGACATGACAGGGGTCTGGAGAGACCTGGGAATCACCGAGTGTGCACCCAATCAGGTGCCCGGCGCTACCCACCGTACCACCGGCCCAACTCACTCACCTCCCGCTGCTCCTGGCTTCGGCCCTCGCCCTGCAGCTTCGTCAGACTCCCGGGGTCCGGGGGCTGGGGCTGGTCAGCGATGACCCCTGCCCGCCCACCCCACCTGAAATGGGAGGAAATAGATGAGGAGGCGGCGGGGTCCTGGGAGGAGGAGAGAGGGCATCACGGGCAGTGCAGCCCTGGCACCTTGGCAGGGGCATGCCTGTCCCTCCCAGATTCTCTGGGAGTCCCAGGGACCCTGCCGAGGCTCAGAGCCCCTTTCCCGGAGAGAAGGGCGCGGGACTGCCACGTGAAGAAGCGGCAAAGTCGGTGTCCAGTGCCAGCTTTCAGCCTGGCAAGAGGGGGATACTGAGTCGTTGGATAAACCTTCCTTGCCCCCCGACTCGGGACAGGCCTGAGGCCAAGCTCATCCCCTCCCATCTGGGCCCGGGGGGCGAGGGCGGGGAGGGATTCATTCTTCATCATCATCATCATCATCATCATCAATCGTATTTATTGAGCGCTTCCTGTGTGCAGAGCACTGTACTAAGCGCTTGGGAAGTCCAAGTTGGCAACATATAGAGACGGTCCCTACCCAACAGCGGGCTCACAGCTAGAAGGGGGAGAGATGGAGGAAGGGCCCGCTGGCCCAGAGTAGGGATGGGATCGGGGCTCATTCTTTCATTCATTCATTCATTCATTCATTCAATCGTATTTATTGAGCGCTTACTGTGTGCAGAGCACTGTACTAAGCGCTTAGGAAGTCCAAGTTGGCAACATATAGAGACGGTCCCTACCCAACAGCGGGCTCACAGCTAGAAGGGGGAGAGATGGAGGAAGGGCCCGCTGGCCCGGAGTAGGGATGGGATCAGGGGTCATTCTTTCATTCATTCATTCATTCATTCAATCGTATTTATTGAGCGCTTACCGTGTGCAGAGCACTGGACTAAGCGCTTGGGAAGTACAAGTTGGCAACATATAGAGACGGTCCCTACCCAACAACGGGCTCACAGTCTAGAGGGGGGGAGGCAGGCTACAAAACAAAACATGTGGACAGGTGTCAAGTCATCAGAATAAGTAGAAGTAAGGCTAGATGCACATCATTAACAAAATAAATAGAATAGTAAATATGTACAAGTAAAATAAATAGAGTAATAAATCTGTACAAACATACCTTTAGACTGTGAGCCCACTGTTGGGTAGGGACTGTCTCTATATGTTGCCAACTTGTACTTCCCAAGCGCTTAGTGCAGTGCTCTGCACACAGTAAGCGCTCAATAAATGCGATTGATGATGATGATATACAGGTGCTGTGGGGAGGAGAAGGAGGTAGGGTGGGGGGGGATGGGGAGGGGGAGAGGAAAGAGGGGGCTCAGTCTGGGAAGGCCTCCTGGAGGAGGTGAGCTCTCAGTAGGAGAGGCAGGGTCAGGGCCAGGGGTCGGCGAGGGCGGGGCGGAGGCAGAGGCCTGACATGTTTGCACAATTCGGGCTTCACCTGGGCTGCCGGGAGTTTGATTTCAGGGTGGAGCTGGGGAGTTCAGTCCACTCCCCGCCCCGCCCCGTTCACCTCTGGACCCCTGGGTGGGGAGGAGCTGGGGACCCCCGGCTGGCTTGGACAAATCCAGCACCCCGCACACCATGTCTTCCAACTCTAGTGTCCTCTCCCAAACGCCCAGCACACCACTCTGCATACAGTAGGCACTCAATAAATACTATTAATTGATTGATTGAATCAAAACGATCGAGGAAACACATCTTCTCCGCACACCATGTCTTCCAACTCTAGTGTACTATCCCAAACGCCCAGCACACCACTCTGCATACAGTAGGCACTCAATACATACTATTGATTGATTGAATCAAAACGATCGAGGAAACACATCTTCTCCGCACACCACGTCTTCCAACTCTAGTGTCCTATCCCAAACGCCCAGCACACCACTCTGCATACTGTAGGCACTCAATAAATACTATTAATTGATTGATTGAATCAAAACGATCGAGGAAACACATCTTCTCCGCACACCACGTCTTCCAACTCTAGTGTCCTATCCCAAACGCCCAGCACACCACTCTGCATACAGTAGGCACTCAATAAATACTATTGATTGATTGAATCAAAACGATCGAGGAAACACATCTTCTCCGCACACCATGTCTTCCAACTCTAGTGTCCTATCCCAAACGCCCAGCACACCACTCTGCATACAGCAGGCACTCAATAAATACTATTAATTGACTGATTGAATCAAAACGATCGAGGAAACACATCTTCTCCGCACACCATGTCTTCCAACTCTAGTGTACTATCCCAAACGCCCAGCACACCACTCTGCATACAGTAGGCACTCAATAAATACTACTAATTGATTGATTGAATCAAAATGATCGAGGAAACACATCTTCTCTGCTTCTGTCCTGGAACGCCCTCCCTCTTCAGATTCGACAATCACTCTCCCCACCTTCAAAGCCTTATTAAAAAGCACATCTCCTCCAAGAGACCTTCCCCGACTAAACCCTCATTTCTTCTTCTCACACTCCCTTCTGTGCTGCCCTTGCACTTGGATTTGCTCTCTTTCTTCACCCCTCCCTCAGCCCCACAGCATTTTTGTTCACATCTGTAATTTAGTTATATTTATGTCTGCCTCCCCCTCTAGACTGTAAACTCGCCATGGGCAGTGAAGGTGTCTACCAGCACTGTTATATTTTACTCCCCCAAGTGCGCTGCATGCAGTTATGCGCTCAATAAATATGATTGATTGATGGATTAATTCTCCCAGGGGGAAGGTTGAACATGGAAATCCATCCCCACAGGGAGCAGAAAACACCAGCAGGTCCAGAAGGGCTTGGATAGATCCGTGGAGCAATGAGCTGCTGAGTCTCTGGGGAGAGAGTTGGGATGGAGAAGGGAGAGTCAGGGATATTGAATGGGCCATGCTCGGTCACTGGAGGGGGAATGGGGATGAAAAGGGGGGAATTGGGGTATTGAATGATCTACACGAGCAGCCAGTTCTTCCAATTGTGCTGGTGTCCCTTGTCAGAGACCGAGGCCTAATAATAATAATAATCATTCTGATATTTGTTAAGTGCTTACTCTGTGCCAGGCACTGTACTAAACACTGGGGTGGATACAAGCAAATTGGGTTGGACACAGTCCCTGTCCCACATGGGACTTACAGTCAATCCTCATTTTACAGATAAGGAAACTGAGGCATAGGGAAGTAAAGTGACTTGCCCAAGTTCACACAGCAGACAGTGGTGGAGCCAGGATTAGAACCCACGACCTTCTCCCAGGCCTGTGCTCCACTTTGCTAAGATTGGCCAGTGAAGGAATCTGTCACTCAGGGACTGATGCTGTTCTGTTAAGAACCTGGAAGCCCCATGGGCTTGGTCTTCCCTCTCGGCCAAGGCTGAGAAGTTCGGACCTCACCAGGATAAGGTGAGAGGAGTCTTGGAGGCCTTTCCCTCTGCCCTACCAGTGGGGAGACTGAGGCACAGAGCAGGCTCTTGACAAGTCCTCAGTTTCCCTCCCCAGCCCCACAAGCCAACATAGAAGTACTTCCTTCTTGTTGACCCGCTGGAAAATATATGGCTCACTTCCTTCGCCTGCCCTGGGTCCCGCAGGGCACCCGAGGGACCCTCCCACAGTGTATGGGGGGAAATGGAGTGGCCCCAGACTGATCTCCAGAAACCAGTTCTTCCAGTTTCCCCCATCTAGGAGCCAGTTTGGTGGGGGTGGGGTGGGGGGGTGAGGGGGGAGTCCCTCTTGATGGCCCAGTGGAAACTAGAAGACCGTGACGGGCTGTGCCAAAGCCTCAGGCTGGCACCTCTCTTGGCCAGGGTTCCTCATCAGTCGTGCCAGGAACAGGGGAGGGTGGGTCAGTCTCAGGTCAGCCTCACCCCACAGGCCACAAAGCTGGTGGACACAGACAGAACGAGCAGTTCATTGGCAAAATCTGCCCTTTCCTCCCCATCCCAACTGCCACTTGTCGTATCCCAACTTGACTACTGCATCAGCCTCCTTAAACACCTCCCGGCCTTCATTCTCTCCCCACTCCAGTTCATCCTACCGTCTGGAACATTTTTCTAAAACATGGTTCTGCACATGTCTCCCCACTCCTCAACCACCTCCTCTCTGCATTTTTTTCTTTTAGGGCATTTGCTAAGCGCTTACTAAGTGTCAAGCACCGTTCTAAGTGCCGGGGTAGATACAAGCTAATTAGGCCTCATATAGTCCCTGTCCGCACATGGAGCTCACAATCTAAGTAGGAGGGAGAACAGGTATCGAATCCCCATTTTGAAGTTGAGGACACTGAGACGAAGAAGTTAAGCGACTTGACCAAGGTCACATAACTGTCAAATGGCAGAACAGGGATGAGAGGCCAGGTCCTCTGGTTCCCTGTCCTGTGCTTTAACCACTGGACCACATTGCTTCAAGCATTAATTCCTGACCATTGGCTTTAAGCCACTCAATCAGCTCTCTTCCCTCAATTTATCATTGCTCCTCTCAAGCTAACCTACTCACCATGCCTCGCTCTCACCTCTCTCGCTCACTCTCTCCCTTCTGCCTAGACCTCCCTCCACTTTCATATCCGGAAGACCACTGCTCTCCCCATCTTCAAGGCCCTTCAGAAATCACATCTCCTCCGGGAGGCCTTCCCTGACTAATCTCATCTCCCCACCTGGTACTTCAACACTGCTGCATCACCAAAACCTTTGGATACTCACATACCCTCCCTTGCACTTGTATAAAATTATCATTCACATTTCTTTCCTCTGATGGTAAGCTTCTTGAAGGCAATGATTATGTCTAGTAACTCTACTGTGCTCTCCCAAGCACTTAGAACAACCTGCACACGCGGTAATCAATCATTTGTCTTTTTTGAGCACTTTTACTGTGTGCGGAGCACTGTACTAATCGCTTGGAAGAGTACAATGTAATAACATAGAGTTGGCAGACACATTCTCTGCCCACAATGAGCGTACAGCAGTAGGTGCTAAATAGGCATGAATGATTATCCACTGGAGAGCTCAGATGCCCCAAATATGAGAGAAGGAGAGGGTTTTTGGGAGGGAAACTCTTCACTCTACCTCTCACCACCTCCAAACCACCTGGTGTCAGAATCAACTTGTGACCTCTGAATTCTTCTGCCTGGATACCCTTCCCTGCCACCCCTGGGGCTCTCTTTCAGTCATTCAACGCTGACTTTTTTTTTTTAACGGTATCGTTAGGCGCTCTGTGCCAGCACCGTACTAAGCACTTGGGTAGATACAAGCGCATCAGGTTGGACACAGTCCAAATCTCTCAAGGGGCTCGCAGTCTCAATCTGACTCGCAGTCTTAATCCCAATTTTACAGACGAGGAACTGAGGTACAGAGAAGTAAAGTGACGGGCCCAAGGTCACACAGCAGACAAGTGGCGGTGCCGGCACTGGAACCCAGGCCCTTCTGATTCCCAGGCCCGGGCTCTATCCATTAGACCACGCTGCTTCTCATTGAGTTTATAAGGAGATGCTCATGTCACCCTGGCTCTCAGATAAGCGCCCAGGCCTTCAAGGAGATGCGATTTAGTCCTGGTTATCCGTGAGTTGTTGAGGGGTGTGTGTGTGTGTGTGTTGTTGTGGGTGGGGGGTGTTGAACTGTGTTGCTCTTTGTTTAAGGGGCTCAGACTGCCAGATGGTGACGGTGGGGTCTTAAAGGGAGGGGGCAGGTCTTCAGGCATGCATTCAGCAGGTTCTTGGAGTTGCAGCAATTTTTAATTCTGTCCCCAAGACCAATGACTAATCAGGATCTCGGTGCAGCTCAGAACAAGATCCGGCTAGTGCATCTTCTGGGGTTCTCCCATCTCTGTCTTCCTTACTTAATCAATGAATTAATGCTATTTATTGAGCGCTCACTATGTGCAGAGCATTGCACTAAGTGCTTAGAAGAGTACAATATGACAGATTTAACAGACATATTCAATGAGCTTACGGTCTACGGGCGATGGTCTGGTGAGAGGGGCTAGGGCCCAGAGTGGGGTGGTAACTTGCCTAAGGCCACACAGCAAATCTGAGGCTGGAGCCCACTGTTGGGTAGGGACTGTCTCTATATGTTGCCAACTTGTACTTCCCAAGCGCTTGGTACAGTGCTCTGCATCATCATCATCATCAATCGTATTTATTGAGCGCTTACTATGTGCAGAGCACTGTACTAAGCACTTGGGAAGTACAAATTGGCAACATATAGAGACAGTCCCTACCCAACAGTGGGCTCACAGTCTAAAAGGGGGGGGACAGAGAACAAAACCAAACATACTAACAAAATAAAATAAATAGAATAGATATGTACAAGTAAAATAAATAAATAAATAGAGTAATAAATATGTACAAACATATATCCATATATACAGGTGCTGCGGGGAAGGGAAGGAGGTAAGATGGGGGGGCGGAGAGGAGGACGAGGGGGAGAGGAAGGAAGGGGCTCAGTCTGGGAAGGCCTCCTGGAAGAGGTAAAAATAAGTTGAGGGGGGAGGGGAGAAAGAAAAACTAAAAACTCTGCACACAGTAAGCGCTCAATAAATACGATTGATGATGATGATGATGACCAGAGAGCGGGTCTCCTGATGCTCAGGGCTGGAGAGGCCGTGCCCTGCCTGTGCACTTACCCAACCGCCCTGGAGGCCGTGGTACTGGTGAGACTGCCCTCAAACAAGAGATGAGATGAGAAGCAATATGGCCTAGTGTGTAAAGCACGGGCCTGGGACTCAGAAGGACCTGGGTTCTAATCCCGGCTCCGCCACTTGTCTTGCTGCGTGAGCTTGGGCAAGTTACTTAATTTCTCTGTGCCTCAGTTTCATCAACTGTTAAATGGGAATTCAATACCTGTTCTCCCTCCTACTTAAGACGGTGAGCCCCATGCGGGACAGGGACTGTGTCCGACCTGACTTGTACCTAACCCGGCACTTAGAACAGTGTTTGACATAATAGTAAGTACTCAACCAGTACCGCAAAACAAACAAAACTGTGAGCTCATTCACTCATTCATTCATTCAATTGTATTTATTGAGCGCTTACTCTGTGCAGGGCACTGTATTAAGCGCTTGGGAAGTACAAGTCGGCAACATATAGAGATGGTCCCTACTCAACAACGGGCTCACAGTCTAGAATGGGGAGACAGACAACAAAACAAAACATGTAGATGGGTGTCAAAATCGTCATAACAAATAGAATTATAGTTATATGCACATCTTTAACCAAATAAATGGGAACGTGTCTGCTAATTCTGTTGTAGTGTACTTTCCCAAGTGCTTAGTACAGTGTTCTGCCATTGTAAGCGCCCAATAAATGCCATTGACTGATTGTAAGGGAGGTGGCTGGAGTTTACCTGGCACCGCCGTTTGTCTGCATGGGGTGCCCTGCTCATTTAATAATAATGATAGCATTTACTAAGTGCTTACTATGCGCAAAGCACTGTTCTAAGCGCTGGAGAGGTTACAAGGTGATCAGGTTGTCCCACATGGGGCTCACAGTTTTCATCACTATTTTCCGGATTAGGTAACTGAGGCACAGAGAAGCGAAGTGACTTGCCCAAAGTCACTCAGCTGACAACTGGCAGAGCCAGGATTTGAACCCATGACCTCCGACTCCAAAGCTGCTTCTCTGCCTCCCAAGGCTCCCAGAGGCTGAGGCTGCCTGTTGCCTTTTGGGCCCGACTGCAGCGTCCAACGAGAGGTGAAAAGGGCCCGTCGAGGTACTTTCCAAGTGTTCAGTACAGTGCTCTGCACACAGTAAGCGCTCAATAAATATGACTGAATGAATGAACAACTGTATTTTCCCAGATACAGTGCACAAGCATGTGTAAGGCTGTCTGTGTGCGTTCACCACCGTGGATGCGATCTCACCCCCAACCGTTTCTGGGCACCATGAAGCTGTTCCATGCCAAATTTGGGTGACATGAGGCTGAACCTCGAGCTGAGCCGGCTGGGTCTGGTCACATCCTTCCATCTCTGGGACACTCGAGACCCCTGACCAGACTCCCCTGAAAACTGGCCCACCTCAGACAACCAGAATCTGGGCTCAGGGGGTCAGGAATAGCCCGTTCCCTCTGGGGCTGCGTCTGAGGCCGGTGGCATTGCATGGTCCTGCCTCTCCCCAGATGCCCTCCCTGAGGCCCTGGCAAAGAGATCTTCCAGGCAGGCTGCTGGGCTTGGGTTTCCACACCTCCTAACCCTTAGGCAACGGGGTGGACTGGTGGGTGGGGGTAGATGCTGCCAGCCTGGGCCCTGGGTGGGGGCAGGAAGGACCCGGCGCGCACCACGGCCTGCTTGAATGTAACTGTGGCAGTCACTGTGGCGGCCAGTCCATTGCCCCGGCCCTGGCACTGGGCACGTGGTCAACGTCTCCTGCTTCCAGACCTGGGGATAGTTCAGTGGGAGCAGGGAAGTCTCCAGTTTCGGTCGAGCCCACCAGAAGGGTCACCTGAGGCCGGCATCACCCAGGGCCGGGTTGGTAGCCCCGGCAGGGGCGAGCTGGGGGTACAACCAGCCTCCCCACCCTGGGTCAGGGCATCAACTTTCGCTGTCCCTGCCCGGCACCAGCCCATGTGCGACCCACCCAGGCCAGGAGCTGTGGGACTGAGAGCCGCTAAGACCTCAAACCGGACCTTCCCGGGGCTCCCGTCCACTAACGCTGGCTAGGCGGCAACTCCGGAGACTGACCCCAAGACCCCGGTGAGAAATACGATTGATGACAAGACCCCGGAGAGAAATACGATTGATGACAAGACCCCGGAGAGAAATACGATTGATGATGAGGCCCCAGAGGGAGGGGAGAGCCACGGTCACCTAGCAGTGGACCCCTGGGGACCCCCCAAACACTCTCCCAGTCCAGGGATAAGCCCAGGCCCAGCTGCCTCCGACCCCTCCCCAGAAGCTGCAGCATTTCTGGGAATGGAGGGCCCGGGGGGTGAGGTTGGGGGTCTCGGCCTCCCTCTGAGCCCCTTGGAGACTTACCTTGAAGAGCCGGGAGGCTCGGCTTCCTGGCCTCTCTGCTCCCCGGGCCGCTCTCGACAGGCCAAGGCGTGTCCCGCCCGGGAAGCCGGGCCCACCCTTCGGGCAAAAACCAAGACAAACTCTAAGCGCCTTCGTCTCCAGCTCCTTCCAGGCTCCTCACTCTGGGTGCCCCGGGTCCGCGCCCCCCGCCCGGGCCCAACGGGACCCTCCTCCCGCCTGCATGGGGGGTGTGGGCTGGGGTTTTTGGGGGGCGGGGGGCGTCGCCCCCTTTCCCCTGGCACACGCCCCCGTGGGCGCTGGGGGATGAGGGAGGAAGGCTCGGTGGGTCGCGTTGGAGGCCACCACGTCGGGGGAGGGAACCCCCTGCCCCGGCCTCTTGGGCCGAGCGTGGGCAATAAATCAATCAATCAATCAATCGTATTTATTGAGCGCTTACTGCGTGCAGAGCACTGGACTAAGCGCTTGGGAAGTACAGGTCGGCAACACATAGAGACAGTCCCTACCCAACAGCGGGCTCACAGGGGGTGGGCATAGTCCAGTGCTCTGCACACAGTAAGCGCTCAATCAATCAATCAGTCAATCAATCAATCGTATTTATTGAGCGCTTACTATGTGCAGAGCACTGTACTAAGCGCTTGGGAAGTACAAATTGGCAACACATAGAGACAGTCCCTACCCGACAGTGGGCTCACAGTCTAAAAGGGGGAGACAGAGAACAGAACCAAACATACCAACAAAATAAAATAAATAGGATAGAAATACGATTGATTGATTGATTGATTGATTGATTGACCCGGCCGGGACCCCAGGACCCCGGGGAGCCTCGACTCCCCCCCCCCACCCCGCTCCCCCGACCCACAAGGCCGTCATCGTACCTGCCGCGGGCTCCGCCCCTCCCCTTGCGGGGCGTTTTTTTTTTGGGGGGGGGGGTCTCCAGCTCAAGGGGTCCCCTGCCCCTGGGGAACGACGATCCGGGAGGTCGCCCCAAGTTTCCGGACAGCCACCAGAAAAGCAGAAATGACGCCCAAAGATGCCCGGGGGTGAGTCAGCCCGCTGGCTCCTTAGTCACCTGGATTGCCGCTCCCCCGGCGCGGCAGGTCGGACGATGAGGCCCCCTCCCCCGGCCCCTGTCCCCCGGCCCCCTCCCCCCGACCCGGGGGGGTCTTAGGGAAGGGAAGGGGCGGGTCGGGGGGCTCGGCGGCGCCTCCCCCCCCCTCCCCACCGGCCCCCCGCTCGCCCCGGGGTCGCCCCCCGCCCCCCCGCTCTGTAGATTTCTCAATTAAAGCGTCGGGAGGCAGCCCGCAGCCCGCGCTCTCCACGGTTGCCTGGCAATGGGGATATCGTCGGGGGTTGCCATGGGGAGGCGGGTGATGTCACTGACACCGAACCCACTGAATTTCCCCGGAATCAAACCGGGCCCGAGCTATTTATAAGGCGACACCGCCCCCTTCCCCATCCCCTTCCCCATCCCCATCCCCTTCCCCATCCCCATCCCCATCCCCTTCCCCATCCCCTTCCCCATCCCCATCCCCATCCCTACTTGGGGGGCAAGAGGGGCAGGGGACCCGGCTGCCACATGACTTCCCGGGAGAGCCGGACCACCCTCCTCCTCGGGGCCTGGAGTGCTGGACGGGGGGATCCCGGGCTCCCCAGAACTGCTCTTGTTCACCCAGATGAGGTCCGGGGAGGAGCAGACCGTGTCCATCCACATCCCCTCCCCTCCCCCCAGCCGGGGGCCGGGGGAGGAAGGGGATGACAGGTGTGGAGCATTTATTTATTTACTTTACTTGTACATATCTATTCTATTTATTTTATTTTGTTAGTATGTTTGGTTTGGTTCTCTGTCTCCCCCTTTTAGACTGTGAGCCCACTGTTGGGTAGGGACTGTCTCTAGATGTTGCCAATTTGGACTTCCCAAGCGCTTGGTACAGTGCTCTGCACAATGAGCCCACTGTTGGGTAGGGACTGTCTCTATATGTTGCCAATTTGGACTTCCCAAGAGCTTGGTACAGTGCTCTGCACAATGAGCCCACTGTTGGGTAGGGACTGTCTCTATATGTTGCCAATTTGTACTTCCCAAGCGCTTAGTACAGTGCTCTGCACATAGTAAGCGCTCAATAAATACAATTGATGATGATAGTAAGCGCTCAATAAATACGATTGATGATGATGATGATCCGTCCCTGGTGGGACAGCAAGGGACCGGGGGGAGGGGGGGGGGGGAGATCCCTCAGGGTTAGGGTAGGCTGCTCCCTCAGCCAGGACCACCCCCCTTCTCCGTTTTCCCCCTCCTCTCTCCTCCACACCGAGGTCTGAGCCCTCCCATCAGGCAGAACACGCCTGCCCAGCACATGTCGTCCTGACTTTCCCCTGGCCTTGGGAATCCCCACTTCTCCACTCCCCCACGCTGCAACGATGGCAGCAGGGGGTGGGGGCTGCAGCAGGCCCAGGAGGGAGAGCCAGGACAACTTAGCAGGGAGGACGCTTGCGGGTGGGGGATGTAAGGTGTCTGGGTTCTGTGGCAGCATGGGCAAGGCACGCAGCTGCATGGCCTAGTGGCAAAAGAGCACTGAGGTCATGGGTTCGAATCCCGGCTCCGCCACTTGTCAGCTGTGTGACTGGGGGCAAGTCACTTCACTTCTCTGGGCCTCAGTTACCTCATCTGTAAAATGGGGATTATGACAGTGAGCCCCCCCGTGAGACAACCTGATCACCTTGTAACCTCCCCAGCGCTTAGAACAGTGCTTTGCACATAGTAAGCGCTTAATAAATGCCATCATAATAATCATCCTAGTAAGTGCTTAATAAATGCCATTATTATTATTGACACAGGCCCGGGAGTAAGGAGGACCTAGAGTCAAATCCCAGCTCTGCCTCGTCTGCTGTGTGACCCTGGGCAAGTCACTTCTCTGGACCTCAGTTACCTCATCTGTAAAATGGGGATTAATGACTGTGAGCCCCATGTGGGCCATGAACTGTGTCCAACCTGATTTGTTTGTATCCACCCCAGTGCTTAGTACAACATTGTAAGCACTTACCTACCATAAAGGAAAACTGAAACAAAACAAATAAACCCCTCCCTGGGTTTCTGTGAAAGGGGGCTGATACCTACCTCTCCCTCATGACAGGGATGCAGAGAGGATGCAAAGAGAGCATGCGGTCAGAGGGCTTTGGAAAAGCCAAAAGGGCTATCCCACCTTCCAGATGGTCTGAGAGAAGATAAAGCAGATGGGACTGTAAGCCCCATGAGGCCAGAGACCAATCCTTTACTTTAGGCCTGCAGCTTGCTCCCTGTACCCAGTCCGATGCCCAGATCGCTGCCCTGCCCAGTCCATGTTCCTTCATTTAGTCGTTCATTCAGTCGTATTTATTGAGCGCTTACTGTGTGCAGAGCACTGAACTTAGCGCTTGGGAGAGTACAAAATGACAAACAAGCACATTCCCTGCCCACAACGAGCTTCCAGTCTAGAGGGTCGGGCCACAGTCCTTCTGTGTTTCTGAAGACGGGTTCAACTTCCCGCTCAGGCCAAGGAGATTTTTCCCTGGTGGAAACAGGTCTGCGTCCTGTGTCTGGGACCCGCTGGGAGAAAGCTGGGGGGCACTAAGGGGAGCAAGCAGGGAATGCTGGAAAGACTCAGGCCCACAGGCGGAAAACAAGGCCCCTCGGAGAGCCGGGATGGACACAGTTCCAAGGCTGCACACTGGGCCAGGACACAGGAGGCTTCCTCAAGGACACCCTCCCAGATCAGCGGGAAAGCATTCCCGGCCTTGTTTTATGAAAGCCTCTCCTTCTGCCCCAAGAGTGGGCAGAGGAAAGGAGTGGAGGGCGGCAGGGGAAAGGAGAAGGATTCCAACAGCAGCAGCTGCAGGTGCCCCTGCTTTCGCTCTCTCTGATCTCTGAGCGTGACTGGGGAGGAGGCAACCACTGACTGGCCTGACCCGACTGACCGGCTTGTCCTGGACCTAAATGTCTTTCAGTGTCCAGCCTCAGCTCCCCCCCACCCGCTTCTCTGGGGTCAATAAATTCCTTTCCTGACCCCGAGGGCAGATGGCAGGGTTGGAGTGATGGGGGTGGGGCCCAACCCAAGCCCTGCCAACCATAAAAGTCCCCAAGATTAGGAGGCCACAGAGCAGGCAGCAGCTGAGCAGGACTCTGTGTCCACCTTGCATCCCCAGCCTTCAGGGAAAGTATAGGACTTGGTCAATGTTTAACCCATTTCTCCCCAAGGAGACCTCAGGAGGGAATGGTTGTCAGAGTCTCAGCTGCGCTAGCCACCGTCCACCTCTGACCATGTTAGAGCAGTGACTGGTGCCGCTGATGGAGAAGGTCCTGGGTCGGGCGCCCGGCGGGCTGAACCAATGGCCGGGGATCAAGTTCTAATGGTTTCCCTGGCGTTAATAATAATATTAATAATTATTATTATGGCACTTGTTAAGCGCTTACTATGATCCAGGCACTGTGCTAAGCGCCGGGGTAGAGACAAGCAAATTGGGTTGGACGCAGTCCCTGTCCCACATGGGGCTCACAGTCCCAATCCCATTTTACGGATGAGGTAACTGAGGTCTGGAGAAGTGAGGTGACTTGCCCAGCCCAGGTTTGGGGGTGCGGGTCTCAGAGGGGCCCATGACCACCTGGGCGAGAAAGGCTCCTTGCCTTGGGTCTGCCCCTCCTCCTGGTCCCACTAAACTACACCACCTTCCCTCTGGGCCTGTGCCAACTCCACTAGAATGTATATATATATACTCATATATATTAATATATATTACATGCATATAGTATTCATCATATATATAATATATATAATATTCATATATTATATGAATATTCATATATATGTTTGTCATTTTCTCCACTATATATATATATGTATATATCCAGTAGAATATATATATATATATATATCCCCTATATATATATGTTCTAGGGGAGGAAGGGGATGACAGGTGAGGAGCATCTGTCCCTGGTGGGAAAGCAGGGGACCGGTGGGGGGACCCCTCAGGATTAGGGTAGGTTGCTCCCTCAGCCAGGACCACCCCACCTTCTCCCCCACTGCTTCTATGAGAAGCAGTGTGGCTCAATGGAAGGAGCACGGGCTTTGGAGTCAGAGTTCATGGGTTCAAATGCTGTCTCTGCCAACTGGCAGCTGTATGACTTTGGGCAAGTCACTTAACTTCTCTGGGCCTCAGTTACCTCATCTGTAAAATGGGGATTAAGACTGTGAGCCCCACGTGGGACAACCTGATCACCTTGTACCCTCCCAGTGCTTAGAACAGTGCTTTGCACATAGTAAGCACTTAATAAATGCCATTTTTATTATTATTCTCCCTTTTCCCCCTCCTCTCTCTCTCTCTCTCTCTCTCTCTCTCTCTCTCTCTCTCGCTCTCTAAAAGCTCCCTGAGGGCAGGGAATGTCACTTCTCCATTTTGTACTTCTCCAGTGCACTGCTCCCAGTAGGTTCTCAATAAACACTACTACCTACAGTTACCTCCACCCCTGAGGGTCCCGACTTCCAGCTCTTCCACAGGCTAGAGCCGATGAGGCTGTAAGCATGGCAGGGCTGGTCCCGTGCTTGCCCCCCAGGGCTCCTGGGGGGCAGGGGAGGGAAGGGAAGGGCGGACTTCTAGTCGATTAGTAGCACGGTAAATACCAAGGGTTGTCACAACAGGCCGGGTGCAACCCCACCCATCTCTGCTCTAGGGCAGTATCCCCACCCTGCAGCCGGCGGGCAAAGAGGGTGGGGGACACCCTCTGCTTCCAACTAGAGCAGCTTGTGGGCTGATTCCTCTCCCCCCCACAAATCCGTGACCACTTGAGGATATCTGAAGTGGAACCCCGTTGAAAGCACAAGCCCTGTCATTTCCTTCACTTGCCTCACTTCCCCACCCCCTCCCCCTTTGCCCAACGGCCCCGGGGCCCTTAGAGACGAGGATTCCTCGGTGAGGTGGAGCATGCTTCTTCCCCACCCTCACTGCCCTTCCCGCTATATTCTGACTTTATCCTTGTGCCAGCAAGGTGGGGAGGTGAAGGGTGTGTTGGGAACAATACTCCCCGAGGAAACAGAGAAGGTAAGTGACTTGTCTGTGGTCACACAGCCGGGCCAGGACAAGACCCCAGGTTTCCTGACAGCCCCTCTCCAGGCTCTCCCAGCCAGAGGTGAGGCCGAAAGGAAACGGAGGCCAGGCTGTGTGTGGAGGTTCAGCGGAGGCCATAGCCGTTGACTTTTGCTAGTTGTGCCGGCTGTGAGGCGTGGCCAGAGGCCCGTGTTTCTTCAACTCCATCTTCCTGTTTGTTTTAAGAATGTTGGAGCCCTTTGACCCCTCCTCCCCTTCCCCCTGCTTTCTCTCCTCTTCACTTATTCTTTCCCGCTCTGGCCCATCCGCACTCAGGGGTCTCTGCCCTGGGCAGCAGTGGCCCCGAAGGGCCCAGGGATCCCTTGGCAGGGTTGAGCCCTGCTGCCTCTGCCTGCTTCCCCATGAGGGCTGTTGCCACCCGGGTGCCCGAGCCCCACCCACAGCTCTTGGCACAGGCCCCAGGAATAGTTTGGCAAGAGCAGGGGCAGATGAGAAATTCCAGAGCTAGGTGGGTAAGCCAGATGCTACCAGCTGGGCAAGGGAATGGAGCCGTTGGAGTCCAGGGCCACCCTGGGTGCCCAGCTGGCACCAGATGGTCCACTCAAGTGCAAGGGCTTTCTTCCTGCTCAAGCCGGATACGTGCTGAAGGCCAGTAGGAGTGTGGCTTGGTTGCAGTAGCCGGTGGATGCAGAAGGTGGGGAGCCATGTGGCAGAGTTCCCTCTTCTGGGGAGGGGGGCAGTGGATGCAGCAGCCCAGCTCAAACCCCAGTGGCTAATTGGAATGGAATTCCAGCCAAGAGCCTCAAGAAGGTGCCCGGCCTCGCCGGAGCCCTGGCACCTCAACCCTCGCTCGACAGGCTGGGCTTAGGTGGGCACCGGCCCCAGGCCAGGGGTTGTGGGTGGCCCCTCGGACATGGGGGTCTTGATAGGCTGGAGCTTCCAGCCCGTCGCAGCTTGCCTATAGGACAGGGGTCAGGGTGGTCCCAACAGCCTCTGTGTTGCTCCTCTGACCCCTCCCCCGAGGCCGGACCTTCAGAGCAGGAAAGCTGTCCCGCAGGCCCACGTAGTGCCCAGTAAAAGCCTCTGAGATCCAAACTGACCAGATGCATCTTTATTGGGCACACAGAGCAGCGGTCACCGAACAGAAAGGGATGGGCTCCTCATTCTACAGCCGAGGGAGGGATAGGCCACAAGAGGGTTCGAGAGGCCACACACGGCCCCCTTGGGGACAAAAACAACAGGCCACGGAGGGTCCGCGGACTTAACGCTGAGGCTGCTGACCTCAGATCAGAGGCAGGGGCTGGCCCTCGACGGGATGGAGCCGGAGAGCCCTGAGATTTGCCAGACGACAGGCCTGGCTCCCCCTGGCAGAAGCGCCAGCCCCGGGAAGGAGGCAGCCTGGGGCCTGCCACTCTCAGGGGACAAAGTCTCTACCGTGATCGTGGGTCTTAGCTCAGGAGTCCTTCCAGCTCCCAGAAGGCAGCCTGAAGGGAACTCCAGCAGGAATCCAGCTTCTCATTCAGCCCCTGTCTCAGCTCGCTCAAGACTGACACCGAGGCCTCCCCGTCAGCATTCAGAATCCGCTCAAAAAACACCTTCCACAGCCCTCCGCCTTTGAGCCTAAAGATTCAGAGAGAGCCCCCTTCAAGCGGGATTGCCAGCCCGGCTCCTTCACTTGCCACCCCTGCCCTCACCCCAGGGACAGGCCCACGACAAGGAGTGCCAGGTCAGGAGGACTGTGCCCCAAGTCCCCAGGCCCTGCTGGTTTGCGGTCCCTATGGGACCAACTCCAAAGAACAGGATGGTCTCTCCTCCCTTCCTAAGCTCTCCCTGCCCCAGAAGCCTCTCCTGGAGCTGGAGGAGCCGGGCGGCTAGACGATGGACCCCATCCCTTCAATCGCACCCCTCCTTGGGGGATCCCTGATTTGGCTGCCTGGCTGTAGCTGCCTGGAGAGGCTGATTGGAGGTCTGTCGGCGGCACCATTCCCTCATGGGTCTCGGGCAGCAGAAGCCCAGACCCAGCAGCTGGCCAGAGCCTGGAGTGAGCCAGCTGGATGTTGGCGTGGAGAGAACAATCCCGTTTGAGGCAGCGCCTTGTTTCCTCCCCAGGTGAGGCAGAGGAGACCCCAGGGGCTGGGTCCCCAGTGGATGCACAGCCACTCTGAGGGTGGCCAGGCTGAGGTCTCTGGCTGATCCACATGGGACTGCCTCTGCCCCTGGAGAGCCCTGGTCCTGGGGGTGGTTCCACTGACTCCCCATTCCCAAGATTACCAGGAGCCCGGAGGCAGTGTGCCAGGACAGAGGGGGAGAGATGCCACCCAGCTGGTTAGCCGCTACTCACCCGGAGAGATTCTGGCTGAGCGTCCAGTGGGAACCAGCCTGGCAGACGCGCAGGTGCTCTTGGAACAGCAGTAAGTGGGCTACGTCCGCAATACCAAGCAGGTCTACCTGAAACCATAACTGTGATATCAGCTGGAGCTCTTCCCTATCACTCTCAGTGCGGTAGGTGAGCCCTGAGGCGCTCCAAGATGCTCAGCCCTCAGCTACCACTTCTGCGTATAATGGTCCTCCCGCTAGTGAAGAGGGTGACCGCTTGAACTCCAGAAGACCCAGGTCAGGAACAGAACTGTGTCCAGTGGGATACCCTCGGGTACCTCCTGGAACCACACATGTCCACCCAAGGCTTCAGAGCAGAGCTGCACCTATGGCTAGTGAGAGTCGAGTTAAAGCAGTGGGAAAGAGTGAGAGTGTGTGTGTGTGTGTTTTTTATTTTATTTGTGCATATCTATTCTATTTATTTTATTTTGTTAGTATGTTTGGTTTTGTTCTCTGTCTCCCCCTTTTAGACTGTGAGCCCACTGTTGGGTAGGGACTGTCTCTATATGTTGCCAATCTGTACTTCCCAAGCGCTTAGTACAGTGCTCTGCACATAGTAAGCGCTCAATAAATACGATTGATGATGATGATGATGTGTCTGAGAGAGAGACAGGGTTTTTTGGGGTGTGTGTGTATACGTGTGTGTGAGAGAGAGAGAGAGAGAGGTTTTTTTGGGGTGTGTGTGTACATGCACATGTGTGGTTTTCCTGCCTCTGGGAAAGGCAGAGCTCAAGGAGACTTTGGTCGGGCTTGAGAAACTGGGTCACGTTGCCTCGGGTTTTGAGGCACCCTGCTCGTCCGTCTCGCACCCCAAGCCACCGTCCCTGGCGACCCCTGAGGCCCCTCCTCCCCCCTCACCTGATAGGGCGAAGTGCAGTGGGCCAGGATCTTCTGCCCCTCCAGGGCCCGCACTGTCGGGAAGCCGCTGAGCGAGGGGATGCCACGTTGGGCCCTCAGGTCCACGCTGTGGGAGAAGTCCACGAGCCGCAGAACGCTGCTGTCCTCAGCACAGTGGAACCCGGCACAGATCCTGAGCCCAGGGAGGGGGAGAAACGAAAGTAAACGGGCAGACCTAAAACCAAACCAAATAAGCAAGCAAACAAAAAAAAATCCTGGAGAAGAGGCCAACTCCTTCGTGGACCTGGCACTGCAGGGGGGCCCCTCTGATGGGACAGTGGCGCCCCCCAGTGGCCTCTTGGGAGACTGCAGGGAGATGGAAGTCAAATAATAATAATAATGGCATTTATTAAGCGCTTACTATGTGCAAAGCACTGTTCTAAGCGCTGGGGAGGTTACAAGGTAACCAGGTGGTCCCACGGGGGGGCTCACAGTCTTCATCCCCATTTTACAGATGAGGGAACTGGGGCACAGAGAAGTTAAGTGACTTGCCCAAAGTCACACAGCTGACGGCTGGCGGAGCCGGATCCCAGAACCGGGAGAGTCACCGGGAACCAGCTGAGCTGACCGACTGACCACGCACTCCTCCGGAGATGCCAAATGCCCACGGTGCACCGCCGCCATGCCACGCTGGGCACAGACTGCGGCAATGGCGGCTGCAATGCCCGCCTCTCCAAAGCCACTGAAAGCAGCAGGAAGCCAGTTAACACGCCGACGTCCACTTGCTTTGGAGCGGCCCCCTTCGAGAGGCAAGGACCAGGCGAGTTCTCCCAGTGGACACTCCAGGCCCAACCTCCACCAATTAATTCCACCACCTTCAAGTCGTGCCATCCTGGGAGGCTGCTCTCCAGTCAGTCTAGCTGGCACCCAGGACCAGTTCACCCCAATGCCCCAGGCAGGTTTGATTAGAAGAAGATGTGCCTTCTGTTGGCAAACTCTTTCCACCCAAGATCCCACACACGAAGCATCACGTTGGCATTCCCCTCAAGGCCCCCTCCTCTGTTTCGTGCCCAAGTCTGCCCCCAGCCCCTCCTAAAATTCCAAGGCCTCGGGAGAGCTCGTGGCCCACCTGTCGCCCAGGATGAGGGTCTGGGGGCTCAGGTCTCCGTGGATGATGTTGGCTTTGTGCAGCTTCTCCACCAGGCCCAGGAGTGTGTGGATGACCAGCAGGGCCAGCTCGTGGGCAGTCGACTCAGTGTGTGGGAGGAGATCCTAGGAAGCGAAGCCGCACAGAGATACCACAGTCCGGCCCCCCCTCCCCGGTGGCCTGCCTCCTGTTGGGCCCGGCCCAGGACCCCCGACCTGACCCGGGTGATACACACATACCTCCCACCGCTCATACCTCCTGCTCTGCACACGGTAAGCGCTCCATACGTACAATTGACTGACTGACCTTGCTTTGGGTTAGGAATGGGATAGTCTCTATGCCAACACTTCCTGCCCTTGGCTAGGCACTCAGCCAACCCACAGCCCTGCCGGATCTAAGAAGCCCATATCTCAGCCCTCCTCAGCCCGAGACCCCCGGCTACTCTTTGGCCCCCGGACCCGCACGGCAGGCAGTGGGGCACAGACCCTCCCAGGCCTCAAGGGCCACCCTCCGCACCAACAGGGTGAAGGGGTTTAGGTCCTGGTGCAGGACAATGCAGCCGTCCTGGAAGTGAAGACAGCTGCACCGCTCGCTGAAACTCCAGCCAAACTCGGCCTCCAGTCGCTCCTTCAACCGGACCATGATGTAGAAGTCCCACGGGGCCGGCTGGGAATACACCTGCAATAACAATCAATCAATCAATCGTATTTATTGAGCGCTTACTGTGTGCAGAGAACTGTACTAAGCGCTTGGGAAGTACAAGTTGGCAACATATAGAGACAGTCCCTACCCAACAGTGGGTTCACAGTCTAAAAGAACAAGGCGGAGTCCAGTGGAATCGTGGTCAGATTAAAGAGTAACGGTATTTTCGGGGGGGCCCAAACACCGGACCAAGAAACTACAAGAGGAGTACGAGACGTGTTCCCTGCCCACCAGGAGCTTCCATTCTAATGTGGGAGACAGAGTTGGTTGGACTAAATGGCCTTGGAGTGAGGGAGCAAGGAAGGAAGGAAGGAAGAAAGGGACAGAGGGCCTGGCAGAAGTCCTTCCTGGGTTTTTGCCTCCTGGAAAGACAGGCCAAATTCCACCGGCTCACTGGGAAGGGCCGGCTGGTTGATGGAGCGGAGCTCAAAAGCCCTTTCTGGAGAGGGATGCTCAGAGGAACTGAACATCCAGGAATGACACCCACCCTAAAACACCTCATATCCTTACCCTTTTGGAGTGGGGGAGGAAGATGTCCCTGGCCTCCAGGAGGCCTTCCCAGACTGAGCCCCTTCCTTCCTCTCCCCCTCGTCCCCCTCTCCATCCCCCCATCTTACCTCCCTCCCTTCCCCACAGCACCTGTATATATGTTTGTACATATTTTTTTACTCTATTTATTTAATTTATTTCTACATATCTATTCTATTTTATTTTGTTAGTATGTTTGGTTTTGTTCTCTGTCTCCCCCTTTTAGACTGTGAGCCCACTGTTGGGTAGGGACTGTCTCTATATGTTGCCAATTTGTACTTCCCAAGCGCTTAGTACAGTGCTCTGCACATAGTAAGCGCTCAATAAATACGATTGATGATAATGATGATGGTTCAGATGTTTTGCTAACTTGTGGATGTAACCCCCTCTCCCCAGCCCCTCTGTCTGTAGATTACTTCTGAGTTCCCCCTGGCGAGATTGCAAGCTCTTTGAGGGCAGGGTTTATGTCTTCTCATTCTACCACGTGCTCCCAAGCACTTGGTATAGCGCTCTGCACACAGGAGGCGCTTAGTCAATACTGTTGATTGACTGGGGTGGTAGAGGTGGCCCAGCCCGGCTAAGATTCCAGTGGCCAAAATGGCAGTGAGGAGCCCTTACCAAAAGCTTTCCCTCCAAGAGGTCCTCCATGAGCCCACTGGGCTCAACTGCCCGGGGCTTCCCACTACCCCAGAGTCAGACCTCCGGCGGGCACCCCCTCCCCAGGCTCCTGGCCCTCCCCGAATGGCAACAGACCCCTCCCCCAAAATACTGACAGGGAACCACAAGCAGATCCAGAGTTTCTCTCCAGCCACCGGTTTCAAAGCCCTTGGGCCCGCCCACGGTCTTCCTACCTTGATTGCCACCGCTTTCAAGGCCAGACACGAAGAGTCAATTTGGACACCCCAAAACGTCTTACAGCCATCCCCCGTCAGGACAGCTTTCTTGATGCGGTAGCTCTCCTTGCCTGGAGGGAATGGAGTCTATTTAGAAGACACCCGGATGACGGTTCAGTGGGGAAGAGATGAATACTGTTGCAGTTCCGCCTGGAGCCCCCAGCCCCAAGAGAGATCAGGCTCACTGTTGCCAGCAGGAGCTGCTCGCCATCCTACCAGCCCTGCCTCTTTGGGAATCCACCCACAGTGGCACTCGGGAGCTCCCAATTACTCTCCCTGCTTTCAAAGCCTTATTGAGGGCCCATCTCCTCCAAGAGGCCTTCCTTGACTAAGCCCTCCTCTCCCACTCCCTTCTGTGTCACCCTGACTTGCTCCCCTTATTCATCCCCACTTCCCAGTCCAACAGCAAAGCCTTACTGAGGGCCCATCTCCTCCAAGAGGCCTTCCTTGACTAAGCCCTCCTCTCCCACTCCCTTCTGTGTCACCCTGACTTGCTCCCTTTATTCATCCCCCCTTCCCCGTCCCACAGCACTTCTGTACCTATTTGTAATTTATTTCTATTAATGTCTGTCTCCCCCTTTCGACTGTAAGCTCACTGTGGTCAGGGAATATGTCTGTTAATTGTTCTCTTCCAAGCACTTATTGAGCACTACAGTAAGTGCTCAATAAATATAAATGACTGCCTGGCAGATTCTGGCTTCCGGTGCGGCCAGGGGCACGGAGGACTAAAGAACTACTCTGCCAGAGGACTAGCCCCGGCCAGGCTTTGGCAAATGGGCAGTGGGCACCCAGAGCCTTAGCCTTGGGGTGGGTGGCTACTGCGGGCTGGATCGCTCCCGCTGAGATGCCAGCTCCTCTCGTTCACAGGGCCCGATTGCCTCAGGGATCCAGACAGGATTGGGAGGTTTTGCCAGGAATGGGGGGGGATTGGGCCACAATCTGTGAAGGTGGTAAATGTGCAGTGTCTCTCAACTGGCTGCCTATGTCTTTGCAGCACAGGGGCTCCAGAGAGACCCCGGCCACCCCCTCAGTGAGGGCAGAGGACTCAATAGCCCCATGGTACTTGGACCCCTTTCCGGGGGCCAGGCCTGGCAGTCATGGTGGCCTAGTGGGGAGAGCACAGGCTTGGGAGTCGGAAGGACCTGAGTTCTAATCCCCTTCTAATCTAATCTAGTCTGCCAATTGCTCGTCTTGGGACCTTGGACAAGTCAATTCACTTCTCTGGGCCTCAGTTTTCTCGATTGTAAAATGGGGGGTTATCTGTTCTCTCTCCTAGACTGTGAAGTCCCATGTGGGAAAGGGACTGTGTCCGACCTAATTAACTTGTACCTACCCCAGTGCTTAGAACAGCGTTTGACACATAGTAAGTGCTTAACAAATACCAGTTAAAAAAAAAAAAGTCAGCAACGATCACCGAGTTTCACCACTTTCTCTACTTCCACTTCAGGCATGGGCCCAGGCTCAGAACAAAAGCCCGGGAAGGAAGACAACTCCGGCAGTGATACCAGTAGCCGCCTGTGCCGTTCTGGGCACCAGGGAGACGGAGGGGAGGTTTCTGTGAAGAGGCAGAAGGGAAAAGGTCACCAGGCAGACACGGAGACACAGCTCAAGAAGGTCAAGTTGAGGGGGCGGAGGAGGAGAAGGGGAGGACTGTCGCCATTTCAGGATTCACCCACCGCAGAGTTGGACCGCCTCCTGAGCTCTGGGGTACAATGGCTGGGGGGACACTCACCGGCCTGAAGTACGCTGCTGCTGACCCCCCCCCTCGGTTTCGTTGGCAAGCTCCAGTTTCTCGGGGATCTGTAGGTCCTTGATGGTGGAGAGTCCGCTGACCGAGGAGGTGGAGGAGCCCAAGGCCCCGGAGGAGCGGGTCATTTCCTGACTGCTCTCCTCCATGATCGGGCTGGAAGAACCACAGAGAGCTGGTCGACCTCTGAGGCGCTCAGCGTCCCCGGCGTCTGACAGACCCGAGCTCTACCGGGTCCGGAGGCCAGAGCCGGTGCTGGGCGAGGGCAGAGAGGCTAAAGAACTTGCCTCACGTCACCCCATTGCTGGGCAAGCCAGTGGGCGTCTCCCTCACGGCTCCCCAGCCTCGTTTGGGAGGTTATGCCGCCACCGTCTGTGAGGGCTGGTTGGTCAGTGTGGTCAAAAACCTTTCTACCACGGAAAGAGCTCAGAAAGGCCCATCCCTTAGAACTGGGGAAGGCGGGAAAGCCCTGACTGGCTAATCCTGCTTAGGCTGGTCCCCCATCTGTGGCCGGGATCCCCACAACTCTGGCTCCATCCCTCAGCCCTGAGACCAGGCCTGCTCGCGGTCCCCTGCCCGCCAGAACTGGAGTGGCGTTCGCCCCTGATGAGAACTACTGGCCCAAAATGGGGTGGGGGCAGTGCGAGTGAGGGGGTGGCAGAGGATGGTGCCCCCACTGCCAGTCCCTGCCTCACCTTCCTTAAGCCCTGGCAGGGAGACTGAGCCCAGTTTGGTCAAGCCCGGGACGTGGCACCCTCAGGGTGGGATAGCCTCGCCTGGTGGGCAGCCATGGTGATGAGGAGTTCACCTCTTTCCAAACAAGAAGCCAGCAGCAGAGAGATTCCAGGGCCAGATTCCCTGGGACCCAGCAGGTGGGATGAAAACCACACCGGTTAGCGGGGGTTTAGCAGAAATATTCCCCAGAGAGTCCAGTCCCCCCGGAATCCCCAATGACCTCAGCTTCTTATTGGTGAGTTCTTCGGGGTAAGTGGCCTCCCTGACGGCCTGTGAGCCCACAGCTTCCTGGGGGACCCTCTTGGCATCAGCAGCGAGAGGGCCATCGAGCACCACGACGCCATGAAAAGGAGTCGACGCCAGGTGGGCGGCCTGGAGGAAGTCGCAGGTGTCTTCCGGGTTGGGGCAGATGGTGACGTTCCTGTAGGAGCCGGTGATGATGGCCTCTTCGCTCAGGGGCTCGACGCCCACCAGCTCACCCTAAAATGAAGAAACAGCAGAAAGAATCGTAGAGGCTCGTGGGAGATGAGCACCAGGCCTCGCAGGGAGCAGGCATCCACCCCTTGTGCCGAGAAGATCACCTGCCTATGGGACAACGGTGGGGGGGGGAGGGGGACTCTTTAGCTACGACAAGCATTCCAAAAACCCACTGCTCTGGTCTGAACTCTGCCTCATCACCTCCAGGCCTGCACCAGTCCTCTGCCCTGATGGCTGAATGACAAGTTTCTGCTTCCCAGTGTGCCCTGGTCCTTGAAGTCAGGCTTAGGGAGTCCTAGTGAAATTTTGCCTCCCCTTTCCACTTGCCCAACTCCAGCCTCCCCTCCCCACTCAGCTATTCAGGTAGTCAACGGACGTTTGCTCGCCCAAGCTGACCTGTGACTGAACAGTGGTTTCCTTTGGAGGCTTCACTTTTCTGAGGTGATTTGGTGTCAGGCTAATGGCTTTTTGGAGGCACCAATGAAAGCCTTCCAAGAAGCTGGGTGGACAGTTCAGGAGGAGCCTGAGCCTCCTAGCCAGAAGGGGAGTGGAATACAAACACGGCTCTGGGGGCATTTTTTCCCTATTGTGGCCACCAAAATGTTGTGGTGGCCACACCTTTTAAGATTAGGCCTGTAACGAAGCCAGCAGGAAGCCCAGAAATGGCCGTGGCATTTTCAAATACCCTGGGCGCCTGTGGCCGCTTTACAGAAACCCATTTGAGGAACTGTTTGGTTTGGGGTTTGGGGTTTGGGTCATGTTTGATGCCATCATCCAGCTGCCCAATACCCACAGACTGTCTGCTTGGGTAAGCAGCGACATGCCCGGAGGTGGGTACATTTCAGTTATTTAGAATCACCAAAAGGGCAGGTAGGCCAGCTGGGAGACTGCCAACTGCTTGACAGTGGTCATGACAGTGTACTGTGACATTTCAGTGGCCATGACAGTGTCCTGTAAGTGACTCTGATTGATTCAGGGCCCTTGAATATATTTGAAACTAAAACATAAGATCAGTCTACAAAACCCCAAATGCCTTGTTGCTGCCCCGGCAATTCAGGGTGGGCGGTGCCAGGGCCGCGGCTGGCTTGGCTCCATCCAGGCGGCGGTCCTGGTTCCCTCACTTCCTTACCGTGGCTTCTGGTGTCCCATCATCTTTTGAGGCGATGCCTTCAGAGTGTTGCCGAACCGTGAGGGGCCTCCGTCTGGTAGGCAGCTGCTGGGGATTGGCTGGGAGGCTGTGGAAGACCCATGATAATCAGCGAGGTGTGTCTCTCCACCTTCACCCTGCCCCTGCACAGACCGGGGTACCCGCCCCTGCTCCCCCTTGAGCAATGCTCCCACAGCACCCCAGAACCAACCTGGCACTGGGATTGTTGCCCGCCTTAGACTCATCAAAGATGGAGAAGGGGACACCAGGGCCTCCGAAGTCCAGGGGATCTGCACCTGGGACAAAAGTGGCAAATGGCATTTCTATGAGCGGACGCAGGGCCAGATTTGACAACAGCCCCCAACCAGGACTTCTTTTCTGAGAACCCCTTGGGCCTGTCGCCACTGATCACTCCCACGGTTGGTCTTCAGCTGGGAAACAAGAAGTCAGGGCCAGTTGGGTTAGATGTGCCACCCTTCAGTAGCAAACTCCTCACAGACCTTTGCTCCAATGCCACTTACCTAGAGGGCATGGCCAATTCTGTCTACCGTTGTCTGTTTGGGGAGATGCCCTGTAACAAAGTTGAGAAGGTTTTTATGCGTGCATTCCCCCCTCCTCCTTCCACGTCCACCCAACTAAATCAATCCATCAATGGTATTTACTGTGCAGAACACTCTAAGTGCTTTAGAAAGTAAAATTCAGCAAAATCGGTAGGCATGACTCCTGCCCACAAGAAGCTTTTAGTCTACGGAATCACAGTTTCTATAGTATACTTGGCTAGGATATATGTATATATGTTTGTACGTATTTATTACTCTATTTATTTTACTTGTACATATCTATTCTATTTATTTTATTTTGTTAATATGTTTTGTTTTGTTCTCTGTCTCCCCGTTCTAGACTGTGAGCCCACTGTTGGGTAGGGACCGTCTCTATATGTTGCCAACTTGTACTTCCCAAGCGCTTAGTACAGTGCTCTGCACACAGTAAGCGCTCAATAAATATGATTGATTGATAGGATTCCTTCTTCTCCCACACCCAGTTCCCAAAGTCTGAGATTCCACTCTAGACCCCAGGCCTCAAGACCCACCTATAAGGTCCTTGTGAGTAGGTATGGTAACTACTAACTTTGTGTTCTCTCTCAAAACAGTATAGTGGTTTTTTTTGCACACAGTAGACTCTTATCTCCTCCAGAGTAGGGATTGTGTCAACACACTCTGCTCCCTGAAGAGCTCAGTTCAGTGCTCGGCACACAGGAGATGAGGAGCTCCTTGAGGGTAGGGATTCTGTTTGCTGACTCTACTGAACTCTCCCAAAAGCTCAGGATAGCGCCCTGCACAAAATAGGCATTCAGAAAATACTTCCAACGGGCAGCCATTCTGCCCCTACCTCTACCTCACTGGTAGGATGCACGAGCACTCCCGATCCTTGGAAACTCCAGAGCCAGAGGGGAACAAGTCAAGGAACACGCCTCCCGTTCCTCCCCCAGAGTTGCCCATTCTACCTCTGAGGTCCCATCAACTGCTCGGCAGGGGCTTCCTCGGGGCATCGGGTGGAAGTGGGCACACTCTCCTCGGGGGCTTCCTGAGGCTCAGGAGGAGGGCCCAAGCTGGAGGCCTTCTGGATCAGCTCCCGCACTGCCAGCTGGTGCCAGGGGACAGAAACAGAGCCATCGGGCCTTGACAAGAGCCATGAGCCAGGACTTGTGCCATTTCTCTGCCACCAGCCTGCCTCCTCCAAGTTCCCTACATCTGCTGGTGTCCCTCCTCCCATTCCCCTCCGCCCCCACTCTTTCCTCCTGATGGATTCCGAGCTTCTGAATCTGCCAGCCAAGGGCCTGGCGACGTTTATGGGGCCAGATTGGGACACCACGCTTATAAGTCATAATATCTGTGAACTTTCCCCCCACCTGTGGCCACTGGAATCAGATGTGTCTATTTGACTCCGCCACCCTCAATGGGGCCAAGCTCACCAACAGGGTTGCAAGTGGGGTGAAAAAGGGAATGGCCAAAATACAATGTGTCCATTTTGGTTCCCAAACGACTTCCACACTCATTCGATTCATCCCATTTCCTCCCACTTGGAAGCACCAAAGGCTGGGGCCCTGGTTATCTGTGCCACCTCTCCCTTTCCTGGCCAACGGACAGGCCAAATGCCCACCTGGTGAGCTGGTTCTGTGAGGGGTGGGGCGTGGGGGGGGGGGGAAGAAGGAAGGAGGAGGAGGAGAAGGAAGAAAGAAAGAAGAAACCTCATCTCCTGGCCTCTGCTCCTGGGTAGCTTTGATCTCCTTTAGCAACTGCTCCATCTGCTCAATCTGCTTCTGCATCTCTGCTCTCTTATGCTCACGGGCCAGCAGCTCCTCTGGGGAAAGGAAATTCAAGGAAGCATCAGGCCATCCCAGAGCCTGCTTCTATTCCCCACCCCTGGGGGTGGGGGGAAAGAGGTGGGGAGGTTGGCCCATTTCGGACCACCATTCCCCTCCCCCGACCCATCTCCCCAGTACTGAAACCGCCGTGGGGTCCTGGCACTCACCTTCCCTCTTCTTGTTCAATTTCTTCCACCAGATCTCGGCCCGGATCTCCTCTAAGGAGAACTCTTCGACACTGGCATAGACCTTCTCCTTGCAGTACATCACCACCTCCTTCTTCTCATTTTCCTCCTTCTGGTGGCTCTGGACTCGCTGCAGGGCGTCCCCCGCCTCCTTCCCGGGCTTCCAGGTGCTCAGCACGTGGTTTATGCTGGGTTCGATTTTACACGGGGTCCTGGAGGAACGGAAGGTTTCAGGAGCCCTGTGACCAGCAAAGGGCACCCCTTTCTCCCCAATTCCTAGAGCTGCTGAAGGAAATGGCCGTAACTGCGGGTGCGTTTTTCCAGGCTCTGCAGATATGCAGCTATAACAGCACTTTGCAAAGCCAGCAGGACAGAGAAAGGCACCCGAGAACTCAGCAGGTCTGCAAATCAGGTGTTCGGGTATATCGATCGGCTAATTCCCACCAGTCTCGAAATGAACTGGCCCAGACTTTTGAAATTCCCCTCTGGTTCATCTGAGGTTTCCACGTGAGTGAACTGGAGGAATGAGCTGAGGGAAGAGAACTGGGCAAGAGGTTCTCTGGGAGTAGAGAAATCAGGGTTTATGTAGTTCAGACCCTACCAGGCTGAGTGGGAGCTTTTGGGAGAGAAATGGAAGAGGGCAAAAGTCGAAGAGGGGAAATGCAGCTGACCTGGCCAATACAGAGACGTTAGGATGTGATTCTCTACGTCTGCCCCACCTACAACCTGAATCTCCTTGGAGACACAAGAGATACCCACTCCATCTCTCCTGTCGACAGCCAACTTTTTTGCACGGCCAGAGCCGGGAAAGGAAAACCGGAGGCTGTGGATCCCGCTGATTCCACTATGTGTGAATATTGTCCCGTCTGCCCCCCAGTTAGAGAGGAAGCACCTCAAGGGCAGGGAGCACGCTGCTGTTGCCCTTTTCAAGCGCTTAGGACAGCACGCTAACCCCAAGCAATACCTGCTTTCAATCATTCATTCAATCGTATTTATTGAGAGCTTACTGTGTGCAGAGCACTGTACTAAGCGCTTGGAAAGTACAATTCGGCAACCTAGAAAGACAGTCCCTGCCCAACAACGGGCTCACAGTCTTTCCTCTGGGACCACCCCACTTCCTTGCCCCATTATCCTTGCCAGGTTCAAGTACAGCCACTGTGGCCAGGGGCCGGGCCACGGGGTGAAAGAGTGAAGAGAAAGCGAGAGGAGAATACAGTTTATCAATAACAATAATAATAGTAACAGTACTAATGGTATTTGTTAAGCACTTACTATGTGACAAGCATTGTTTTAAGCACTGAGGTAGATAGAAGGTAATCATAATCTCCATTTTATAGATGAAGTAACAGGCACAGAGAAGTTAAGTGACTTGCCCAAAGTCACACAGCTGACAAGCGGCGGAGCCAGGATTAGAACCCATGACATCTGACTCCAAAGCCTGTGCTTTTTCCATTAAGCCCTGCTGCTTCTCAGAGAAGCACCTGCTCCCGAGAGCAAGACGGAGGGAGAGAAAGTTGGAAGTGCAGCTGGCAGCGATGTAGAAGTCTCACCTTTCACCTCTATCCCCCAGACCCAGGGAGGAAACTCCTTTTGGAAGCTCCCCAACCCCCTCCCAGGGCCAACCAGCCCTCCCCACCCCCTCCGACAAATGTGGGGAACCCACACTCACATGATTTGCTGCTGGGCGGACTCCTCCACGTAAGGGGTGAAGTCAGGCAGAGCGGGGGCTGCGGCTGCCAGGGAAGCTGCACTCCCGCGAGGAGGCTCAGGAAGCTGAAGACAGGGATTGGGGGCAGGAGAAGCCCAGGATTAGGGGTGAACCCCGCCACATATCGAGGAGAGCCAGGTCCTCAACAGACATGGATTATGACTCTGAATCTCCCTCCGAGAGCCAGGGATGAGGTGAAATGCAGCCATCTCCCGCCCCTCCTCGCCCATCCAAGCCCCGTGCCTTACCCGGGCACTGTTCCACGGACCGGGCTTCAGCTCATTCTCCTTGTCCCTGGGCACCGGGGGAGCCGCCCATGGCTGGGTGCTGAGCCCGGGGGGCTCTGCCCAAGAGGGACCCCCGCCGTTCTCATCAAACACCGTGAACTGGGTGCCATTGGGTCTCTGTGGAGCAGCTGTGTTCGTGAGCCCTCGGCTTTGGCCTGGGTTGGGGTCGGGAGGAGGAAGAGACAAAATCAGAGACAGAAACAGAGAAATTCCATCCAGACCACGCCTGGGCCTCTCCTCCCGAAGCAGCGGGAAGAACGACCACTGTCCCCCACTGGGGTTTGGTCCTGTCCCGGGCCAACCCCCGCACCCGCCTCCAGAATCGGGAAGATTCAGGGGGCCGACCAGGAGTGGGGGCCAGGGGAAAAGCTCAGCAAACTGACCTTTCAGAGCCCCTCCCACTCGGTTGATGGGGGCTCTGGCTGTCTTCTTCCCCCTGCTCTTCAGCTCAGCCAGGGAGGTCCGGTGAGGGCCCAAAGCCCAATCCTCCACTTCCTCCATCTCCTCCTCTTCCTCTTCGCCACCTCTCTCTAGGGCCCACAGGGTTTGCCGAGACACGCGGGCCTGGAACTGTCTGAGGAAACAGACCGGCCCCTTGAGAGGACTGCCAGGGCTTCCAGGGATCAGGACACCACTAGGAGCCTGGAGCTCCCACAACCGGGACAGGGCACTTGCCCCAACCCCCGCTGCCCGGCTGAGCCAGAAGAGCAGAGGAGTCACTCCTGCTGGTGGCCAAGAATGGATTCTCATTTCAACAGTCGCCATCGCCGGGACTCGGGTCACTTGGATGGAGACCCAGGGCCCACAATAATGGTAATAAAAAAAAAAATGACACCACTCAAACACCACTTACTAGGTACTAAGCTTTGGGAGAGATACCACACGCCTCAGTTTTCTCATCTGTAAAGTGGGGCTTCAATAACTGTTCTCCCTCCTACTTAGACTGTGAGCCTTGAGTGGGACAGGGACTGTGTCCAACCAAACTTGTATCTACCCCAGCACTTAGAACAGTGCTTGACATAGTAAGCGCTGAACAAATACCAAAAAAAAATATTAAAAACTGACCAGACACAGTCCCCTATCCCATAGGGGGGTTCACAGTTTAAGAGGCAGAGAGAGTAGAGATCATCCCTCCATTATACAGATGGGGAAACTGAGGCACAGAGCATTCAGTGACTTGCAGGCTAGGGGTAGGATTGGGTCTCCTGACTTCTGGCCCCATAGTCTTCCAGTACAAGATGGGAGTTGTGGCAGCAAGCCAAAGGCCCTGGCTTTAGAACTGGGGGGCATCTGGCCCTCCCGCCTGGCATCATGGCCTGGAGCTGCCGTGAGGGACACGGAGCAGCCGAGCCGAGAAACCTGGCATCTACGCCGCGTTCGTTTCGGCTAACGGCCTGTGGGTCTGTCGCCTCAGACACCGACACCCCTGCTCATCCGCCAGCTCGCCACACTCCAGGCCTCAGGAGGAGATGAGAGGCCACGGGTAGTGCCAGTCCCCGGCTCTAGAATCAGCTCCTCCGTGTGCCAGAATTGCTTCCAACAGGAGTCTCTGAGGAATGGACCCCTTCCAGAGGCAACCCTGGCCTCCCACTTGATTTCATTTTTTTTTAATAGCATTTGTTAGGCACTTATTATGTGCCAGGCACTGTACTAAGCACCGGGGAAGGTAAAAGCTGATCAGGTTGGACACGGTCCCTGTTCCACGTGGGGTGTACAGTCCTAACCCCCATTTTACAGATGAGGGAACTGAGGCCCAGATAAGTGAAATGACTTGCCCAAGGACACACAGCAGACAAGTGGAGGAGTCAGGATTAGAACCCAGGTCCTTCTGATTCCCGGCCCCAGGCCCCGCCCCTCCTGCTCCGGGACGGCAGGTCTCACCGATGCTGGGATTGCAGTCTGTCCAGGGGCTCCGCCTTGCACTGAAGCCCTTTCTGGAACACCTGTTCCGCCTTCCGATAATCCTCCCTGACCTCATATGCGTCCGCCCAGGTGATGTAGAGCTGGGCCAGGCCGATGCCAATCCCTTGGCTGTGTAAGTAGCTGTACATGTCCAGGGGTTCGTTGCACGTGTGACCCTGCAAAGGCGTCAAAAGATTTCCCGTTAGAAGCGGGGCAACGGGTAGAGACCGGCTAGCGGGCAGCTCGGAGAGGCTGGGGTGCAAGGGGGAAGAGTTTGGGGGAGCCACTTTCCTCCCGACACTTGTCTGCCAACCTGGAAGGACTGGTAATAACAACATCATCATCATCATCAATCGTATTTATTGAGCGTTTACTGTGTGCAGAGCACTGTACTAAGCGCTTGGGAAGTACAAGTTGGCGACATATAGAGACAGTCCCTACCCAACAGTGGGCTCACAGTCTAAAAGGGGGAGACAGAGAACAAAACCAAACATACTAACAAAATAAAATAAATAGAATAGATATGTACAAGTAAAATAAATAACTAGAGTAATAAATATGTACAAACATATATACATATATACAGGTGCTGTGGGGAAGGGAAGGAGGTAAGATGGGATGGAGAGGAAGGAAGGGGCTCAGTCTGGGAAGGCCTCCTGGAGGAGGTGAGCTCTCAGTAGGGCCTTGAAGGGATCTCAGTAGGGCCTTGAAGGTATTTCTTAAGCACTTACTAAATACCAGGCACAGTACTAAGCGCCGGGGTCGATACAAGCAAATCAGGTTGGATACAGTCCCTGTCCCATGTAGGGCTTACAGTCTCAATCCCCATTTTCCAGATGAGGTAACTGAGGCCCAGAGAGGTGAAGTGACTTGCCCAAGGTCACACCGCAGACAAGTGGCAAAGCCGGGATTAGAACCCATGACCTTATGACTCTCAGGCCCGTGCTCTATCCGCTACACGTGGGGGATTACGAGTTCCAGGAAGCAAGCCAGAAGACCCTCCCGACGGGTCCAGAGGAGACGGTCAAGCTGCACTGAGTTGTGGGAGAGAGGGAGGAGGAGGAAGAGGAGCCAGACACTCTAGGGAAGGTTCTAGGTGTTTCAGAGCAGCAGTGGCATCCTCCAACATGATTACAGGAAACAAAAAAGGAACCAAGAAGAACAAGCCCATAATGACTGGTAGATCCCAGGGCATCGTGAGCATTTTAAAACCAGAAACAAACAAAAGCCCACTTTGTCTCAGTTTGGGTGAAGTCAGAGCAGCTGCTTCAAAGATGGAAGGAACCCCCCCCCCACCCCATCCTTGGGAGGTGAGAATGCGGCCTATCACACAGTGACCGACTCCCACCTCCTGCCAAGGCGGATAAAGGTGCCAACTAGTAGCCATGGCAACCAGCCCCATGGGCCGCTCCGCGACCGCCCTCCACTCACCAGCTTGAGCCAGAGGCTGAGGAAGCGAGGGTCATTGTAGTAGCGCCGTTCCTCCTGGAGCACTTTCACGGCCCTCTCAAGCAGCGCAGACAGTTTGCTCTCCTTCCCTCCCTGGGGGAAGGTCTGCTCGATCCACCGGATGTACCTGCAGCGGGAGAAGAGGGTGGGCTCGTCCCGGAAGACTGCCCAGCAGGGCCCATCTCCCTCTTCCCCGAGGGCAGCCCACCTGCTCGGCCTCCATTGAGCCGAACCGCCTACCTGTCCCAAACGTCCAGCGGGTCGTCCCCAGTGTAGAAGCGGATTTCCGATTCAAAGGCCCTGGAAACAGAGGAGGTGACTGTCGAGAGACCAGCCACGCAAACCGGCGGGCCTGGCTGGCTCTCGTCTCCTCTCCCAGGTCAATCAATCAATCAATCATATTTATTGAGCGCTTACTATGTGCAGAGCACTGTACTAAGCGCTTGGGAAGTACAAGGTCTCGCTGGCCTTCTTCCCTGGAGTGGCTCGCAGGCTTCCCCAAAGGCTAGGCAGGGTTATCTTCTAGGGTTGCTAAACTGTAAGCGCCTCAAGGGCAGGGATCGTGTCTGTCATCTCCACTGTGCTCTCCCAAGTGGGCTCTGCACACAATAGGCCGGAACTGGAACTGTTGATCAACTGAGTGGGGCAAATAAAGTCCCTCAAATAGTTAGTGGCTAAGGCTTGAGTACGCACAGGCTAGGGAGTACCCACTTTCTCATCTGAGGAGCATAAATGCACCCCCCTGCCCCCAGAGAGGGTTGGATAGTCACACTCACCATGGCAACAATGCCATATAAACCTTCCTCTCCCCCTTCCTTCCTCTCCCCCTCTCCATCCCCCCCATCTTACCTCCTTCCCTTCCCCACAGCACCTGTATATATGTATATATGTTTGTACATATTTTTTACTCTATTTTATTTGTACATATCTATTCTATTTATTTTATTTTGTTAGTATGTTTGGCTTTGTTCTCTGTCTCCCCCTTTTAGACTGTGAGCCCACTGTTGGGTAGGGACTGTCTCTATATGTTGCCAATTTGTACTTCCCAAGCGCTTAGTCCAGTGCTCTGCACATAGTAAGCGCTCAATAAATACGATTGATGATGATGATGATGATATAAACCAGTCGGCCATGCCTTTGAGATACAGAGGCCCACGGAATCAGGCCCAAGGAAGATGGGTTTCTCAGAGGGCCACCCTTTCAGCTATGACCAGTCCTCAGACAGTCCAATGGGGGTAGAGGAGGGTCCCTCTAGCCCACCTCAGATGCCCCAGGGGTAGGGGTGGAGGGGAGGACACACACAGGGTTGGGAGCCAGGAGACCTAGCTTCTAGTCTCAGTCCTAGTCTGGGGCCTGCTGGGTGACCTTGGATATTATTTATTTATTTTTATTGGCATTTGTTAAGTGCCTACTATGTGCCAAGCACTGTACTATCGCTGGGATGGATACAAATAAATTCATTCATTCATTCAATCGTATTTATTGAGTGCTTACTGTGTGCAGAGCACTGTACTAAGCGCTTGGGAAGGCCAAGTTGGCAACACAGACGGTCCCTACCCAACAGTGGGCTCACAGTCTAGAAGGGGGAGACAGAGAACAGAACAAAACATTAACATATTATATTCTTCTAGACTGTGAGCCCACTGCTGTGTCCAACAAATCAGGTTGGACACAGTCCCTGTCCCGCACGGGGCTCCCGGTCCCAATCCCCATTTTGCAGATGAGGTAGCTGAGGCACAGAGAAGCGAAGTGACTTGCCCAAGGTCACGCAGCGGACACGTGGCGGAGCCGGGATTAGAAAGTTTAGGTGTGCCACCGAACCTTTTGGGCCTCACTTCCCTCAACTGTTAACTGGGGAGGAAAGCCTTCCTGTTCCTCCTTCTTAAACCGAGACCCCTGGGGACAGGGACTGGATCATCATCATCAATCGCATTTATTGAGCGCTTACTGTGTGCAGAGCACTGTACTAAGCGCTTGGGAAGTACAAATTGGCAACATATAGAGACAGTCCCGGATCAGAACTCATCTATCCCGCCTGCTTCAGCAAGAGTTTAATACCATCGTTATTCTCAGAGAGATTCTCTGCCGTGAATTTACCTTGGGAAGGGACTTTATCAATAAAGCCACGGGAAGTCACTTCCTCAGCTCAGAGGAATCAATCAGTACTTACTGAGCACTTACTACGCGCAATGCGCTGTACTAAGTGCTTGGGAGAGTACAATAGACAGTATTCAAGTGTTTAGTACAGTGATCTGCACACAGTAAGCACTCAAAGCACTCCCGGCTCTGCCTCTTGTCACACTTGTCAGCTGTGTGACTTTGGCCAAGTCACTTAACTTCTCTGGGCCCCAGTTTCCTCATCTGGAAAATGGGGATGAAGACTGTGAGCCCCCCGTGGGACAGCCTTATCACCTTGTACCCTCCCCAGTGCTTAGAACAGTGCTTTGCACATAGTAAGCGCTTTATAAATGCCATTATTATTATTATTATTAAATACCACTGATGGTGATGGTATACCTGTATATATGTTTGTACGTATTTATTACTCTATTTATTTATTTTACTTGTACATATCTATTCTATTTATTTTATTTTGTTAATATGTTTTGTTCTCTGTCTCCCCCTCCTAGACTGTGAGCCCACTGTTGGGTAGGGACCGTCTCTCTAGGTTGCCAACTTGTACTTCCCAAGCGCTTAGTACAGTGCTCTGCACACAGGAAGCGCTCAATCAATACGATTGATTGATTGATTGGTATGCATCCTAGAGCCTCGCTTACTTGTCAACGGTGGTATTTGTTAAACGCTTACTAGGTGCTGAGCACTGTTGTAAGCGCTGAGAAATCGTCATGACTGAACTCCTTAAAATCAGCCTATTTCCTGAGCGCTTTCTTAAATCTGTAAAGTCAGCTATTTACCGAGTGCGCCTAAATCCGTAAGATCCTCCTGTTTACTGACCCCATTAGGAAATCGGTCAAATCGTCCTATTTACTGAGCGCTCGTAAATCCCTAAAACCGTAATGACTGAGCGCTTTCGTAACTTTTTAAAATCAGCCCATTTACTGAGCGGTCTCGTAAATCCCTACAATCAGCCTATTTACTGAACGCTTTCATAAATCGGTCAAATCGTCCTACTTACTGAGCGCTCTCGTAAGTGTTTTGTTGTCTGTCTCCCTCTTCTAGCCTGTGAGCCCGTTGTTGGGTAGGGACTGTCCCTATATGTTGCCGATTTGTACTTCCCAAGTGCTTAGCACAGTGCTCTGCACACAGTAAGCGCTCAATCAATACGATTGATTGATTGATTGGTAGGCATCCTAGAGCCTCGCTTACACATCCAGACCACCCCCCACCTCCTAAGCAAAGGAATCCTCAGCTAGGCCCCAGGGCTGGTGGGAAGCGGCAGCAATTTAGCCTCCCCACGTCCCTACTGTCACCAGCCCTCATGCCACCCTGGGTGCCCACCCCATCAATCGTATTTATTGAGCGCTTACTATGTGCAGAGCACTGTACTAAGCGCTTATGCCCCAATGCCCAATGCCCCAATGCCCACCAGGGCCACACTCACTGTTTCTGCTGCTGGATGGAGCTGTAACTGGCCGTCTCCTGCTGGGCCAGGGCTCCCTGCAGGGTGGACATAATCCGTCCCTGCCTCAGTGGCTGCACGTTCTCCTTACACAGCTCCCACTCATCCCCTCCTTGGGCCATCGCACTGGTGCCCGCGGCAAAACGCGGGGGATCCCGGGTGTCTTCCTGCAGCCTTCCTTGTTGGGGTGGCGGGGGCCGCCTCTTGCTCCGCTGGCAATCGGACTGATGCTGAGTGTGAGGGCGGGGGGGTCAGAGGAGCTGAGTTCTAGTCCCCACTCCGCCACCTCAGCCAAGCCACGTCACTGGGCCTCAGTTCCCTCATCTGTAAAACGAGGATTCAATACCTTTTATCGCATCTGTTTAACGCGTCATTCATTCAATCGTATTTACTGAGCGCTTACTGTGCACAGAGCACTGGACCATGTACTACGCACTGGGGTGGTTACAAGCGAAACGAGATGGACACAGTCCCTGACCCACGTGGGGCTCACAGTCTCCATCTCCACTTTCCAGATGAGGTAACTGAGGCACAGAGAATCAAAGGGACTTGCCCAAGGTCACACAGCAGACAAGTGATGGAGTCGGGATTAGAACCCAGCTCCTCTGACGCCCAGGCCCGGGCTCCTTCCACTCCAAAGCAGCGTGGCTTTGGAGTCAGAGGTCATGGGTTCAAATCCCTACTCCGCCACTTGTCAGCTCAGTGACTTTGGGCAAGGCACTTCACTTCTCTGTGCCTCAGTTACCTCATCTGTAAAAGGGGGATGAAGTCTGTGAGCCCCTTGCGGGACAACCTGATCACCTTGTAACCTCCCCAGCGCTTAGAACAGTGCTTTGCACATAGTAAACGCTTAATAAATGCCATCATTATTATTATTATTACTAGGCCATGCTGCTTTCCTCTCGCCCCCACTCCCCAAGAACCCGAGGTCAGGGTTGGTCAGGGGTTCAAATCCTGGCTCTGCCAATTGTCAGCTGTGTGACTTTGGGCAAGTCACTTCACTTCTCTAGGCCTCAGTTACCTCATCTGGAAAATGGGGATTGATTGATTGATTCATTCAGTCAATCGTATTTATTGAGCACTTACTGCGTGCACAGCACTGTACTAAGCGCTTGGGAAGTACAAGTTGGCAACATATAGAGACAGTCCCTACCCAACAGTGGGCTCACAGTCTAGAAGGGGGAGACAGAGAACAAAACCAAACATATTAACAAAATAAATAGAATAAACATGTACAAATAGAGTAATAAATCCGTACAAACATACACAAAGGTTCTGTGGGGAGGGGAAGGAGGTAAGGCGAGGGGGATGGGGAGGGGGATTAAGACTGTGAGCCCCACAAGGGACAACCTAATCACCTTGTATCTCCCCAGCGCTTAGAACAGTGCTTTGCATATAGTAAGCGCTTAATAAATGCCAATTATTATTATTATTATTGTTATCTTTATCTTAAGGAATAGAGTTTATTTTTTAAGATAACACGCACCCCTCTTCCTCAATGCAAAACGGCCTAATGGCCACCCTATCCTCTAGCCCTTCCCTTATTCGCAGGCCCGACACCCCCGAGTAATAATAATAATAATGACGATGGCATTTGTTAAGCGCTTACTATGTGCAAAGCACTGTTCTAAGCGCTGGGGAGGATACAAAGTGATCAGATTGTCCCACGTGGGGCTCACACT
The DNA here is from genome assembly GCF_015852505.1 of Tachyglossus aculeatus. Classification (NCBI taxonomy): domain Eukaryota; kingdom Metazoa; phylum Chordata; class Mammalia; order Monotremata; family Tachyglossidae; genus Tachyglossus; species Tachyglossus aculeatus. The sequence goes on from NW_024044828.1 coordinate 20,753,719, forward strand.
CTTCATCCCCATTTTCCAGATGAGGGAACTGAGGCCCAGAGAAGTGACTTGCCCGAAGTCACACAGCTGAGAATTGGCAGAGGAGGGATTTGAACCCAAGACCTCTGACTGCCAAGCCCGGGCTCTTTCCACTGAGCCACGGTGCTTCTCTAAGGTAAAAATAAGATAAAGTTAAATGAAAACCTCTCCCTTCCCTCCAGCCCAGGACTCACCCAGCAGGGCCCGAATGCAACGCTTCGCCCTCCGTTCAAATGTAACCGCCGCGCCGCGCCCCGCCCCCCGAATACTCGCGTGCCATTGGACGAGCGGGGCCCCGGTGCATTCTGGGGCTTGTAGTTCTCAGCGACGGGCGATGGCGGGGGGCGGGAATAGGGTGGGAGGAGGGAAAGTTCTACTTCCGGCGGGCCCCGGTGCATGGTGGGAGTTGTAGTTCCCGCCCGCCTCCCAATTAGAATAGCCATCCCAGCGCCATTGTGGCCTCCTTCCCTGAGGGGAAGTGGGGTAGTTGCCAGATGGTTGTTTCATTCAGCCGTATTTATTGAGCGCTTACCGTGTGCAGGGCACTGTACTAAGCCCCCACATGTCTGCTGTGTGACCCTGGGCAAGTCACTTCACTGGGCCTCAGTTCCCTCATCTGTAAAATGGGGATTAAGACTGTGAGCCCCACGTGGGACAACCTCGTCCCCTTGTATTCCCCCCAGCGCTTAGAACAGTGCTTTGCACATAGTAAGCGCTTAACAAATACCAACATTACTAATCATCATCATCAATCGTATTTATTGAGCGCTTACTGTGTGCAGAGCACTGTACTAAACGCTGGGGAAGTCCAAGTTGGCAACATATAGAGACAGTCCCTACCCAACATCATCATCAATCGTATTTATTGAGCGCTTACTGTGTGCAGAGCACTGTACTAAGCGCTTGGGAAGTACAAATTGGCAACATATAGAGACAGTCCCTACCCAACAGTGGGCTCACAGTCTAGAAGGGGGAGACAGAGAACAAAACCAAACATACTAATAAAATAAATAGAATAGATATGTACAGGTAAAATAAATAAATAGAGTAATAAATATGTACAAACATATATACATATATACAGGTGCTGTGGGGAAGGGAAGGAGGTAGGATGGGGGGATGGAGAGGGGGACTAATCATACTTACTAATGATAATAATGGTATTTGTTAAGCGCCAACTATGTCGAGAAGCGTGGCTCAATGGAAAGAGCCCGGGCTTTGGAGTCAGAGGTCATGGGTTTGAATCCCGCCTCTGCCCCATGTCTGCTGTGTGACCTTGGGCAAGTCACTTAGCTTCTCTGAGCCTCAGTGACCTCATCTGTAAAATGGGGTTGAAGACTGTGAGCCCCACGTGGGACAACTTGATCACCTTGTAACCTCCCCAGCGCTAAGAACAGTGCTCTGCACATAGAAAGCTCTTAATAAATGCCATTAATAATAATAATAATGATGGCATTTATTAAGCGCTTACTATGTGCACAGCACTGTTCTAAGCGCTGGGGAGGTTACAAGGTGATTAAGTTGTCCCACGTGGGGCTCAATAAACAATAAACAAATGCCATTAATAATAATAATAATGATAGCATTTATTAAGCACTTACTATGTGCAAAGCACTGTTCTAAGCGCTGGGGAGGTTACAAGGTGATCAGGTTGTCCCACGGGGGCTCACAGTCTTCATCCCCATTTTACAGATGAGGGAACTGAGGCACAGAGAAGTTAAGTGACTTGCCCAAAGTCACACAGCTGACAATTGGTGGAGCCGGGATTTGAACCCATGACCTCTGACTCCAAAGCCCATGCTCTTTTCCACTGAGCCACGCTGCATTATATTATTATTATTATTATTATTATTATTATTATTATTATTATTATTACAAAGCACTGTTCTAAGCACCCGGGGGGATACAGGGTGATCAGGTTGCCCCACATGGGGCTCACAGTCTTCATCCCCATTTTAAAGATGAGGTAACTGAGGCACAGAGAAGTTAAGTGACTTGCCCAAAGTCACACAGCTGACAAGTGGCGGGGCTGGAATTAGGGATTAGCTGGAAAATAGGGATGAAGACTGTGAGCCCCACCTGGACAACCTGATCACCTTGTATCCCCCCCGAGCGCTTAGAACAGTGCATTGCACATAGTAAGCGCCTAACAAACGCCACCATTATTATTGTAACACAACAATAAACAGATTCATTCCCTGCCCACAACGAGCTTACCTGGCTCTGCCACAAACCTTTGATATGAAGGGGGTGAGAACCCATTTCTCCTGACTCCCAAACAGCAGCTCTTTCCACTTGGAGCGGCTTCAGGAGGGGAGCCACTAGGGGCCATGAGGAAGGGTAGGAGAGGTGTACATATGTATTCTATTTATTTTATTTTGTAGAGAAGCAGCGTGGTCAGTGGAAAGAGCGAGGGCTTTGGAGTCAGAGGTCATGGGTTCAAATCCCAGCTCTGCCAATTGTCAGCTGTGTGACTTTGGGCAAGTCACTTCACTTCTCTGGGCCTCAGTTCCCTCATCTGTAAAATGGGGATTAAGACTGTGAGCCCCCCGTGGGACAACCTGATTGCCTTGTAGTCTCCCCAGCGTTCTCTCTTCCTCCCTTCAAGGCCCTACTGAGAGCTCACCTCCTCCAGGAGGCCTTCCCAGACTGAGCCCCTTCCTTCCTCTCAATCAATCAATCAATCAATTGCATTTATTGAGCGCTTACTGTGTGCAGAGCACTGTACTACACTGTACTCTCCCCCTCGTCCCCCTCTCCATCCCCCCATCTTACCTCCTTCCCTTCCCCACAGCACGTGTGTATATATGGATATATGTTTGTACGTATTTATTACTCTATTTATTTATTTTACTTGTACATATCTATGGCTTAGAACAGTGCTTTGCACATAGTAAGGGCTTAATAAATGCCATTATTATTAGGATTATGTTTTGTTTTGTTGTCTGTCTCCCCCTTCTAGACTGTAAGCCCGCTGTTGGGTAGGGACCGTCTCTATACGTTGCCAACTTGTACTTCCCAAGCGCTTAGTACAGTGCTTTGCACATAGTAAGGGCTTAATAAATGCCATTATTATTAGCATTATGTTTTGTTTTGTTGTCTGTCTCCCCCTTCTAGACTGTAAGCCCGCTGTTGGGTAGGGACCGTCTCTATACGTTGCCAACTTGTACTTCCCAAGCGCTTAGTACAGTGCTCTGCACACCGTAAGCGCTCAATAAATACGATTGAATGAATGAATGAGGGGGAGAGATGGGCCTTGTTCCCTGCTCAGCCCCTAGATAAGGCTGTGGTCCTGGGATCCCCTCCCTCCCTCCTGAGTACTGACTGGGTTGAGCCTGGAGGACTCCCAGCACCCGACTGCTCCTTGACTCCTGGCCAAGTAGTGTGGCCTAGTGGTTAGAGCCCCAGCCTGGGAGTCAGAAGGACCTGGGTTCTAGTCCTGTCTCTGTCACTTGTCTGCTGGGCAAGTCACTTAACTTCTCTGTGCCTCAGTTACCTCATCTGTAAAATGGCGATGAAGACTGTGAGCCCCACGTGGGGCAATCTGATAATAATAATAATAATAATGGTATTTGTTAAGCGCTTACTATGTGCAAAGCACTGTTCTAAGCACTGGGGAGGTTACGAGGTGATAATAATAATAATGATCATGGCATTTGTTGTACGTAGTAAGCGCTGGGGAGGTTACAAGGTGATAACAATAATAATAATAATGATGGCATTTGTTAAGTGCTTACTACGTGCAAAGCACTGTTCCAAGCGCTGGGGAGGACACAAGATGATCAGATTGTCCCAGGTGTGGCCCACAGTCTCAATCCCCACTTTATAGATGAGGTAACTGATCACCTTGTACCCTCCCCTGCTCTTAGAATCATGCTTTACACATAGTAAGGGCTTAAAACAAATGCTATTATATATATGTAATACAAATATTACCTGTATATATGTTTGTACATATTTATTACTCTATTTTACTTGTACATATTCATTCTATTTATTTTATTTTGTTACTATGTTTTGTTTTGTTGTCTGTCTCCCCCTTCTAGACTGTGAACCCGCTGTTGGGTAGGGACCGTCTCTAGATGTTGCCAACTTGTACTTCCCAAGCGCTTAGTCCAGTGCTCTGCACACAGTAAGCGCTCAATAAATGCGATTGAATGAATGAATGAATATTATTATTATTATCTGTAAAATGGGGATTAAGACTGTGAGTCCCTTGTGGGACAGGGACGGTGTACCACCTGATCATCCTGTATCTACCCCCAGCACTTAGAACAGTTTCTGGCACATAGTAAGTGCTTAACAAATACCATATATATATTTTTTAAAAATCCCTTCCGGCTGCCCCTGTCCCAGGCGAGGTTTCTCCGTTACCTCTCCATCGTCTGCAGTTGTCCTGCTGGTCAACCCTGCAGTGTGGGATTCCAGCCCCCACTTCAATTATTCACAGTCCTCCAGCCGGGCAACCCTTGCCAGCCTGGAAGCACATGAGCAGGGACCCCCTGCCACCCCAATCCCCCCAAGCCCTCCCCAGGTTGGGGGGCGGGCAGGAGATGGGCACACATGGCTGGGCCCATGGGGAAGTGTTGGCGGGGTGTTATTGGCTCCCCATTGGGCCTGGGGGCAGGGTTGGCTGGGGCTGCAAGGTGGGGGTTTGGAGGAGAGGCTGAGTCAGAGCCCTTGGCATGAGTGGAAGAGAGGGTGGGAGCGGCCGGGCATGGCCTCTGTGCCAGGGCCCGAGGAGGGCACCGCACCCCACCGCCCCTGACTGGTGCATAGAAAAAAAACTAAGGGTGATGGGGAGGGTGGGGGTGCCCAGGGGTAGAAGTACAGATGCACTGCAGCAGGAGAGAGGTCCCCAGACCCCAAGGCCTGGGGTCTCTGCTCTCCCTCTGGCCCTTCTCCGCTGCCTGCCCACACCACCGTCCGATCCTCCTTCCGCTCTGGCAGTCGGCCTGCCCGCTGCGGACACGGGCCGGGTCAAGGTCCCGCGAACACCCAAGCCCTCGGTTCCACTAGCCCTGCCCGCCAACAGTCGAGGGCAGCGGTAAATGGCAGGCAGCCCTTTGGCCGGGGCTCCAGGTGGCTTTCTAGGGGCCGGGCATGCCCCCACTTGAGGCCTGGGCTCTCGGGTGCAGGGTAGGGTCATGTCCTGGGGATTGGGAGTGTGTGGTAGGGACACTCAGGTCAAAATATATCTATATGCCTGCCTATGAAGCAGTGTGGTCCAGTGGAGAGAGCATGGGCCTGGAAATCAGAGGACCTGGGTTCTAATCCCAGCCCTGCCACTTGTCCGCTCTCCCCCTTTTAGACTGTGAGTCCACCGTTGGGTAGGGACTGTCTCTATATGTTGCCAACTTGGACTTCCCAAGCGCTTAGTACAGGGCTCTGCACACAGTAAGCGCTCAATAAATACGATTGATTGATTGATGTTGCCAACTTGGACTTCCCAAGCGCTCAGTCCAGTTCGTACATATTTATTTATTTATTTTACTTGTACATATTTATTCTATTTATTTTATTCTGTTAATATGTTTCGTTAATACGTTTTGTTCTCTATCTCTGTCTCCCCCTTCTAGACTGTGAGCCCACTGTTGGGTAGGGACCGTCTCTATATGTTGCCAACTTGGACTTCCCGAGCGTTTAGTCCAGTGCTCCGCGCACAGCAAGCGCTCAATAAATACGATTGAATGAATGAATGAACTTCTCTTTGCCTCAGTTCCCCTTCTCCCCCTCTCCATCCCCCCGCCTTACCTCCTTCCCTTCCCCTTCCTCTCCCCCTCGCCCCCCCTCTCCATCCCCCCATTTTACTTCCTTCCCTTCCCCACAGCAGCTGTATATATGTATATATGTTTGTACATATTTATTACTCTATTTATTTATTTATTTTACTTGTACATATCTATTCTATTTATTTTATTTTGTTAGTGTGTTTGGTTTTGTTCTCGGTCTCCCCCTTTTAGACTGTGAGCCCACTGTTGCGTAGGGACTGTCTCTATATGTTGCCAACTTGTACTTCCCAAGCGCTTAGTACAGTGCTCTGCACACAGTAAGCGCTCAATAAATACGATTGATTGATTGATATATGTTTGTATGTATTTATTAATCTATTTATGTATTTATTTTACCTGTACATATCTATTCTATTTATTTTATTTTGTTAATCTGTGTTGTTTTGTTGTCTGTCCCCCATTCTATCAATCAATCAATCAATTAATGACTGTCTCTATATGTTGCCAACTTGTACTTCCCAAGCGCTTAGTACAGTGCTCTGCACACAGTAAGCGCTCAATAAATACGATTGATTGATTATACAGGTGCTGTGGGGAAGGGGAGGAAGTAAGACGGGGGGGGATGGAGAGGGGGACGAGGGGGAGCACACAGTCAGCGCTCAATAAATACGATTGATTGATTGATTAGTCCAGTGCTCCGCACACGGTAAGCGCTCAATAATCAATCAATCAATCAATCGTATTTATTGAGCGCTTACTGTGTGTAGAGCACTGTACTAAGCGCTTGGGAAGTACAAGTTGGCAACATCTAGAGACAGTCCCTACCCAACAGTGGGCTCACAGTCTAAAAGGGGGGACACAGAGAACAAAACCAAACATACTAACAAAATAAAATAAATAGAATAGATATGTACAAGTAAAATAAATAAATAGAGTAATAAATATGTACAAACATATATACATATATATACAGGTGCTGGGGGGAAGGGAAGGCGGTAAGATGGGGGGATGGAGAGGGGGACGAGGGGGAGAGGAAGGAAGTAATCAATCAATCAATCGTATTTATTGAGCGCTTACTGTGTGCAGAGCACTGTACTAAGCGCTTGGGAAGTACAAGTTGGCAACATACAGAGACAGTCCCTACCCAACAGTGGGCTCACAGTCTAGAAGGGAGAGACAGAGAACAAAACCAAACATATTAACAAAATAAAATAAATAGAATATACATATATAATATAAATATAGATCAATCAATCGTATTTATTGAGCGCTTACTGTGTGCAGAGCACTGGACTAAGCGCTTGGGAAGTCCAAGTTGGCAACATATAGAGACAGTCCCTACCCAACAGTGGGCTCACGGTCTAAAAGGGGGGAGACGGAGAACAAAACCAAACATACTAACAAAATAAAATAAATAGAATAGATATGTACAAGTAAAATAAATAAATAAATAGAGTAATAAATACGTACGAGCATATAATAATAATAATGTTGGTATTTGTTAAGCGTTTACTATGTGCAAAGCACTGTTCTAAGCGATGGGGTAGATACAAGGTAATCAGCTTGTCCCACGAGAGGTTCACAGTCTTTATCCCCATTTTCCAGAGGAGGTAACTGAGGCCCAGAGAAGTGAAGTGAGTTGCCCAACGTCACCCAGCTGACAAGTGGCGGAGCCGGGATTTGAACCCACGACCTCTGACTCCAAAGCCTGTGCTCTTTTCACTGGGCCACGCTGCTTCCCCATATATACATATATACAGGTGCTGTGGGGAAGGGAAGGAGGTAAGATGGGGGGGATGGAGAGGGGGACGAAGGAAGAGAAAGGAAGGAAATAATCAATCAATCGTATTGAGCGCTTACTGTGTGCAGAGCACTATACTAAGCGCTTGGGAAGTCCAAGTTGGCAACATCTAGAGACAGTCCCTACCCAACAGTGGGCTCACAGTCTAAAAGGGGGGAGACAGAGAACAAAACCAAACATACTAACAAAATAAAATAAATAGAATAGACATGTACAAGTAAAATAAATGAATAAATAGAGTAATAAATCCGTACAAACATATATACATATATACAGGTGCTGTGGGGAAGGGAAGGAGGTAAGATGGGGGGCATGGAGAGGGAGACGAAGGAAGAGAAAGGAAGGAAATAATCAATCAATCAATCGTATTTATTGAGCGCTTACTGTGTGCAGAGCACTATACTAAGCGCTTGGGAAGTACAAGTTGGCAACATATAGAGACAGTCCCTACCCAACAGTGGGCTCACAGTCTAGAAGGGAGAGACAGAGAACAAAACCAAACATATTAACAAAATAAAATAAATAGAATAGATATATATAATATAAATATAGATCAATCAATCAATCAATCGTATTTATTGAGCGCTTACTGTGTGCAGAGCACTGTACTAAGCGCTTGGGAAGTCCAATTTGGCAACAGATAGAGACAGTCCCTACCCAACAGTGGGCTCACAGTCTAAAATGGGGGAGACAGAGAACGAAACCAAACATACTAACAAAATAAAATAAATAGAATAGATATGTACAAGTAAAATAAACAGAGTAATAAATATATACAAACATATATACATATATACAGGTGCTGTGGGGAAGCGAAGGAGGTAAGATGGGGGGATGGAGAGGGGGACGGGGGGAGAGGGAGGAAGTAATCAATCAATCGTATTTATTGAGCGCTTACTGTGTGCAGAGCACTGGACTAAGCGCTTGGGAAGTCCAAGTTGGCAACATATAGAGACAGTCCCTACCCAACAGTGGGCTCACGGTCTAAAAGGGGGGAGACAGAGAACAAAACCAAGCATACTAACAAAATAAAGTAAATAGAATAGATATGTACAAGTAAAATAAATAAATAGAGCAATAAATACGTACAAACATATATACATATATACAGGTGCTGTGGGGAAGGGAAGGAGGTAAGATGGGGGGGATGGAGAGGGGGACGAAGGAAGAGAAAGGAAGGAAATAATCAATCAATCGTATTGAGCGCTTACTGTGTGCAGAGCACTATACTAAGCGCTTGGGAAGTCCAAGTTGGCAACATCTAGAGACAGTCCCTACCCAACAGTGGGCTCACAGTCTAAAAGGGGGGAGACAGAGAACAAAACCAAACATACTGACAAAATAAAATAAATAGAATAGATATGTACAAGTAAAATAAATCAATAAATAGAGTAATAAATATGTACAAACATATATACAGATGCTGTGGGGAAGGGAAGGGGGTAAGATGGGGGGGATGGAGAGGGGGAGAGGAAGGAAGGAAGTAACTTGTCCTTCCTAAGCGCTTAGTCATCATCATCATCAATCGTATTTATTGAGCGCTTACTATGTGCAGAGCACTGTACTAAGCGCTTGGGAAGTACAAATTGGCAACACATAGAGACAGTCCCTACCCAACAGTGGGCTCCCAGTCTAAAAGGGGGAGACAGAGAACAAAACCAAACATACCAACAAAATAAAATAAATAGGATAGATATGTACAAGTAAAATAAATAAATAAATAAATAGAGTAATAAATCTGTACACACTTGTACAGCTCGGCAAAGAATTCATTTAATCATATTTATTGAGCACTTACTGTGTGCAGAGCACTGTACTAAGCACTTGTGATGCACCATGCTGTTTTGCAAACATTCTTTCCATACCTTAAGGTAAAAATTGTACATAGTCCAGTGCTCTGCACGCAGTCAGCGCTCAATAAATACGATTGATTGATTGATTGATTGATTGAATAAGTACGATTGGCTGGCTGGACGGCTGCAGGAGGCCTCCTTCGCGCTTTCTGCGCGGGCCGGAATTTCTCGGTGCGCCCTTGCTCGACGTGTCCGGGAGGGTCGGCTCTTTAGCGACGGTCCCCGGCGGAGGGGGCGGGGCCGCCCCGGGAGCTCGCCGGCCATTGGCTGAGCCCGCTATGACGTCACGGGGTGGGCGGGGCCTCATCAGCTGTTTGCGGGCTGCCCGGGCGCGGGCAGATTCGGGGCACAACACGGCGGCGCGAGGCCCGACCTCTGCCCACCTGCCAGGTAAGCGCCCCGGGGGGCACTGCCCACCCTGCTGCAACCAATCAATCAGTCGTATTGACTGAGCGCTGACTGTGTGCAGAGCACTGGACTAAGCGCTTGGGAACGACAATCAATCAGTCGTATTGATTGAGCGCTGACTGTGTGCAGAGCACTGGACTAAGCGCTTGGGAAGTCCAAGTTGGCAACATCTGGAGACAGTCCCTACCCAACAGTGGGCTCACAGTCGAAAAGGAAAGTTGGCAACATACAGAGACAGTCCCTACCCAACAGTGGCCCCCCCCAACAACAGGAGACCCTGCCAGCCCCCTCCAAGGCCAGGGTTGGGGGGACACACACAGCACTTAATAATAATAATAATAATGCCTTTATTTATTACTCTATTTTACTTGTACACATTTATGCTCCTTGTTTATTACTCTATTTTACTTGTACATATTTGTTCTACCTTTTTTTTCATTTTGTTAATATGCTTTGTTTTGTTCTCTGCCTCCCCCTTTTAGACTGTGAGCCCACTGTTGGGTAGGGACTGTCTCTATATGCTGCCAACTTGGACTTCCCAAGCGCTTAGTGCAGTGCTCTGCACACAGTAAGCGCTCAATAAATACGATTGATTGTACATATTTATGCTCCTTATTTATTACTCTATTTATTTTACTTGCACATATTTGTTCTGCTTTTTTTTTCATTTTGTTAATATGCTTTGTTTTGTTCTCTGCCTCCCCCTTCTAGACTGTGAGCCCACTGTTGGGTAGGGACTGTCTCTATATGCTGCCAACTTGTACTTCCCAAGCGCTTAGTACAGTGCAGTGCACACAGTAAGAGCTCAATAAATACGATTGATTGATTTTACTTGTATATATTTATGCTCCTTATTTATTACACTATTTATTTTACTTGTACATATTTGTTCTACTTTTTTTTTCATTTTGTTCAATAAATACGATTGATTGATTGACTGTCTCTATATGTTGCCAACTTGTACTTCCCAAGCGCTTAGTACAGTGCAGTGCACACAGTAAGCGCTCAATAAATACGATTGATTGTACATATTTATGCTCCTTATTACTCTATTTATTTTACTTGTACATATTTGTTCCACTTTTTTTTTCATTTTGTTACTATGCTTTGTTTTGTTCTCCGCTTCCCCCTTCTAGACTGTCAGCCCCCTTTTAGACTGTGAGCCCACTGTTGGGTAGGGACTGTCTCTATATGCTGCCAACTTGTACTTCCCAAGCGCTTAGTACAGTGCTCTGCACACAGTAAGCGCTCAATAAATACGATTGATTGACTGTCTCTATATGCTGCCAACTTGTACTTCCCAAGCGCTTAGTACAATGCAGTGCACACAGCGCTCAATAAATTCGATTGATTGATTTTGCTTGTACATATTTATGCTCCTTATTTATTACTCTATTTTACTTGCACATCTTTGTTCTACTTTTTTTTCATTTTGTTAATATGTTTTGTTTTGTTTTCTGCCTCCCCCTTCTAGACTGTGAGCCCCCTTTTAGACTGTGAGCCCACTGTTGGGTAGGGACTGTATATGTTGCCAACTTGTAATAATAATAATAATAATGATAGCATTTATTAAGCGCTTACTATGTGCAAAGCACTGTTCTTCCCAAGCACTTGTACTTCCCAAGCGCTTAGTACAGTGCAGTGCACATAGTAAGCGCTCAATAAATACGATTGATTGATTTTCCTTGTACATATTTATGCTCCTTATTTATTATTCTATTTATTTTACTTGCACATCTTTGTTCTACTTTTTTTTCATTTTGTTAATATGCTTTGTTTTGTTCTCTGCCTCCCCCTTCTAGATTGAGCCCGCTGTTTGTTTGTTTTTAAATGGCATTTGTTAAGCACTCACTATGTGCAAAGCACTGTTCTAAGCACTGGGGAGGTTACGAGGGGATCAGGTTGTCCCAAGGGGGGGCTCACAGTCTTTACCCCCAGTTTACAGATGAGGGAACTGAGGCCCAGAGAAGGGAATAATAATAATAATGGTATTTGTTAAGCGCTTACTATGTTCAAGGCACTGTTCTAAGCACTGGGGAGGTTACAAGGTAATCAAGTTGTCCCACGGGGGGCTTGCAGTTTTAATCCCCATTTTACAGATGAGGTAACTGAGGCCCAGAGAAGTGAAGGGGCTTGCCCAAAGTCACACAGCTGACAGTTGGCGGAGCCGGGATTTGAACCCATGACCTCTGACTCCCAAGCCTGGGCTCTTTCCGGGGAAGTGTCTTGCCCAAAGTCACCCAGCTGACAAGTGGCAGAGTGGGATTTGAACCCATGACCTCTGACTCCAAAGCCCGGGGTCTTTCCACTGAGCCATGCTGCTTCTCCCCACGCTGCTTCTCCTGGGACATAGTCAGCGCTTAACAAATACCATAATTAGGTAACATATGTATATAAGTTTGTTCGTATTTATTACTCTATTTTATTTGTACATATCTATTCTATTTATTTTATTTTGTTAGTATGTTTTGTTTTGTTCTCTGTCTCCCCCTTCTAGACTGTGAGCCCACGGTTGGGTAGGGACCGTCTCTATATGTTGCCAACTTGTACTTCCCAAGCGCTTAGTCCAGTGCTTTGCACTCAGTAAGCGCTCAATAAATACAATCGATTGATTGATTTTAGACTGTGAGCCCGCTGTTGGGTAGGGACTGTCTCTATATGTTGCCAACTTGTACTTCCCAAGTGCTTAGTCCAGTGCTGTGCACACAGTAAGCGCTCAATAAATGCGATTGAATGAATGAACTAGGGAAGCAGCATGGCTCAGTGGAAAGAGCCCGGGCTTTGGAGTCAGAGGTCATGTGTTCAAATCCTGGCTCCGCCACTTAGTTGTGGGGCTTTGGGTAAGTCACTTCACTTCTCTGGGCCTCAGTGACCTCATCTGGAAAATGGACTGTGAGCCCCTCGTGGGGCAACCTGATCACCTTGTAACCTCCCCAGCACTTAGAACAGTGCTTTGCACATAGTAAGTGCTTAATAAATGCCATTATTTTTATTATTATCTGGAAAATGGGGATGAAGACTGTTAGCCCCACGTGGGACAAACTGATCACCTTGTAACCTTTCCAGCGCTTGGCACAGTGCTTTGCACATAGTAAGTGCTTAATAAATGCCATTATTATTATTATTATTATTATCTGGAAAATGGGGATGAAGACTGTAAGCCCCACGTGGGACAACCCGATCACCTTGTAACCTCCCCAGCGCTTTGAACAGTGCTCTGCACATAGTAGGCGCTTAATAAATGCCATTATTATTATTGTCTGCTGTGTGGCCTTGGGCAAGTCACTTCACTTCTCAGCATGGCTCATGGGAAGGAGCCCGGGCTTGGGAGTCAAAGGTCATGGGTTCTAATCCCTACCCCGCCACAGCTGTGGGACTCTGGGCAAGTCACTTCACTTCTCTGGGCCTCATCTGGAAAATGGGGATGGAGACTGTGAGCCCCACGCGGGACAACCTGATCATCCCTCAGCGATTAGAACAGTGCTTCGCACATAGTAAGCGCTTAACAAATACCATTATTATTATTATTGTTATTCTCTGTTCCTCAGTTACCTCCTGTGCAAAATGGGGATTAAAAGTGTGAGCCCCACGTGGGGCAACCTGGTTACCCTGTATCCACCCCAGCGCTTAGAACAGTGCTTGGCACATAGTAAGCGCTTAACAAATAACAAACAAACCAATAATAATTTTTATTATTGCTTGCCACCCGGGCCCCGGGGGGGCAGCTCAAGAGTTTTCCTGGCATTGGGGTCTTCCCTGACCCCTGCTCCACCATGGGCACGGAGCACCCCCAGCCCCTTCGCCCCCCCGGCCCAAAGGATGCGGCTGCTTCGTGAAGCCCGTGGCCAGGGGGAAAGGGGAATAACGCCCCAAGCCCCACCGGCTTTCACCATCAATCGTATTTATTGAGCGCTTACTATGTGCAGAGCACTGTACTAAGCGCTTGGGAAGTACAAATTGGCAACATATAGAGACAGTCCCTACCCAACAGTGGGCTCCCAGTCTAAAAGGGGGATTCTGGCTCCCGGCAGAGAGTTGCGAGCAGGGAGGCTTTCCTTCTATTAATTCATTCAATCGTATTTACTGAGCGCTGACTGTGTGCAGAGCACTGTACTAAGCGCTTGGGAAAGTACAGTACAGCAATAGAGACGATCTAGACTGCGAGGTCGTTGTGGGCAGGGAGTGTGCCCGTTTATTGTTCCTTAGTTCACTGCTCTGCTCACATTTATTTATTGAGCTCTATGTGCAGGACACTGTACTAAGCGCTTGGGAGAGGACACTAGAACAATATAACAGATGTGTTCCCTGCCCACAACAAGATTGCTCTGCACATAGTTCGTGCTCAATAAATAGAGAAGCAGCATGGCTCAGTGGAAAGAGCCCGGGCTTTGGAGTCAGAGGTCATGGGTTCAAATCCCAGCTCTGCCAATTGTCAGCTGGGTGACTTTGGGCAAGTCACTTAACTTCTCTGGGCCTCAGTTACCTCATCTGGAAAATAGGGATTAAGACTGTGAGCCCTCTGTGGGACAACCTGATCACCTTGTAACCTCCCTAGCGCTTAGAACAGTGCTTTGCACATAGTAAGCGCTTAATAAATGCCATCATTAATAAATACCACTGGTTGATTGATTGATGGAGGGGGCTTCAGGAGGCAGAGGGGAAATTAGGCTCAGAGTCCCGGCTTCAGTTTGCCCCGGGTTGCGGCAGCCAGCGAGGTGCACGCACATGTGTTTTTGTGTCTCCGTGTGTGTTTGTATGTATCAGGTGATGCCCATATGCATACGTGTCCGTGTGCACACTTGTGTGTCAATCCTACTTGCCCTTGGTTGCTGCTCAGCTCGGAGGTCAGTGGCCGTCTGGGTCGGGCAGGGAGTTCCTTCGGGGACAGGGCTATCGTGTCCGTCTGTGACTCCCTCTGGCTGGACTCCAGTGCCTCGAGTTCGAGGTCAGGCTACAGCCGGGCTGACCCTCCGGCCGGAGTGCCTGCTCATCAGCTGTGGTCGGTGACCGTTTCCTAGCCGGCCCATCATCATCAATCGTCATCATCAATCGTATTTATTGAGCGCTTACTATGTGCAGAGCACTGTACTAAGCGCTTGGGAAGTACAAATCGGCAACATATAGAGACAGTCCCTACCCAACAGTGGGCTCACAGTCTAAAAGGGGGAGACAGAGAACAAAACCAAACATACTAACAAAATAAAATAAATAGAATAGATATGTACAAGTAAAAGAAATAAATAGAGTAATAAATATGTACAAACATATATACATCAGGAAGAGGTGGGTGGGGAGAGAGTGCCGCTCCTCATGGGTCTTCTGAGCCGGTGCCCTACTGAGTCAGTCTTATTTATTGAGCACTTACTGTGTGCAGAGCACCGTACTAATGCTTGGGAGAGTTCAGTGTAACAATAAACAGACACATTACCTGACCACGATGAGTGTAAGGTCTAGAGGGGGAGACGATATAAATAAATTAATAATTAATGATAAATAAACTAACGAATATACAGAGGCGGGCGTATGTGCTGGGGGGCTGGGAGAGGAGATGAATAAAGGGAGCAAGTCAGGGCGATGCAGAAGGGACACAGTAAGTGCTCAGTAAATACTGTTGAATGAGCGGGAGAAAAAGGAAGGGAGGGCTTAATCAGAGAAGGCTGCTTGGAGGAGACATGCTTTCTTTAAAGCTTTGAAGCGGGGGAAAGTCATTGTCTGTTGGATTTGAGGAGGGAGGGCGTTCCAGGCCAGAGGTGGGACATGGGCAAGATAGGCAAGATTGAGGTACAATGGGAAGGTTAGCATTGAGCACTTCCTATGTGGGGAGCGCGGTAGGGGCTTAGAGGCAGCCTGGGATCGTGGATAGAGCTCAGGCTTGTAAATCAGAAGGTCATGGGTTCGAATTCTGACTCCACCAACTGTCGGCTGGGGGACTTTGGGCAAGTCACTTCACTTCTCTGAGCTCTCTACTGAGAGCTCACCTCCTCCAGGAGGCCTTCCCAGACTGAGCCCCTTCTTTCCTCTCCCCCCTCCATCCCCCCATCTTACCTCCTTCCCTTCCCCACAGCACCTGTATATATGTTTGTACATATTTATTACTCTATTTATTTTACCTGTACATATCTATTCTATTCATTTTATTTTGTTAGTATGTTTGGTTTTGTTCTCTGTCTCCCCGTTTTAGACTGTGACCCCACTGTTGGGTAGGGACTGTCTCTATAGGTTGCCAACTTGGACTTCCCAAGCGCTTAGTACAGTGCTCTGCACACAGTAAGCGCTCAATTAATACGATTGATTGATTGATTGATTAGAGAGCGAAGTGTGTGGGATGAGGTCACATCTCCTCCAGCAGATTCGAGATGTGAGATTATTGAGATTAAGCCCTCTTTTCCCTGGTTCCTCTCCTCTCTGCGTCATCAAGGCCCTTGGACCTTTGACCTTTGGACATTTGACATTCACCCCACCCTCTATCCCGCAGCACTTGGGTACCCCTTATAACTTATTTATATTAATGTCCATATCCCCTTCTAGCCTGTAAGCTTGTTGTGGACAGGGAACTTGTCTCCCAGCTCTGTCATATCGTACTCCCCCAAGCACTTAATACAGTGGTCTGCTAACAGTAAGCACTCAATAAATATTATTGATGGTGATGGTGAGTATAATGAATAAGTGAAGCATTGTGGCCTCGTGGATAGAATATAGGCTTGGGAGTCAGAAAGACCTGGGTTCTAATCCTGCCTCTGCCACTTGTCTGCTGTGAGACCTTGGGCAAGTCACTTCACTTCTCTGGACCTCAGTTACCGCATCTGTAAAATGGGGATGAGTGTGAGCCCCGTGTGGGGCAGGGATTGTGTCCAACCTAATCAACTTGTATCGTCCCCAGCACTTAGAACAGTGCTTAACAAGTAATAATAATAATGATAATGATGGTATTTGTTAAGCGCTTACTATGTACTAAAGCACTGTTCTAAGCGCTGGGTTAGATACAAAGTAATCAGGTTGTCCCACGTGAGGCTCACAGTCTTACTCCCCATTTTACAGATGAGGTAACCAAGGCACAGAGAAGTTAAGTGACTTGCCCAAGGTCACACAGCAGACAAATCAATCAATCAATCAGTCGTATTTATTGAGCGCTTACTGTGTGCAGAGCACTGTACTAAGCGCTTGGGAAGTACAAGTTGGCAACATATAGAGACAGTCCCTACCCAACAGTGGGCTCACAGTCTAAAAGGGGGAGACAGAGAACAAAACCAAACATACTAACAAAATAAAATAAATAGAATAGATATGTACAGGCAAAATAAATAAATAAATAGAGTAATAAATATGTACAAACATATATACATATATACAGGTGCTGTGGGGAAGGGAAGGAGGTTAGATGGGATGGAGGGGGGAGAGGAAGGAAGGGGCTCAGTCTGGGAAGGCCTCCTGGAGGAGGTGAGCTCTCACTAGGGCCTGTTCTAAGCGCTGGGTTAGATACAAAGTAATCAGGTTGTCCCACGTGGGGCTCACAGTCTTACTCCCCATTTTACAGATGAGGTAACCGAGGCACAGAGAAGTTAAGTGACTTGCCCAAGGTCACACAGCAGACAAGTGGCGGAGCCGGGATAAGAACTCACGACCTCTGAATCCCAAACCCGTGCCCTTTCCATTTTGCCATGCTGGGCCATTTTTATTATTAAGTGGCCTTGGCCAGGACTGAGATAGGGATGTGCCCGCTCTCTCTCTCTGCAGGCAGGATGGAGCTGTCCCAGTATGAGGAGGAGCTGGAGGAGCTGACGGGGCTGGAGGAGCTGGAGGATGACGTCTTCCACCCCGAGACGCCTGCGGCGGAGCCCCTGGCACAGTCCGGCGGGCCGGCCCCCGCTGCCCCGCTCGCCCCCGGGCAGCCCTACAGCTACCTGGTCGGGCAGCTGCCCCTCTTCCCTCTCGCTCCCTGCTGCGGGCCGGGACTGCGGACCCTGAGCCAAGAAGACAAGACCACTCAGACGCTGAGCCCGGCCTCCCCGAGCCAAGGAGTCATGCTGCCCTGCGGAGTGACTGAGGAGCCCCGGCGGCTCTTCTACGGTGAGCGGCTGCTCCGCCCGGGATCGGAACCCAGTGCTCGGCACGTGGCCCCCGGCGGGACCCTGGGCGGGCACACAGTGGGTGCCCAAGATGGCGCACTGAGAAGCAGCGTGGCCTAGTGGATAGAGCAAGGGCCTGGGACTCAGAAGGACCTGGGTTCTAATCCTGCTCCACCACCACGTACATATCTATTCTATTTATTTTATTTTGTTAGTATGGTTTTGTTCTCTGTCTTCCCCTTTTAGACTGTGAGCCCACTGTTGGGTAGGGACTGTCTCTAGATGTTGCCAATTTGTACTTCCCAAGCGCTTAGTCCAGTGCTCTGCACATAGTAAGCGCCCAATAAATACGATTGATGATGATGACGTGTCCGCTGGGTGACCTTGGGCAAGTCACCTCACTTCTCCGGGCCTCAGTTACCTCATCTGGAAAATGGGGGTTAATGATGGTATTTAGGAAACGCTTACTAGGTTTAATATTTAATATTAAACGCAAAGCACTGTTCTAAGCGCCCGGGAGGTTACAAGGTGATCAGGTTGTCCCGCGGGGGGGTCACAGTCTTAATCCCCAGTTTACAGATGAGGGAACTGAGGCCCCGAGAAGTGAAGTGACTTGCCCCAGGTCACCCAGCTGACAATTGGCAGAGCCGGAATTCGATCCCGTGACCTCTGACTCCAAAGCCCGTGCTCTTTCCGCTGAGCCACGCTGCTTCTCTTAATCAGCCACGCTCATTAAGATTGTGAGCCCCATATGGGACAGGGACTGTGTCCGACCCGATTTGCTTGCATCCACCCCAGCACTCAGTACAGTGCCTGGAACATAGTAAGCGCTTCACAAATACCACAGTTATTATTATTACTAGTGGGTGTCCAAGGTGGAGCTTTGCGCGCAGTGAGCCCTCAGTGAATTCTGATGATGGTGATGAAGAAAGTAACTAGAATTGCAACCTTCTTTTTTTAATGGTATTCCTTAAGTGCTTCCTATGTGCCAGGTACTGTACAAAGCTCTGGGGTAGATACAAGATTATTAGTTCGGACCCAGTTCTTGTCCACATAGGGGTCACGGCCTTAATCCCCATTTTACTGATGAGGAACTGAGGCACAGAGAAGTGACTTGACCAAGGCCCTACAGCTGGGATTACAACCCAGGTCCTTGAAGATAAGAGTTGTGGAGTGGGAGATGGGGGGCTTGGAGGGGTGGGCATTCCATGCTTTACCTTCTCCTTGCAGTGACAGGGACTGGAGTAGAATCTTTGGGGGTGGGAAAAGGGGGAGCAGAGAGGTGGTTTGTAGCTTTCCTTGGAAAGCCCCTTGGGAGGTGCCTCCCTCTAAACTTTAACCTCCCCTCTCTAGACTGTAAGTTAGCTGTGGGCAAGGAATGTGTCTGTTATATTGTCACGTTGTACTGTCCCAAGCATTTAGTACAGTGCCCTGCACTCAGAAAGTGCTCAGTAATTACGATGGATTGATACCGGGATTCAAGGAAATGCTGGGAAATCATTTGTCCAATGCCTGGGTGGGACTGAGGTCCGGTACCACAGAGCCCCAGCCACTGAGAGGGTGTGGGTCTCAGCTGCAGGTCTCCCCCTCTGAAGCCTAAATTTGTCATAAAACAGCTTTGCAAATAAGCCCCAGCCCCTATGGATTCGTTAGCGGCCTGACTTTCTCCCAGAAGACACCCTGAGCAAAATGAGCAACGGCAGCCTTTTCCGAATCTGACTCGAGTAGGCGTGGGGCTGGCCAGAGGCGGTGGCTAACAAGGCTGGCTCTCCCCACTTCCGCAGGCCATGCCGGGTACCGCCTCTCTTCCCTCACCAGCTTTCCCGGGGACCCGAGTCTCGGCGAGGAGCCCCCCGAGGCGCCGTGGGAACGGAGAGCCGAAATGCAGGTCGCCCGCAAGCTGCAGTGCATCGCGGACCAGTTTCATCGTCTCCACACCCAGAGGGTAGGTATCGGAGGGGTGATGGAGACCGGGCAGTGCCCCTCATCCCCCCTCTGGGCTCTGGTCAGAATCTGCCCTTTTGCTCGGCCTCTGCTCTGTTCCTGCAGAAACCACGTGCCCCGGGGGCTCTCAAGTCGGGGCGGTCCCTGGCTTGTCGACTGCAGTGACCCAGCAGTTGCCAGAGCGGGCATCCCTGAGGGCAGCTGCCAGCTGTGGGCAGCACAGGGAGGTGGGGAAGGAGGCCGTGGTTGGCTGGGGGCACGGTGGGGGCGGTGCTTGGCAGTAGCAGCCCCCCATCAGGTGGTCCTGGGTTCATCCCCCACAAGCGTCCCATCCCGGCGCCCGCCGGCCCTCCCGTCTGCCCGCCGCTTCGGGAGTGGGAAGTAGTGGAACCGGTTGTAACTTGACCCTTTCCTGCCACAGCCCAATCTGATGTCTCGGTCTGGGAGCAGAGTGGGTGGGAGGCGGGGGGAGCAGCCCAGCTGGGAGCTCCCTGCGGGCACACGCAGACGCCTGGCAGCCCGGCCCTGGCACCAGCACGGGGCGGCTGAGCATGCCACCGCGGACAAAGCAGGCGGGCGGGCGGCTCGTGCGCTGCCACGGCTGCCACCGCCACTCCCGTGCCTGGCGCGGGCTCCGTGCCCGCCGCCTGCCTCGGACCACGCTGCCCCAGGCCGGGAGAGGGGCTCGGCCTGGTCCGCCAGCCGGGAACCAGTGTTGGGCTGCGGTGAGGAAGGGGGTCGCCCCTTTGCTGTAATAGTAATAATAATAATGATGGCATTTATTAAACGCTTACTATGCGCAAAGCACTATTCTAGGCGCTGGGGAGGTTACAAGGTGATCAGGTTGTCCCACGGCGGGCTCACAGTCTTCATCCCCATTTTACAGATGAGGGAACTGAGGCACAGGGAAATTAAGTGACTTGCCCAAAGTCACACAGCTGACAATTGGCGGAGCTGGGATTTGAACCTCTGACTCCCAAGCCCGGGATCTTTCCACTGAGCCATGCTGCTTCACAGTGGTCTGGGGGCCTCCAAGTGAGTTATTGTCTAGGGAGGGACAACCCCCCCCCGCCCCCCCGAAGGTGGCTAGCTGGGGGCTAGTTGGGGAGGGTTCAGTCCCCTCTGACACCTATGCCCCCATCCCCCACCACAGCCCAGCCCTCCCCCTCTGTCTGGCGATGGAGCTGGAGCCGGTAGTGATTCAGGTCGAGTGGGAAGGGCCTGTATTGTCGGGGGATGGGCAGAACGGGATCTGGGATCTTCTCCACCCCCCAGCTCCCTGCCCCGGCTGCAGAACCCGCTTCCATTTGGGAGATCTGGGGACCTCGTGTCCCTGTCTGTGCCCCCGATCCCCAGATTGGTCTCTCCTGAGCCTCCAGACTCTCCCCCTCCTGCGTGATACTGCTTCCAGTGGGGAGGGACTGCCCTCAGGGGAATCACATTTGGAGGGGGCTTCTGAGGAGGGCCCTGCTGTCTCCTGTCCCGGGGCAGCGGGCAGAGGGGTCCCCAGCTTCCAGCTTGGCAGCCTGCTGTAGCTCCAACCCTAGGCCCGCCTGCTCTGGATCCCCGGGAGGGCGCGGTGAGGGGGCTGTCCGGGAGCCCGGGATGGGCCCCTTTAAGAACCCAGCAGCTGCTCCCGCCCCTGCCCCCCAACCCTAGCTGGGCTCCCAGCCAGCGGCTCTCACTGGTCCACCCCAGACGGGACTCCTGACCTTGAGCTGCGGTGGGAACTGAGGGGCCAGCAGCTTGATGGGAAGCAGATGCCGGGAGTTTCTTGGGCTCCGTGTCTACCCATCCCCCAGCCCCCGCCACACCAACCCATCGCCAGCCTTCCGTCCCCAGTCACAGTAGCCTGGCTCGCTCTCCCCGGGACTCTTGGTTCTTCCTTCCTGCCCCGTGGAGCCAGACTGCTCAACTCCACTGGTGCCTTGGGCTTTCATTCTGGTGCTGCTGGGAAACTCCCCTGGGGCTGCGACCCCTTGCTCCCCTTGCCCAGGGGGTGGAGGGGCTCAAAGCAGCTGAGGAGAGCTTCTGGAGGGAAGGGCTGCTTTAGACTTCTCAGCTCCCCCACCTCTGTCCCCCCCCCGCTGACTCCTCCCTGTTTTTCAGGCAGGGAAAACTGAGGCCCA
This sequence comes from Tachyglossus aculeatus, assembly GCF_015852505.1. NCBI lineage: Eukaryota > Metazoa > Chordata > Mammalia > Monotremata > Tachyglossidae > Tachyglossus > Tachyglossus aculeatus. The sequence goes on from NW_024044828.1 coordinate 20,775,670, forward strand.
GACCTGGGGTTCCTGCTCCCCACGACCGTCCCATACACACACACACCTGGTCTCAGCCGTGGCCAAGATGACATGACCTCTGACCTCCACCCACCGAGGGGTCGGAGTCAATTGGGCTCTGTGAGCTGGGCCCCCCACCTGCGCTCGGTAAGGCAGCTCAGAGACTCCAGTGTCTCCTCGCCAGCAGCCCGGGAGGGGGATGATTTTGCTCCAGTCTTCCATCTTGATGCCACTCTGGCCTCGGGAAGGGGTGTGAAGGGGTATTGGGGCATCTCTGATGCCTTATGTTGCCAACTTGTACTTCCCAAGCGCTTAGTACAGTGCTCTGTACACAGTAAGCACTCAATAAATACGATTGAATGAATCTCTGATCCCCCCCCCACCCTTTTTGAGATGAGCCAAGGTCTTCGGGGATCTAGAAGCCTCAAGAGTCTGCAGAGAGATCAGAGCAGTCCCATCTGCCTAGCGTGGAGATAGGCCCCTGTCTTCCGGGGACACCCCGCCCCTGAAGGGACACCCCAGCCCTTGGGAATTCCGCTTTTCCGAAACCCGATCTGGGTGGGCTTTCATGGGGATGGACCGAACAGGCCAGTGTGAATGCACCAGCGTTGTGTCTGTTTGTATGATCCCGGTACGTGTGGGTGTGTGTGCGTCTCTCTATCCATGGTAATGAACCAAAAGTGCACTGTCACCCTGGGCCTTGAGTCTGCCGGTTTGGGGGGGTCCCAAAAGAGTCGTGGGTGTTGGGGCCCCACCGTCCCTCCCGCTCCCGCTCTTTGCGGTGAGCGGCCCGTCAGCTTAGCCGCTCCGGTACGCGCTCCTCTCCCCACAACCTGGATCCCTGGGCTGCTTCTCAGCCCCCTAAAACTTTCCACCGGCCCCCTGCCACCCCAAGAGGAATCCGGGGAGGGGGAGAGTCGCCGGACACGACGGGGAACCCGAGGGGGGCCCCCTCCGCCGTTCAGAGAGGCCCGCAGAGGCCCAAGGGGAGACCGGGGGACTAGCGGGGAAGGGGATGGAGAGACCGTGCGTGAGAGCGAGCGCCCGGGCCCTTGTGTTTGCTCTGTGGCTGGCTCTGTTTATATCGCTCTCTATATTTAGCCTCTGAGTCACCCTCGCTGCTGACGGGCCCGAGTTCCCCAAGGGCCGGGCCCGGGCTGGGCACCTGATGGCTCTTCTAGGGCCTGACTGGCTGCCGCTCTGGGCATTTAAGTCTCCCCTCCAGCACTGTCCCTCCTGCTTCCCCCACCCACCCCGGACCCAGGGAGGGGAGGCTGTGTGTGTACACGTGAGTACACGCTTGGAAGGAGTCGGTCGAATCTACTGAGCCCTTATTGTGTTCAGAGCACTGTACTAAGCGCTCGGGAGAGTACAGTGGCACAGTAAAAGAACATGCTGCGTTTGGGATTTAATCTCAGCCCCTAGCGGGGTGCCAGGTCACATGTACACATGGTCACAGGTCCCCCTTTTAGACTGTGAGCCCACTGTTGGGTAGGGACTGTCTCTATATGTTGCCAACTTGTACTTCCCAAGCGCTTAGTGCAGTGCTCTGCACACAGTAAGTGCCCAATAAATACGATTGATTGATTGATTGATGTACATGTGGGCATATCCCACATTGCACACTCCCGGGGCACGGGTTAGCACCGTTGGGGGCCGGCCTCTCTGAGATGTCTGCAGGTGGACACATCATCATCAATCGTGTTTATTGAGCGCTTACTATGCGCAGAGCACTGTACTAAGCGCTTGGGAAGTCCAAATTGGCAACATATAGAGACAGTCCCTACCCAACAGTGGGCTCACAGTCTAAAAGGGGGAGACAGAGAACAAAACCAAACATACTAACAAAATAAAATAAATAGAATAGATATGTACAAGTAAAATAAATAAATAGCATCCCTCCTAGTGGGGTAGCTGAAGCCAGCAGACCCCTCCCTTCTGGACATGGGAACTGGACTTAGGACCCAGAGACTGTGTGTCCAACCTAACTGACCAGTGCCTACCCCAGCTTCAGAGCTGAGTTTGAAACTTAGTAAGTGCTTAACAAGTACCATAAAAACAAAAGCGTTCCCACCTCCCCAGCCCAGGCTTCAGCTGATTCTGGTGCTGAAAGCGGGTGATGTGATTGGTAAGGCGGGGGGTTAGAAAGTTCCTGGGTTGGAGATGGGGGTGACCCAGCCTTCCTGCACTGCTCACAGCCACTCCTTCCTCTCCTCCCCACCACCCCCTCCAAACCATCTGCCTCCAGCAAGGCTGTGAACACACCGCCCTGCCTGTGCCCTCTCCGGCCCGTGGCTGAGAGGCCATTGGCGTTGTCATAGCACTGGGTTGCTTCCTCTTCCTGCCAGCCCAGCTGGCTGGGGTGACCCAGCTCAGGACAAGGCAGGTTGTTTGATTTGTTTTTTTCTTTTACCTTTTTCCATCTTCCTCCGTCCCTAGGAGGCCAAAACCAGCCACGGGCTTGCAGTTCCCCCAGCCTGGGGTTCCCTGACTCGGGCTGTTCTGGAACCAGGTGGACTGGTGAAGGGGGTCACTAGAGCCCCAGTTGCTGGAGCAGAGATATTATCTGCTTACCCTCTAGAACTGGGGGACTTCTCTCTAGGTTTTTTTTTTAAATGCTATTTGTCAATAATAATAATAATAATGGTATTAAGCGCTTACTATTCATTCATTCAATCGTATTTATTGAGTGCTTACTGTGTGCAGAGCACTGTACTAAGTGCTTGGGAAGTACAAGTTGGCAGCATATAGAGATGGTCCCTACCCAACAGCGGGCTCACAGTCTAGAAGGGGGAGACAGACAACAAAACAAAACATATGAACAAAATAAAATAAGTAGAATAGTAAATATGTGCAAGTAAAATAGAGTAATAAATATGTACAAACATATATAGAGGTGCTGTGGGGAGGGGAAGGAGGGGGAGAGGAAGGAGGGGATAAATACGATTGAATGAATGAATGTGCCAAACACTGTTCTAAGCGCTGGGGGGGATACAAGGTGATCAGGTTGTCCCACGTGGGGTTCACAGTCTTAATCCCCATTTTACAGATGAGGTCACTGAGGCACAGAGAAATTAAGTGACTTGCCCAAAGTCACACAGCTGACAATTGGTGGAGCCGGTCAATAAATACCATCAATTAAGTGCTTACTATATGTCATACGCTGTTCTAAGTGCCGGGGTAGATTCAAGTTAATCAGGTTAGTCACAGCCTCTGCCCCACACAGGGCTCCCAGTCTAAGTAGGAGGGAGAATGGGATTGAATCCCCATTTTACAGTTGAGGAAACTGAGAAGCAAAGTGACTTGCCCAAGGTCACCCAGCAGGCAGGAGGCAGAGTCAGGATTAGAGCCCAGGTCATTCATTCATTCAATTGTATTTATTGAGCGCTTACTGTGTGCAGAACACTGGACTAAGCGCTTGGGAAGTACAAGTTGGCAACATGTAGACTGTCCCTACCCAGCAACGGGCTCACAGTCTAGAAGGGGGAGACAGACAACAAAACATGTGGTCAGGTGTCATCAGAATAAATAGAAGTAAAGCTAGATTGACAAAATAAATAGGTCCTCTGGCTCCGGGAGGCTTTTGTCACTTGACCATGCAGCTTCCCTGGATGGGGCTTTTCTGTGAGAGAATCTTCCCCACTCACTAGTCGTTTCCTCAGAAGATCCTCTCCCCTCCCAGCCCCTCAGTGGCTCTTGGCCCTGCCTTCGGTTATTAGCGGAGCTTGATGCTGAGGTGGAGGGAAGTGGGGAATCGTACCCTTTCCCTCTGGGGGATTCAATCCCCAGAAGTGCGTCCGGCGAAGGGCGGTAGGGGGGTGGGGGGGAAGTGGAGGAATTCCGACTAGTCCCAGGAGATAATCTTCATCCACCCAGAGAGATACTTGTGGATTAGAATAAAGAACTAAGGGATGAACCTTCTTTCTAATCACCAAGAATGGGGTAGAACAGCTAAGCTTGTCATGGGCAGGGAATGGGTCTACCAACTCTCACATTACTTTAAGAGGACCTCCCCTCCTGCCTTTTCCTTTTTCCATCTGGAGACCCAAGTTCTAACCTCATCCCTGCCACTTGCCTGCTGTGTGACCTGGGACAAATCACTTAGCTTCTCCGTGCCTCTGTTTCCTCTTCTGTAAAATGGGGATGGAACACCTGCTCTCCCTTGGTCGCGAGCCCCATGTGAGACGGGGCCTGTATGTTCTCTGGTTGAATTTTGTCTTCCCCAGCCCTTAGCACTGCATTTGACACACAGTAAGCGCTCAACAAACACCGCAATTATCATTATCTTTGTGAACTTCGCTGCCTCCTCCATGGAAGCCTGAACTGTGAAGTGACTGCTCTGCTGAGCATTTAACTGAAGTTATTTCCTCCTCCTCCGCTCTGAGGTGGTGACAGCTGGGACTTCTGGCTCTTGTTTGCTCCCGCCTGTGGGACCAGGAGACCCCCTGGGATAGGCTAGACGGGGTGTTTTGTGGGGAACATGATGTGATCCTTCAATCTTGCATGTGCCACTCGAAAATACACTTCAGGCCGTCTGCTGCCCGGGCCTCGGGAGGTCCACCCTGGAGTCCCGCTGTCCTGCAGGCCAACGCCCCTCCTCGGTTGTGCAACTGACCGTGGGCTGAGTTCCCTGTGTTTCCCAGCTTCCCTGGGGAGTCAGGAGGCCAGTTTCTCTCTCCTGCTGGCTGCCCAAGCCTCCTCCCGCCTCCGGGCTTCCCCGCCAGCACTTCCCTCTGCTTTCCCACCCCCGGGACCCGGCTTGGGGCGAGCCCTGCCTGCCAGTGACGTGGCTGGGACCCTCGGGGGCACCGTGCCATCCCAAGGGGCGAAGGGTAGGGTGCCCCGACATGGAAAGGGTTTCTCCCCGTCCCCCAACTCAGCGGTTTCCTAGGAAGCAACCAGGCTCCTGTGAACCCCTGCAGTGTTCTGGGTGGGAGAAAAACTGAGGCGCGGCTTAAAGGGGAGTCTGTGGTCCGGAGCCTGGCCCACTGAGTGGCCTGATGTGGGAACGGGCTTGATGTGGCAGAGGGAGTCGAGGGAAGGGTGCCTTTTTCTCTGCTTCCCGCACCTTGGGCCTCCCTGGACCCGCTCCTCCGGCCCACCGGCTCACCAAGGTAGGTGGTGGGGCCCAGACCGGCCTCCAGGCCTGCTTTCCCACCATCGTATTCTAGCCAGATTTTCCTTGGCCTGTGTGTTTCCTCATTTACACGGCTTTGTTTACAAACAGGAGGAAGTTATCCATCTTGCAACATGTGTCTCGGTGCTCCACTCTGGACTCCCCCTTCCCTTTCTCTCGCCTCCCCACAGCCCCCTGTTTCTCGAAGCCAGTGAGGCCGAGTGGCAGGGGCATTAGCGTGCTCCCCCGGGAGCCAGTAATTCTGGGGTCCGGACTTAGAGCCCCCATGACTCAGTGACGGTTGGGGGGAGGTGCCGGACATCTGGTAGGGGCGGGGAGGGGGTTCTCCGGACATCCAGTGGGGCAGAGTTGGGGTTCACTGTTCCTGGGTGGCACCCTGCAGGGCTGTCTTCCCTGGAGAGGTCACTGCTTTGTGCCCACCTCCTGGGCTCTGGGTGGCCCCCCTGTCGTTGGGGTAAACTGAGTCCTGTCATTTCCTGGGTTCCCCCTTCTCGGTGCCTCCATGGTTTCTGTACCCCAGCTCCCCCTGCCCCCGGGAATTCCAGGGTGGGGGTTGCTGAGGAAGGAGTACCCCAGTAGACAGAGCAAGCGAGGTGAGGAGGGGGATTTCTGGAGCCCCATCCCCTCTCCAGCCCTCCCTCCGGCCTCTCCCGGCTGTGACAGGACCTGGAATAACCCCCAAGTGTAGTGTGTGCGTGCTTCTGTTTTTGTTTGGTTTTCTAGTGTGTTCTTGCTTAAGGTCTAATCGGCCCCAGCGGCTCCAAGAGGGGTTATTTATGGCTCACTGTCAAGAGGAGCTATAAAAAGGGCAGCGGCGGAGCGGGAGGTGCTGGGAAGGGGGAGCGGGAGGGGGCTGGGGGGGGGGGGGGGTGTTTTTGTGGTGGGTGAAGTCAGGTTTTTGCTGCCTCAGCAGTGTGGTTTAAATTGAAGATTAACCCCTTGACCCTCCTAGTGTCAAATCACTTGCAGAGGATAGCTCCTCCCGCCCTGCCCCCCCTCCCCGGGTTACTGGGACGGGGAGGGGGTGCATTCCCTTTTTTTTTTTTTTCTTTCTTTCTTTCTGAAGAAAGTTTGTTGTTAGTGCAGCTGGGTCTGAGGGGCTGGGGGCCAATCTGATTAAAAGCAGCACTTGGCTCAACTCGGCAAAATCCTGCAAGCAGTGGGGAAAACGGTTAACCCTCTCGGGCCCAATGCACCTAGAGTCCGGTGTCTTATTTTTTCACGTTACTGCTTCGATTGTTTTTGGGGAACTTCACCTTCCCCTCCTCCCTGACCCTCCCTTTTTGGGCCTATGAGATTAGTGAAGCCGCGTGGTCTAGTGGAAAGAGCCTGGGCCTGGGAGTAAGAGGACCTGGCTTCTAATCTTGCCTCTGCCACGTACCTATAATAATAGTAATAATGATAATGGTATTTGTTAAGTGCTTACTATGTGCAAAGCACTGGGGGATACAAGGTGATCAGGTTGTCCCACGTGGGGCGCACAGCCTTAATCCCCATTTTACAGATGAGGTAACTGAGGCACAGAGAAGTTAAGTGGCTTGCCCAAGGTCACACAGCTGACAAGTGGCTGAGCCGGGGTTCGAACCTCTGACCTCTGACTCCCAAGCCCACACTCTCTCCACTGAGCCATGCTGCTTCTACCTGCTGCGTGACCTTGGGCAAGTCGCTTTACTTCTCGGTGCCTCAGTTCCCACATCCGCAAAATCAATCAATCAATCGTATTTATTGAGCGCTTACTGTGTGCAGAGCACTGTACTAAGCGCTTGGGAAGTCCAAGTTGGCAACATATAGAGACAGTCCCTACCCAACAGTGGGCTCACAGTCTAAAACCTGTTCTTCCTCCTACTTCGACTGGGAGCCCCAGGTGGGACCTGATTATCTTGTACCTTAGGGTTTAGAACAGCACATAGTGAGTGTTTAACAAATACCACTATTATTAGAGTCTGCTCAAAGAAATGCCCAATGCAGCTGAAAGTGTGTGTGTGTGTGTGTGTGTGCGCAAGCACCTATTACCAGAGGGCCGTGACCCAAATTGTTCTGTTCTTCCAGCATCAACGGAACCGGAACCACTTGTGGTGGCGCGTCTTGCCTCTCCTGCACAATCTGGCTCTGGACATGGAGGAAAATGGGCAGGGGTGGGGGCCCAGGTGAGGTACGGCCCCACCATCCCACCCCCCCACCCCCCGGAGTGGAGTGAGGGCATGGAACAGCCCCTGGGCACGGGACGTGGGCCGCGTGGGATGGTCAGGGGACCGGGACCCCCGGCACTGAGGCTGGCTGGGTGGCTTTTCGTTCCCTGCGTCTCTCCGTGTGACTTCGCAAGAAGCCCCCCCACACCCCAGAGGGGCTTCCCTCTCTCTGCTGAGCCCCCTCCCCCCGGTCCAAGGGGCTAGTGGACGAAGGAAGAGCTTGGACGGCCGTGTGGCAGATCCCCTGAGGGGGTACCGACCAGCGAACCGTCTGGCCTGCGGAGACACTGGCTTTCCACTCTCTGAGGAGAGACCTCCCAGGACGATGTCCGTGGGCACAGAACGGGTTTGATTCCTGCTTCCCATCGCCCTGCTGGAGAGCTGACACTTTCCACAATCCAGAAGAGCACTAGGGCCGGATCTGAGTATCCTTGTGTGTCCATGCCTGGGGCGAGCCATCGGCCTCTCCTGTTCCACTGGTGCCCCCTTCTCCCCCCTCCCCCCTCCAAGGAGGGTTCCAAAGGCCCCAGGGATGAACTGAGGGCTGCCTGGAGGAGCAAGCGGGACCCAGTATGATGTGGGGTGGGGCGGCCCAGACAAGCACCACATCCTCATCCTCACTGGCTCTGGGGCGACGTGGGCCCACCTGGTTGAGGTGGGAAGGCCCCGACGGACCTCGCATCCTTGTCTCTGGCATATTGTACCTCCCAGGTTGGGCCCAGGCTGAGGTTCTCAGCCTGAAACAAGAAGAAGCTGTCTGATGGGGGTCCCCAGGGAGACGGGGAGGGGGCTGGGACCCCTGGTGGCTTCACAGGTCTTCCCCCTCTTTCTGTGTCTTCCCTCTCCACCTGACTCCGGGTCTGGAGGAGGGACAGTGTCTGCAGGAGGCAGTCCCGCCGTGTCCACCTTCCCTCTACCACCCCAGGAGAGGCAGCGACGCAGAAAGCTGAGGGCAGTGAGGCCCGCCTCTGTGAACCTCGGCCCTGCCACCTCAGGAATCGGGGGGTGGAGGGATCTGGGGTGCCCTCCCCCACCGTCACTCCCAGCTGCAGCCCTCCTCCTTTGGCTGTTGCCCGGGGACCTGGTGCTAGCCTCAGGGTCTGCATCCCCACATGGGATCTGTAGGGAACAGACTCCCCCCACCCATTTGGGATTCACTATTGTTGGGGGGGGGGGGGGGTGTTATCCCCATCATGGAAGGGGCAGACCCCTCCCCCCCACCGCCTCTGGCCAAAACACCATGGTCCACCTAGTCACGCCTCTCCAGGGCGCCTCAGCCTCCTGCCACCTTGGGAAGGGCTATCAAACCCCTCTAGTTACCCATCCTTCCTCCCCTACTTGCTCTGTGAGGTGGGGGGTGGGAGCTGGGCCTATACAGGTGAATGGAGGGAAGGGGGAAGGGGCCCTTCCCTATCACTGTGGGTTTTAGGTGTTTCTGCCACTGGGGCAGTCTGGGAAGTTGCTGGATGAATGCCACCCTCACCGGGCACCCCTCTGCCCCCCAACCACGGTGCTGTGCCAGACTGGGGAGCCCCCTGAGGTCAGAGCTCAGTCCCAGGTGGAGTCTGTGGGAAGAGGGGCCAAAGTTTTCCCGCCCAGATGCCCGCTCCTTGCACACGAGGTGAAGCCCACATCCAGAAGTGGTGGAGAGTTGGGGGGGCTTCTCTTGCCGGTGCTCGCCTCCTCCTCCCCACCTTGGATGTTTCTCCCTCTTCCCAGCGGGATAAACCTAAACCCCCCTCACCCCAATGGAATAGGCCTTTTTTGGCACCTCATGTCACCCCAGATTGGGTTGTTCCTGGAGGGGCCCCAAACCCACCCACCTCCCTGTTGAGAACTGAGACCCACAGTGAGCATGTAGCATTGGTTCCCCGCCCTGCTTCCTCACCCCCGAGATGGCAGTGGAGTGGGGGGCGGGGGGCGCAGGGACATTTCTATGTATGTACAGTCTATTGGCTTGTAAATAGAAGGAGGGATGGAATGCTTTTTCCCCAACACTTGGTACAGTTTTTAATAAAAGAGTTTAAAGCCAAGAGCCATCCCCTCCTCGCTTTTTTTTTAAATCCAGGTCAGGGATTCCTGAATCAGCCAGGCCCTTGTCTGCTGTGGGAGAGTTCTTCTAGACCTCAGTTTACCCCTCTGTGAAGTGGGAAGCGTTTTGGGGCAAAAAGCCACTAAGGAAGATGAGTTGGCCAGCCAGACCACTGAGTCCAATCTCCCTTTTTTTAAAAAAAGAAAAAAAGGTATTAAGTGCTTACTAGTTGCCAAACACAGTACTAAGCACTGGGGTAGACACAAGCTAATCAGATTGGACAGAGGCAATGTCCCACAAGGGGCTCACAGTCTTAATCCCCATTTTACAGATGAGGGAATTGAGGCACAGAGTATTTAAGTGACTGGCCTATGACCCAGGCCCAATTCTCTGAATGTTGCCTGTCCCCTCCAGCACTCTGCATTTTGGCACCTTGGACCCTGGGAGTCAGAAGACCTGGGTTCTAATCCCGGCTCTGCCCCTTACCTGCTGGGTGACTTTGGACAAGTCACTTCTCTGTGCCTCAGTTCCCTCATCTAAAAAATGAAGATTCAATACCTGTTCTCCCTTTCTACTTAGACTGTGAGCTCCATGTAGGATCTGATTATCTTGTAGCTTCCCTGGCACTTATTACAGTGCTTGGCACATAGTAAGTGCTTAACGAATGCCACACGTTATTATTATTATTCCTGCAAGAGGAGGGAATGAGGAGGGTTCTTGTGAGGAGGAATGGCCTATTGGAAAGAGAACGCGAGGGGCAGGGTGAATTGTAATGAAGAAATCCTGGAATCACCCCCTGGACAGCCAGCAGCAGTAGTCCCCAGCCCTGACCTCGGGTGCCAAACTTTCACCCTGGCACCTGCTCTCTCTGTACCCTTGTGTGTCCTCAGAAACACTTGGAAGATTTGGGCTGTACCCTGTGCTCTTCTGGAGGAGATCAGAGGGCAAAGTGAAAAGGTCACCAAGGCCAATGCTGCTCTGGGTCCGGGGTGGGAGGGCTGCCCGTCCCACATATGCATGAGTGGAGGGGGCACTGAGAATGCCATCTTCCAACTTAAAGGCCGACTATCTTGTATTATCTTGGCTCTACTACCCCAGTGCTTAACACAGTTTCTGGCACAGAGTAAGTGCTTGTCGAATACCACAATTATTATTATTACATTGTAATCTCCTCAAGAGCAGGGACCACTTCGATTAAGTCTATTGTACTCTCCCATACCACAATTATTATTATTAGATTGTAATCTCCTCAAGAGCAGGGACCACTTCGATTAAGTCTATTGTACTCTCCCAAGCACTTAAAACAGGGCTTGGCACATGGTATGCCCTCAGCCAACATGATTGTTGGAGTGACAGCTCTTTGTATACCCACTCTCCAGGAAAACTAACTGAGCCTGCCTGGGGTGGGCACAGTGCCACGTCCTGTTTCATTTTTTAAAAATGGTATTTGTTAACCATTTTCTATGTGCCACGCCCTGTATTAGATAATCAGGTTGGACATAGTCCGTGTCCCTTGTAGGGCTCACGGTCTCCATTTGATAGATAACGTAACTGAGGCCCAGAGAAGTTAAGTGACTTTCCCAGGGTCACACAGCAGACAAATGACAGAGCCGGGAGTAGGACCCAGGTCTTCTTATTGCCAGGCCAGTGCTCTATCCATCACGCCACACTGCTTTTCATTTGAACTACCTGTTCCTGTTGTGACGTTGTCCTCCCTCTGGCTCTTACTCTTTGTAAATCATCTGGGTCTGTCTGGCTCCCCAGTTATTAGAGCACAGGCTCTCTGAAGGCAGGTGATGGGTCTTGTTTAACTTGTGTTCTCCCAAGCGCTTAGTACTGTGCTTTGTACAGGAAGGGCCATGCTGCAGCCTGCAGGGAGGCTTCCTATCAGAGTCAGTGGCAAGGGCCTGGTCCCCCCCATCTCTGAGCTGCTGAGCACTTAATATGTACCAAGCACTGGAATAGATACAAGACAATCAGACTAGCACAATTCCTGTCTCACATGGGGCACACAATCTAATAATAATAACAATAATTTTGGTATTTGCTAAGCGCTTACTATGTGCAAAGCACTGTTCTAAGCACTGGGGAGGATACAAGGTGATCAGGTTGTCCCATGTGGGGCTCACAATCTTAATTGCCATTTTACAGATGAGGTAACTGAGGCACAGAGAAGTTACGTGACTTGCCCAGAGTCACACAGCTGACAAGTGGCAGAGCCGGGATTTGAGCCCATGACCTCTAACTCCTAAGCCCGTGCTCTTTCAACGCTGCTTCTAATCTAAGTGAGAGTGAGAACAGGTACCAAGTCCTCATTTCCTAGTTAAGGAAACGGAGGCCCGGAGAAGTGAAATGACTTGCCCAAGGTCACAGAGCAGGGACTTGGCAGAGCCAGGATTAGGCCTTGGGTGCTTTGACTCCTAGGCCAGTTCTCTTTCCATCCGGCCACGCTGCTTACTGGGTGCAGAATTCATACTGAGCGCCTGGGAAGGTAGGTATAGTTGAGTATGTGGACACGATCCCTGAGACTTACAGTCTAACAGGAGGGAAAGTGGGGACTCCAATCAATCCATCAATCGTATTTATTGAGCGCTTACTGTGTGCAGAGCACTGTGCTAAGCGCTTGGGAAGTACAAGTTGGCAACATATAGAGACAGTCCCTACCCAACAGTGGGCTCACAGTCTAAAAAGTGGGTTCACAGTCTAAAAGATGAGTCCAGTCCAGAGATGGCTTCTCCCTCTCTGTCTTCCACACTCACACACTACCCACTCGCTTCACTCCACCTGCAGTGGAGGGGCAGGGGGCCCAGCTGCCCACCCACTCGAGGTCCTGGGCGGCTTGGCCAGGAAGCTGGGTTTTGGTCTGGGCGGGCCAGGGGAGGGCTCAGTGCCAACTGGAGGGGTTGGGGCACCTCTGCGGGCTGAGTCAGCAGCAGCCGCAGCAGAAGCCCACTGAGTCCCTCTGGCACTTGGATGGAGGGGTGGCATCTCTCTGCCAGCCAGCCAGAGCTCCTTGCCCGACTGCGCTCAGCTCTTCGCCTGTTCGCCCCCTTAACCCGACAGGGGTGGGGACTGCTTAGGACTTAGGGCCTCCCCACCCGACTCAGAACGGCTTTATAAGAGCCCCCTCCCGCCAGCACCCACAGAGTGACAGCGGTCGTGTGCCAGCCGTGGCCGCCCCGCTCCCCAGCACCTGCTCCTGCTGGGCCTGAATGGATGGGACCTTAAAAAAAAGTCCGGAAAGTCTTGGCCCTCGCCGTCCTGTGTCAGCTCCAGTGTTTGCTCCCCTGATCCCCGCTAAGGGACACTAATTGCAGCTGAAAGGGTTAATTACCCCTACCTGGATTGATTGATTGATGATTCCACCCTCGGAAAATTCTCAGCTCTTGTTTTTCCCCTTTTGAAATGTCAGCATTCCCTCACCCCTTTCTCCTTCCCCCCTCTCTTTCTTTTATTTCTCTCCCCCTCCCTCTTTCTCCCCCTCCCTGCCCCTCCTCTTTTTTAATTCTCCCCTCCCTGCCCCTCCTCTTTTCATTCTCCCTTTCCTGCCCCTCCTCTTTTCTTTCTCCCCTCCCTGCCCCCCTCTTTTCTTTTTCTCCCCTCCCTGCCCCCCCTCTTTTCTTTTTCTCCCCTCCCTGCCCCCCTCTTTTCTTTTTCTCCCTTCCCTGCCCCTCTTCTTTCTCCCCTCCCTCCCCCTCCTCTTTTCTCTCTTTCGCCTCCCCCTGCCCCCCTCTTTTCTTTCCCCCCCATCTCTTTTCTTTTTCCCCTCCATGCCCCTCCTTTCTCTCTTTCTCCCCTCCCTCCCCCCTCCTCTTTTCTCTTTCTCCCCTCCCTGCCCCCATTTCTTTTTCTCCCCTCCCTGCCCCTCCTATTTTCTTTTTCCCCTCCCTCTCCCTCCTCTTTTCTCTTTCTCCTCTCCCTGCCCCCCTCTTTTCTATTTTTCTCCCCTCCATGCCCCTCCTCTTTTCTCTTTCTCCCCTCCCTCCTCCTCCTCTTTTCTCTTTCCCCCTTCCCCCTCCTCTTTTTCCCCCCCCTTTTCTCCCCCTCCCCTCCTTTCTCCCCTTCCCCTCCTCTTTTCTCCCTCTCCACCACCTCTTTTCTCCCCCCCTTTCTCCCCCTCTTCCCTTCCTCTCTTCTCTCTCTTTCTCCCCCTCCTTCCCTTCCTCTATCCCTCTCCTCGCTCTTTCTCCTCCCCCTGCCCTTCCCCTTCTCTCCCCCTCCCTTTTCTCTTTCTCCTTCTCCCCCCTTCCCCCTTGCTCTCTCCCGTACTCCCCCCACTCCCCCTTCTCTCTCCCTCTCCCCCTCCTCTCCCCCTCCCTCCTCTCTCTTCCCTTCTCCCCTTCCTTCTTTCTCCCTCCGTCTCTCTGCCTCCGTCTCCGTTTCTCCCTGTCGCCCAGAGGCTCGGTTTACACAAAGGCTCTTCTGTTCCTGGGTCTGTCGAAGTCACATGCTTTCACTCCTAACCTCAGCTTTTTACACTAAAGCCGGTCGGTCCCTCGGCGGCCCCAGATAACCCTTGTTTACGTCTGCGGGGCCCGGCCCGGCCCGGCCCCTCCCGGCAGCAGTAATGAAAAGTCCCTTGGGGACAGACTTTTGGCTTTCGGTAAATGGATAACAAACCTGCACTTTGCATAACTCGGTGAGCTGATGGGAAACGACTCGGAGGACCCAACTCCGGCTAGCACGTCCCCTGCCCCCTGCTCTCCGGGGGCCTAATAATAATAATAATAATCATAGTATTTATTAAGCTCTTACTATGTGCTAGGCCCTGGGGTGGATACAAGCAAATCAGGTTGGACACAGTCCCTGTCTCACAAGGGGCTCACAGTCTCCATCCCCATTTTCCAGATGAAGTAACTGAGGCACAGAGAAGTGAAGTGACTTGCCTAAGGTCACACAGCAGACAAGTAGCCGAGCCGGGATAAGAACCCATGGCCTTCTGACTGCAGGGTCCGTGCTCAATCCACTGAGTCATGTCGCTTCTCTAGGGGGGCTCAATTCCTCCAGCCCCTCAACCCAGGGCAAGGACTTGTTAATGGGGTGCCCGGTGGTGGGCTGCTGGACTTCTCAACGGGGGCCCAGTGATCCCCATCCCGCCTTTCCTATCTCCCCTCTCCCCTCCTCTTCCTCCTCCCTGCCCCTTGTTCTGTAACTCTGGGAGATCTTGTACAGGTCAGCTCTGGGGTCAGCTCTAGCCAGCCTTTCCAAAGTGGGACAGACTGAGTCGTCTCTAATAACGACAATAATAATAACTGTAATCTTTGTTAAGTGCTTACTACGTGCCAGGCACTGCACTAAGCACCAGGGTGGTTACAACCAAACTGGGCTGGACACAGTCCGTGTTCCAGTTGGGGCTCACAAGTATTTGAGAAGCAGCGTGGCTCAGTGGAAAGAGCCCGGGCTTGGGAGTCAGAGGTCCTGGGTTCAAATCCCGGCTCCACCGCTTGTCAGTTGTGTCACTTCTCTGTGCCTCAGTTACCTCATCTGTAAAATGGGGATTAAGATTGTGAGCCCCGCATGGGACAACCTGATCACCTTGTATCCTCCCCAGCGCTTAGAACAGTGCTTTGCACATCAACATCAACATCAATCGTATTTATTGAGTGCTTACTGTGTGCAGAGCACTGTACTAAGCGCTTGGGAAGTACAAGTTGGCAACATAGAGAGACAGTCCCTACCCAACAGTGGGCTCACAGTCTAAAAGGGGGAGACAGAGAACAAAACCAAACATACTAACAAGATAAAATAAATAGAATAGATATGTACAAGTAAAATAAATAAATAAATAGAGTAACAAATATGTACAAACATATATACATATATACAGGTGCTGTGGGGAAGGGAGGAGGTAAGATGGGGGGTGGAGATGGGGGAGGGGGAGAGGGGGAGTTTGTTTAGCACGTAGTAAGTGCTTAACAAATACCAAAATTATTATTATTATGATTTTAAAAAAAGATGCTGGGGCCCATCCCCCTGCCTCTGTGCACTGGACCTCTAGCCCGTGTCCTGCCTCTGGCGTGGAACAACCCCCCTTCTCAAATCCTACAGGCAACTACTCTTCCCCCACTTTAAAGCCTTATTGAAGGCCCACCTCCTCCAAGAGGCCTTCCCAGACAAAGGCCCCCACTTCCTCTTCCCCCACACCCTCTGTGTCACCCTGACTTGCTCCCTTTATTTTCCCCGCCCCCCCGCCCCACAGCACTTATGTATATATGTGTAATTTTATTTATTTTTATTGCTGCCTGTCTCCTCCCCTCCCAGACTGTAAGTGTGCTGTGGGCAGGGAATGTCGCTGTTTATTGTTGTGTTGTACTCTCCCTTCCTAGAGAAGCAGCGTGGCTCAGTGGAAAGAGCCCGGGCTTTGGAGTCAGAGGTCATGGGTTTGAATCCCGGCTCCACCACAAGTCTGCTGTGTGACCTTGGGCAAGTCACTTAACTTCTCTGAGCCTCAGTTACCTCATCTGTAAAAATGGGGATTAAGACTGTGAGCCCCACGTGGGACAACTTGATCACACTGTATCCCCCCCAGCTCTTAGGACAGTGCTTTGCACATAGTAAGCGCTTAACAAATACCATTATTATTATTTCCCAAGCGCTTAGTACAGTGCTCTGCACATAGTAAGCGCTTAACAAATACCATTATTATTATTATTATTTCCCAAGCGCTTAGTACAGTGCTCTGCACATAGTAAGCGCTCAATAAATATGACTGAATGAATGTTAAAGCCAGTCTTCATCCCCCTCCAGGACCAGTGTGTGCCTTTGAACCAAAGGGAAAAACGTGAGTGAATAAAATCTGGGTTGAAGCTTGATTGAAGTCTCCTTCTCAACCTCCTTCCCTTCATCACTCATGGGGTCCAGACCCCGTAGGTCTCCCATCTGGCAGGTCCACCTTGCCCCCTCTCCAATAATCGCTCAGAATAGGAGGCCCCATTGTCCCATGCTCTGAACAGATCTGCCCTATGTGGCAGGGGTGGAACCCACTCGCAGTCAGCCTAACCCTGAGAGCTTTCCTCCATCGGACTCTTTTCTTTTCCCCTTGGATGAGGGGTGTTTGCCCAAAGCTCTGGCCCGCTCTTGGGGCCTTCCACTCCCCCCCTTTCATTCTCATGGGGCTCCCCAGCCCCAGTTCCCCAGCTTGGACCTAAGTTCCCTGTCTTTCTCTCCTGCCTCTGATTGTCCCCCAAGACTCTCTGGAGGCTTTTTCATTTTTTTATGGTATTTGTTAAGCCCTTACCATGTGCCAGGCACTGTACACGCTGCTGAGAAGCAGCGTGCCTCAGTGGAAAGAACAAGGGCTTTGGAGTCAGAGGTCATGGGTTCAAATCCCAGCTCCACCACTTGTCAGCTGTGTGACTTTGGGCAAGTCACTTCACTTCTCTGGGCCTCAGTTCCCTCATCTGTCAAACGGGGATTAAGACTGTGAGCCCCCCGTGGGACAGCCTGATCACCTTGTAACCTCCCCAGCGCTTAGAACAGTGCTTTGCACATAGTAAGCGCTTAATAAATGCCATCATTATTATTATTATTACTGAGCACTGGGGTAGATGCAAAATTCGCCGTCCAGGTCCCACATGGAGCTCAAGGTCTTATCATCATTATTAATCCTCAGTTTACAGATGAGGTAACCGAGGTCCAGAGAAGTCAAATGACTTGTCCTAGGTCTCACAGCAGACCGTGGAAGAGCCGGGATTAGAACCCAGGTCCTTCTGACTCCAGGCCCGGGCTCTATCCACTAGGCCACGCTGCTTTCCTGTCGAGTCCTTCCTCTCTCCTGTTCTCTAGGTTTCTAGGGACTTCTCCCAGTTCTCGCTTTCACCCTCCATTTCTCTTCCTGAGGCTCGCCAGTGTCTCCCGGAGTCATTTGTGGCTCCCTAAACACTTATTCTGTGCTAAGCAATGGGCTAAAACGGAGTTATCAGATTGGATACAGTCCCTATCATACCCAGGACTCACAGTCCAAGAGAGGGTGGGGTGATGGAGGCTCTTTTCCCCCTTTTGCAGAAGAGGAAATGTAGGCTCAGAGAGATGTAGTGATTTGCCTGAGGTCACACAGCAGGTTATGGACTAGGCTGGAATTAGAACCCGAGTCTCCTGACTCCCACCCCTACGCTCTCTCCACTAAACAAGCTGCACCTGGAAGAGGAAGACTATACCCAACCAACAATAAAATCAGGTTAAAATTCACCCATCAAGAGATGTGGCCCATCAAAAAGAAGCATCATGGCCTAGTGGGTAGAGCATGGGAGTCAGAAGGACCTGGGTTCTAATCCCAGCTCTGACCCTTGTCTGCTGTGTGACCTTGGGCAAGTCACTTAACTTCTCGGTGCCTCAGTTCCCTCATCTTTAAAATGGGGATTGAGACTGGTTTTGGTTTTGGCTTGGTTTTGTTCCCTGTCTCCCCCTTCTAGGCTGTGAGCCCACTGTTGGGTAGGGACTGTCTCGAAATGTTACCAACTTGTACTTCCCAAGTGCTTAGTACAGTGCTCTGCACACAGTAAGCGCTCAATAAATACGATTGATTGATTGATTGATTGACTGTGAGCCCCATGCGAGACAGGGACTGTGTCCTACCTGATTAGCTTGGATCTAACCCAGCACATAGAGCAGTGCTTGAAACATAGTAAGCGCTTAACAAATAGCATCATTATTATTATTATTATTATTATTATTATTATTATTATTATTTGCATATTAGAGAGCATGAGGAAGGAGAAGCTTTCAGACTCCTCGCACCCCAGACCAACTATATCGGTGGAGAAACCCTGGTGCCTGGTAGACTGTGAGCCCATTGTTGGGTAGGGACCGTCTCTATACGTTGCCAATTTGTACTTCCCAAGTGCTTAGTACAGTGCTCTGCACACAGTAAGTGCTCAATAAATACGATTGAATGAATGAATGAATGAATGCCTAGCACTGCCCTTGAAGATAATGTTTATGTCGAAGTTTGTGGGAACCAGGGTGGCCTAATGGAAAGAGCCCGAGGATCTGGTTTCGAATCCTAGTCTCTCCAATTGTCTGCTGGGTGACCTTGGGCAAGTCACTTAGCTTCTTTGTGTCTCGTTTACCTCATTTATATAATAAGGATTAAGACAGTGAGCCCCTTGTGGGACATGGACAATGTCCAACCTGATTGTCTTATATCTACCCCAGTGCTTAGTACAGTAGAGAAGCAGCATGGCTCAGTGGAAAGATTTCAGGCTCTGTCTCCCCCTTTTAGACTGCGAGCCCACTGTTGGGTAGGGACTGTCTCTAGATGTTGCCAATTTGTACTTCCCAAGCGCTTAGTACAGTGCTCTGCACACAGTAAGCACTCAATAAATACGATTGATGATGATGATGATGATGGGTTCATATCCCAGCTCTGCCAATTGTCAGCTGTGTGACTTTGGGCAAGTCACTTCACTTCTCTGGGCCTCAGTTACCTCATCTGTAAAATGGGGATGAAGACTGTGAGCCCCCCGTGGGACAACCTGATCACCTTGTAACCTCCCCAGTGCTTAGAATAGTGCTTTGCACATAGTAAACGCTTAATAAATGCCATCATTATTATTATTAGTAGTAGTAGTACCTGGCACAGAGTGAGCACTCAACAAATACCATTAAAAAAAATAATGGAAGCTACTTTTCTAACGGCTAGGCCCCTGATCAGGCCTTGTTTCCCAAGGAAGGGAAAGAGAGCGAGTCAGCATTTCCTCAGTTTCCCCTACTGTCAAATGGGGATCAGATCCCTGCTCTCCCTCTTTGTCTGTGAACCCTGTGTGGTACTGGGACTGCGTCCCATCTGATTAGTCTTTATCCACCCCAGGGCTTGGCACAGTGCTTGGCACCTGGGAGATGCTGAGTAAATATGGTAATAGATGAACAAATGCGGATCTAGGCTCTCTCCAGGGACGCCTTCATGGCCCCCTGAGTCCCAGTGGGGTGTAGGGAAGCAGCATAGCCTAGTGAATAGAGCACAGGCCAGGGTACCAGAAAGACCCGGATTCTAATCCTGGCTCCGCCACTTGTCTGCTGTGTGACCTTGGTCGAGTCACTTCACTTCTCTGTGCCTCAGTGACCTCACCTGGAAAATGGGGATTAAGACTGTGAGCCCCATGTGGGACATGGACTGTGTCCAACCTGATTAGCTTGGATTCATTCATTCATTCATTCAATCGTATTTATTGAGCGCTTACTGTGTGCAGAGCACTGTACTATGCGCTTGGGAAGTACAAGTCGGCCACATAGAGAGACGGTCCCTACCCAACAGTGGGCTCACAGTCTAGAAGGGGGAGACAGAGAACAGAACAAAACAAATAGAATATGTACATGTAAAATAAATGGAGTAATATATACGTAAAAACATATCAATCGATCGTATTTATTGAGCGCTTACTGTGCGCAGAGCACTGTACTAAGCGCTTGGGAAGGACAAGTTGGCAACATCTAGAGACGGTCCCTACCCGACAGTGGGCTCACAGTCTAGAAGGGGGAGACAGAGAACAAAACAAAACAAATAGAATATGTACAAGTAAAATAAATAGAGTAATATACACGTAAAAACATATCAATCAATCATCTACCCCAGTACTTAGTACAGGGCCTGGCACACAGTAAGCGCCTAACAAATGCCATGAAAAAAGTGGGGAGGCAGGGATGGCTTCCTGTCTGGTTAGGCCAACTGGTGCCCTCCTTGCAGGTGTACATGGTTGTACATATTTATGGTTGTACATATTTATTACTCTATTTATTTATTTATTTGTTTATTTTACTTGTACATTTCTATCCTATTTATTTTATTTTGTTGGTATGTTTGGTTCTGTTCTCTGTCTCCCCCTTTTAGACTGTGAGCCCACTGTTGGGTAGGGACTGTCTCTATGTGTTGCCAATTTGTGCTTCCCAAGCGCTTAGTACAGTGCTCTGCACATAGTAAGTGCTCAGTAAATACGATTGATTGATTGATTGATTGCAGGTGGGCAGCTCCTGCCCTAGCTCCCCATCCTAGATCGCTCTCTTAGTACAGTGTCTGCTTAGTACAGTGCTTGGCACACAGTAAGTGCTCAATAAATATGATTGAATGAATGAACCCACCCATGGTAGAAACCTCCAGGCCACAGGACTGGCCCAGTCTGCATGCATTCATTCAATCGTATTTATTGAGCGCTTATTCTGTGCAGAGCACTGTACTAAGTGCTTGGAAAGTACAATTTGGCAACCAATAGAGACAATCCCTACCCAAGGAGAAATTCCCAGCAGCCTTTTCCAAGGACAGGCTGGTTTCCTCCTGGTTTGGCCCTGACCAGAGACCCTCCCCCAGGGCCCAGCCTCAGTTTTAATAATAATGATAGCATTTATTAAGCGCTTACTATGTTCAAAGCACTGTTCTAAGCGCTGGGGAGGTTAACAAGGTGATTAGGTTGGCCCACGGGGGGCTCACAGTCTTCATCCCTATTTTCCAGATGAGGGAACTGAGGCCCAGAGAAGTGAAGTGACTTGCCCAAAGTCACCCAGCTGATAAGTGGTGGAGCCGGGATTTGAACCCATGACCTCTGACTCCAAAGCCCGGGCTCTTTCCACTGAGCCACGCTGCTTCTCCAGTGATAATAGTGGTATTTGTTAAGCGCTTACTATGTGCCAAGCACTGTTCTAAGCACTGGGGAGGATAGTTACCTCATCTGTAAAATGGGGATGATGACTGTGAGCCCCGCGTGGGACAACCTGATCACCTTGTATCCCCCCAGTGCTTAGAACAGTGCTCACCCCCTTCTAGACTGTGATCCCCCTTCTAAATAATAAATAAATAAATAATGATAGCATTTATTAAGCGCTTACTATGTGCAAAGCACTGTTCTAAGCGCTGGGGAGGTTACAAGGCAATCAGGGTGTCCCACAGGGGGCTCACAGTCTTAATCCCCATTTTACAGATGAGGGAACTGAGGCACAGAGAAGTTAAGTGACTTGCCCAAAGTCACACAGCTGACAAGTGGCGGAGCCGGGATTCAAACCCATGACCTCTGACTCCAAAGCCCGGGCTCTTTCCACTGAGCCACGCTGCTTCTCCAGTGATAATAGTGGTATTTGTTAAGCGCTTACTATGTGCGAAGCACTGTTCTAAGCGCTGGGGAGGATAGTTCCCTCATCTGTAAAATGGGGATGATGACTGTGAGCCCCCCGTGGGACAACCTGATCACCTTGTATCCCCCCAGCGCTTAGAACAGTGCTCTCCCCCTTCTAGACAGTGATCCCCCTTCTAGACTGTGAGCCCACTGTTGGGTAGGGACTGTCTCTATGTGTTGCCAACTTGTATTTCCCAAGCGCTTAGTACAGTGCTCTGCACACAATAAATGCTCAATAAATACGATTGATTTGCACACAGTAAGTGCTTAATAAATGCCATTATTATTATTATCATCAGGTTGTCCCACTTGGGGCTCACAGTCTTCATCCCCATTTTACAGATGAGGTAACTGAGGCCCGGAGAAGTGGCCCAAGGTCACACAGCTGACAAGTGGCAGAGCCGGGATTGGAACCCATGACCTCTGACTCCCAAGCACGCGCCCTTTCCACCGCTTTCCCAAGTTTTCCTTGTGCCCCCTCGCCTCCGCGGGTAGCCCAGCCGGCCCTGTCTTCTCTCATCCTGCCCGTTCGGGCCCCCCAGCCCGGGCCACGTCCCCGGCCCATCGTGTCCCCCTGACCCCGCTGGGTGCCAGGCCCCAGGGCTGCCCTGTCTGAGCACACCCCGTCCTGAAGTAAACAAGCGGGCGGGCGGTTGGGCGGGCGGGCGGCCGGGCCCCGGCTAGGAGGTAACCCGCCCGGCCGGCTCTCGCATTCGCCGAGTGTGGCGAGGCTGGCAGCGGGCCCGGGCAAGAGGCCCTGGCGAGAGGGAGGGAGACGGTGGCAGGGGGCCAACAGCGATTATGACTAGTTGGAGCCAGTGTGGACTTGGCATCGAGCGCAGCCCACAGCTGGGGATTCAGCCACGCTGCCCGCGGGCGGGCCGTCCCCTCGCCCCGGTCCCTTGCCCACCCCCTGACCCCCGCTCTAACGGCTCCCCGGCCCGGTTGGGAGCCCCTCCGCTGCCAGGCCCCCAGAAGCAAGGCTGGCATGGGCGGGGCAGGCCGGGGCTCTCAGGGAACGTGCGGAGCAGGTCCTGGAGTCATAGGAATCTTCCTAAAATAAAAATCCCACCTCTTCCAGGAAGTGTGAGCCCACTGTTTTAGACCGTGAGCCCACTGTTGGGTAGGGACTGTATATGTTGCCAATATGTACTTCCCAAGTGCTTAGTACAGTGCTCTGCACACAGTAAGCGCTCAATAAATACGATTGATGATGATGATGATGATGAAATCCCAACATCCCGAGATACGCCAATCTGGTAGTCTCCTAGGTTTGCTCAATCGCACACTTAGGCATGGATTCAACTTTTCATCCAGACTTCTAGACTGGGAGCCCACTGTTGGGCAGGGACCGTCTCTATATGTTGCCAATTTGTACTTCCCAAGCGCTTAGTACAGTGCTCTGCACACAGTAAGCGCTCAATAAATACGATTGATGGTGATGATGATGAAATCCCAACATCCCGAGATGCACCAATCTGGTAGTCTCTTAGGTTTGCTCCATCGCACACTTAGGCATGGATTCAACTTTTCATCCAGACTTCTAGACTGGGAGCCCACTGTTGGGCAGGGACCATCTTGATATGTTGCCAACTTGTACTTCCCAAGCGCTTAGTCCAGTGCTCTGCACACAGTAAGCGCTCAATAAATACGATTGATGATGATGATGATGATGAAATCCCAACATCCCGAGATACGCCAATCTGGTAGTCTCTTAGGTTTGCTCCATCGCACGCTTAGGCATGGATTCAACTTTTCATCCAGACTTCTAGACTGGGAGCCCACTGTTGGGCAGGGACCATCTCGATATGTTGCCAACTTGTACTTCCCAAGCGCTTAGTACAGTGCTCTGCACGCAGTAAGTGCTCAATAAATGCGATTGAATGAATGAATGAATCCAGATAGACTCACACTTTGACCTGCCCTGTCTATCTTCCTGCCTCCATTGTCTGAATGTCTTCCCCATTGACTCGTTAGCTCTTGGAGGGTAGGAAACAAATTACTGGCTTTTGTGTGCTGTCCTAGGCATTTAGTAGTAATAATGAACAAATTACTGGCTTTTGTGTACTCTCCTAGGCATTTAGTAGTAATAATGATTACTACAATATAATGGTTATTACAAAACAATAATTATTATTGTATTTATTAAATGCTTACTTGGTGCCCCACATTCTTCCCCACACATTGTAGGCCGGGAATGTTTCTGGTAATTCTGTTGTATTGTACTATCCCAAGTGCTTAGTACAGTGCTCTGCCCATAGTAAGAGCTTCATAGGTACCACTGATTGATTGATTGAGGGGACTCACTTTCAGTCATTCATTCAATCACACGTATTTACTGAGCACTTACTGTCTGCAGAGCACTGTACTAAGTGCTCGGGAGAGGACAATATAACAATAAGCAGACACATCCTTTTAGACTGTGAGCCCACCGTTGGGTAGGGACTGTCTCTCTATGTTGCCAATTTGTACTTCCCAAGCGCTTAGTACGGTGCTCTGCACATAGTAAGCGCTCAATAAGTACGATTGATGATGATGATTCCCTGCCCACAGTGAGAACCTGTGCCTGTCCAGGGAGGTTTCGTCGGCGGACGCCCTCGGGTCTGAGACTAAAGTTTGGACCAAATTCCCGCAGAGGGGAGCGGTGGTGTGGTTGTCGAGGAGAGAGGCCTCTCCCTGCCTAAAGGCCTCACCACTCCCTGCCCCAGTCGGGGCTTTCGGAGGGAGGCTGGGGCACCTGCCGTGTGGCCCCTCCAGGTGTGTCCTGGACCGCCCGGTGTGCCCACCCTCGTGCCACAGAGCCAGGGTATGCCCCTCCCACGTCCCCACCCCACCCACGGGTCACCCCACGAACCCCCTGGGACTACGCCACCACTCCCCACCCACTCCCGTGGATGCGGGGTAGGCACACTGCCAGCCCGGTGTCCGCTCGGTGCCACCCTGGTGCCAATCCGGTCCTATCCTGGTCCCGCCTCGGTGGCGGCTCAATGTCAGCCCGGTCCGGGGTCAGTGCCAGGGTGGGGAGGGGGATCCGAAGCCGGCCCGGGGGAAGGAGGCAGTGGGAAGGGCTGCTGGAGCCTTCCGTGCCCGTCGCCCACCAGCAGGAAGACGTCTGGTTCATGGGTATCGGGGCAGAATAGCCGGTGCTCGAGGTTAGGGGTGGGAGAGGCCCAGGCTTGGTGTACCTCCTTCCCTCTCCCTGCCGCCTCAACCTTGGCATCCCCCTGGGCTCTCTGTTTTGCTCTTCTTCTTGGCTCTCCCACCCCAGGCCAGGCCAGGCCATGCCAGGCCACAGGCGGCTAGTGACTCGGGCCGGCTGCGGCCGGGTTCTCCGTAATTGCTGGCCTCCCAGAGACACTGGGGGAGCCTCCACGGCTACTGCCCGCCAAGCCCCCGCGGGATGCGATCCAGAACCCTGTCCTTCCCAGTGGGAGCATGCCGACAACAATGACAGTTGTGTTGTTTGTTTGTGTGTTTATGGTATTTGTTAAGCACTTACTATGTGCCAGGCACTCTTCTAAGTGCTGGGGTGGATACAAATTAATAATAATAATAATAATGGCATTTATTAAGTGCTTACTATGGGCAGAGCACTGTTCTAAGCGCTGGGGAGGATACAAGGTGATCAGGTTGTCCCACGTGGGGCTCACAGTCTTCACCCCCATTTTACAGATGAGGTAACTGAGGCCCAGAGAAGTGAAGTACAAGCGCTTAGTACAGTGCTCTGCCCACTGTAAGCGCTCAATAAATGCGATTGATTGATTGATAATAATAATGATGATGGTATTTATTAAGCGCTTACTATGTGCAGAGCACTGTTCGCTAAGCGCTGGGGGGATACAAGGTGATCAAGTTGTCCCACGTGGGGCCTCACAGTCTTAATCCCCATTTTACAGATGAGGTCCCCGAGGCTCAGAGAAGTTAAGTGACTTGCCCAAGCAGACATGTGGTGGAGTCGGGATTCGAACCCATGACCTCTGACTCCAAAGCCCGGGCTCTTTTCCACTGAGCCACGCTGCTTCTCTGCCTTCTCTTCCACACCCTTTGACTGCCAAGCCTGGGCTGTTTCCACTAAACCACGCTGCAGACCTCTAGTATTGGTGGTCTTCTGAGAGCCGAGCGCTGTACTGAACGTCCTCTGTGCGGGTTGTTGGCCCTGCTGCTGCCCCGTGGCACTGCCCCATGCGACGGGGGTCCCAGGCCCCGGTACTCCCAAGCCGCTGCCAGCTGTTGCTCATGCTGCAGTGTGGGTGAGTGGGTGGGTGGGGGGAATCAATCAATCAATCAATCAATCGAAGGGAAGGGCCGGGGGTCTCGGGGATCCCCTCCCCACCGTGTCCCGGGGGGCTGGGCTGGCTGCCATCATCTGTCCCCCGCTCTCAGTTTCCAGCTCAGGAGGCCGCAGAGGCCCAGCTGCCGCTGAGGGAAACCGCAGGCCTCCCGGGCCGCAGGTGCAGGGGGCCGGCCTAGGGAAAGCGGACCATTAAGCGCTCAGTAAATACGATTGAATGAATTAACTGTTTCTTGGGAGCCACCAGCCGGGCACCGCCACGGAGGCGCGGCCGGTGCCCAGCCGCCATCCCTGGGGGTGAGGATCGCCCTGGCACTTATAATAATGATGGTATTTATACGTGCTTACCATGTGAGCCCCCCTTTTAGACTGTGAGCCCACTGTTGGGTAGGGACTGTCTCTCTATGTTGCCAACTTGGACTTCCCAAGCGCTTAGTACAGCGCTCTGCACACAGTAAGCGCTCAATAAATATGATTGATGATGATGATGATGTGCCAATAATAATAATGACGGCATTTATTAAGCGCTTACTATGTGCAAAGCACTGTTCTAAGCACTGGGGAGGTTACAAGGTGATCAGGTTGTCCCACGGGGGGGATCACAGTCTTCATCCCCATTTTAGAGATGAGGTAACTGAGGCCCAGAGAAGTGAAGTGACTTGCCCAAAGTCACACAGCTGACAATTGGCAGAGCCGGGGTTTGAACCCATGACCTCTGACTCCAAAGCCCGGGCTTTTTCCACTGAGCCACGCTGCTTCTCTGATAATAATAATAATAATAATAATAATAATAATAATAATAATGGCATTTATTAAGTGCTTACTTTGTGCAAAGCACTGTTCTAAGCACTAGGGAGGTTACAAGGTGATCAGGTTGTCCCATGGTAGGCTCGCAGTTTCAATCCCTATTTTACAGATGAGGGAACTGAGGCACAGAGAAGTTAAGTGACTGGCCCAAAGTCACACAGCTGGCAAGTGCCGGAGCCGGGATTTGAACCCATGCCCTCTGACTCCAAAGCCCGGGCTCTTTCCACTGAGCCACAGAGAAGTTAAATGAAGAAGAAAGAAAGAAAGAAAAAAAAGAAAGAAAGAAAGAAAGAAAGATAGAAAGAAAGAAAGAAAGAAAGAAAGAAAGAAAGAAAGAAAGAAAAAGAAACATTTAGTCTGTGCCAGCACTGCACTAAGCACTGGGGTGGATACAAATAAATCGGGTTGGCTCCAGTCCCTGTCCCACGTGGGGCTGACAGCCTCAATCTCCATTTTACAGAACAGGTAAACTGAGGCACAGAGAAGTGAAATGACTTCTCCAACTTCACACAGGAGACAAACGGCAGAGCCGGGATTAGAACACAGATCCTTCTGACCCCCAAGCCCATATCCACTAGGCCATGCTGCTTCACTGTTCCAACTCCAGATTCAGTGCTTTGCACATAGTAAGCGCTTAACAAATACCAACATTATTATTGTTATTATTATTATTATTATTATTATTATTATTGTTATTATTCAACTCCCACTACCTCGCGGCCAGCTAGACACCTCAGGCCCATTCTCAGAGGTCTCCAAGCTGTGTATTGAAAACCAGTCTCTGCTCTCTTTTTGTCCCTTTTGCCAAAGAGGAAATGTGTCTACTACTGTACTATACTCTCTATACTCTCTACTGTACTATACTCTCCCCAGTACGGTGTTCTGGACATACTCAGTGGAAAGAGCCCGGGCTTTAGAGTCAGAGGTCATGGGTTCAAATCCCGGCTCCGCCAATTGTCAGCTGTGTGACTTTGGGCAAGTCACTTAACTTCTCTGTGCCTCAGTGGAAAGCGCCCGGGCTTTGGAGTCCGAGGTCATGGGTTCAAATCTCGCTCCACCAATTGTCAGCTGTGTGACTTTGGGCAAGTCATTTAACTTCTCTGTGCCTCAGTGGAAAGAGCCCGGGCTTTGGAGTCCGAGGTCATGGGTTCAAATCCCGGCTCCGCCAATTGTCAGCTGTGTGACTTTGGGCAAGTCATTTAACTTCTCTGTGCCTCAGTGGAAAGAGCCTGGGCTTTGGAGTCAGAGGTCATGGGTTCAAATCCTGCCTCCGCCAATTGTCAGCTGTGTGACTTTGGGCAAGTCACTTAACTTCTCTGGGTCTCAGTTCCCTCATCTGGAAAATGGGGATTAAGACTGTGAGCCCCACGTGGGACGACCTGATTACCTTGTATCTCCCCCAGCGCTTAGAACAGTGCTTGGCACATAGTAAGCGCTTAACAAATACCATTATTATTATTATATTAAACGCTCATTTAATACCCTAATGATGAAGACTGGGGGGAAACCTGGGGAGGGATAACTTTGGAGAAGCAGCGTGGCTCAGTGGAAAGAGCCGGGGCTTTGGAGTCTGAGGTCATGGGTTCAAATTCCGTCTCCGCCAATTGTCAGCTGTGTGACTTTGGGCAAGTCACTTTACTTCTCTGGGCCTCAGTTACCTCATCTGGAAAATGGGGATTAAGACTGTGAGCCCCACGTGGGATGACCTGATTACCTTGTATCTACCCCAGCGCTTAGAACAGTGCTTGGCACATAGTAAGCGCTTAACAAATACCATTATTATTATTATATTAAACGCTCATTTAATACCCTTGATGATGAAGACTGGGGGGAAACCTGGGGAGGGACAACTTTGGAGAAGCAGCGTGGCTCAGTGGAAAGAGCCCGGGCTTTGGAGTCAGCGATCATAGGTTCGAATCCCGGCTCCGCCACACGTCTGCCGTGTGACCTTGGGTAAGTCACTTCGCTTCTCCGAGCCTCAGTTCCCTCATCTGCAAAATGGGGATGAAGACTGCGAGCCCCACATGGGACAACCTCATTACCTTGTAGAACCGTGCTTTGCGCATAGTAAGCGCTTAACAAATGCCATTATTATTATTATTATTATTTATTTGGCCAGCAGCAGCGGCTGCTCCCAGCCCCAGTGCAGGTGAAGGTGACTCTCCACGTGTGTTCAGCAAGGGGGGACTTGTGGGGGGAGTGTGTGTGTGTGTGTGTGTGTGTGTGTGTGTGTGTGTGTGTGTGTGTGTGTGTGTGTCTGTGAAGAGGGACAGATACCAGCCCCTGCCCCAGCTGTTTCCTGTTGTTGAGTGGGTCCAGGAGTCCAGCCGTGATGGGTTCCCACTGAATCTGTTCTACTTTTATTCCTCCTTGCTCCCATGAGCCCACTGTTGGGTAGGGACTGTCTCTATATGTTGCCAATTTGTACTTCCCAAGCGCTTAGTACAGTGCTCTGCACATAGTAAGCGCTCAATAAATACGATTGATTGACGACGCCCTCCCCGTGCAAAGGGAGAGGGGACAGAGGAGAAGAGAGGGGTGCAAGGGCTCGGGAAATGACACGGATTGATTGGGAGAGAAAGAGAGGAGGAGGAGGAGGAGGAGAAGAGCCAGGCAGGAAGACATTCCCCCACTCCTGGGGGATGGACAGTGAAGCCGATTGTCAGCTGTGTGACTTTGGGCAAGCCGCTTAACTTCTCTGTGCCTCAGTTCCCTCATCTGTAAAATGGGGATGAAGATTGTGAGCCCCACCTGGGACAACCTGATCACCTTGTAACGTCCCCAGTGCTTAGAACGGACTGTGAGCCCACTGTTGGGTCGGGACTGTCCCTATATGTTGCCATTTTGTACTTCCCAAGCGCTTAGTACAGTGCTCTGCACATAGTAAGCACTCAATAAATACGATTGATGATGAACAGTGCTTTGCATGTGGTAAGCGCTTAATAAATGCCAGCATCATCAAGCGGGAGCCGGCTGTGAGTCTACCTTGGCTCCCTCCCGCTCCAGAGGCGCCTCAGCTGCTTCCACATTCCCTCCTCAGCGCTTCCCGCTTCTCTTTTCCCTGAGAAGTGAGGGCTCCTCGCTGCTGCTTAGGGAATCAATCAATCGTATTTATTGAGCGCTGACTGTGTGCAGAGCACTGGACTAAGCCCTTGGGAAGTCCAAGTTGGGAACATATAGTAAGCGCTCAATAAATACGATTGAATGAATGAATGAATGAACATATAGAGACAGTCCCTACCCAACGGTGGGTTCTCAGTCTAAAAGGGGGAGACAGAGAACAAAACCAAACATCCTAACAAAATAAAATAAATAGAATAGATATGTACAAGTAAAATAAATAAATAAATGAATAAATAGAGTAATAAATATGCACAAACATATATACAGTGTATGGGTCGAGGGTGCGGCCTTCCCTCTCTGCCACCTGAAGTAGATTTGGGGCAGTGGGGCTCACTGGAGGTGTGGAGGCGGGGGCCAGCACATCCCCTCCCCACAGCACCTGTATATATGTTTGTACGTATTTATTACTTTATTTTATTTGTACCTATCTATTCTATTTTGTTAATATGTTTTGTTGTCCGTCTCCCCCTTCTAGACTGTGAGCCCGCTGTTGGATAGGGACCGTCTCTACGTTGCCAACTTGTCCTTCCCAAGCGCTGAGTCCAGTGCTCTGCACGCAGTAAGCGCTCAATAAATACGATTGAATTAATGAATGAATGAATTTATTACTTTATTTTATTTGTACATATTTATTCTATTTATTTTATTGTGTTAATACGTTTTGTTCTGTTGTGCGTCTCCCCCTTCTAGACTGTGAGCCCGCTGTTGGGTAGGGACCGTCTCTAGATATTGCCACCGTCTCTATATGTTTCCAACTTGTACTTTCCAAGCGCTTAGTCCAGTGCTCTGCACACAGTAAGCGCTCAATAAATATCAGTGAATGAATGAATTGATTATTCATTTATTTATTTTATTTGGACATATTTATTCTATTTATTTTATTTTGTTAATATGTTCTGTTTTGTTGTCTGTCTCCCCCTTCTAGACTGTGAGCCCGCTGTTGGGTAGGGACCGTCTCTATATGTTGCCAACTTGGACTTCCCAAGCGCTTAGTCCAGTGCTCTGTACACAATAAGCGCTCAATAAATATGATTGAATGAATGAATGAATTTATTACTCTATTTTACATATTTATTCTATTTATTTTATTTTGTTAATATGTTTTGTTGTCTGTCTCTCCCTTTTAGACTGTGAGCCCGCTGTTGGGTAGGGACCGTCTCTATATGTTGCCAACTTGGATTTCCCAAGTGCTTAGTACAGTGCTGTGCACACAGTAAGCGCTTAATAAATACGATTGAATGAATGAATTTATTACTCTTTATTTATTTATTTTATTTGTACATATTCTATTTATTTTATTTTGTTAATATGTTTTGTTTTGTTCTCTGTCTCTCCCTTCTAGACTGTGAGCCCGCTGTTGGGTAGGGACCGTCTCTAGATGTTGCCAACTTGGACTTCCCAAGCGCTTAGTATAGTGCTGTGCACACAGTAAGCACTCAATAAATATGATCGAATGAATGAATGAATAAATACGATTGAATGAATTAATGAATGGGATCTCTGGCCTAGTGCCCTTTCCCCCTATTGTGAAATGGCATTGAACAGCGACCAAACAGGAAGCCGCTTCCTCTGCTCACTGACCCCGGTGCCCAGCAGATGATGATGATGATGATGGCATTTATTAAGCGCTTACTATGTGCAAAGCACTGTTCTAAGCGCTGGGGAGATTACAAGGTGATCACGTTGTCCCACGGGGGGCTCACAGCAAAGCCCCATTTTACAGATGAGGGAACTGAGGCCCAGAGAAGTTAAGTGGCTTGCCCAAAGTCACCCAGCTGACAAGTGGCGGAGTCGGAATTTGAACCCATGACCTCTGACTCCAAAGCCCGGGCTCTTTCCACTGAGCCACGCTGCTTCTCGTGATGAGGTAGGAGAATGTGCGGAGGGGCTAGACTGTGAGCCCACTGTTGGTTAGGGACTGTCTCTATATGTTGCCAGCTTGTACTTCCCAAGCACTTAGTACAGTGCTTTGCACACAGTAAGTGCTCAATAAATACGATTGATTGATTGATTGATTTGGGCAAGTCACTTACCTTTTCTGGGCCTCAGTTACCTCATCTGTAAAATGGGGATTAAGACGGTGAGCCCCATGGGGGACAACCTGATCACCTTGTATCTCCCGAGTGCTTAGAACAGTGCTTGGCACATAGTAAACGCTTAACAAATACCATTATTATTATTACAGTGCTCTGCTCACAGTAAGTGCTCAGTAGATACAATTATTTGATTGGCCGGGCCCCCTATTCCCAGCCCCACGACCTCAGGGTCCGGATGCGGGCCGGGGGAGCTGAGTGCGAGGGTATTTATTTTGTTAATGATGTGCCTCTAGCTTTACTTCTATTTATTCTGATGACTTGACACCTGTCCACATTGTTTTGTTTTGTGGTCTGTCTCCCCCTTCTAGACTGTGAGCCCGTTGTTGGGTGGGGACCGTCTCTATACGTTGCGGACTTGTACTTCCCAAGCGCTTAGTACAATGCTCTGCACACAGTAAGCGCTCAATAAATTCGATTGAATGAACGATTCAAACCCTTCAAAACCCTACTGAGAGCTCACCTCCTCCAGGAGGCCTTCCCAGACTGAGCCTCCTCCTTCCTCTCCCCCTCCTCCCCATCCCCCTGCCTTACCTCCTTCCCCTCCCCACAGCACCTGTATATATGTATAGATGTTTGTACGTATTTATTCCTCTATTTATTTTATTTGTACATATTTATTCTATTTATTTTATTTGTTAATATGTTTTGTTTTGTTGTCTGTCTCCCATATGTATATATGTTTGTACGTACTTATTACTCTATTTAATCGTACATGTTTATTCTATTTGTTTTATTTTGTTAATATGCTTTGTTTTGTTCTCTGTCTCCCCCATCTAGACTGTGAGCTCGCTGTTGGGTAGGGACCGTCTCTATATGTTGCCAACTTGTACTTCCCAAGCGCTTAGTACAGTGCTCTGCACACAGTAAGCGCTCAATAAATACGAATGAATGAATGAATAAATAAATACGATTGAATGAATGAAGAATGAATGGAAGAAAGAAAGGAAGGAAGGAAGAAAGAAAGGAAGGAAGGAAGAAAGAAAGGAAGGAAGAAAGAAAGAAAGGAAGGAAGAAAGAAAGAAAGAAAGGAAAGAGAGAGAGAGAAAGAGAGAAAGAAAGAAAGAAAGAAAGAAAGAAAAAGAAAGAAAGAAAGGAGAGAGAGAGAGAGAGAAAGAAAGAAAGAAAAAGAAAGAAAGAGAGAGAGAAAGAGAGAAAGAAAAAGAAAGAAAAGGAAAGAGGGAGAAAGAGAGAAAGAAAGAAAGAAAAAGAAAGAAAGGAAAGAGAGAGAGAGAAAGAGAGAGAAAGAGAGAGAAAGAAAGAAAGAGAGAAAGAGAGAGAGAGAGAAAGAAAGAAAGAAAGGAAAGAGAGAGAGAGAAAGAAAGAAAGAAAAAGAAAGAAAGAAAGAAAAGAGAGAGAGAAAGAAAAAGAAAAAGAAAGAAAGAAAAGAGAGAGAGAAAGAAAAAGAAAGAAAAGGAAAGAGAAAGAGAGAAAGAAAGAAAAAAGAAAGGAAAGAGAGAGAAAGAGAGAGAGAGAGAAAGAAAGAAAGAAAGAAAGAAGAGAGAGAAAGAGAGAGAAAGAAAGAAAGAAAGAAAGAAAGAAAAAAGAAAGAAAGAAAGAAAAAGAAAGGAAGAAAGGAAGAAAGAAAGAAAAAGGAAATAGAGAGGGAGAAAGAGAGAAAGAGAGAAAGAAAGAAAGGAAAGAGAGAGGGAGAGAGAAAGAGAGAAAGAAAGAAAGAAAAAGAAAGAAAAAGAAAGAAAGAAGGAAAAGGAAAGAAAGAGTAAGTAAGTAAGTAAGTAAGTAAGTAAGTTTGGTTCCCCCTTGGCCTGAGGTGGGGCGGGAGGGGGCTACGGAGGGGAAGGGAAATTCCGCGCCGTTCCTCCTTCAGGCCGGGAGGGGGCGCTAAGGCGCGAGGAATGGGGAGGGAGGACGCGGGGGCCGCCGCTGCTCCTCCGGCCAGCGAGGGGGCGCCAGAAGGAGCGGGATTGCTGGGCGGAAGAAGTTGGAGGAAGAGGGCGGAAGGGGACCGGAAGTCCAGCCTGCCCCCTGACGTCATATCCGGCTGCGGCTGCGGCTGGCGGGGCCGTTAGTGCCGACGGGCCTGAGCGCGGCGCTGCCATGGTGCTGCTGGAGAGCGAGCAGGTAGGGCTGGGGAGGCGGATGCGGGGGGAAACTGAGGCACGCCCTTTTCCCTCCTTTTCATGTCTCTCATTCATTCAGTCAATCGCATTTATTGAGCGCTCACTGTGTGCAGAGCACTGGACTAAGCGCTTGGGAAGTCCCAAGTTGGCAACATCTAGAGACAGTCATCATCATCATCAATTGTATTTATTGAGCGCTTACTATGTGCAGAGCACTGGACTAAGCGCTTGGGAAGTACAAATTGGCAACACATAGAGACAGTCCCTACCCAACAGCGGGGTCACAGTCTAGATTTCCTATTCGAGATTCATTCATTCATTCAATCGTATTTATTGAGCGCTTACCGTGTGCAGAGCACTGGACTAAGCGCTAGATTGTGAGCCCGTTGTGGACAGGGATTGTCTCTGTTTATGGCCGCAT
The DNA here is from genome assembly GCF_015852505.1 of Tachyglossus aculeatus. NCBI lineage: Eukaryota > Metazoa > Chordata > Mammalia > Monotremata > Tachyglossidae > Tachyglossus > Tachyglossus aculeatus. The sequence continues at coordinate 20,809,942 of NW_024044828.1, forward strand.
TGTATTTTCCAAGCGCTGACAGTGCTCCGCACCCAGCGCTCGGTATTCAGCGTGACCCAGTGGAAAGAGCCCGGGCTTTGGGGTCAGAGGTCGTGGGTTCAAATCCCGCCTCCGCCAGTTCATTCAGTCGTATTTATTGAGCGCTTACTGTGTGCAGTCTTTTAGACTGTGAGCCCACTGTTGGGTAGGGACTGTCTCTATATGTTGCCAATTTGTACTTCCCAAGCGCTTAGTACAGTGCTCTGCACATAGTGAGCGCTCAATAAACACGATTGATGATGATGATGATGATGCAGAGTACTGGACTAAGCGCTTGGGAAGTCCAAGTTGGCAACATTTAGAGACGGTCCCCACCCAACATGTGGGCTCACAGTCCAGAATTGTCAGTTTGTGACTTTAGGCAAGTCACTTCACTTCTCTGGGCCTCAGTTCCCTCATCTGGAAAATGGGGATGAAGACTGTGAGCCCCCCGTGGGACAACCTGATCACCTAGTATCAATCAATCAATCGTATTTATTGAGCGCTTACTGTGTGCAGAGCACTGGACTAAGCGCTTGGGAACTACAAGTTGGCAACATATACAGTCCCTACCCAACAGTGGGCTCACAGTCTAAAAGGGGGATGTAGCCATCCCAGCACTTAGAACAGTGCTTTGCACATAGTAAGCACTTAATAAATGGCATCATTATTAGTATTCATTTATGCAGTCGTATTTATTGAGCGCTTACTGTGTTCAGAGCACTGGACTAAGCACTTGGATGTCCAGTTCAGCAACAGAGACAATCCCTCACCTTGTAACCTCCCCAGCGCTTAGAACAGTGCTTTGCACATAGTAAGCGCTTAATAAATGCCATCATTACTATTAATGTTCATTTATTCAGTCGTATTTATTGAGCGCTTACTGTGTGCAGAGCACTGGACTAAGCGCTTGGAACGCCCAGTTCGGCAACAGAGACAATCCCTCACCTTGTAACCTCCCCAGCGCTTAGAACAGTGCTTTGCCCATAGTAAGCGCTTAATAAATGCCGTCATTATTATTAATGTTCATTTATTCAGTCGTATTTATTGAGCACTTACTGTATGCAGAGCACTGGACTAAGCGCTTGGAATGCCCAGCTCGGCAACAGAGACAATCCCTCACCTTGTAACCTCCCCAGCGCTTAGAACAGTGCTTTGCACATAGTAAGTGCTTAATAATAATAATAATGATGATGGCATTTATTAAGCGCTTACTATGTGCAAAGCAGTGTTCTAAGCGCTGGGGAGGTTACAAGGTGATCAGGTTGTCCCACGGGGGGCTCACAGTCTTTATCCCTATTTTACAGATGAGAGAACTGAGGCCCAGAGAAGTGAAGTGACTTGCTCAAAGTCACACAACTCACAATTGGTGGAGCTGGGATTTGAACCCATGACCTCTGACTCCAAAGCCCGTGCTCTTTCCACTGAGCCACGCTGCTTCTCTGCTGCTTAACAAATACCGTCATTATTATTATTGTTTTTATTAGAAGGGGGAGACAGACAACGAAACAAGTAGGTAGGCATCAACAGCATTAAAATGGATAAATAGAATTATAGATATATGCACATCATTAATAAAATAGGGTAATAAATATGTACAAATATACACAAGTGCTATAGGGAGGGGAGGGGGTAGGGTAGAGGGAGGGAGTGGGGGCGATGGGGAGGGGAGGAGGAACAGGGGAAAAGCGCTTAGTCCAATGCTCTGCACACAGTAAGCGCTCAATAAATACGGTTGAATGAATGAATGAGAAGGGGGCTCAGTCTGGGAAGGCCTCCTGGAGGAGGTGAGCCGTCAGTAGGGCTTTGAAGGGAGGAAGAGAGCAGAGAAGCAGCGTGCTTCAGTGGAAAGAGCACGGGCTTGGGAGTCAGAGGTCATGGGTTCAAATCCGGGCTCTGCCGCTTGTCCGCTGTGTGACTTTGGGCAAGTCACTTCACTTCTCCGGGCCTCAGTTCCCTCGTCTGTAAAATGGGGATTAAGATGGTGAGCCCCCCGTGGGACAACCCGATCACCTTGTATCCCCCTCAGTGCTTTAGAACGGTGCTTTGCACATAGTGAGCACCTAACAAATACCCAAATTATTACGATTATCATTCGTACGATGGAGTGACCGAGTGAATGACTGACCGGGTCGCGGGTCTTGTCTTCCAGTTCCTGACGGAGCTGACGAGGCTCTTCCAGAAGTGCCGGTCGTCGGGCAGCGTGTTCATCACCCTGAAGAAGTGTAAGGACCTATTACTCTATTTATTTATTTTACTTGTACACATCTTTTCTATTTATCTTATTTTGTTAGTAGGGTTTTGTTAGTAGGGTTAGGGTTAGGGTTTATTTATTACTCTGTTTATTTATTTATTTATTTATTTTACTTGTACATTTCTATCCTATTTATCTTATTTTGTTGGTATGTTTGGTTCTGTTCTCCGTCTCCCCCTTTTAGACTGTGAGCCCACTGTTGGGTAGGGACTGTCTCTATGTGTTGCCAATTTGGACTTCCCAAGCGCTTAGTACAGTGCTCTGCACATAGTAAGCGCTCAATAAATACGATTGATTGATTGACTGATTGTTAGTATGTTTGGTTTTGTTCTCCGTCTCCCCCTTTTAGACTGTGAGCCCGCTGTTGGGTAGGGACTGTCTCTATGTGTTGCCAGCTTGGACTTCCCAAGCGCTTAGTCCAGTGCTCTGCACACAGTAAGCGCTCAATAAATACAATTGTTGATGATGATGATGATGATAAGGACCTCTGACCCCTAACCCCTGACCCCGAGGCTGGCCCGGCCTGGGGCCGCTGCCCCGTCCCCCCAAATCTGGGCCCCAGCATCCCCCTCCTCCACCATGGTAAAAGCGGCATAACCAACGGAAGGGGACCGTGGTGCCTGGGCCTGACATTCATTCGGTCGTATTTATTGAGCACCTACTGTGTGCAGAACACTGTATTAAGCACCTGGGACGTACAGTACCGCAAGACACAATCCCTGCCCACAATGGGCTCACTTCAGTCCTTGTGCAAAAGCAGTCAGTGGCACCTATTGATCAGTCAATTAGTGGTGCCATTTGATAATAATAATAGATTACGGTATTTGTTAAGCACTTACTATGTGCCAAGCCCTGTTCTAAGCACTAGGGTAGATACAAGGTCATCAGGTTGTCCCACATGGGGCTCACAGTCCTAATCCCCATTTTACAATCAATCACTTTTATATTTATTGAGCGCTTACTGTGTGCAGAGCTCTGTACTAAGCGCTTGGGAAGTCCAAGTTGGCAACATATAGAGACGGTCCCTACCCAACAGCGGGCTCACAGTCTAGAAGGGGGAGACAGAGAACAAAACAAAACATATTAACTAAAATAAATAGAATAGATATGTACAAGTAAAATAAATAGAGTAAAAAACAAATACGTACAAACATATATACATATATACAGGTGCTGTGGGGAAGGGAAGGAGGTTAGGCAGATGAGGTAACTGAGGAACAGAGAAGTTAAGTGACTTGGTCAGTCAGTGGAACCTATTGATTGGTCAATCAGTGGCACTTATTCTCTGTAGGCTAATAATAATAAAATAATAATAATAATAATGATGGCATTTATTAAGCGCTTACTATGTGCAAAGCACTGTTCTAAGCGCTGGGGAGGTGACAAGGTGATCAGGTTGTCCCCCGGGGGCTCACAGTTTTAATCCCCATTTTACAGATGAGGGAACTGAGGCCCAGAGAAGTGAAGTCACTTGCCCAAAGTCACACAGCTGACAGTTGGCGGAGCTGGGATTTGAACCCCTGACCTCTGACTCCAAAGCCCATGCTCTTTCCACTGAGCCACGCTGCTTCTCTAATAATAATTGTGGTATTTGTTCAGAGCTTACTATGTGCAAGGCACTGTATTAAGTGCTAGAGTGGGTACAAGCAAATCAGGTTGCCAACTTGTACTTCCCTAGCACTTAGTACGGTGCTCTGCACACAGTAAGCGCTCAATAAATATGAATGAATGAATGAATGAATGACACAGTCCCTGTTCCACATGGGGCTCACAGTCTTAATTCCCATTTTGCAGATGTAACTGAGGCTTAGAGAAGTGAAGTGACTTGCCCAGGGTCACACAGCAAACAAGTGATGGAGGCAGGATTAGAACCCACGTCCTTCTGATTCCCAGACCCGTGTTCTATCCACTAGGCCATGCTGCTTCTTAAGCTTGGAACGTGCCTACCGACTCTATTATTGTAGTCTCCCAAGCGCTTATTACAGTACAGTGCTCTACTGTGTGCTCTTCCTCCCTTCAAAGCCCTACTGAGAGGTCACCTCCTCCAGGAGGCCTTCCCAGACTGAGCCCCCTCCTTCCTCTCCTCCCCCCCACCTTACCTCCTTCCCCTCCCCACAGCACCTGTATATATGTTTGTACGTATTTATTACTCTATTTTATTTGTACATATTTATTCTATTTATTTTGTTAATATGTTTTCTTTTGTTCTCTGTCTCCCCCTTCTAGACTGTGAGCCCGCTGTCGGGTAGGGACCGTCTCTAGATGTTGCCACCTTGGACTTCCCACGTGCTTAGTCCAGTGCTCTGCACACAGTAAGCGCTCAATAAATACAATTGAATGACTGAATGAATGTGCAGAGTACCGTATAAAATGCTTAGGATAGCCCTTGTCCCCAGGTGCTTACCAATCAATCATATTTATGGAGCGCTTACTGTGTGCAGAGCACTGTACTAAGCGCTTGGGAAGTACAAGTCAGCAACACATAGAGACGGTCTCTACCCAACAGCAGGCTCACAGTCTAGATGGGGGGGACAGAGAACAAAACCAAACATACTAACAATATAAAATAAATAGAATAGACACGTACAGAGCTTACCATCTTTCAGAGGAGGCTTGCGGGTGCAAACTATTTACATCATCAATCATCAATCGTATTTATTGAGCGCTTACTATGTGCAGAGTGCTGTACTAAGCGCTTAGCACTGATTTACAAAAATCTGGAAGGCAGAAATCGATCAACGGGTAGGAGCACCGGGTGAGCAAGGAGTGGAGATGGGATGGACCCACATCTTTAGACTGTAAGCACCCAGCGGTCAGAGAACGTGCCTACCAACTCCCCAAGCATTTAGTACAGCACTTTGCACTCAGCAAGTGCTCAAATACCACTCAGGACTAGTCATTAGGTGCCTACAGTGGGCTGTGCGACCTCTGAGCAGCGGAGGCGATTAGCCGCGCTCGCTGTCCTCAAGGAGCCTCCGGTCTAGCCGGGGAGACAGGCTGATGGGCACGCATCTCCCTGCAGATGACGGTCGGACAAAACCCGTTCCCCGGAAGGGCTACGCGGAGGGCTTCGAGCCGGCCGACAACAAGTGCCTGCTGCGAGCGACGGATGGGAAGAAGAAGATCAGCACTGTGGTGAGGCTGTAGGGATCGCGTTCCCCCAGGAGCGTGCACTACTATTAGAAGACGGGATCCCTCAAGGAGCTTGGACACATGGTCCCATTGCCGTTTTGCAAGTCAGACTGGTGCTCCAGTCCAGGGGGAGAGGTGGAGGGTGCGGTTATTGAATTATCACCATATTTCTCCCCCCCGTTTGAGGCTGCTGCAAGTCCTGGAGATCTGGGAATCTGGCCGCCAGTAGCAGGCTGGGGCTGGATCCAGATGACTGCCCTTGGGAAGCGGGGTGGGGAGAGGTGCTCTTTTCTGCTCAGCTCCGTCCCCTTCAGCTACGGAGGCGGCAGGCTTGGGGGCCGGGGCGAGGGCTGTGATTTCAGCGTGGGTAATGGTGCCCTTGTTTTCCTCTGGGCAGGTGAGCTCCAAAGAAGTGAATAAGTTCCAGATGGTGAGTTTTTGGTGCCAAGGGTGGGGCTGACCATCACCTCCCCCGGGGATACTGCCCCATCTCCCCTGGTTCCCTCTGAGGAGAAGCAGCGTAGCTCGGTGGAAAGAGCCCGGGCTTTGGAGTCCGAGGTCATGGGTTCAAACCCCCGCTCTGCCAACTGTCAGCTGTGTGACTTTGGGCAAGTCACTTCACTTCTCTGGGCCTCAGTTCCCTCATCTGGAAAATGGGGATTAAGACTGTGAGCCCCTCTGGGACAACCTGATCACCTTGTAACCTCCCCAGTGCTTAGAACAGTGCTTTGCATATAGTAAGCGCTTAATAAGTACCTTTATTATTATTATTCCCTCAAACCCCCGGCTATTCCTCTGAAATGGTGTTGTCTATCCCAGGCTTACTCCAATCTGCTGAGAGCCAACATGGACGGGCTGAAGAAACGGGACAAGAAGAGCAAAAACAAGAAGAGCAAAGCCACCCAGTGAGGGGCCCTGCCCTCTCCTGCTCAGCGTGTAGGAATGGCAAAATGGACTTCAGGGGCCGGGGTCCCCTCGCAGCTTGGGGTGGGGGGTGGGGGGTGGCACAGTTTGGGAGTAGGAGGGGGGAAATCCGGTCTCTTCATTCCATCCCAGTGAAGGGGCTCACAGGTCGGGGGAGCTTGTGCTGGTCACACACGGGGCTGCAACACACCCCTGGCCCCCACGTTATCATGTCATTAAATTCCTCTAACCATTACCGCGATGCTTCTTCTTGTGGTTGGGGGGTGGATGGGGACGGTGCACATGGCCCTCAGCCCTCCAGCCAAGCTGGAAACTCCATCCTGGGGCTAAGGGAGCGGGCAGGGGCCCCCAGCCGAAATGGGAAAGAGAAGGAGGTGCGTGCTCCCGTTTCCACCCTATTCTAAAACGGGTGGATGTGTACCACTTGCCACTTTCTCTCGCCCACCCACCCCGGGTCCCTGAAGGAGAGGTTTTTTTTTACCCCATCCCCGACACAGGCAGGGCGGCACTTTACTGAAAAGGTTTACTGTAGTTCAAAAAAGCTTGGTGGTCTTATTTTACAGACCCCCAGACACTCAGTGGGGTGCAGCTGGGTCAGCTTTTCCACTTTCCTCTGTGCCGGGGGCGGGTGGTGGTGGGGGAAGGCTCCAAGGGCCCCTTTCCGGCCCCATCCTTGGGGCCCGAGAGCAATGCCAGCGTTGTTCTCTAAAACAAGATGCGGTAGTAATCATCGCGGTAGCTATACAGGAACAGCACGGAGACCCTGCAGGGGAAAGAGGAAGAGGGGGGAGGCTCAGTTCCCTTTCATTCTCCACACCAACGGGACAAGACAGCACAAGAGCGTGGCTTCCTCTGGAGCCAACTTGCAATGGGCAGCGTGGGGCTGGGCCCAGGCTCCCTGGGGAAAGTCCCCGGCTCCGCCCCGCGTCCTCACTTCTTTTCCATCTTGATGCTGTAGATTTCGTCACAGACGAGCTTGAGGTAGCGTTGCTTGGGCAGGCGGGACAGCAGCTGCTTCACGGTGGCGTTGAAGGCCTGTTCGTCCGTGTCCCACTGCGGGAGGGGAGAAGAGCGAGCAAGCTGGGGGTGGGCCACGGTGCCTACTGGCCCGTTACTAGCCACGGGCTGAGGGTAGGGGCTGTGGGCAGAATTTCGTGGCAGCAGGCTGGGGTCTGGCCCCTGTGGGGGCACAGAACGGGGGGAGCGGGACCACCCCACAACCTAGGGTGGTCAGTGGAGGCCCAGGACCTGAGCCCGAGTTCCTCCACTAGGCCAGGCCTGCTCATAAGCTGTTGGCTGTGGCTGGTAGTTGGCAGAGTGGGGCTCGCCTGCCATTAGAAGGGCTGGGTCCTGCTGATGCCAGCTGCTGCCACTTTTCAATCAATCATATTTATTGAGCGCTTACTGTGTGCAGAGCACTGGACTAAGCGCTTGGGAAGTCCAAGTTGGCAACATATAGAGTCAGCCCCTACCCCACAGTGGGCTCACAGTCTAAAAGGGGGAGACGGAGAACAAAGCCAAACATACTAACGAAATAAAATAAATAGAATAGATATGTACAAGTAAAATAAATAGAGTAATAAATATGTACAAACATATGCATATGTACAGGTGCAGTGGGGAAGGGAAGGAGGTAAGATGGGGGGGATGGAGAGGGGGACGAGGGGGAGAGGAAGGAAGGGGCTCAGTCTGGGAAGGCCTCCTGGAGGAGTTTAAGCCTGGCCAGTGGTCAAAAGGTACTGCCCTGGCTTTGGGGCTCAGGGGCTATTGGGGGAAACCCACCCGCCCCCCTGCCAACACACATGGAGACGCCCACTTCTGGGTAGGGACTGTCTCTATATGTTGCCAACTTGTACTTCCCAAGCACTTAGCACAGTGCTCTGCACACAGCAAGCACTCAATAAATACAATTGATGATGATGATGATGATATACAGACTCACCTCTAGAGTTAAAAACTGTAAGATGGTGTCCTTTGGCAGGTCCACCTGGGAAGACAGACACGTGTCATTCATTCAGCTGTATTTACTGAGCGCTTACTGTGTGCGAAACACCATACTAAGTGCATGTCAGTGCCGAGTGGCCCCTGCCCCGCAGGCTAATTAGAGGGTTTCTCCCTTTCTCTGGTGGGTTCTGTGGTGTGCTTGGCTTCACCCAGGATGGTGCCAGGCAGGATTTCCCTTCGTGCCAGAGTGGGAGACCATCTCAGGGAAGGGCAGACAACCGCCCGTCCTGAGAGGGGGACATGTCCCAGCCCCCCGCTGGGGTCAGCGCCCCCGGAGATACTCACGGCTAGAATTTCGATCTCACTGCTTTTCTGGTGCAGGTTGGCCAGTGAGGACTGGAGCCTGGCTTGTACCTGTGAGGAGAGGCTGGCCATCAGGGTGGCAGGCTGCGACCCCCGCCCTAAGGCGGGCAGCAATCACAACACCCCTCCCTCCCGGCCACCCACCAGGGGAGGAGAGGCGGGAGCCAGGAGGCCCCATCCAGACCCCCCTGGGGGGGTGGACAGCTGGTTTTGGAGGCCTTTGAGAAAGGGAGAGCCCAAAGCCCTCATGGGAGCAGGCCCAGCGCCCCGCCTCTAAATGTGCAAAGTTGCCCGTGGGCAGGACCTGGGGTTGGGTGTCCTCACGTCTACATATGTGTATGTATTGAGCCCCTTCCCTCCTCTCCCCCTCGTCCCCCTCTCCATCCCCCCATCTTACCTCCTTCCCTTCCCCACAGCACCTGTATATATGTATATATGGTTGTACGTATTTATTACTCTATTTATTTATTTATTTATTTATTTTACTTGTACATTTCTATCCTATTTATTTTATTTTGTTGGTATGTTTGGTTCTGTTCTCTGTCTCCCCCTTTTAGACTGTGAGCCCACTGTTGGGTAGGGACTGCCTCTATGTGTTGCCAATTTGTACTTCCCAAGCGCTTAGTACAGTGCTCTGCACATAGTAAGCGCTCAATAAATATGATTGATTGATTGATTGATTGATTGATGTATTGGGCAGGGACACAGGAGAGAAGGGAAGACATGGCTGGCCCTCTGGGAGCATTCAGGCTTGACCGCGGAGCCCATATCATCATCATCAATCGTATTTATTGAGCGCTTACTGTGTGCAGAGCACTGTACTAAGCGCTTGGGAAGTCCAAGTTGGCAACATCTAGAGACAGTCCCTACCCAATAGTGGGCTCACAGTCTAAAAGGGGGAGACTGAGAACAAAACCAAACATACTAACAAAATAAAATAAGTAGACTAGATATGTACAAGTAAAATAGAGTAATAAACATGTACAAACATATATACATATATACAGGTGCTGTGGGGAAGGGAAGGAGGTAAGATGGGGGGGATGGAGAGGGGGACGAGGGGGAGAGCCCCTATCAGCTTCTAGACTGTGAGCCCACTGTTGGGTAGGGACCGTCTCTATATGTTGCCAACTTGGACTTCCCAAGCGCTTAGTACAGTGCTCTGCACACAGTAAGCGCTCAATAAATACGATTGATTGATTGATATCAGCGGCTCTTCTGCTGGGGGAGCGGTCCAGCCGCAGCCCTTTCCAGCCCAGGCCATGTAATGATAAAATAATAATAATTGTGGTATTTGTGAAGTGCTTACTATGGGCTACGGGCTGTACTAAGCGCTGGGGGTGGAGTACAAGCAAATTGGGTTGGGCACAGACCCTGTCCCACACGGTGCTCATACTCAATCCCATTTTACAGATGAGGTAACTGAGGCCCAGAGAAGTGCCGAGGTCACCCAGCAGACAAGTGGCGGAGCCGGAATTGGAACCCATGACCTTCTGACTCCAGGCCCGTGCTGCTTCTCCAGGGGGCCTGTAGTCGGTGGTCCCAGCCCCAGCCCCCGGCCCCAAGCTGCACCTGAGTCTCGTAGCGGCGCCTGTTGCTGGCCGACAGCTTCTCGGGCGCCAGGATGCTCACGCTGGGCACGACCGTGGTGCCGTGGATCTCGAATAGACCTGAAACAGAGGCAGGGTTGGGCTGTGGGCAGCTTCCCCCCATCCTGGAGGCCTTCCCAGACTGAGCCCCTTCCTTCCTCTCCCCCTCGTCCCCCTCTCCATCCCCCCCATCTTACCTCCTTCCCTTCCCCACCGCACCTGTATATATGGATATATGTTTGTACAGATTTATTACTCTATTTTACCTGTACATATCTATTCTATTTATTTTATTTTGTTAGTATGTTTGGTTTTGTTCTCTGTCTCCCCCTTTTAGACTGTGAGCCCACTGTTGGGTAGGGACCGTCTCTATATGTTGCCAACTTGGACTTCCCAAGTGCTTAGTACAGTGCTCTGCACGCAGTAAGTGCTCAATAAATATGAGTGATTGATCCTGGCCCTGGCCTCTCAGCTTGGGGCAATGTCTACCCTAGAAAGTCGTTCACACCAACGGCCCCTTCCCTTGCCCACGCAGTTGGCTTGGAACAGGGGCAGGCCACACACACCCAAACTCCACCACCGCCACAGACCAGATAGAGCCCAGGGCCTTCTTCCAATCAATCAATCAATCAATCCCCCCCATATTCCCCTCCTCCCCATCCCCATCCCCCCCATCTTACCTCCTTCCCCTCCCCACAGCACCTGTACATATGTATATATGTTCGTACGGATTTATTACTCTATTATTTTATTTGTACATATTTATTCTATTTATTTTATTTTGTTAATGTTTGGTTTTTTTTGTCTGTCTCCCCCTTCTAGACTGTGAGCCCGCTGTTGGGTAGGGACCGTCTCTACACGTTGCCAACTTAGGAGGCCTTCCCAGACTGAGCCCCTTCCTTCCTCTCCCCCTCGCCCCCCTCTCCATCCCCCCCATCTTACCTCCTTCCCTTCCCCACAGCACCTGTATATATGTTTGTACATATTTATTACTCTATTTATTTATTGATTTATTTTACTTGTACATATCTATTCTATTTATTTTATTTTGTTAGTATGTTTGGTTTTGTTCTCTGTCTCCCCCTTCTAGACTGTGAGCCCGCTGTTGGGTAGGGACTGTCTCTATAGGTTGCCAACTTGTACTTCCCAAGCGCTTAGTACAATGCTCTGCACACAGTAAGCGCTCAATAAATACGATTGATGGATTGATTGTACTTCCCAAGCGCTTAGTACAGTGCTCTGCACACAGTAAGCGCTCAATAAATACGAGTGAATTTAATGACTGCTTATGTGGGCAGAGCACTCTACTAGAGAAGCAGCGTGGCTCAGTGGAAAGAGCCCGGGCTTTGGAGTCAGGGGTCATGGATTCGAATCCCAGCTCTGCCAATTGTCAGCTGTGTGACTTTGGGCAAGTCACTTAACTTCGCTGTGCCTCAGTTCCCTCATCTGTAAAATGGGGATTAAGACTGTGAGCCCCCCGTGGGACAACCTGATCTCCATGTAACCTCCCCCGTGCTTAGGACAGTGCTTTGCACATAGTAAGTGCTTAATAAATGCTATCATTACTAGGCATTTGGGAGAGTATAACAGAGTTGGTAAACATGTTCCCTGCCGACAATGAGCTTACGGTCTAGAGAGGGAGAGAGACACAGTACAAATAAATGACGGATATATACATAAGTGTAATACATATACGTAAGTCTTTTAGACTGTGAGCCCACTGTTGGGTAGGGACTGTCTCTATATGTTGCCAACTTGTACCAAGCGCTTAGTACAGTGCTCTGCACACAGTAAGCGCTCAATAAATACGATTGATTGATAAGTGCTGAGGGAGGGTTGAATAAAGGGAGCAAATCCTCTTGCAAGGGTGACGCAGAAGGGAGTGGGGGGAAGAGGAAATGAGAGCTTCATCAGGAAGGCCTCTTGGAGGAGACATGCCTTCAGTAAGCTTCCAAGCATCTCACTGCACCCTCCCTCTCGGAAGAGCGGTGGTAGGGGAAACTGATCCCCGGTCATGGGCTCCCCCAGGGGCTCGACACGCTCTCCTCCGCCTTCGCTCCACACTGTGGTGCAAAGCAAGGTCGTGGCGGGGTCACAATGGGGCCTCGAGTGCTGATGCCGGGCCTTACCTGAGGTGTTAGAAGCCGGCCCCTTCACATTCGGTCCCCCCAGGATGTCGGGAGCTTCCCTGAGAACAAGCAGACAGGAGCAATAATAATAGTAATGATTGAGGCATTTGTTAAGTGCTTAATATGTGCTAGGCACTGTACTAAGCTCTGGGGTGAACACCAGCAAATTGGGTTGGACACCGTCCCTGTCCCATGTGGGGCTCACGGTCTCAATCCCCGTACGGATGGGGTAACAGGCCCGGAGAAGTGACGTGACTTGCCCAAGGTCACACATCAGACAAGGGGTGGAGCCGGAATGAGAACCTTCTGACTCTGAGGCCCAGGCTCTAACCACTACACTGTGCTGCTTCTCACTGAAGAGCAGGGGGTCCTTGGGCTGGGGGCGGGCGGGTGGAACTGGGCACTGGGGTATCTTCTGCTGCCCTCCCCAGTCCTGTGTGTGTGGCCCCAGCCCGGCCCCACTCTGGAAATGTCATCAGTGCCATTTCATCGAGCACTTACTGCGTGCAGAGGGCTGTACTAAACGCTTGGGAGAGTACGACTCAACAGAGCTGGTAGACACGCTCCTTGCCCACAAACAGCAGCGTGGCTCAGTGGAAAAAGAGCCTGGGCTTTGGAATCAGAGGTCATGGGTTCAAATCCCGGCTCCGCCAATTGTCAGCTGTGTGACTTTGGGCAAGTCACTTCACTTCTCTGGGCCTCAGTTACCTCATCTGTAAAATGGGGATGAAGACTGTGAGCCCCCCGTGGGACAACCTGATCACCTTGTAACCTCCCCAGCGCTTAGAACAGTGCTTTGCACATAGTAAGCGCTTAATAAATGCCATTTAAAAAAAAAAAAAAAGGAGCTTCCAGTCTAGAGGGGGAGACGACAGTTGGCGGGATGCCCCGCAATGCCCCCCGCAGAGTCCTCCGCCGGGCCTACCTGAGACTTCTTTCATCGCACACTCTTGTCCGCAGCCTCTGGGTCACGTGGTCCACGAGGTCGGACTCCAGTACTCGTTTCTCCGTCTGCCGCTCCTTCTCGAAGTACTTCACCTGGAAGCGGGGGGTAGGGGCACGAGGGGGCCAGGCGGGGTTCCCACGCCCCTCTGAGGGCTCCCGAGCGGGTAGTCCAGCGGTTGCCCGCCCCCCACCCCCGGGGCCACCCTCACCTTCACGTAGCTCCCCTCCTTGTCGGAGACCAGGGCGGCGAAGGAGATCTCGTGGAGCCTGCAGTGCAGCTGCAGCTCCTCCTGGGACTGGCAAGGAAAGCAAAGACGTCAGCCGGGCGCAGGGCACGCAGCCGCCGGCACCCAGTGCCCGCGGCTGAAGCTGCTGCACTCAGGGGGCGGCCGAAGCTGCTGCCTTTGGCCATGGAAATTGCCCAGCCCCTTCTATGGAAACATGGACAGGTCCAGGGAGAGAAGGGGAACGGGTCCGAAGGGCGGAAGCTGGCGTGGGCCGGGAGCATGATACCCACCGTCGTGCCGCCGGCCCCCGGTTAAAAGGACCGGACCACCTTCCGGGGAAGGACCGACCCGCTCCAGGGAAGGGGAGCCAGTCGGGGGGATGAGAAATGGGAATGGCAGGGGGAGGACAGAAAAATGAGCTCCACTCTGGCAGGGATGGTCTGCCCACTGCGCTGGCACCATCCTGGACGACGCTTCCTTCCTCTCCCCCTCGTCCCCCGCTCCATCCCCCCCATCTTACCTCCTTCCCTTCCCCACAGCACCTGTATATATGTATATATGCTTGTACATATTTGTTACTCTATTTATTTATTTTACTTGTACAAATCTATTCTATTTATTTTATTTTGTTAGTATGTTTGTTTTTGTTCTCTGTCTCCCCCTTTTAATCAATCAATCAATCAATCAATCGTATTTATTGAGCGCTTACTATGTGCAGAGCACTGTACTAAGCGCTTGGGAAGTACAAATTGGCATCACATAGACTGTGAGCCCACTGGTGGGTAGGGACTGTCTCCATATGTTGCCAACTTGTACTTCCCAAGCGCTCAGTACAGTGCTCTGCACACAGTAAGCGCTCAATAAATACGATTGATGATGATGACGCAGCCCTCGACGAGACTTCCGTGAAGCCGGCACGACCACCGAAGGGCACGTCCTTTCAGAAAAAATTCCCGACGTCCCCTGACCTGCCGCCTGCTGCCGCCTCCTCACCTGGGACCAGTCATACATGATGTCGGCCGCAATGCCCGCCGTCCAAAGTTTCTGGGTGATGCCGATGGCCCTCGGCATGGACAGCTGGCCGGCACTCACAACCAGGAGGTCGCAGGAGCTCACGGTGACCTGGGCCGGGCAAGGAGGGGCTCGGTTTGGGTGGGACCAGATGCCCCCCACCCCCGATCACACCCGTAGCCCCCCAAGATCACACTGTCGGCCGCACTCCTTGCCGACTGGCATCCCCTCCAAATTCGGTTTCTAGCCTACAGATGCAGATGGAGTCCAGGAGTCACCCCACAGGAAACTCTGGTTTCTCGGTGGCATTTTTCGCAAGGCTTCAGGGCCCCGAGGGGCAAGGGCACCAACTGTGTTGGATTGTCTGCCCTGCCCCGTTTCTGGCTTCACCACGTGCCTCCTGTGTGACCCTGGATAAGTCACAACTTCTCAGCGCTTCGGTCACCTCATCTGGAAACCGGGAATTAAATCCTACTCCTTCCTACTTAGACCGTGAGCCCATGTGAGAAGCAGCGTGGCTCAGTGGAAAGAGCGCAGGCTCTGGAGTCGGAGGCCATGGGTTCAAATCCTGACTCCGCCAATTGTCAGCTGTGTGACTTTGGGCACGTCACTTCGCTTCTCTGGGCCTCGGCTCCCTCATCTGGAAAATGGGGATTGAGACTGTGAGCCCGCCCCCGTGGGACAACCGGATCACTCTGTAACCTCTCCGGCGCTTAGAACAGTGCTTTGCACAGAGTAAGCGCTTAATAAAATGCCATCATTATTATGTGGGACAGGGACTGTGTCCACTGTGATTAACTTGTATCTACCCCAGGGCTTAGAAGACTGCTTGGCGAATAGAAAGCGCTTAATAAGTATTATAATTATGAGACTGTGAGCCCACTGTTGGGTAGGGACTGTCTCTATATGTTGCCAACTTGTACTTCCCAAGTGCTTAGTACAGTGCTCTGCACACAGTAAGCGCTCAATAAATACGATTGATTGATTGATTGATTATTATTATCCTTCTCATCCTAACTGAGGCCAGCCAGCCCCAGCCTGCAGCTTCTGCTCGGTCTGCGGACCCTCGGCACTGAGCAACTCTGGCTGAAGCCCTGGGGGCGCAGGGCAGGAAGACTATCGACTGAGCGCCCTCAAAAGGGGCAGCACCCCCGCCCCAAAAGCTCCAGGGCGGAGGCGAGAGCCGGCACGTACCGACTCCTCCGTGCTGGCGACGGCAGCGGCTATCCGATCGATGGCCAGGCTGACCCCGATGGCGGAGGGGACCGGTCCCAGGGCCTGGGGGCCTCGGAACTGGGGGATCTGTGGGACGAGAGCGGCCCCGGCAGTGAGAGGAGGCGGGCCGGGGGCGAGGCCCTCCCCCGGGGTGATGGGGGGCAGGGGGAAGGGGCAGAGGGGTGCCCGAGGGGCCGCTACCCACCAGGTGGTCGTATCTGCCGCCGGCCGCCAGGATCTCGGGCACCGTCTTCTGTCGGCGCTTGATGAACGCCACGAACTGGAAGATGACGCCGTGGTGCTGCTGGACCTTGTACACCAGGCCCAGATTCACAGACACCTGGGAAACCGGGTGCGCTCTGGGACCACCGCCTTCCCTGCCGTAGACACCGCTCCGGCCGGGCGCCGGGGGGCTGCTGTCGGGGCCCAAGACAATGCCAACCCAGAGCAGCGCTCGAAGGCGGGCATTCCCCTGGACGCTGGCAGGCGGGCGTGGGGGCCTCGGTGAGAACCTCTGTGCCCCGGGAGCCCCAGGTGCTCAGTACAACACTCAGCGGGCACCTGGTACGGTGCTCGGCATATAGCAGATGCTCAAATTCTTTGGATTGATTCCTGACCACGGGGAAACTTGTAAAGTCACTGTAGGCTGGGAACATATCTACCAACTCTGTTGTACTGTACTCTCCCAAGCGCTTAGTACAGTGCTCTGCCCACAGTAAGTGCTCAGTGAATACCACTGATTGATCAGGAAACCCTACTTTAATTCATGGAGGCCAATATATATTTTTAATAATAATAATGACGGCATTTGTTAAGCACTTACTATGTGCTAAGCACTGTTCTAACTGCTGGGGAGGATACAAGGTGACTCCTCTCCCCCTCCCCATCCCCCGTCTTACCTCCTTCCCCTCCCCACAGCACCTGTATATATGTATATATGTTTGTACATATTTACTACTCTATTTTACTTGTACGTATTTATTCTATTTATTTTATTTTGTTAATATGTTTTGTTTTGTTGTCTGTCTCCCCCTCTAGACTGTGAGCCCGCTGTTGGGTAGGGGCCGTCTCTATATGTCGCCAACTTGTACCTCCCAAGCGCTTAGTACAGTGCTCTGCACACAGTCAGCGCTCAATAAATATGGTTGAATGAACGAATCAGGTTGTCCCATGTGGGGCCCACAGTCTTAATCCCCATTTTACAGATGAGGTAACGGGCACAGAGAAGTGAAGTGACCTGGCCAAAGTCACACAGCTGACAAGTGGCAGAGCTGGGATTTGAACCCATGATCTCTGACTCCCAAACCCGTGCTCTTTCCACTGATAGTCTCCGTCTCCCCAGTTGAGAGCAGGAGCTCTCTGTGGATGGGGGATTGTGTCCTGCGTTCCTCCCGGGTCTCCCAAGCATTTAGTCCAGGGAACTGTACCCAGGGACTACTCGGAAACTGCCATCCCACCCCAACTGGGAGCACAGCGTACTTTGCCGGGGGAGGAGGACGGAACAGGCCCCTCTGTCCCCTGGCCACCACTCCGGGGGAGACCGACCACCAGCATCGTACTGTCGTCAAGAGACCGGGCCCCCGGCGGCCCCGCACCTGCAGTTTTACTCCGAGCTTCTTCAGGAGCCCCACCACCTCCTCCAGGTCCTTCACGCCGTGCTTCACCAGCTGGGCCACCCCGCTTTTCTGGGTGGCCACCTGGTTAAGGGTCCGGCTCAGGTCCCGCAGGTCACCCTTCTGCTCGATGAAAGTGTACAGCCGACGCAGCTGAAAACCAAACCGTCCCTGCTTGACCTGGCACCCGGAGCCCTCGGGCTCCCTGCCGCGTCCCGCCGAGCTTCTGCCTCCCCCGAGGCCAGCAGGTCCCCACTACGATCAGCTGAGGTAACACCTCTCGCTGCGGGGTGTGCCCCAGGAGTTCGGGAACCCAGCCCCCTCACTGCCCCCTAAACCTCTCTTCTCCTTCGGGCCGGAAAAACAGGTTATGGGTTCCCTTTGTTATTACTTATATCTGTGTAACATTAATACCATTATTCATAAATGACGGTCCCGATGAAGCACTGCCGGCATGCCAGGCACGGTGCTAAGCGCTGGGCCGGCAGAGGCTGGCTATACGGGACGTCGTCTCACCCCTCATCATCATCAATCATATTTATTGAGCGCTTACTATGTGCAGAGCAGTGTACTAAGCGCTTGGGAAGTACAAATTGGCAACATACAGAGACAGTCCCTACCCAACATTGGGCTCACAGTCTAAAAAGCGCTCTCAGCACTCTGGCTCCCAGGGTGAAGGGGGGGCAGAGGCAGAAATTGGCAAGGGGTAGGGCATAAAACAGGATGGGCCGGGGCAGTTCGGGCCCACCCCCACGGGGCCTGAGCCAGTGGGCTGCCATGGCTTCGGAGTCGCTTGAAGGGCAGCCTGGCCCCAGATAGACGGTACTGTTGAGTCCCGGCTCCCGCCTGAGGGATCCAACTACTCACGCTGTTGGGAGACAGGGAGAGGTTGCAGAACTTGGCTTCCACTTCTCGTCGGGTCAGCCTCTCCGTCTAAACAAAGCCCAAAAGGCCCCGTTCAGACCTACCCCATCGGGTGGTTACGAGACCGGGTCGGAGCCCAGGTCGGCGCGCGCGCGCGCGCGCTACCGTGCGAGGTTCGGTACGAATGCGCTTCCGGGGCTTCAAGGTGCCGGGCGTTTCCGCCGCACGTCCCGTCAGCCCCGCATCCTCGGCCGGACCCGGGGGACCCGGCAGCAGTGAGCCCTCCGCAGACCTCCCCAGGCGGGGCAGGGGCGCTCACCACTGCGTCGTTCAGGATGACATAGACTTGACCGAGCTTGTCCTCCGGGACTCCGCAGTGCAGGAGGATGGCCCTGAGCAGGGCAGTGTGGTTCAGGAAGACATTGTAGTTTCTCTCCTATCCATATGGAAGAAGACAAGTTAGGTGACGCCTGGCACCCACCAAGGCCCCAGGCCTGTTCTCCTTCCCCTGGGCCGGACCCCGGCCGGCTCCTCCGTGGGGGCTCTGGCCTCCGACTGACAGCAGAGACCCCCGACTCCTCGTGTGGACAGCATCTGGGGCAGGGAGAAGGTTTCCGCTGGGGAGGCAGACGTTCCCTGGGTCAGTAGCTGTGGGTGCCCTTCCGGCCATTGGGGCTGGGGCAGGTCAGCGGCAGGAGTAGCAACTCTGTGAAGGGCCCTGGGGTCTGGGGAGAATTCACACAGCCTCTTGAGCTAGCTGCCCGGGCATCCACTTGGCACAGTGTGGCACAGGGCTACACCAGATAGGTCAGAAATAGTCTGGGAAATCCAGCAAGGACATTTCTGGAAGCCCGTGTGCTACCCATGGTGCTCCCCACAGCCCACCAGTACCCTCCCTCTTTGGGTGCTCATCCTCTCCCTCCGCGTGCCCCTGGCCTGGGCAATCTGGTTCCTGAACCTTACATCACCATTACCACCAGGCCCTTCAGGCCCTTCCCGAGCCTTTTCCTCACTTCAGCGTTTTTGCTACTTAAAACCTGAGAAGCAACTCCCTCTTTCCCTACTGTTCCCTCAGTTTACCAAGGAGGAGAATCTGAGTTACATTTAAGAATTCAGGAGGGAAAGATGGGGAGAGGGGAAAAAAGGAGAGAGGGAGGGGAAGAACTGGGGGGATGGGGAGAGAAAGAGAGAGCATGCATGTGAACAAGGGAGATAGTGGGGAATTGTTCAAGGAAGTTGGGGAGAGAGACCGGGAGAAAAGGACCTGCAGCCCTGGAAACTCTTGGATGATCTCATAGATGGTGTAGATGACTTCAGTGATGGGCAAGAAGCTGCTGGCCGTAGAAGTGACGACGTCAAACGCGCATTCCAGTAACTCCTTGGGGTGACATCGGTCTAGCTTGCGGGGTCGGAAGACGCGCTCTATGCAGTACCTGGAGGGGAGAGCCCGCGTTTCCAAGGTTATGGCTTCTTGGAAAGGGGAATGGAGCAGAGATGGGGTGGCAGTTCCAGACGCTTGGGCCCCGGATTCTGATGCCCAGTGTGACCTCTGACCAGGCAGGTGACCGCAACCGGTCGGGTCTCAGGGTCTCAAGAGGAGAACTGGGGGACGGTGGTCTGGAAATAACTCTGACTGCCAACGTGAGACACTATGGCACCAGACATCATCTCTCACGAGGCCCGTGGCCCCTGTCCCCTCGACAGCTTAGGGGAGGGTGTCAAACCAGTCCCCGGGATGCCCCTTCTTCGATCTTCCCAAAGCCCTTTCACATGCGCCATTCGACTTTGAGACTCAGGACAGGCAGGGACTAGGGAAGTGAGGATGCTGGTTCGGCTCAGTCCCGTGCTCGCTCCACTAGGCCATACTAACGCCGCCCCTCTGGTTCCTTACCGTTTCAGGTTGGAGATGTTATTTCTTGCCACGTATCTTGCAAAAGGGATCTGCAAAATAAATCCACAAAGAGCTCTGAGAATGATAGGGAGAGAAGCAGCATGGCGTACTGGATAGAGCAAGGGCCTGGGTGTCAAAAAGTCACGGGGTTCTAATCCCGACTCTACCACTTGTCTGCTGTGTCACCTTGGGCAAGTCACTTCACTTCTCTGTGCCTCAGTTCCTTCATCTGTAAAAATGGGGATTGACATTTTGAGCCCCATGTGGGACAGGGACCATGTCCATTCTGATTTGCTTGTATTCACCCCAGCGCTTAGTACAGTGCCTGGCACATAGTAAGCGCTTAAATACCACAATAATAATAATTTTTGTTAAGAGCTTACTATGTGCCGGGCACTGTAGCTATAAGCCCAACAACCAAAGCTTGTGAACCTTTGCTCTGCCAAATTTTCTACTGCCAACTTATCAGGGTTTAGGGTATTCTGCCTTGCCAGTAATAATAATAATAATAATAATGGCATTTATTAAGTGCTTACTATGTGCAAAAGACTGTTCTAAGCACTGGGGAGGTTACAAGGCGATCAGGTTGTCCCATGGGGGCTCCCAGTCTTAATCCCCATTTTACAGATGAGGTCCAGAGAAGTTAAGTGACCCGCCTGAAGTCACACAGCTGACAACTGGTAGAGCCGGGATTTGAACGCATGACCTCTGACTCCAAAGCCCGGGCTCTTTCCGCTGAGCCACGCTGCTTCACAAAGCCACACTGTCTCAGCACAGCATGTTGCAACGTGAAGTGTCAAGCACAGCGTTCTGCATACACCGGGTGCCTGGCGCAGGGCTCTGCACGCACCAGACGCCCAGCACAGGCTCTGCTGCAGTAAGCGTGCAACGATAAATCTTGCTGAGCAGTTTTCTGTGGGTCAGCAGGTGGGCCACTCACCCTGAGGTCATAGGGGAGCATCACCAACGTGCCGCTGGAGTCCATGAACAAGGCCGCCTCGTTATGCTCGTAGATCTGCCTGTTGCGGGGCAACAGCAGGGGGGTGCGTAGCTCCACCGCTCCTACGCCAGACAGGCAGAGCCCCCCAATCACCCTCTGGACCTCTGGCACCCGCAGGGGCCCGGTCCTAGGGGCTGCCGAGAGCCGTGGGGAAGCCAACCTGGGATCGGGAGGGCTCGGCTCGGTCCCCCTCCCGATCCCCGATGACCTTCTTCCACCTAACAGCAGCCCCGGAGCCCCTTAAAGCCACTCCTCTAGAAGTGACATTGGAAGCTGGGCCTTTGTCCCTCCCACCTTAGTTGTCACCACGCCCCAGGGGGAAGGTGTGGAGGAAGAGGAGGGATTTGGGGCTGACAGGGTGCCCTGCAGCAGCCAGATGGAGTGGTTCAGTGTGGAGCAGGGGATGGGCCCG
Source organism: Tachyglossus aculeatus (assembly GCF_015852505.1). Taxonomy (NCBI): domain Eukaryota; kingdom Metazoa; phylum Chordata; class Mammalia; order Monotremata; family Tachyglossidae; genus Tachyglossus; species Tachyglossus aculeatus. The sequence continues at coordinate 20,831,473 of NW_024044828.1, forward strand.
GTGAACGCTTACCGTGTCTCTTAAAGATGCGAGCGACCGTCTCGCACACATGCTGCTGGATCTTAGCCGCGCGGATCGAGAAGCTGCCCTGCAACATAACCGCCGCCATCGACACCCTCTCCGACGGGGAGACGCGCTTCATCTGCCTGTCCGGGGCCCCGCAGGGCTGGCTGCCAAGTCGGAGGGCCGGAAGACCTCCGGGAGTCCCCAGCCTGGCCCCCCGGGCTCGCCCAGGTGCTGGGGAGCCAGGGTGGGCTCTGGGTTGGTCAGCAGTGGGAGGGAGACTGGAGGTGGGGAACCAGCACATTCGTCTGGGCTGGTGGTGGAACCATGACACCCCCATCTTACCTCCTTCCCTTCCCCACAGCACCTGTATATATGTATATATGGTTGTACATATTTATTACTCTATTTATTTATTTATTTATTTATTTTACTTGTACATTTCTATCCTATTTATTTTATTTTGTTGGTATGTTTGGTTCTGTTCTCTGTCTCCCCCTTTTAGACTGTGAGCCCACTGTTGGGTAGGGACTGTCTCTATGTGTTGCCAATTTGTACTTCCCAAGCACTTAGTACAGTGCTCTGCACATAGTAAGCGCTCAATAAATACGATTGATTGATTGATTGATTGACACACAGCTGGACTATGGAAGGGACGATGGAGTCCCCTTCTAGACTGTGAGCCCGCTGTTGGGTAGGGAACGTCTCTATACGTTGCCAACCTGTACTGACCTGTACCTGTACAGTAAGCGCTCAATAAATACGATTGAATGGACGGGCCAATGCTGCCGTCCGTGGGCAATCAACATCATGCCCCCCCTCCGGAGTCTCCCTCCAAACACCAGTGCCTCCGGAACCAACCGCAGAGCGAGGGGCAGCGGGGCGATGTTCTCCCTGGGAAATTCACCACGCTTGGCCGGGCCCAGGGGGGGAACCCCGGCGGCCCGGGCACCCACCTTAAGGACGTCGCTGTCGTAGGTGTAGTCGATGGCGGGCGAGACGCGCTGGGCGAAGAGGCGCGCCAGCACGGTCCGGTAGGCCTTGCCGTCGGGGTTGGCCAACGTGTGGTGCAGGACCTCGTGCAGCTCCGACTCCTCCAGCTGCGGCGGGGGCAGCAGCTCGCTCTTCAGCAGCTCCATGGCCGTCGGCCGCTTGGCCGGGTCGTGGTTCAGGAGCCAGGAGACGACCGCTTTCTGCCAACGAGATCCAAGCGCCTTGCTGCCGCCACGGGGGCCCCAGGGCTCATCTCCCAAGCGCTTAGTACAGTGTGCAGTTTAACAAATGCCATCATCATCATCATCATCTGATTATTTTGAGGGGTACTGACTACATGCCAGGCGCGGTAGGGGGTAGATAGGCTAGGATAGGTAGATACCTGTATATATGTTTGTACATATTTATTACTCTATTGTTAATATGTTTGGTTTTGTTGTCTGTCTCCCCCTTCTAGACTGTGAGCCCACTGTTGGGTAGGGACTGTCTCTATATGTTGCCAACTTGGACTTTCCAAGCGCTTAGTACAGTGCTCTGCACACAGTAAGCGCTCAATAAATACGATTGATTGATTGATCCAGGGCCCTCCTAATGCTCCCCATCATCAAACCTCCCTGGGCCTCAGTTTCCTCATCTAAGATCCCTATTACTAGTGTCTAGACTCTAAGCTCATCATAGACCAGGAATGGGTCTACTAACTCTCCCAAGCACTTAGTAATAATAATAATAATGTTGGTATTTGTTAAGCGCTTACTATGTGCAAAGCACTGTTCTAAGCGCTGGGGGGGGATACGAGGTGATCAGGTGGTCCCACGTGGGGCTCACAGTCTTAACCCCCATTTTACAGATGAGGTAACTGAGGCACAGAGAAGTTAAGCGGCTTGCCCAAGGTCATACAGCTGACAAGTGGCAGAGCAAGGATTCAAACCCATGACCTCTGACTCCCAAGCCCGTGCTCTTTCCACTGAGCCACACTGCCTCTCCAGTACTCTGCACACAGCAAGCACTCAGTAAGTACCACTGATTGATTATTACACAAACTGACTCCCTGCCCCAAGAGTTGGATACATCTGAAACCGTCTGGAGCAGGGCCACATTTGTTAAAATTTGTGGAAGAAGAGGATCTAGAAGAAGCCGCCTGTCCTCTCCCTGGCCAAACTTCCGAGTCTCAAAAGGCACAACTTAGAGGACGTTCTTTTCTACCAGCCCCAGGTCCAAGTTGTACTCTCTTCCGCTCACCGGCCACTCAGGTTGAAACCCCAGCTAATCGATGGTATTTGCCGATCGCTTACAGGAGAGAACGGTACTAAGTCGCTGGGAGAGTACGATGCAACTGAGTCGGTAGAAACGTCCCCGGACCACGAGGAGCTTACAGTCTAGAGGGCAGAGGGTCAAATCCTCCCAACCGCCCCAATCTCTGGGTTGGAACTGGACCAGAAGCTATTGGGGCAGCTGCGGTCTGTTGCTCCTCTCCTTGGCCCCGCTACGAGGAACTTTGAGAGAATGTTTCTTAACGTTTTCATCCCCTGCCTTAGCCTACAATTTTCCTCTTCCCTGTGGAACAGAATGGTGGGTCGGGCCTGTCGATAGAGAGACAAACCGAAGAGTGAAGACCCGGCAATTAAAACACTGGAAAAGTCACCTGCTTCGTGTGCTTCCCGTCGTCAAAATCTTCCGGAAACTTGGGAGAAGTAGGCTGGGGGGGAAATGACGTTCAAATTAGCAAAGGAAGCCAGTCAAACTCCGGCAAGCAACCGAAAAGCTACACCTTTTTAAAAAAACTTTCCTTGAAAAGCGCTTACTATGTGTTAGGCACTGTACTAAGCGCTGGCTGAGCCCACCCCAAAACCTGACGACTCTCGCATTTCCAGTTTCTCAGACTCTTGCAGAGATCCCAAATGGTGAACCAGAGAGATGCTAGGCTCCTATGACACTTGTCGTCTGGAGAGCGCCGTGCATTTTGAACCTGAACAGCCAATGCACCTGTCCTGGTTTCGGAGAGAGGGGCTCTGGGCCTTATGGGCTTTGACTTTAAAAAGTCAAAAGGCTTCTGACAAACAGCAGCCCCTCCCAACAAAGACCCAGCAGGAAACCCAATCTCTCTGGCAAAAAAGGCTGTGCTAGCCAGCACCCCGGCAACGGGCGGGAAGGCCGACCGACTGAGGCAGAAGCAGCAGCTCCTCAACTCCGAGTGGTCCAGGACGTGCACAAAGAGGCCAAGCTGCGGAGGGAACAAGCTAACGATTCTACGTCCTCGGGGAGAATGGAGGGAGGTGTCCGGCAGCCGAGTTGACTGCACTGGAGGGAGAGTGTGTTTGCAGACTCTCCAGGCCGAGGCAAGGCCTCTGACCCCAGCGGGCCCAGAGCCTGGGGAGAGAGGGGTCCCGGACAAGCCTAGATGCTGCTTCTCAGGGGGAGGAGAGAGGAGGCGGGGATGAGGAGGGGCCAGGTGAACAACCAAAGGGCCGCCAGTTTGAGTCCTTTCGGTCCTGGTGGGACACTGTCAGGCGGGACACTGTCTCGCCCCATGGTGTGGACTCCTCCTCCGATACCATAACCAACTAAGAAACAAAATCCACCCACTCGGAGAGGAACTGGCTCGAGATTCTGGTTCCAGTCCAGCTGCCGGGAGTAGGGTCGGGCCTGTCGGCCCCTCCCTATTTACAGTAGCCGCGCCGGGCCATTTTAATGCCACGCGCAGAGTGGTAGAAGCAGGCCGTCCTGCTGGCCAGGGGTGTTGCTGCCCGCCGTCGCCTAGGCTTCAAGATTCCCCCTCCCCGGGCATCAGGGGGGCAGCCCCTAAGCGGAGACCCCCTTCCCCACTCACCACAAACCACCTGCCCCCTTCTTTGAGCCTCGACTCCCAGAGGCAGAATTTCTCCTCGGGGCTCAACACAACGCAAAACCTCTGCCCCGGCCCCGCCCCCGCCCAACAACGCCCGTCCCCAGGGAGTGGGGCGGGCATCGCCGCTACCTACTTCTCTGAGTTGGCTGAGGACAAAGATCCGCTCCGACGCCGTGGCCATGGGCCGGTAGCACATCTCAAAGAAGATGATGCCGAGGCTGAACAGATCCACTTTCTATGGGAGGAGGAGGAGAATCGCAAGTGCCCTCTTTGGCCCGGGCGGATCTTCCCAGACTTCCATTTTCCAGGAGGCTGTGTTTTGGCTGAGCTTCGTGCCCTCGTGCCCGGGTCCCGTGCCGCCCTCGGCCTCCCCCACCGATGCGCTCACGAGCAAGTCACTGAGTTTCTCTGGTCCTCGGTTTCTTCATCTGGAAGAAGGGGCCTCAATGCCTGTTCTCCCTCCCGCTTCGACCGTGAGCCCCATGTAGGGACTCTATCCGACCTGATGAGCTTGAGTCTACCCCGGTGCCGACGCAGAGCCGATTACCTGGTTATACGCCGACTTGGTGCTGCCCTGAACCTCTGGGCTCACATAGAGCGCCGTGCCCACCATCCCCGTCAGATTGCCTGGCCGGACAAGGTCAGAGGAAGACGGCTTTTAGCACTAGACCCTCCCCGGGCACGGGCGGAGGAAACGACCCACAACCACCCAACAGAAGGATGAGCCAGTCAAATAAGAGTATCTATTCTGAGCACCCACTGAAGGAAGGGAATTCACTATTTATTGAGCGCTTACTGTGTGCAGAACACAGTACTCAGCGCTTGGGAGAGTACTGTACTGGAAGCCTACATACACAGCATTATACTGAGCAAGTGCTACAGGAAGGACAACTGGATCTGTGACCTTTAGACATCTGAAATTTGCTCCACAGCACTTACTTATATATCTATACATTATATTATACACTATTTATTTATATTAACGCCCGCCTCCCCGTCTAGACCGTAAGCTCATTGTTGGCAGGGGGACAGGTCTATCACCTCTGTTATACTGTACTCTCCCAAGCGCTTAATACAGTGTTCTCCAAACAGTAAGCGCTCAGAACAGTGCTTTGCACATAGCAAGGGCTTAATAAATGCCGTTATTATTATTATTAATAAATACCACCGATGATGATTCTGTACTGGGTATACAGCTGTGGTTAGAGCACTATTCTTAATACCTGTTAAAGGAAGGGCTCTGTACTGGATGTCTGTGTTATACGGAACACCTGCTGTAGGAAGGGCACTGTACTGGGCAGCTACTGCAGACAGTGCAATGTAACATGGTGCTAACCCCCCGAGCACGCGGAGAGAAAATTTCATCAGCGCCTGTTCCCAACCTGGCTTCCCCTTTCATGTCCGGCCTGTTTCCGGGGCAAATTGGCTCCCTGGGCATTGGCTCCCCATGGATGAGGGGCGTTTCCACTGTTACCTGAAGGGTCCGACTTGATCGGTCCATCGCCCGCCCCATCTTCTCCTTTGGCTTCTGCCTAAAATGGAAAAGAACCAAATTCCCGAAGTCTGAAGTCACACTGTGGGGGGAGCTGGGGGACAGCGTTGGCTTTTAGACTTTCCGTGGAATCCGGACTCACAGTGGAAAACGGGTGGTCCGTGGCCAAGCCAAAGTCCCCGATTTTCACATGGTCGTCGCTATCCAAAAAAATGTTCACCGGCTTCAAATCCCTGTGGATCATCCCCTGCAGGAAAGAAAAGGTGGGAGGATGAAATGACGGCCTTGCACAGCTTGCCTCTGGGGTGGAAAAGGGGTGGTCTGCCTTATGCCAGCCGGGTCCCTTGAGGGGAGGGAGGGTCGGAGACAAACCCAGCTTCCCCGGCTGTTAAGGCGGCACCACCATCCACAGAGACCCAGGCCAAATGACCTGTGACAGAGATGGGCTTTGAAAATAAGATTCGCTCGGCCCTGCGGCAATCAGAGTCCAATTCTGGGGTGGCGAAAGTCATCAGGTTTTCTAGCCCTTTCTGCACCGTGACCTCATTCTTTGCTTTCATTGGCATCTGCACCAATTTTTTTTTTATGGTATTTATCAAATGCTTACTACATGCCACACACTCTACTAGCAGCTGGGTGAAGATAAGAGATAATCAGGTTGGGTACAGTCCATGTCCCACATGGGGCTCACGGTCTTAATCCTCATTTTACAAATGAGGATCTGAGGCACAGAAAAGTGAAGAGCCCTGCCCAAGGTCTTGCAGCAGACAAGCGGCGGAGCTGGGATTGGAACCCAAGTGCTCTGATTTCCAGGTCTGTGCTCTTTCCACTAGGCCATGCTGCTAGCCAATGTCTTGGTCTTCATGGCCCCATCTCTGAGGCTCTTATTATTAGTAATAAAAATAACAATACTACAGTACTTGTTAAGATGAGATTTCCTAGATTGGGAACCCCACTGAGGACAAGGAACATGTCTAATTCCCCCCTGTGTATCTCCCCTGGCACCCAAAAGCGCTCTGCACACGGTAAGTGCTCAATAAATACCAATAATGCTACTTACCAAACCACTCTGGCCCTCTGTCTGGTGGGAGGCAGGGGTCCCCACTCTCCTCGGGAGAACCCTCCCCATTTGCCATCTTAAAGCTCCCCTGCACTTTTCCCCGGGACCCACACCGGGGAACGGGACGGGACCCAGCAGGAGCAACTGGTCCCCCCCAAAGGTAAACGGCATCAGTGGTACGACTGACTTTCTCATGGATGTACGTTAATCCGTCCAGGATTTCCCGGAAAAGCCTCCAGAGTCGGACGGGGTCTTGGTACAGGCCCTGGTCGATGGTGTCCCGGAGGGTGCTCTTCTCACAGTACTCCATCTGTGAACAAGAGGGGAAAAAGTCAAGCGCTTGGTACAGTGTTCTGCACACAGTAAGCGCTCAATACATACGACTGAATGAAGTCAGGGCTGGGGCGGAGCCCAGGAGCATCATCTAGACTCTGTCCGGTTATTATTTGTTTACCGTTTATTTTGTGTAAGCACTGTTTGAAGCGCTGGGGTAGCTACTAGATAACCAGCGGCCAAGCAAGTTTTGTGGATTTGATCGAAAAATCAGCGGCGGATATTAAGTTTTGGGCCCTGTACTGAGCGCTTGGGAGAGAGTCCTTCCCGAGGTGCTTTCCCCCTTCTGTCTTTTTTTTATGGTATCCGTTAAGCATTTACTCTGTGTTAAGCACTGGGGCAGTCCCTGTCCCACGTGGGTTTCACAGTCTATGTAGGAGTATTTCAGGAGAGGCCTCCATCGGTGATCCTGCTGCCCCTCGGTACTCACCTGGATGTACAGGTAGTGGACAGTCTGCGTCACTGGGGACACATTGCCTTTGTGGACGCCGTTCTTTTCGGCCCCTTCCTCTTCCTGGGCCATGAGGAACACAATAAACATATTATTTATGTTAATTATATTACTAAGTATTATATAATAAGAATAATAATAATGGTGGCATTTATTAAGCACTTACTATGTGCAAAGCACTGTTCTAAGCTCTGGGGAGGTTACAAAGGGATCAGGTTGTCCCACGGGGGGCTCACAGTCTTAATCCCCATTTTACAGATGAGGTCACTGAGGCCCAGAGAAGTTAAGTGACTTGCCCAAAGTCACACAGCTGACAACTGGCGGAGCTGGGATTTGAACCCATGTGCTCTTTCCACTGAGCCACGCTGCTTCTCTAAATACTGATATATAATAATAATAATAATAATAATAATAATAATAAAGGCAGTTGTTAAGCGCTTACTATGTGCACAGCACTAGTCTAAGCGCTGGGCACTGTTCCAAGCGCTGGATCAATTATATATTTATTATCTACTATTATATTATTCCTTCCATCAATGTCTGTCTCCCCCTCTAGACTGTAATCTCGTGGTGGGCAGGGAATGGGTTTGTTTACTGTTGTACTGTACTCTCCCACGCGCTCAGTACAGTGCCCTGCCTTCATGCATTCATACTTATTGAGCACTTACTGTGTGCAAACCACTGTACTAGGTGCTTTGGAGAGTACAATATAACACATTCCTGCCCACAACGAGCTCACAGTCTAGAGGGGGAGACAGGCGTTAATTTAATATAATATGTGCTGTGGGGATGGGAGAAAGGATGAATGAAGGAGCAAGTAAGAGCGGTGCAGAAGGGAGTGGGAGAAGAGGAGGGCTTAGTCAGGGAAGGCTTCCTGGAGATCAATCAATCAATCGTATTTATTGAGCGCTTACTGTGTGCAGAGCACTATACTAAGAGCTTGGGAAGTACAAGTTGGCAACATATAGAGACGGTCCCTACCCAACAGTGGGCTCACAGTCTAGAAGATGTGCCTTCAATAAGTGCAGAGTAAGCGCACGCAATCTGCACATGGTAAGCGCTCAACAAATACGACTGACGCTCTGTGCGTATTGTTGCAAACTCTTCATCCAAGGCCTATACGATTGAATGACTGAACATATGCCAACACTGCAAAACTGGAGAGTACAAAATAACAACACATCCCTGCCCACAACGAGCTCACAGTCTAGAGGGGGAGACAGATGTTAATTTAATATAATATGTGCTGTGGGGATGGGAGAAAGGATGAATAAAGGAGCAAGTAAGAGCGGTGAAGAAGGGAGTGGGAGAAGAGGAGGGCTTAGTCAGGGAAGGCTTCCGGGAGATCAATCAATCAATCGATCGTATTTATTGAGCGCTTACTGTGTGCAGAGCACTGGACTAAGCACTTGGGAAGTACAAGTTGGCAACATATAGAGATGGTCCCTACCCAACAGTGGGCTCGCAGTCTAGAAGGTGGGCTCACAGTCTAGAAGATGTGCCTTCAGTAAGCGCAGAGTAAGAGCACACAATCTGCACTCGGTAAGCGCTCAACAAATACGACTGCCGCTCTGTGTGTATTTGTGCAAAGTCTTCATCCAAGGCCTATACGATTGAATGACTGAACATACGCAAACACTGCAAAAGCTAGGTGAGTCCCAGACTAGGTCCTTTCCGAACAGGCACAGTCCCCGCCCCGGGGAAATTACCATCCAAAACCCAGCCCCACACGATGCCATTTTGGGATCGCCGCTGTATCCCTGCCGGCACCAAGGACCCGCTGCTTCCTCTCGGATGGCTGCGGCCCCCGGGGCCGGCCGGAGCGCGGCATCCACCTGGGCTCACTTACCGGGCTGGCGCTTTTACTGTTCTCATCTTCGTTGTCAAAGACGATGTCACTATCAGAATCTGTGGCGGGCCTGAAAAGCAGGGATAATGACAAAAAAGGAGAGGTAAATCGTATCCTTTTTTTTTTAATGGTATTTATTAAGCACTTACTACGTGCCAGGCACTGTAGTAATAATAATAATAAATAATATTATATACAATAATACAATACTATAATAGAATAGAATAGAATAGAATAGAATAAAATAGAATAGAATAGAATAGAATATAAATTATTATTATTATAATGATGGCATTTATTAAGCACTTACTATTTGCAAAGCACTGTTCTAAGCACTGGGGTAGATACAAGGTAATCAAGTTGCCCCACGTGGGGCTCACAGACTTAATCCCCATTTTCCAGATGAGGTACCTGAGGCCCAGAGAAGTGAAGTGACTCGCCCAAAGTCACACAGCTGACAAGCGGCGGAGCCAGGATTTGAACCCATGGCCTCTGGCTCCAAAGCCCGGGCTCTTTCCACCGAGCCACGCTGCTTCTCTGCGCCGGGGTAGCTACAAACTAATCGGATTGGATCCAGTCCGCATCCCACGTGGAGCTCACCGTCTTAATCCCATTTTACAGATGAGGGAACCGAGGGACAGAGCAAGTGAAATGAGTTGCCCAGGGTCATCCAGCCGACAAGTGATGGAGCCAGGATTAGAACCCCGGTCCTTCTGAGGCCCAGGCCAGTCCTCCATCTACTAGGCCACACTACTTCTCTGCCAGAATTGATACTTTGACCTTACAGAGCCCTCTGCTTCTCTTTCCCGCTGTGCTTTCATATTGCTGGTGCCGTTTCTGTCCTCATACACCCCTTATCATCAATCGTATCTATTTAGCGCTTACTGTGTGCAGAGCACTGTACTAAGCGCTTGGGAAGTACAAGTCGGCAACACATAGAGACAGTCCCTACCCAACAGTGGGCTCACAGTTGGGGGGAGGTGGGTAGAGAAGCAGAGTGGACAGACTCGACCTGCGAGTCAAAGGACCTGGGTTCTAATCCCGGCTCTACCGTGTGCCTGCTGTGTAACTTTGGTCAAGTCATTTCACTTCTCTGGGCCTCAGTTACCTCATCTGTAAAATGGGGATTAAGGTGGTGAGCTCTGTGTGGGACAGGGACTGTGTGCAACCTGATTAACTTGTGTCTACCTCAGCGCGTGGTACAGTGCCTGGCACATAACAAGTGCTTAACAAATACCACAATTATTATTATTAGCATGGTTAGTATTATTATTATCCCCGTTTGACGGAGGAGGAAACAGAAGCCCAGACATCTTAAGTGACTCACAGGGCAGGCCAATGGCAGGGTTGCTTCTAAGAGCTGGGTCCTATGACGCCCCGTCCCGTTCTCTCCGCCAGACCCCCACTCCCTCCCTCCAGCCATCCCTCATCAGATAACCCACGGCCCTCCGGGCAACGTCGACTCCCTGCCGACGTGCCTGGGAGGTCGGGCACGGTGCCAGGTGCCTCGGGCTGCGGCACCACCAGGCCCAGAATTCATCTCCACCACCCCACCGGTAGCTCGATCCGATTCCCCCAACAATCGCTGGTTGCCGAGACGGGACTCGGTCCAGGTGGGATATACTGTGTCACCCTAGTCCCGGCTGGATTTCACTCGTTAACATTCCAGCTTGGTTCGCGATCCCGTCTGTCACCTTGGGAGTTGATTTGGGAGCCTGCCCCGGGCTGTGGAACTCTGGACCAGGAATCCGCCCGACTCCGCTCCTGTCAGCCGGCTCGCCCCCGTCCCACCACGGCCGCTGGGCCAGCCACACGGGCCCCCCGTACGGACTCACAGGAACGACTGGGAGAAGACGCCGTCCCGGCCATCTTCATCGTCGTCGTCATCGTCGTCCTCGTCGCTGGACTCCGGGCCGGTCCCGGTGAAGGCCCCGGGGGACCGCTCACATGAGGTGCTCCACTCCACCGAGCTGGTCAGCACCGGGGGCGGGGCGTTGGCCTCCACGTCGCCCGCCGGGATCCCCGTCCCATCCAGGCGGGGCCCGGGGCGGGCCGGCTTCCCCTCGGCTGGGTCGGGCCCCGGCGAGCCGGGCAGCGGCGTCTCGTGCTTCTCGATCCAGGCGTTGTAGTAGCGCACGATGTTCTCGTGGTTCAGGCGGGAGAGCAGCGTCACCTCCCCCTTGATGCGCCGGAACTGCTTGCTGGTGGGGCTGATGGAGACGCGCTTCACCGCGTAGCAGCAGCCGTCCAGCTTGTTCTGGACCTGCCGGGGGGAGGAGGGACCGATGGGTCGTCCGTAGGGACCTCGCTCCCGCCCCGCCTCAGACCAGGACCACCCGCAGGCAGACCCCATCAGCAGAGAGAACGCCCTGCCCCGACCTCGGGCTCTGACTCGAACCGGCCGCCTGCCCGACATCCCAAAGAGAGAAGCAAGGGCCACATTCTGCCCGAGGGGAAACCGATGCCACTGGGAAAAATGACGATCATGATAAATGATAATTGCGGTATTTGTTAAATGCTTACTACATGCCAAGCACTGTGGTAGATACAAGATTAACCGGTCCCACGTGGGGCGTGCAGTCCAAGGAGGAGAGGGAGAACAGGTTTTGAATCTCCGTTTTGCAGATGAGGAAACCGAGGCCTAGAGAAGTGAAGTGACTTGCCCATGGTCATGCAGCAGGTAAGTGGTGGGGCCAGGATTAGAACTCAGGTCCTCCGACTCCAGGGCTTGGGTTCTTTCCACTAGGCCACGCTACTTCTCCGTAATAATAATAATTCCCATTATTATTACACCTAGCGCTTAGTACTATGCCTGCCACATAGCAAGTGCTTACAAGTGCCATAATAATGCTAATGATGATGGCATTTATTAAGTTCGGTTTATATGTCAACCACTGTACTAAGGGTTGGGGCAGATACAAGATTATCTTATCGGAGACTGTCCCTAGCCCACAAGGGGCTCACAGTCTAAGAAGGAGAGAAGAAGCATTTAAGTCCCACTTTACAAATGAGGAAAGAGGCCCAGAAAGGTTAACAGAATTGCTCGAAGCCACGCAATGGCCAAGTGGCACAATGGGGGCTCGAACCCAAGTCTCCCGACTCCCATTTGGGTGCTCTTTCCATTAGGCCACGCTTCTTCATCAATCCTCATCATCAATGATATTTATTGAGAGCTTATTGTGTGCCAAGCACTGAACTAAGGACTTGGGACAGTAGAATACAACAGAGTTGGCAGAGTCCTCTCCCAAGCGCTTAGTCCAGTGCTGGGCACACAGTAAGTGCTCAATAAATACCAACCCACTGACTGATATCAGGTCAGTCACTGAACCTCATGGGGTCCGTTTCCACATCTGGAAAACACCCAGGCAGGTGGGCAGGATGAGGCGAGGGGGCCACGGGCAGGGGGCTGGACCGCCGCCCGCCCACCCGCCCGCCTTACCTTGATGACGGCGCCGAACGCTCCCTTCCCGAGGAGCTGCAGCTCTTCAAATTCCGTGAAGTAGCGAGAGAACTGGCGCTGCGTCTCGCTGAGGCAGGCCGCGCTGGGAAGAAGGCTCGTGGGGATGACAGTGTCGATGCAGTCGACCTCTGCCGAATCTGGGAGGTGGAGGGCGGGCGGGGATGTCGGGTCAGAGCTGGGACCGGGCCCCGGGGCGCAGAGAGCGGCCCCTTCCCCTCCGGCCCCTGTCCTGTGGCAAACGATGACTCTCCCCCTCTGCTTTTTTTTTTTTTTTTGGTGGTGTTTGTTAAGCGCTTACTATGTGCAAAGCACTGTTCAAAGCGCTGGGGGGATACAAGGTGATCAGGTTGCCCCACGTGGGGCTCACAATCTTAATCCCCATTTTCCAGATGAGGTAACTGAGGCCCAGAGAAGTTAAGTGACTTGCCCAAAGTCACACAGCTGACAATTGGCGGAGCCGGGATTTGAACCCATGATATGCTTTGAAGGCATATCTCCCCCGCTTTCTTTCTTTCCTCTTCTCCCACTCCCTTCTGCATCGCACTGACTTGCTCCCTTTATTCATCTCCCCTCCCAGCCCCACAGCACTTCCGTTCATATCCGTCATTTATTTATTTATATTAATGTCCGTCCCCCCCCCAATAATAATAATGATGATAATAATAATAATAATAATAATGACGGCATTTTTTAAGCGCTTACTACGTGCAAAGCACTGTTCCAAGCGCTGAGGAGGTTACAAGGTGATCAGTTGTCCCATGGGGGGCTCACGGTCTTAACGCCCATTTTACAGATGAAGTACCTGAGGCACAGGGAAGCGAAGTGACTTGCCCAAAGTCACACAGCTGACAATTGGCAGGGCCGGGATTTGAACCCATGACCTCTGACTCCAAAGCCCGGGCTCTAGACTGTAAGCTCACTGTGGGCAGGGAATGTGTCTGTTTACTGTTGTGCTGTACTCTTCCAAGGACTGAGTGAGTACATTACTCTGCCCGCAGTAAGCGCTCGATAAATACGCCTGAGTGAATGAAGGAATATACGAATGACTGAGGCCTTTACCATCGCTGTCTTCCATCGCGGGGGTGTTCGGCGGAGGAGGGTTGAGGAAGCGATGTGTCAACAGCTGCTGGGGACTCCACCGCTCCTTGTCCTCCAAGCAGACGCACCTAGAGGGAAGTCTCCCTGTTGGCCACAAGCCACCATCAAGGGGGAAGGGAGGACTGTCGCGCCACCCCTGCCTTGCCCTTCTTCCCCCAAATGGTGCCAGGCAGGACTCCCACCCGCTGCCTCCTATGGTTATTGAGATAAGAATAATGCCGTTTAGTAAGCGCTTACTATGTGCAAAGCACTGTTCTAAGCCTGGGGAGGTTACAAGGTGATCAGGTTGTCCCACGCGGGGCTCACAGTCTTCATCCTCATTTTACAGATGAGGGAACTGAGGCCCAGAGAAGTGAAGTGACTTGCCCAAAGTCACACAGCTGACAAGTGGCGGATCTGGGATTGGAACCCATGACCTCTGACTCCAAAGCCCGGGTTCTTTCCACTGAGCCACGCTGCTTCTTATGGAAGGGGCTCCATCACTTTGCCCCCCTCCTACCTCACCTCCCTTCTCTCCTTCTTCAGCTCAGCCCACACCCTCCGCTCCTCTGCTGCTTATCTCCTCAGCGGGCCTCGTTCTCGCCTGTCCCACCGTCAACCCCCGGCCTGGAATGCCCTCCTTTTGCACATCCACCAAGCTAGCTCTCTTCCTCCCTTCAAAGTTCTACTGAGAGCTCACCTCCTCCAGGAGGCCTTCCCAGACTGAGCCTCCCCTTTTCCTCTCCCCCTCCTCCCTCTCCCCATCCCCCCGCCTTACCTCCTTCCCCTCCCCACAGCACCTGTATATATGTTTGTACATATTTATTACTCTATTTATTTATTTTATTTGTACATATCTATTCTATTTATTTTATTTTGTTAATATGTTTTGTCTTGTTGTCTGTCTCCCCCTTCTAGACTGTGAGCCCGCTGTTGGGTAGGGACCGTCTCTATATGTTGCCAACTTGGACTTCCCAAGCGCTTAGTACAGTGCTCTGCACACAGTAAGCCCTCAATAAATACAACTGATTGATTGATTTGTACGTACTTATTACTCTATTTTATTTGCACATATTTATTCTATTTATTTTATCTTGTTATGTTTTGTCTTGTTGTCTGTCTCCCCCTTCTAGACTGTGAGCCCGCTGTTGGGGAGGGACCGTCTCTATATGTTGCCAACTTGGACTTCCCAAGCGCTTAGTACAGTGCTCTGCACACAGTAAGCGCTCAATAAATACGATTGATTTGTACATATTTATTACTCTATTTTATTTGTACATATTTATTCTATTTATTTTAATTTGTTAATATGTTTTGTCTTGTCTGTCTCCCCCTTCCAGACTGTGAGCCCGCTGTTGGGTAGGGACCGTCTCTAGATGTTGCCAACCTGGACTTCCCAAGAGCTTAGTATAGTGCTCTGCACACAGTAAGCGCTCAATAAATACGACCGAATGAATGAATGAATGAAGGGGGCCGGTCCAGGGGGGCACGTACTTTTTTAGGAAATCCCGGAAGTCGGCCGGCAGGTCTCTGGGCACGGTGACCGGGAACTCCTTGGCTTCCCGGCCCTGGCTGAGCGAGAGCAGCAGGAGGCCCAGCTGCCAGACGTCGCCCTTCTTCCCGGGCCGGCCGGGCAGGGGGTCCTCGCTGAAGCGCACCCGGGCCGGCTCCGGCGCCCCGTCCCTGCAGATGTCCGCCAGGCGCTTGGAGATGCTGTGGTCCGTCATCCTGACGTGGCCCTCGGGGTCCACCAGGACCCGCGCGGCGCCCAGGGCCTTGTGGACCACCGAGTTGCGGTGGAGGTAGTCCAGGCCGGCCAGGAGCTGGGCGGCGTAGCGGCGCAGCCGGTCGCCGGGTACCGGGGTCCCGCGGCTCAGGGGGCCAGACAAGGGGAGGCCGCCGCCGTGCTCCACCAGGACGGCCACCACCGTCGCGTTGGCCTGCTCTCGCAGCGACATCGCAAGGTAGCGCACGAGGTTCGGGTGGCTCAGCTTCACCAGCGAACTGAACTCCGTCTCTGCCCCCTGGATCTGGCGGGAGAGACGGGGCGTGAGCCGTGAGGAGGCCGCCCACCCTGCCCCGCTGAGCCCGGGAGGAGACACCGCCCTGCATCTTTTCACAAGGCGGGAGTCCGGGTGGCCTCTCTGCCCCAAAGCACCAGGCCAGGGACTCCAGGATGAGTCCGGCTCCGACCACTCGGGTCTTGGAGCAAAGACCGGGTCCCGGAGCTCCCCTCCGCCCTCTCTCTCACTCTCAAAAGGACAGGGGTCCGCTCTCCCCATTGTCAAAGCCCTACTGAAATCATATCTGTATATACCTGTATATATGTCTGCACATCTTACCTCCCTCCCTTCCCCACAGCACCTGTATATGTGTATATATGTTTGTACATATTTTTTTACTCTATTTATTTATTTATTTATTTAATTTATTTGTACATATCTATTCTATTTATATTATTTTGTTAGTATGTTTGGTTTTGTTCTCTGTCTCCCCCTTTTAGACTGTGAGCCCACTGTTGGGTAGGGACTGTCTCTATGTTGCCAATTTGTACTTCCCAAGCGCTTAGTACAGTGCTCTGCACATAGTAAGTGCTCAATAAATACGATTGATGATGATGATGATATTTATTACTCTATTTTACTTGTACATATCTATTCTATTTATTTTATTTTGTTAGTATGTTTGCTTTTGTTCTCTGTCTCCCCCCTTTTAGACTGTGAGCCCACTGTTGGGTAGGGACTGTCTCTATATGTTGCCATCTTGTACTTCCCAAGCGCTTAGTACAGTGCTCTGCACACAGTAAGCGCTCAATAAATACGATTGATTGATTGATTGATATCTCCTCCAGGATGCCTTTCTAGATTAAGCTTTCATCCCGTCCCCACCCTATTTTTCCCTCCCTATGGCCCACCCCTTACATCAGCCCCACAGCAGTGATGTACACAGCGGTAACTTATTTTTTTATATTAATACCTAGCCCCCATCAAGACTGTAAGCTCTTTATTGTTATATTTTACTCTTTCTAGATTAAGCTTTCATCCCCTCCCCACCCTGTTTTTCCCTCCCTAAGGCCCATCCCTTATATCAGCCCCACAGCAGTGATGTACACAGTGGTAACTTATTTTTTTGTATTAATACCTAGCCCCCATCAAGACTGTAAGCTCTTTATTGTTACATTTTTCTCTCCCAAGCACTTACTACAGTGCTTTCCACACAGTAAGCGCTCAATAAACACGACTGACTGACTGAATAAAATTAGATACATCCCCCTCCTGGCCCTGCCCCCTCTGCTCTTTGGTCCATATCCCTCTATTCGTTACTTCCCCCACCTGCAAATTAAGTTTAATCAACCCATCAATCAGTGGTATTTATTCAGCACTTACTGGATGCAGAGCATTATACTAAGCGCTCGGGAGTATGATAAAACAGGTGGGTAGACACGTCCCCTGTCCACAGGGTTAAATGTCTGTCTCCCCAGTTAGAGTTAAGCTCCCTGAGGGTACGGATCGTGCCTGTTAACTGTACTGTACTTTCTCAAGCGTTTAGTTCTCCAGAACTGAGGCATCACCAAGCTGGACTCCTTGTTTGGCTCCCAGAGCCCCCCGCCCCCAATTCTCCTTCCCCTCCAAGCCCCTCTGGATGCCCACCCTGAGGGCCACAGTGGGGAATAATAATAATAATAATAATGGCATTTATTAAGCGCTTACTATGTGCAAAGCACTGTTCTAAGCGCTGGGGAGGTTACAAGGTGATCAGGTTGTCCCACGGGGGGCTCACAGTCTTAATTCCCATTTTACGGATGAGGGAACGGAGGCACAGAGAAGTGAAGTGACTTGCCCAAAGTCACACAGCTGACAATTGGTGGAGCTGGGACTTGAACCCATGACCTCTGACTCCAAAGACGGAGCTCTTTCCACTGAGCCACGGGAAGATGGCCTGCCGCAGGCGGAGAGCTGCGACTTCAACTCCCACGCCTCCCTTGCAGCCCGTGGGACGTGAGGAGGACCGGTATTACCTATGCAGGCCGGGGCCGCCGAGCCGAGAGATAATAATAATAATAATATTTCATTCATGCATTCAATTGTATTTATCGAGTGCTTACTGCATGCAAAGCATTGTACTAAGCACCGGGCTGGATACAAGCTAATCGGGTTGGCCAGAGTCCCCGTCCCACCGGGGGCTCACCGTCGGAATCCCCATTTTACAGATGAAACCCAGAGAAGTGAGGTGACTTGCACAGGGTCACACAGCAGACGCGTGGCAGAGCCGGGATTAGAACCCAGGTCCTTCTGATTCCCAGGCCCGGCTTTTTCTCACGAGGCCACACTGCTTTCAGTGACCCCAGCGCCGCCCACCCCACGTTCTCGGGGTCCGGTCGGCGTGGCCTCCACCCTCCCGGCCCACGGCCCAGGAACTCGTACGCTCCCTACCTGCTTCTGGTATTTCTCCATTTTCTCTTTCTCTTGGCTCGTCAGGAACGGGCCCTTGGTTGTCGGCCACTGCAGGACCCACTCGTAGACCAGGACGAAGTTCCCCGTGGTCACTTCCAAGGCGTTGTAGACCTGCTTCCCCAGCTCCGCGTCGTCGTCTGAGGGCAGGGCGACAAACGGAGAGGGAAAATTCAGTTAAAATTCCTCCGAATGGGAAGGGCCCTTGTATTTTTCCAAAGCGCTTTCGTGTTCCTTACCTTATCTTATCCTCACCACGTCCCTGTGAGGTAGGGAGAGGCAGGTATTACTATCCCCATTTTACAGCTGAGGAAACTGAGGAACAGAGAGGTCAAGTGATTCGTCCGAGGTCACAAAGCCGGCCGGGGGCGGAGCTGAGTCTGGAACCCAGGTCTCCTAACTCCCAGACTCGTGCTCTTTCCCCTTGGCCACACTGCTACTAGATTGCTATTCCAGGGACCGAACAAATGATCTCCAAGGAAAGGAAAGGAAAGGCAAGAAGAGGGGAGATGTGGAGAGCAAGGACAGACAGGCTGGTTCCCCCTTTTAAGGCATAATCCCTCTGTGGGCAGGGAAAACACACTTAGTGTTATGTATTCTTCTTTATTCCGCCTTCTCAAGCTTAATAAATACTACTACTACCACCACCTTATCCACAATTCATCTGTTTATTCCGTCTAACCAACCTCAATCGTCCTCTCTCCCCAGCAGATAAGCACAGCGCTCTGCACACAGTAGGCGCTCGGTAAGGACCACTGACCGAGGAGTAGGATTCACCGCGTCATTGTCTGCCATCATCTTTTCAGCTTCTAGACTGTGAGCCCACTGTTGGGTAGGGACTGTCTCTATATGTTGCCAACTTGGACTTCCCAAGCGCTTAGTACAGTGCCCCGCACACAGTAAGCGCTCACTAAATACGATTGATTGACTGACTGATTGATTTTCAGGCTGCCCCCCTTGAGGGAGGGTGCATAAATAATAATAATAATAATAATAATGATGGCATTTGTTAAGCGCTTACTATGTTCAAAGCACTGTTCTAAGCACTCGGGGGGGATCCAGTTGTCCCATGTGGGGCTCACGGTCTTAATCCCCATTTTACAGATGAGGTAACAGGCTCAGAGAAGTGACTTGCCCAAGGTCACACAGCAGAGGTGGTGGAGCCGGGATTTGAACCCATGACCCCTAACTCCAAAGCCCGGGCTTTTTCCACTGAGCCACGCAGGCTCCAAACCACCATAATCCAGTGCTTAGAACAGTGCCCAGTGCTTAGAACAGTGCTTTGCACGTAGTAAGCGCTTAACGAATACCAACATTATTATTATTATTATAATCATCGAGAGGTCTTTCAGCACGGGGGGACTTTTGAGTAGGGAATTTTTATGCCCTCGCCCGAGGACAGAGCCAGCCCCTCTCCCGGGCTATCTGGGCAGGCACGGTGGGCCCCACGAGTCGTGCCAACCGCCCACCAGATCTGTGGCGGAGCTGGGCATCGGGGTTCCTCGCCTTGAGAGGCAGGCGGCATTCCACACCCCACATTTCAATCAATCAATCAATCATATTTATTGAGCGCTTACTATGTGCAGAGCACTGTACTAAGTGCTTGGGAAGTACAAATCGGCAACATATAGAGACAGTCCCTACCCAACACTGGGCTCACGTCCTTCAACCGGGCGGACGTCTATGCCCACTTCACAGACGCGGAAACCGAGGCGCGGGGAGACGAAGGGTCTCGGCCAGGGAAGGCCCGCGGTGAGGCCGGGACGGGGACTCGAGTCCCAGAGGCCTGCTCCGCCTCGTCCCGCTAGGCCCGGAGTCTTCCCGCTCCTCTCGCCGGGACCAACGTCCCGTCTCCGGAATTTCGGCGACGGAGGCGGCTCGTTGACTCACCGATACATTTCCCTTTGTGCACGGTGAGCTGGGAGGGGGAGCCCACGTTGAAATACAGGACTTCACCAGCGCCCGGAGAATCTTCGCCGCTACACACCGAATGTTGCCGGTCTCGCCTGAAGAGAATCGGGACAAAGATTTTTCTTTGATTCGGGAGGACAAACGCCGCCAGCCCCTTAACAGCCTGAAGGATCCACTCACTCGATCTATAAATCATTGATTGGTTGATATTTACTGAGCGCTTACTTGTGCGAAACGCCACACCCGATCCTTGGGACAATACGACAGAGTAGGTAGACATGATCCCTAGACATGATTTATTTATTTTACTTGTACATATCTATTCTATTCTATTTTATTTTGTTAGTATGTTTGGTTTTGTTCTCTGTCTCCCCCTTCTAGATTGTGAGCCCACTGTTGGGTAGGGACTGTCTCTATATGTTGCCAACTTGTACTTCCCAAGTGCTTAGTACAGTGCTCTGCACACAGTAAGCGCTCAATAAATACGATTGGTTGATTGATCCCTGACCATAATCAATCAATCAGTGGGATTTCTGCGCTTTCTACAGCAAGCCCCATGTGGGTACAGGGACTGTGTCCAACCTGATTAGGTTGTACCTAAGCAGCGTGGCTCAGTGGAAAGAGCCCGGGCTTTGGAGTCCGAGGTCATGGGTTCGAATCCCGGCTCTGCCACCTGTCTGCTTTGTGACCTTGGGCAAGTCATGTCACTTCTCTGAGCCTCAGTTCCCTCATCTGTAAAATGGGGATGAAGACTGTGAGCCCCATGTGGGACAACCTGATACCTTGTATCCCCCCAGCGCTTAGAACTGTGCTTTGCACATAGTAAGCGCTTAACAAATGCCATCATCATTATTATTATTACCTACCCCAGCGCCTAGAACAGTGCCTGACACACAGTGAGTGCTTAACAAATGCCATTATTATTATGAAGAGCTTGAAGAGTACGATACAACAGAGTTGGTGATGATGATGGCATTTATTAAGCGCTTACTATGTGCAAAGCACTGTTCTAAGCACTGGGGAGGTTACAAGGTCATCAGGTTGTCCCACGGGGGGCTCACAGTCTTCATCCCCATTTTACAGATGAGGTAACTGAGGCCCAGAGAAGTTAAGTGACTTGCCCAAGGTCACACAGCTGACAATTGGCGGAGCCGGGATTTGAACCCATGACCTCTGACTCCAAAGCCCAGGCTCTTTCCACTGAGCCACGCTGCTTCTCTTATACACGTTGGTATACACGTTCCCAGCACAGGAGGAGACGAAGAGCTTTCAGTGTAGAGTTCAGCTCTCTCAAATCCAGCTTAACTCCTCTGGGCCTCAGTTTTCCTATCTGTCAAATGGGGAAAAGACCCCCTGCTCTCCCTCTCACTTAGACTGTGACACCGGTGGGGTGCCAGGACGGCGCCCGATTATCCCTTAGGGTTTTCCAAGTTTACCCTGGGGAGTTCTGCTCTCCCCGGCCATCCAAGGAACACATACAAATAACATACACATAACAAATACTGGAAAAAAAACGTGTAGTGAGTAACAGGGGCACAGAGCGAGCAACCGAGGGAGCGACAGGGGGGTTGAACTGATTTTGGCTGGAGATGGAACTAGGCAGGGACCATCACCGTGGCTCAGTGGAAAGAGCACGGGCTTTGGAGTCAGAGGTCATGGGTTCGAATCCCGACTCCACCACATGTCTGCTGTGTGATCTTGGGCAAGTCACTTAACTTCTCTGGGCCTCAGTTACCTCATCTGTAAAATGGGGATTAAGACTGTTAGCCCCACGTGGGACAACCTGATCACCCTGTATCCTCCCCAGCGCTTAGAACAGTGCTTTGCACATAGTAAGCGCTTAATAAATGCCAATTATTATTATCATTATTATTATTATTATCACCGGTCTCCCACCAAGACAGTGGCTCCACGCCGGCTGCCGAGAGACCCCGGGGAGATAAAGCCCCCCATCTTACCTCCTTCCCTTCCCCACTGCACCTGTATATATATATATATGTTTGTACATATTTAGTACTCTATTTATTTTACTTGTACCTATCTATTCTATTTATTTTATTTTGTTAGTATGTTCGGTTTTGTTCTCTGTCTCCCCCTTTTAGACTGTGAGCCCACTGTTGGGTAGGGACCGTCTCTATATGTTGCCAACTTGGACTTCCCAAGCGCTTAGTCCAGTGCTCTGCACACAGTAAGCGCTCAATAAATACGATTGATGATGATGATGATAAAGCCGGAACATGGTTGGGCACCGCTCCCCAGAAGGAGGCCCTGAAGGGCCTCATTAATGTTCCTGTGATTTAATTAGCCTTTGCCAGTGGCTCCCAACAGGCCGCTCCGTCCGCTCCGGGGGGACCCTGCAGTCGCCTGGTGGGGTGTTGGGACCCAAAGGAGCCTCCGGGGCTCCATTTCCCGCCCAGCAAAGGCTCAGCCAATCAGGGGGTGGGGCACGCGGGGCTCTCCCTGCACCCCCTACCACCTAATAATAATAATGGCATTTATTAAGCGCTTACTACGTGCACAGCACTGTTCTAAGCGCTGGGGAGGTTACAAGGTGATCAGGTTGTCCCCCGGGGGGCTCACAGTCTTCATCCCCATTTTACAGATGAGGGGACTGAGGCCCAGAGAAGTGACTTGCCCAAAGTCACACAGCTGACAACCGGCGGAGCCAGGATTTGAACCCATGACCTCTGACTCCAAAGCCCGCGCTCTTTTCCACTGAGCCACGCTGCTTCTTCTAGCGATGATCAGCTGTGAGCTCGTTGCAGGCAGGGAATGCAACTGTTTATTGTTGTAATGTATTTTCCCAATCGCTCAGTACAGCGCTACGCACGGAGTCAGTGCTTAATAAATACAACTGAATCAATGACTCAGGCCAAGACAGCCCCCAAATGGACTCAGAGCTCAGTCGACCCCGAAGCCCCCGTCGTTTCTCCAGACAGATGCCGGGGAGACGGCAGCAGGAGCAGCGGGGCTTAGTGGAAAGGGCGCGGGCTTGGGAGTCAGAGGTTGCGAGTTCTAATCCCGGGTTTGCGACTTGTCAGCTCTGGGCAAGCCACTTCACTTCTCTGTGCCTCAGTTGCCTCGTCTGTAAAATGGGGATTAAGACTGTGAGCCCCACGTGGGGCAACCTGATCACCTTATACTTATCCCAGTGCTTAGAACAGTGCTTGGCACATAGTAAGTGCTTAACAAATACCATCATCATCATCATTCTGGAATTGATTAGTTTCTCTACTGAGTCAAAAAGTACTTCTTGAGGAGCAGCGCGGCTCAGTGGAAAGAGCCCGGGCGGCAAAGGCCCACGGTTCTAATCCCGGCTCCGCCTCTTGTCTGCTCTGTGACCTTCAGCAAGTCGCTTGGCTTCCCTGTGCCTCAGTTCCCTCATCTGCAAAATGGGGGTCCAATACCTGTTCTCCCTCCCACTTAGACTGCTGAGGGCTGCGTGGGACCTGATGTTCTTCTATCTACCCCAGCACTGCGTACAGTGCTTGGCACACAGTAAGCACTTAACAGATGCCACCATTATTATTATATTCTCCTCCCACCGCGTCATGGATGAAATCAAAAGGAATCATTGCGCCACGGATGAAATCCAAAAGAACCTTCTGTTCTCATTGCGTTTAATGTCCTTGTCTTTCACGTTGGCTTTATGGTCTTTTTTTCTTATTTTTCCCTGCATGTCTATCGCCATACTTGGAGTTGGGAGCCCCTTGAGGGCCAGTGACTGTCTCTAAATCTCACCCGGATATGTTTTTTCCCCAGCAACTAGTACGATGCTCTGCCCAAAGTGGATGCTCAATAAATACCACCACTATGGCTACTAGAATGGGCGGCTGGATGGTGTCGGCTTCCACAGGTGCACATCACCTGATGCTCCTCACGCTCGGGACGGCGGTGTTCACTGGCCACATCCGTCCCGGGGACAGAACCAAGAGCTTCGTCTCGGTTTTTGGAAGAGCTGATCTTGGATGGGAAGTTTCGAGAAATTGAACAGTGGGAGAGGGACCCCCGAACGGTACGTTTCTGTCCAGGGGCACCCTTAGGAAACGGCTGCTCGGTAGGATTTCCCAAACTAGCGTAAAGTTAGTAAAGGACCGCGTGATCTGCTCGCTTTGTAACCCAACCCGGAGTCTTGGTTATGTCAGCAGATCTCTAAATTCCCGAAGCAATAAACCAATGATCCGGATCCAGTCTGGGGAAGGGCAGGCCTGGGGACCACTGAGGGAATTCTCCTCTTGGGGCTGACAAGAGGGAGGGAACAGTCCCCTTTTCACATGACTGTACCTCAATCTTGTCTATCTTGCCGCTGACCTCTCGTCCACATCCTGCCTCTGGTCTGGAATGCCCTCCCTTCCCATATAATAATAATAGCATTTATTAAGCGCTTACTATGTGCAAAGCACTGTTCTAAGCCCTGGGGAGGTTACAAGGTGATCAGGTTGTCCCATGGAGGGCTCACAGTCAATCCCCATTTTCCAGATGAGGTAACTGAGGCCCAGAGAAGTTAAGCGACTCGCCCAAAGTCACACAGCTGACAAGTGGCGGAGCCGGGATTTTATTTTACTATTTATTTTATTTATTTATTCTATTTATGTTACTTGTGATGTGCATCTAGCTTTATTTCTATTTATTCTGATGACTTAACACCTGTCCACGTGTTTTGTTTTGTTGTCTGTCTCCCCCTTCTAGACTGTGAGCCCGTTGTTGGGTAGGGACCGTCTCTATATGTTGCCAACTTGTATTTCCCAAGTGCTTAGTACAGTGCTCTGCACACAGTAAGCGCTCAATAAATGATTGAGTGACTGAATGAATGAACCCATGACCTCTGACTCCAAAGCCCGGGCTCTTTCCACTGAGCCACGCAACTGCTCTTCCCCTCTTCAAAGCCTTATTGAAGGCACATCTTCACCAAGACGCCTCCCCGATGAAGCCCTCCTTTCCTCTTCTCCCACTCCCTTCTGCGTCACCCTGACTTGCTCCCTCCACTCATTCCCCTTCCCAGCTCCACAAGACTCATGTACATATCTGTAATTTATTTATATTGATGTCTGTCTTCCCCCACAGACTGTAAGCTCATTGAAGGCGGGGAAAGTGTCTGTTTATTATTATATCATCCTCTCCCAGGTGCTTAGTAAGGGGCTTAATAAATTCAATAAAAATGACTGACTGAGATACTGCTAGCAGCGTGGGGAACCCAGACGCAAGAGACGGACCGACTGGCTTCAGGGTGGATTTTCCAGGCCCCGGATGACGCCCATGTCCTGTTCCGTAAGCGGAAGCCGAAGCATCTCCCACCTCCCGGGCCCAAGGGGCCATGCCTTGCACAAACCTGGATCGCCCGGTGGAATTGGCCCGGTTTTTGACCTGTCCTCCCTGCTCCTTAGCTCCGCCATTCAGGCTCATTCCCGCTCTGGGCCCTGCTGGCTCTTTCCTGGTAGTGGGATCTTGGTGCGTGGAACTGGCCACTTCCAGACGCTCCTGTTGAAAAAACAGTCAGTCAATCGTATTTACTGAGCGCTAGGTGCAGAGCCCTATACTAAGTGCTTGGGAGAGTACCATATAACAGTATATATTACAAAGTAACAATATAATCGAATGAATAAATGAATATTACAGACACATTCCCTGCCCACAACGAGCTTACAGTCTGGAGGGGAAGACAGATATTAATATAAATAAATAGATTAAAGATATAGACAATAGTGCTGGGGGGCTGGGACGGGGGGGATGAAGGAAGCAAGTCAGGGCGACGCAGAAGGGAGAGGGAGAAGAGGAAGGGAGGTCTCAGTCAGGTAAGTCCTTTTGGAGGAGCTGTGCCTTCAGTACGGCTTAGGACAGTGCTCGGTACGCAGTAAGTGCTTAATAAATATTGATTGAAATTCCACTGGTTGACTGGGTGGCTCAGTTAATTAGTCAATTAATTTGACTGCAACCCTCCCATTCCAACCTCTTATCTAAGCTCAGAGATTCTGGCAAGGGGAGTAACCAAAGCGGGAAATTTTCACAGCCGGCTCTTAGATGTGTCCTAGTATTTGCAGGCTAAATGTTCATACACACACACGCATTACCTGCTTTGCCATTTCTTTCCTTTTTTTTTCTTCTCTTTTCTCCTCTTCCCTTCTCCGAATTTCATCAAGGATTTCCCGTTGCTGCAATCAATCAAACTCCCGTCACCGTCCCTGTTTCCCCAAGCCCGGAGACCGAACATCCACAAGAGCAGATCCGCGTGTGTATCTGATTTCTCTGGAGGAGGCCCTGCTTGAAATGGTGGTGACTTCACTGGCCACTGCGGGAGGTGACAAGGGGTGGTGTATCTCGGCCCTCCGCCGGCGGTGTGGACGGAAGCCCTAAGCTGCCGGGCTCACAGATTGAGCACGCAGCTCCAATCTGGGAAAGCTGTCCGAGCCTGACGGGCGGCAAAACCGCTCACCAAAACAATAGAGCTTGGAAGGGCGTCGAGGAACCTGGCACTTGCAGCTTCACACCAGGACGGGGATGGCCGGGAGCATTACCAGGGAGAGATGCTGCTCACGGGTGAGGGATGGGAGGGTCTCCTCTGTCCCCCGCGAAAGTGACCAAAGGGTCAGGCGGTCAGGGAAATTTTTCCACCTCCCTATTCCCCTCGCCGTCGAGTCTTGCCTCTGGTCCTCCCGGGATCTGTGGCTTCGGGCCTGAGGGTCATTTCCCTTTCCCACGTGGTTGTGGGCTCCCGACGGAGGGACTGGGCTGGGATTTTCTTGTTGTGATTACTACTCAAGCCTGGCTCAGGGCGAAGCACCCAGAAAGTGTTCGAGAATGAGGAAAACGTAATTATTACTATTATTGTGGTATTTGTTAAGTGCTTACTATGTTCCAAAGAACTGTTTTAAGCGCTGGGGTAGATATAATTTAGATAGATAATATATAGATCTATATTATATATAGATATAGATATATAATTTAATATATAGATTTAGACTGTGAGCCCATTGTTGGGTAGGGACTGTCTCTATATGTTGCCAACTTGTACTTCCCAAGCGCTTAGTACAGTGCTCTGCACACACTAAGTGCTCAATATGAAATATAATATATATATATATATATATATATATATATATATATATATATATATATATATATATAAAATTTGATATATAGATTTAGACTGTGAGCCCACTGTTGGGTAGGGACTGTCTCTATATGTTGCCAACTTGTACTTCCCAAGCGCTTAGTACAGTGCTCTGCACACACTAAGCGCTCAATACGATTGATTGATTGATTTATTGATTGATATAAGTTTGTCGGTTTGAACACAGTCCCCGTCCCACATGGGGCTCACAGTCTAGGTAGGAGGGAATAGGATTTAATCCCCAATTTACAGATGAAGAACTAGAGGCATGGAGAAGTTAAGTGCCTTGCCCAAGATCATCATCATCATCATCATCATCACCAATCGTATTTATTGAGCGCTTACTATGTGCAGAACACTGTACTAAGCGCTTGGGAAGTACAAATTGGCAACATATAGAGACAGTCCCTACCCAACAGTGGGCTCAAGATCACACAGCAGCCAAGTGGCAGAGCTGGGGTTAGAATTCAGGTCATCTGACTCCCAAGACCGTGCTTTTCCAATAATAGTAATAATGGCATTTATTAAAGAAGCACTATGTTCTAAACCCTCTTCTAAGCCCTGCGCTGGATATCAGATTCGCAGATGGGACCCAGTCCTTCTTCCCCTGGGGGCTCGCAGTCTGAGGGAGGGAGAGCAGGGATCCGATTCTCCCACTGACAGCGGAGGAAAGGAAGGCCCAGCGAGGTCAGGTGCTTTGCCTGAGGTCCCGCAGCGGGCGAGCCGCCCAAGAAATACCATAAACCACGACTACTTTGATACCTTGGTGGGGAAGAGATGCGCAGTGGAGAAGATGCCCGCGTGAAAGTCAGGGGCAGGGACCAGGAGATAGAGGCCTAGAGCTTCGGAGGTGGAGCAGGAAGAGGAATGTCTCTTACCCTCTGCTCTTCTTGCCGCTTGGCTTCCAGCATCCTCTGTTGCTCCTCCCAGGCCTGTCTCTCCTGCAGCCTTTGTTGATTCTTCAGCATCTCATCATGGAAAGACTTGGAAGGTGGCTTGTTGTGCTCGCTGAGGAACGACTGCACGTGATCGGCCAACTCAAATATCATCACCTGTGGGGCAGAGTGGGGTGGGGAGGCGGCGGGACGAGGGGTGTCGGCGGAAACGAGCCTCGCCGGCCGCCCCGGCTGGAGGACGGCCCGGCGGCGGAACAGGAGAGACACCTGATGACTGAGGTCAGGGGTCCCTTTGTTCTAAAAAAATCTCTTCACTGAGGCTACAGATAGAATAATAGCAGGGATATTTGTTAAGCGCTGATTATGCGCCAGGCTGGGGTGGACACAAGATAATCAAGTTGGACAGAGTCCTTGTCCCATCTGGGGCTCACAGTCTTAAACCCTATTTTACGGACGAGGGAACTGAGGTCCAGAGAAGTGAAGAAGTGAGTTGCCCAAGGTCTGCCAGGAGACAAGTGGGAGAGCTGGGATGGATAGTCAGGTCCTTCTGTCTATCAACTAGGCATCGCTGCTTCTCATATGAAAAGCAAACGCCTCCCTCCGCTTCCTGTCCTCTCTCTCTTTCCCGATCCACCCACTTGTAGATATAAACTTTGATCCATTGACTCATCAAGACCTAGAGGACACAGCTCTACCAATTCTACTGTGCTCTCCCAAGGGCTTGGGACAGTGCTCTGCATCCAATCATATTTATTGAGTGCTTACTGTGTGCAGAGCACTGTACTAAGTGCTTGGGAAGTACAAGTTGGCAACATTCATTCATTCATTAATTCAATCGTATTTACTGAGCGCTTACTGTGTGCAGAGCACTGTACTAAGCGCTTGGGAAGTACAAGTTGGCAACATATAGAGACGGTCCCTGCCCAACAGTGGGCTCACAGTCTAGAAGGGGGAGACAGAGAACAAAACAAAACCTATTAACAAAATGAAATAAATAGAATACGTACAAATAAAATAGAGTAATAAATATGTACAAACATATATACATATATATAGGTGCTGTGGGGAGGGGAAGGAGGTAAGGTGGGGGGGATGGGGAAGGGGAGGAGGGGGAGAGGAAGGAGGGGGCTCAGTCTGGGAAGGCCTCCTGGAGGAGGTGAGCTCTCAGTAGGGCCTTGAAGGGAGGAAGAGAGCTAGCTTGGCGGATGATCATCATCATCATCATCATCATCAATCGTATTTATTGAGCGCTTACTGTGTGCAGAGCACTGTACTAAGCGCTTGGGAAGTACAAGTTGGCAACACAGAGCCAGTCCCTACCCAACAGTGGGCTCACAGTCTAAAAGGGGGAGACAGAGAACAAAACCAAACATACTAACAAAATAAAATAGAATAGATATGTACAAGTAAAATAAATAAATAAATAAATAGAGTAATAAATATGTACAAACATCTATACATATATGCAGGTGCTGTGGGGAAGGGAAGGAGGTAAGATGGGGGGATGGAGAGGGGGACGAGGGGGAGAGGAAGGAAGCGGCTCAGTCTGGGAAGGCCTCCTGGAGGAGGTGAGCTCTCAGTAGGGCCTTGAAGGGAGGAAGAGAGCTAGCTTGGCGGATGGGCAGAGGGAGTGGGGGCATTCCAGGCCCGGGGGATGATGGGGGCCGGGGGCGATGGCGGGACAGGCAAGAACGAGGCACGGGGAGTAGATTAGCGGCAGAGGAGCGAAGGGTGCGGGCTGGGCTGGAGAAGGAGAGAAGGGAGGTGAGGTAGGAGGGGGCGAGGGGCTGGACAGCCTTAAAGCCGAGGGTGAGGAGTTTTTGCCTGATATATAGAGACAGTCCCTACCCAACAACGGGCTCACAGTCTAGAAGATGCTCACAGTAGATGCTCACTAAGTAGCATTTATTGTGAGCTCCTCAAAGGCGGGGAATCACGATTTCTCAACTCCACTGTCCTCTGCCGAGCACCTAATACAGAGCCCCAGGCATAGTAGGTGCTCAGTCTATCCTCCTGATAGATAGACTGGCCAAGCTGCTGGCACGGCTCTCTGAAGTCACTTTGTAGCTTTTCTCACTCAACTGCCGGGGGGGGGGGGGGGGGGGGGGGGGAACTCCACCAGGCATCTCTTCCGGGCCTGCCTCATTTCCTGTGGTGGCTGCCCTGTTCGGAGAAGAGCCCCTGGGGACCCAAAAAGCGGACCTGCAGTGTTTATGTCTCCTGAAGGTGAGATAAGAGCAGTAAAATTTAATGCTGGTCAAGCTAATCTTCAGGATTTCCTTTCGTGAAACACACCCAGGCAGGCGCGGGAAGCGGAATCCAACTGACAAATCCTCCCCACGATGACGTGACACAAGAGGCCTCAGAACTGCAGCTGTTGTCTTCCTTGCCCGAAAATAAGAGGTCATTCTGCAGGACCCGTTCTCCTGCTCCCGGGGAAGCCCTTTCTTACCCCATCCCCTAAGAGACACCCGAAATCCTCACTCTCCACCCCAAAAGTCTGGGCGGGGAGCCACAGTCACCGAAACACCAGTCACTTTCCGGCCTGGCTTGGGAGAGGAGCCGGCGGGGTGGAGTAAACAATTTGCCTTGCCCGCTTAGGAACGTCGATCCCAGGAGTTCAGAAATCCCCAGCCAGGACAGGGAAGTGGAGCCCCTTTCTCCTGCCCCCAGCGCGACTTGGCCAAGTCATTTCACTTCTCTGTGCCTCAGTTCCCTCATCTGTAAAATGGAGATTAAGACTGTGAGCCCCATGAGGGGAATGGAGCTGTGTCCAGCCTGATCATATATATACGTATATATGTTTGTACATATTTATTACTCTATTTATTTTACTTGTACATATCTATTCTATTTATTTTATTTTGTTAGTATGTTTGGTTTTGTTCTCTGTTTCCCCCTTTTAGACTGCGAGCCCACTGTTGGGTAGGGACTGTCTCTATATGTTGCCAATTTGTACTTCCCAAGCGCTTAGTACAGTGCTCTGCACATAGTAAGCGCACAATAAATACAGTTGATGATGATGATGATCAGCTCGGATCTACAACAGCGCTTAGGACAGAGGTTGACACATAGTCAGCACTTAAGAAACACCATCATTATCTACTCCCGGCTCCACCACTTATCTGCTGTGTGACCTTGGGCAAGTCGCTTCACTTCTCTGTGCCCCAGTTACCCCATCTACAAAATGGGAATTAAATCCGACTCCCTCCTGCTTAGACCGTGAGCCCCACGTGGGACAGGGACTGACCTGATTGGCTTGTATTCATCCTGGCACTTAGTACAGTGCCTGGCACAGTGTAAGCTCTCAACAAATACCTGTTATTAGCAACCCAAAGTTTTGAGAGCCTTGAATTCTGCAATGCCCGACTCACTTGGGCCAAGCTCAAAAACCTTTCCTACTTCAACATCGGGCTTCCCCGCCCCTCTGAACCGGTGTCCCCTAATTCCTGCCCATGCTCCGGCCCAAACGTGCTCTGGCTGAATGGACGCCCAACGAGGCTGATCTGAGGCGCCGTGATTTTCTGAATCGCCGCTTTTGTGCAGCTGGTGCAGTGTTGTGTCTCGCTGATTATTTTGGGAGACAGCTGTTCCTCAGCTGCTCTTCATACAGAGGCCCCTCAATCAATCAATCGTATTTATTGAGCGCTTACTGTGTGCTTGGCCATTATTATTATTACACAGCACTGTTCTAAGCACCCGGGGGGGATACAAGGTGATCATGTTGTCCCACTTGGGGCTCACAGTCTTCATCCCCATTTTACAGATGAGGTCACTGAGGCTCAGAGAAGCTAAGTGACTTGCCCCAGGTCACACAGCAGACATGTGGCAGAGGCGGGATTCGAACCCATGACCTCTGACTCCAAAGCCCGGGCTCTTTCCACTGAGCCACGCTGCTTCTGGACAGACGTCAAGCCCGCGAGGCAACTGAGAAGGTCCCCTTGGATGACGACGACCGCAATCTACCCCAAGGGGAACCCAGGCTTGGGGTTAAGATGGAGAGCCTTCCCCACTTCCAACCTCTCAGAAGGCACCACTCCGGCGTCCGCTTGTTGCAATGAAGAGCGCGAGGACACGCTCTTCACATCCCATGGCCCGCCCTGCTCGGTAGCGTGGAATAATAATAATAATAATAATAATAATAATAATAATAATAATAATGGCATTTGTTAAGCGCTTACTATGTGCAAAGCACCGTTCTAAGCGCTGGGGGGATACAAGGTGACCAGGTTGTCCCACGTGGGGCTCACAGTCATCATCCCCATTTTACAGGTGACGTAACTGAGACTCTGAGAAGTGACTTGCCCAAGGGCACACAGCAGACACGTGGCGGAGCCGGGATTCGAACCCACGACCTCCGATTCCAAAGCCCGGGCTCTGTCCACTGAGCCACGCTGGGGGTCACTGCCCAGCCGAGGCATGACGGAGAGGAGGAAGGTTCCTGAGGGGAAGCCCGCAGGAGCCTGAGGGTTCAGTGGCAAAAAGGTTGTTCCCAAACTCGCGGAGACAGATTCCAAGGGTTCTCCCGAAATGTTAAACTTCCCACCTCTCCACAGCGCTCCTTGGCCAGTTCTTCCAAGCTGGATTTTAGTGCATTGACGCTTTCATTGGAAAGACCCTTTGTGTTCTCCAGCTCGATTTCGGGGACCCTGGAGGAAAACAGGGAAGGAAAGATGGGGGTATAGGGCGTGCTCCGCGTAACAATAATAATAATTGCGATACTTAAGTGCTTACTATGTGCCAACCACTGTGGTAGACACAAGTAATCACGTCAGACACAGTCCCTGCCCAACAGGGGCTCTCGGTCTAAGGAGGAGGGAGAAGAGGGACTGAATCCCCATTTTACAGATGAGGAAACTGAGGGGAGGAGAAGTGAAGTGACTTGGCTAAGCTCACGCAGTAGACAAGTGGAAGAGTCGGGACTAGCGTAGAGAAGCAGCGTAGCTCAGTGGAAAGAGCCTGGGCTTTGGAGTCAGAGATCATGGGTTCAAATCCCGGCTCCACCACTCGTCAGCTGTGTGACTTTGGGCAAGTCACTTCACTTCTCTGGGCCTCAGTTACCTCATCTGTAAAATGGGGATAAAGACTGTGAGCTCCACATGGGACAGACAGCCTGATCACCTTGTAAATTCCCCAGCACTTAGAACAGTGCTCTGCACATAGTAAGTGCTTAATAAATGCCATTATTATTATTATTATTATCATCATTATTATTATTAGAACAGAGGTCCTCGGCCTCCCAGGCCTTCCCTCTTCACTTCCAACAGACCCCCACTCTCCCCACCTTCGAAGCCTTATTAAAATCACGTCTCCTCCGAGACCTTTCCCGTCCAAGCCCTCCTGGTGGTAAGAGCCCCAACTTGGGAGTCAGAGGACCTGGGTTCTAATTCTGGCTCCGCCACTTGTCTTTCTCTGTGCCTCGGTGACCTTACCTGTAAAATGGGGATAAGGACTGTGTGCTCCAGGTGGGACAGGGACTGTATCCAACCCAATTAGTTTATATCCACCCCAGCGCTTAGTATGGTAAAGGGAAGGAACCCTAGGTCAGAGGGAAGATGTGGACGAGGGGTCAACGGTGAGATAGACGAGATCCAAGTGCACTGAGGAGGTTGGAAGTAGAGGTTTCTATAATTATCAAGGGGTGATTAATGAAACATTAACAACGGCATGTTCTGCTCTATGTCGTCACACCATTCAGATTGTAATAATAATAATAATAAACAATATATAATTATATTATTAATGAAATAATATAATATAATAATAATATAATAATAATAATATAATAATAGTGCTTACTATGTGCAAAGCACTGTTCTCAGCGCTGGGGAGGTTACAAGGTGATCAGGTTGTCCCGCGGGGGGCTCACAGTCTTAATCCCCATTTTGCAGACGAGGGAACTGAAGCCCAGAGAAGTGAAGTGACTCGCCCAAAGTCACCCAGCTGACAACTGGCGGAGCCGGGATTTGAACCCGTGACCTCTGACTCCAAAGCCCGGGCTCTTTCCACTGAGCCACGTTGGTAGCAGAGAGGGGTGGGATTCACATTGCTTGTATCCACCCCAGAGCTCAGCACAGTGCCTGGCGCATGGTAAGCGCTTTAGCAAATTCCATAATTATTATTATTAAACTGTTCCTTGCAGTTTCTGTGGCTTAGGAGAAAGCCCCTTGACGACTGTTACTCACACATCGGGATAGTTCTGCGGACACTTGACCCTCAAGTCCACTTTCACGTAGATTTCGTGGTCGCCCGTCAGCCCTTGGGGACGGAGTACTAAATTGATTTCGGGAGGATCCTTGGCCTGGAAGTGAAAAACAGAAGGTTGTCTTAAAAGGCTACATTGTGAAAGAGACCGTGCTTTTTCATTCTCTAATAATTATAATATTTGCAGTACTTGCTAAGCGCTTGCTCTCTGTCAATCAGGGGTATTTACTGAGAGCTTACTGGGAGCACAGCGCTAGACAAAGAGAGAGAGAGAGAGAGAGAGAGAGAGCACAACACATGGAAGACATGTTCCATGTCCACAAGAAGCTCAAAGTTTAGAGCGGGGGAGACAGATAAAATAAATTATTCATTCATTCAATCGTATTTATTGACTGCTTGCCGTGTGCAGAGCACTGTACTAAGCGCTTGGGAAGTACAAGTTGGCAACACATAGAGACGGTCCCTACCCGACAGTGGGCTCACAGTCTAGAAGGGGGAGACAGAGAACAGAACAAAACAAATGGAATATGTACAAGTAAAATAAATAGAGTAATAAATGTGTAAAAACATAATCAATCAATCGTATTTATTGAGTGCTTACTGTGTGCAGAGGACTGTACTAAGCACTTGGGAAGGAAAAGTTGGCAACATATGGAGACAGTCCCTACCCACCAGTGGGCTCACAGTCTAGAAGGGGGAGACAGAGAACAAAACAAAACAAATAGAATATGTACAAGTAAAATAAATAGAGTAATAAATGCATAAAAACATAATCAATCAATCAATCATCAATCGTATTTATTGAGCGCTTACTGTACAGTGCAGAGCACTGTACTAAGCGCTTGGGAAGGACAAGTTGGCAACATATAGAGATGGTCCCTACCCGACAATGGGCTCACAGTCTAGAAGGGAGGAGACAGAGAACAAAACATGTTAACAAAATAAAATAAATAGGATATGTACAAATAAAATAAATAAGTAAATAGAGTAATAAATATGTACAAACATATATGCAGGCGCTGTGGGGAGGGGAAGGAGGAAATTAAATAATAATTAATAAGAAATAAATATAAATTATAAATTACAGAATAAATTTAATGCAAATAAGTGCTGTGGGGCAGAGGGTGGGGTGAGCATCAAGGGGGCCAAGCACTGTACTAAGTACTGGGGTAGACACGAGACAATCAGGTCGAACACAGTCATCATCATCATCATCATCAATCGTATTTATTGAGCGCTTACTATGTGCAGAGCACTGTACTAAGCGCTTGGGAAGTACAAATCGGCAACATACAGAGACAGTCCCTACCCAACAGCGGGCTCACAGTCTAAAAGGGGGTGGCAGAGAACAAAACCAAACATACTAACAAAATAAAATAAATAGAATAGATATGTACAAGTAATCAATCAATCAATCGTATTTATTGAGCGCTTACTATGTGCACAGCACTGTACTAAGCGCTTGGGAAGTACAAATTGGCAACATATAGAGACAGTCCCTACCCAACAGTGGGCTCACAGTCTAAAAGGGGGAGAAGAGAACAAAACCAAACATACTAACAAAATAAAATAAATAGGACAGATATGTACAAGTAAAATAAATAAATAGAGTAATAAATATGTACAAACATATATACATATATACACAGTCCCCGTCTCATGGGGCTCACCTTCTAAGCGGGAGAGAGAACAGGTACTGAACCCCCATTTTATGGGTCACCGAACTGAGGCTGAGATTTTCGGCCAATAGGTGTTTGCTCTTTATTTTTTATGGACTTTGTTAAGCGCTTACTATGCGCCAGGCAGTGTACTAATTGCTGGGGTAGATACAAGGTGGTCAAGTTGGATAGTAAGCAGCGTGGCTCAGTGGAAAGAGCCCGGGCTTTGGAGTCAGAGGTCAGGGGTTCAAATCCCGGCTCCGCCAATTGTCAGCTGTGTGCCTTTAGGCAAGTCACTTAACTTCTCTGTGCTTCAGTTACCTCATCTGTAAAATGGGGATTAGGACTGTGAGCCCCCCGTGGGACAACCTGTTCACCTTGTCACCTCCCCAGTGCTAAGAACAGTGCTCTGCACCTAGTAAGTGCTTAATAAATGCCATTATTATTATTATCTTTTAGACTGTGAGCCCACTGTTGGGTAGGGACTGTCTATGTTGCCAATTTGTACTTCCCAAGCGCTTAGCACAGTGCTCTGCACATAGTAAGCGCTCAATAAATACGATTGATGATGATGAAGTTGGATAGCCACTGTCCCACATGGGGCTCGCAGTCTTACCGCCCATTTTAGAGATGAAGGAACTGGGACGCAGAAAAGTAAAATGACTTGCCCAGGGTCACACTGCAGACAAGTGTTGGAGGCGGGATCAGGATCCGGTCTTTCGGACTCCCAGGCCTGTATTTGAGCCCACTGTTGGGTAGGGACCGTCTCTATATGTTGCCAACTTGTACTTCCCAAGCGCTTAGTACAGTGCTCTGCACACAGTAAGCGCTCAATAAATACGATTGATTGATTCTAGAGAAGCAGCATGGCTCAATCAATCAATCAATCGTATTTACTGAGCGCTTACTGTGTGCAGAGCACTGTACTAAACGCTCGGGAAGTACAAGTTGGCAACATACAGAGACAGTCCCTACCCAACAGAGGGCTCACAGTCTAGAAGACTCACTTGGCTCAGTGGAAAGAGCCCGGGCTTTGGAGTCAGAGGTCATGGGTTCGAATCCCGACTCCGCCACGTCTGCTCTGTGACCTTGGGCAACTCACTTAACTTCTCTGAGCCTCAGTTACCTCATCTGTAAAACGGGGATTAAGACGGTGAGCCCCACGTGGTACAACTTGATCACCTTGCATCCCCCCCAGTGCTTTGAACAGTGCTCTGTACATCATCATTAATTGTATTTATTGAGCACTTACTGTGTGCAGAGCACTGTACTGAGCGCTTCATAGTACATAGTACATAGTAAGCGCTTAACAGATGGCATCATTATTACTATTATTATTACTAGGTCCCGCTGCTTCTCTGAACAGGGCCACCTTCAAGCTTTATCGGCAGTCCCCTCCCCCTGATGCTGGGGGGCTTGGAAGGTCTCAGTGGAAAGAGCCCGGGCTTTGGAGTCAGAGGTCGTGGGTTCGAATCCCGGCTCCGCCACTTGTCAGCTGGGTGACTTTGGGCAAGTCACTTCACTTCTCTGAGCCTCAGTTACCTCATCTGTAAAATGCAGATTAAGACTGTGAGCCCCACATGGGACAACCTGATCACCTTGTATCCCCCCCAGCGCTTAGAACAGTGCTCTGCACATAGTAAGTGCTTAACAGTTGGCATTATTATTACTATTATTATTACTAGGTCCTGCTGCTTCTCTGAACAGGGCCACCTTTTGCTTTATCAGCAGTCCCCTCACCCTGATGCTGGGGGGCTTGGAAGGTCCTACTCCGTCCTATCTAGACTGCGAGCCCTCTGTGGGACAGTGTTCACACTGATAAACTTATATCTACCCCAGCACGTAGAACAATGCTTGGCACATAGTAAGCACTTAACAAATACAACAGTAGTAATAATAATAATATTAATACAACAGCAATTCCATATTTGCCCAGGCCCACATTCCCCACCCTTCCTGGTTTTGTAAACCTTGAGCTTCTCCTCCTCTCTTTTCTCAGTTTTTCCAGGTTTGGAGGCCATCTGGCTAGACTGTGAGCCCACTGTTGGGTAGGGACTGTCTCTATATGTTGCCAGCTTGGACTTCCCAAGCGCTTAGTACAGTGCTCTGCACACAGTAAGCGCTCAATAAATATGATTGATTGATTGATTTGGCCCCACAACAGCCCCAACTTTTGCCCCGGGGATTTATTATTTTTAGAGCGGGGGCGTTTACAACAGAAAGGCCTAGTGGAAAGAGCCCGGACCTGGCTTCTAACACATGGGACAACCTCATTACCTTGTTTCCCCTCCCCAGCGCTTAGAACAGTGCTTTGCACATAGTAAGCGCTTAACAAATGCCATTATTATTATTATTAACCCCGGCTCCACCACTTGTCTTCTTGGTGACCTTGGATAAGTCTGAGCCCACTGTTGGGTCTGCCACATGTCTGCTGTGTGACCTTGGGCAAGTCACTTAACTTCTCTGAGCCTCAGTTCCCTCATCTGTAAAATGGGGATTAAGACTGTGAACCCCACATGGGACAACCTGATCACTTTGTATCCCCCCCAGCGCTTAGAACAGTGCTTGGCACATAGTAAGCGCTTAACAAATGCCAACATTATTATTATTATTATT
This sequence comes from Tachyglossus aculeatus, assembly GCF_015852505.1. Lineage (NCBI taxonomy): Eukaryota > Metazoa > Chordata > Mammalia > Monotremata > Tachyglossidae > Tachyglossus > Tachyglossus aculeatus. Next base: position 20,869,880 of record NW_024044828.1, read on the forward strand.
ATTAGGGACCGTCTCTATATGTTGCCAACTTGTACTTCCCAAGTGCGCACAGTAAGCGCTCAATAAATACAATTGAATGAATGAGTGAATGAAGTCACTTCATTTCTCTGTAACTCGGTTCCCTCATCTGCAGAGCAGGGATTCAATACCTGTTCTGCCTTCTATTTACACTGTGAGTCCCATGTGGGACCTGATGATTGAATATCTACTCCAGTGCTTGACACAATAAACGCTGACGAAACACCGCAATAACTGTGATAATAATAACAATCAGGAAGATGAGACTGTAGTTGCACTACAGTATTTCTGTTCCTGTTTAGAAGCGGCCGTTGGAGGGGAGTGGGGGGAGGCCAGGGACGTTTAGAACAGTGCCCAGCGCTTGGCACATAGTAAGCGCTTAACAAATACCATCGTTATTATTAATCAATCGATCAATTGTATTTATTGAGCACTTACTGTGTGCAGAGCACTGGACCAAGCGCTTGGGAAGTCCAAGCTGGCAACATCTAGAGACGGTCCCTACCCACCAGTGGGCTCACAGTCTAGAAGTAGTCATCATCATCATCATCATCATCAATCGTATTTATTGAGCGCTTACTATGTGCAGAGCACTGTACTAAGCGCTTGGGAAGTACAAACTGGCAACATATAGAGACAGTCCCTACCCAACAGTGGGCTCACAGTCTAAAATGGGGAGACAGAGAACAAAACCATACTCACAAAATAAAATCAATAGAACAGATATGTACAAGTAAAATAGAGTAATAGAAGTCCATTATTACGAAGAGAACGCTTCCTTCTGCTTCCTTCTCCAAGCGCTTAGTACAGTGCTCTGCACATAGTAAGTGCTCAATAAATACGATTGATTGACTGATTGATTCTGCTGCCCATCTCACTGGAGAAAAAAATGTGGTTCAGAGGACGGGGCGGGTGAGGATGGGTTTAACAACTTATTTTACGATAACCCCGGAGGGGAGCTAAATTTGGCAGCTTCAGAAGTCGAAGTTGGCCGTCTTCTGCCAACCCCAGAAGACTGAGGCGGGCGCCCTGCAATCCCACCCCTCTCGCTGTGGGCAGGATCACTGTTACAGGTGGGGGGAAATTAAAAGCGACTGAAACTCGACCTTGGTCTCAGTTTACCTAAAGGGAACACGGGGGGAAAGGGGCTGGCTGGGCCCTGTCCTCCAGCGTAGGGCGTCGGGGATTGTGTCTACCAACTTAGGAGAAGCAGCGTGGCTCGGTGGAAAGAGCGCGGGCTTGGGAGTCAGAGGTCATGGGTTCAAATCCCAGCTCCGCCACTCGTCAGCTGTGTGACTTTGGGCAAGTCACTTCACTTCTCTGGGCCTCGGTGACCTCATCTGTAAAATGGGGATAAAGACTGTGAGGCCCCCCCGGGACAACCCGATCACCCTGTAACCTCCCCAGCGCTTAGAACAGTGCTTTGCACATAGTAAGCGCTTAATAAATGCCACCATTATTATTATTACAAATTTATTCTATTTATAAAATAAATTATATATAAAAATATATAAATATATATTTATATATTATATAATATATATTATATAATTATATAATTATATATAAATTATATATAAATTTATAAAATAAATTTATAAAATAAATAGAATAAACATGTACAAATAAAACAGAGTAATAAATATGCACAAACATATCTACATATATACAAGCGCTCATTTGTCCATATTTATTCCATTTTATTTTGTTAATATGTTTTGTTTTGGTCTGTCTCCCCCTTCTAGACTGTGAGCCCGCTGTTGGGTAGGGACCGTCTCTACATGTTGCCAACTTGTACTTCCCAAGCGCTTAGTCCAGTGCTCTGCACACAGTAAGCGCTCCATAAATATGATTGAATGAATGAGGGGAAGGAGGTAAGGCGGAGGGGGGATGAGGAGGGGGAGGAATTTATTTTATTTTGTTAGTATGTTTGGTCTTGTTCTCTGTCTCCCCCTTCTAGACGGTGAGCCTGCTGTTGTGTAGGGACTGTCTCGATATGTTGCCAGCTTGTACTTCCCAAGCGCTTAGTACAGTGCTGTGCACACAGTAAGCGCTCAATAAATACGAATGAATGAATGAATAAATACGAATGAATGAATGAATACGATTGAATGAATGAAGAATGAATGGAAGTAGAAAGAAAGAAAGAAAGAAAGGAAAGAGAGAGAGAGAAAAAGAAAGAAAGAAAGAGAGAGAGAGAAAGAGAGAGAGAAAGAGACAGAGAGACAGAGAGAGAAAGAAAAAGACAGAAAGAAAGAAAAGAGAGAGGGAGAAGGTGAAAGAGAGAGAAAGAGAGAGAGAGAGAGAGAAAGAGCAAGAGAGAGAGAGAAAGAAAAAGAAAAGAAAGAAAGAAAGAAAGGAAAGAAAGAGAGAGAGAAAGAGACAGAGACAGAGAGAGAAAGAAAAAGACAGAAAGAAAGAAAAGAGAGAGAGAGAAGGTGAAAGAGAGAGAAAGAGAGAGAAAGAAAAAGAAAAGAAAGAAAGAAAGGAAAGAAAGAGAGAAAGAGAGAGACAGAGAGAGAAAGAAAAAGAAAGACAGAAAGAAAGAAGAGAGAGAGAGATGAGAGAGAAAGAGAGAGAGAAAGAGAAAGAGAGAGAAAGAAAAAGAAAAGAAAGAAAGAAAGGAAGGAAAGAAAGAGAAAGAGAGAGAGAAAGAGAAAGAAAAAAAGAAAGGAAAGAGAGAGAGAGAAAGAAAAAGAAAGAAAGAAAGGAAAGAGAGAGAGAGAAAGAAAAAGAAAGAAAGAAAGGAAAGAGAAAGAGAGAGAGAAAGAGAGAGAGAGAAAGAAAAAGAAGGAAAGAAAGAAAGGAGAGAGAGAGAGAAAAAGAAAGAAAGAAAGAAAGAAAGGAAAGAAAGAGAGAAAGAGAGAGAGAGAAAGAGAGAAAGAGAGAGAGAAAGAAAAAGAAAGAAAGAAAGAAAGGAAAGAGAGAGAGAGAGAGAAAGAGAGAGAAAGAGAGAGAAAAAGAAAGAAAGGAAAGAAAGAGAGAGAGAAAGAGAGAAAGAGAGAGAGAAAGAAAAAGAAAGAAAGGAGAGAAAGAGAGAGAAAGAGAAAGAAAGTTACTTGATTGATTGACTGACTGAAATACAAAGGTGATGATTATATAATAATAATAATGGCATTTACTAAGCGCTTCCTATGTGCAAAGCACTGTTCTAAGCGCTGGGGAGGTTCCAAGGTGATCAGGTTGTCCCCCGGGGGGCTCGCAGTCTTCATCCCCATTTGACAGATGGGGTAACTGAGGCCCAGAGAAGTGAAGTGGCTTGCCCAAAGTCCCCCAGCTGACAATGGGCGGAGCCGGGATTTGAACCCAGGCCCTCTGACTGTAAAGCCCGGGCTCCTGTCCGCTGAGCCACGCTGCTTCTAAGCTACGCTGATGGTGTTGCTGACCTGTCCCGGGCAGCCCCGCCGCAGGTCCGTGAAGTCCGTGGCGTAGATGGCCTCCAGCACCTGCAGCTCGTTTCCCTGCCGGACGGCGTACGGCTCGGGCGGCTCGGACGGCTCCGACCGCCGGGACCGCCGGCCCCGCTCCCCTCCGGCCCTGCCGCGGGCCGCCATGCCACCGGGGGCGCTAGCCACGCCCACCCACGTAACCCCCTGCCCCGTCCCCACCAATAGCCACACCCGCCTGCCATAGCCACGCCCCCTACGCACCGCCCACCCACGTAGTCCCGCCCCTCGGTCCCGTCCCAACCAATAGCCACACCCGCCTGCCGTAGCCACGCCCCCTACGCACCGCCCACCCACGTAGTCCCGCCCCTCGGCCCCGTCCCAACCAATAGCCACACCCGCCTGCGATAGCCACGCCCCCCACCTACGTAGCCCCCTGCCCCGTCCCAACCAATAGCCACACCCGCCTGCCATAGCCACGCCCCCACCTACGTAGCCCCCTGCCCGTCCCCACCAATAGCCACACCCGCCTGCCATAGCCACGCCCCCTACGCACCGCCCACCCACGTAGTCCCGCCCCTCGGTCCCGTCCCAACCAATAGCCACACCCGCCTGCGATAGCCACGCCCCCCACCCCGTCCCAACCAATAACCACACCCGCCTGCCATAGACACGCCCCCATACGCACCGCCCACCCACGTAGTCCCGCCCCTCGGCCCCGTCCCAACCAATAGCCACACCCGCCTGTGATAGCCACGCCCCCCGCCTTCGTAGCCCCCTGCCCCGTCCCAACCGATAACCACACCCGCCTGCCATAGCCACGCCCCCTACGCACCGCCCACCCACGTAGCCCCCTGCCCCGTCCCAACCAATAGCCACACCCGCCTGCCATAGCCACGCCCCCTACGCACCGCCCACCCACGTAGCCCCGCCCCTCGGTCCCGTCCCAACCAATACCCACACCCGCCTGCCATAGCCACGCCCCTAAACACCGCCCACCGACGTATTCATCATCATCAATCGTATTTATTGAGCGCTTACTATGTGCAGAGCACTGTACTAAGCGCTTATTCCCTTAATCCCTTACTAAACTGTATTATTAAGCTTATTATTAAGCTTATTAAGCCGTATTCCCGCCTCTCGGTCCCGTCCCCACCAATAGCCACACCCACCTGCCATAGCCACGCCCCCACGCACCGCCCACCCACGTAATCCCGCCCCTCGGTCCCGTCCCCACCAATAGCCACACCCGTCTGCGATAGCCACGCCCTCAGACACCGCCCACCGACGTAGCCCCGCCCCCAGACACCGCCTCCACCGATAGCCACGCCCCCAGACACGTGGCCCCGCCCCTCGTCCCTTTCCCCACCAATGGCCACACCCTAGTCCTCGCCCACCTGCGATAGCCACGCCCCCAGGCACTGCTCAGCTACGTGGCTCCGCCCCTCGGCGCCGTCCCAACCAATAGCCACACTCGCCTGCGATAGCCACACCCCCTAGGCACGTGGCCCCGCCCCTCGTCCCCGTCCCCCCCCATAGCCACAATCAATCAATCAATCAATCAATCAATTAATCGTATTTATTGAGCGCTTACTGTGTGCAAAGCACTGTACTAAGTGCTAGGGAGAGTACAATATAACATCAGACATATTCCCTGCCCATAACGAGCTCACAGTCTAGAACTCTCTCCTGTTCTTCCTTCTCCTTTCCCCCTCCCCTGTTAATAATAATAATAATAATAATAATGACATTTATTAAGCATTTACTATGTGCAAAGCACTGTTCTAAGCGCTGAGCACTGTTCTAAGCGCTGTTCTTTCTCTTCTCCGTCTCCCCTGTTCTCCCTTTTCCCCTACTCCCTCTCTCCCTAAGCAGCGTGGTTCACTGGAAAGAGCCCGGGCTTCGGATTCAGAAGTCATGGGTTCGAATCCCGCTCCGCCATATGTCTGCTGTGTGACCTTGGGCAAGTCACTTAACTTCTCGGAGCCTCAGTTACCTCATCTGTAAAATGGGGATGATGACCGTGAGCCCCACGCGGGACAACCTGATCACCTTGTATCCCCCCAGCGCTTAGAACAGTGCTTTGCACATAGTAAGTGCTTAACCAATACTATTATTATTATTATTCCTCTCCCCTTTTGCCCTCTTCCCTCTTCCCCTTCTCCTCTATTCCCTCTCCCCCTTTTCTCTTCTCCCCTTTCTCCCCTATTCCCTTCTCCCTTATTCCCTCTCCTTTCTCCCCAATTCCTCTCCCCTTCTCCTCTATTCCCTCTTCCCCAATCTCTCCATTCTCCCCTATTCCCTTCTCCCCTTTCTCCCTTATTCCCTCCGCTTTTCCCCCTAGTCCCTTCTCTTCTCCCTAATTCCTCTCCCCTTCTCCCCATTCCCTCTTCCCCATTCTCCCCTATTCCCTCTCCCCCCTTTTCCCTTCTCCCCTTCTCCCCATTCCCTCTTCCCCATTCTCCCCTATTCCCTCTCCCCCTTTTCCCTTCTCCCCTTCTCCCCATTCCCTCTTCCCCGTTCTCCCCTATTCCCTCTCCCCCTTTTCCCTTCACCCCTTTCTCCCCTATTCCCTTCTCCCTTATTCCCTCTCCTTTCTCCCCAATTCCTCTCCCCTTCTCCTTTATTCCCTCTTCCCCATTCTCCCCATTCTCCCCTATTCCCTTCTCCCCTTTCTCCCTTATTCCCTCTGCTTTTCCCCCTAGTCCCTTCTCTTCTCCCTAATTCCTCTCCCCTTCTCCCCATTCCCTCTTCCCCATTCTCCCCTATTCCCTCTCCCCCATTTCCCTTCTCCCCTTCTCCCATTCTCCCCTATTCCCCCTCCCCCTTTTCCCTTCTCCCCTTTCGCCCCTATTCCCTTCTCTCCTTTCTCCCTTATTCCCTCTCCCCCTTTTCCCTTCTCCCCTTTCTCCCCAATTCCCTCTCCCTCTTCTCGCCTATTCCCCTTCCTTCCCCTTCTCCCTTATTCCCTTTCTCCCCTATTCCCTCTCCCCCCTCTCCCCTATTCCCTCTCCCCCCTCCCCTATTCCCTCTCCCCCTTTTCCCTCCCCCATTCCCTGTCCCCCTTTTCCCCTATTCCCTTCTCCCCTTTCTCCCCAATTCCCTCTCCCGCTTCTCGCCTATTCCCCTCCCCTCCCCTTCTCCCTTATTCCCCTTCTCCCCAATTCCCCCTCCCCTCCTCCCTTCCCCTCTCCTCCCTCCCCCCATTCCCTCTGTCGCTCTCCCTTCTCCCATTCCCCCTCCCGCCGGCTCCCCTTTCATCCCCTGCTCATCCCTTCCCATCCGCTGTCGCTCGCCCCCTCATCGGTCCGTGCTGAGCGCTCACCGCGCGCCGGGCCCGGCCCTGAGCCCTTGGGAGAGTAGACTGGGACAAGGAGGGGGCACACGGCCAGGGGCTTCTGATGAGCTTAGGGTTCAGAGCTGCCCCTCTAGACGACCACCGTGGTGGGGCAGACCTTGGGAATGGGGGGGGAGGGGGCTCCCCGCTTGAATGCAAAATGCTCCCTTCCTCCTCCTCCTCCTCCTCCTGCTGCTCCTCCTCCTCCTCCTCCTGGTCCCCGTGGGCGTCTCCTCCTCCTCCTGGTCCTGCTCCGGTCCCGGGCAGTGTCCTGGCCGCCCAGCGGGCAGGGGAGGGGGCCGGAGAGGCGCCCCCTCCCCATGGGGCCCAACGAAAGCTGGCTGGCCCAAGCCCTGGAGCCCCGCAACGGGTCCGGCGGGCCGGGGGCCCGGCCCGAGCCCAGCCAGGCCCAAACCTACCGGCACTTCACCACCACCGTCCAAGTGGTCATCTTCATCGGCTCCCTGCTGGGTAAGGAACGGGGGGCTTCGGGGGCTCCACCCACAATAATACTACTGATAATGGCATTTACTAAGCGCTTACAATGTGCCAAGCGCTGTTCAGGGGCTCCACCCGTAATAATACTAGTGATAATGGCATTTACTAAGCGCTTACTATGTGCCAAGCGCTATTCAGGGGCTCCACCCGTAATAATACTAATGATAATGGCATTTAGTAAGCGCTTACAATGTGCCAAGCGCTGTTCGGAGGCTCCACCCGTAATAATGCTACTAATAATGGCATCTACTAAGCGTTTACTATGTGCCAAGCGCTGTTCGGAGGCTCCACCCGTAATAATGCTACTAATAATGGCATCTACTAAGCGCTTACTATGTGCCAAGCGCTGTTCGGAGGCTCCACCCGTAATAATACTAATGATAATGACATTTACTAAGCGCTTACTATGTGCCAAGCGCTGTTCGGGGGCTCCACCCGTAATAATACTACTGACAATGGCATTTACTAAGCGCTTACTATGTGCCAAGCGCTGTTCAGGGGCTCCACCCGTAATAATACTAATGATAGTGCCAAGTACTGTTCGGAGGCTCCACCCGTAATAATACTAATGATAATGGCATTTACTAAGCGCTTACTATGTGCCAAGTGCTGTTCAGGGGCTCCACCCGCAGTAATACTAGTGATAATGGCATTTACTAAGCGCTTACTATGTGCCAACCGCTATTCAGGGGCTCCACCCGTAATAATACTAATGACAATGGCATTTACTAAGCGCTTACTATGTGCCAAGCGCTGTTCAGGGGCTCCACCCGTAATAATACTAATAATAATGGCATTTACTAAGCGCTTACTATGTGCCAAGCGCTGTTCGGAGGCTCCACCCGTAATAATACTAATGATAATGACATTTACTAAGCGCTTACTATGTGCCAACCGCTGTTCAGGAGCTCCACCCGTAATAATACTAATGATAGTGCCAAGCACTGTTCGGAGGCCCCACCCGTAATAATACTAATGATAATGGCATTTACTAAGCGCTTACTATGTGCCAAGCGCTGTTCGGAGGCTCCACCCGTCATAGTACTAATGATAATGGCATTTATTAAGCTCTTACTATGTGCCAAGCACTGTTCGGAGGCTCCACCTGTAATAATACTAATGATAATGGCATTTACTAAGCGCTTACTATGTGCCAACCGCTGTTCAGGGGCTCCACCCGTAATAATACTACTGATAATGGCATTTACTAAGCGGTTACTATGTGCCAAGCGCTGTTCGGAGGCTCCACCCGTAATAATACTAATGACAATGCCCCCCCCCCCCCTTTTAGACTGTGAGCCCACTGTTGGGTAGGGACTGTCTCTATATGTTGCCAATTTGTACTTCCCAAGCGCTTAGTATAGTGCTCTGCACATAGTAAGCGCTCAATAAATACGATTGATGATGATGATGATGACAGTGGCATTTACTAAGCGCTTACTATGTGCCAAGCGCTGTTCAGGGGCTCCACCCGTAATAATACTAATGATAATGGCATTTACTAAGCGCTTACTATGTGCCAAGCGCTGTTCAGGGGCTCCACCTGTAATAATACTAATGATAATGGCATTTACTAAGCGCTTACTATGTGCCAAGCGCTGTTCGGAGGCTCCACCCGTAATAATACTACTGATAATGGCATTTACTGAGCGCTTACTATGTGCCAAGCGCTGTTCGGAGGCTCCACCCGTAATAATACTAATGATAATGGCATTTACTAAGCGCTTACTATGTGCCAAGTGCTGTTCGGAGGCTCCACCCGTAATAATACTACTGATAATGGCATTTACTAAGCGCTCACTATGTACCAACTGCTGTTCGGAGGCTCCACCCGTAATAATACTAATAATAATGGCATTAGTAATGGCCCAGGTAACTGGGCCTCAGTCACCCGCTCTGTCAAATGGGGATTAAGACTGTGAGCCCCACGTGGGACCACCTGATCACCTTGTAAATTCCCCAGCGCTTAGAACAGTGCTTTGCACAGAGTAAGCGCTTAATTAATGCCATTATTATTGTTATTATATTTCCTAAGTGCTTACTATGTGCCAAGCGCTGTTCGGAGGCTCCACCCATAATGATATTAATAAAGGCATTAGCAATGGCCCAGGTAACTGGGCCTCCGTTACCTGCTCTGTCAAATGGGGATTAAGACTGTGAGCCCCACGTGGGACAACCTGATCACCTTGTATATTCCCCAGCGCTTAGAACAGTGCTTTGCACAGAGTAAGCACTTAATTAATGCCATTATTATCATTATATTTCCTAAGCACTTACTATGTGCCAAGCGCTGTTCGGAGGCTCCAGCTGTAATAATACTAGTGATAATGGCATTTACTAAGCGCTTACTATGTGCCAAGCGCTGTTCGGAGGCTCCACCCGTGATAATGCTACTGATAATGGCATTTACTAAGCGCTTACTATGTGCCAACCGCTGTTCGGAGGCTCCACCCATAATGATACTAATAATGGCATTAGTAATGGCCCAGGTAACTGGGCCTCAGTCACCCGCTCTGTCAAATGGGGATTAAGACTGTGAGCCCCACGTGGGACCACCTGATCACCTTGTAAATTCCCCAGCGCTTAGAACAGTGCTTTGCACAGAGTAAGCGCTTAATTAATGCCATTATTATTATTATTATATTTCCTAAGTGCTTACTATGTGCCAAGTGCTGTTCAGAGGCTCCACCCATAATAATACTAATAAGAATGGCATTTACTAAGCGCTTACTATGTGCCAAGCGCTGTTTGGAGGCTCCACCCGTAATAATACCAATAATAATGGCATTTACTAAGTGTTTACTATGTGCCAAGCACTGTTCGGAGGCTCCACCCAGAATAATACTACTAATAATGGTATTTACTAAGCGCTTACTATGTGCCAATCACTGTTCGGAGGCTCCACCCATAATAATACTAATAATAATGACATTTACTAAGTGCTTACTATGTGCCAAGCACTGTTTGGAGGCTCCACCCATAATAGTACTAATAATAATGGCATTTACTAAGCGCTTACTATGTGCCAAGTGCTGTTTGGAGACTCCACCGGTAATAATACTAATAATAATGGCATTTACTAAGCGCTTACTATGTGCCAAGAGCTGTTCGGAGGCTCCACCGATAATAATACTAATAATAATGGCATTTACTAAGCACTTAGTATGTGCCAAGCACTGTTCTAAGCGCTGAGGATAACACCTTGAAGCACTGTTCTAAGCCCTGAGGATACACCTTGTATCCCCCCAGTGCTTAGAACTGTGCTCGGCACATCTTCTAGACTGTGAGCCCACTGTTGGGTAGGGACTGTCTCTATATGTTGCCAACTTGTCCTTCCCAAGCGCTTAGTACAGTGCTGTGCACACAGTAAGCGCTCAATAAATACGATTGATTGATTGATTGATTGATTGAAAGTACAATTCAGCAACACATGGAGATAGTTATATTGACTATTGAGTACCGTTATATTGAGTAGAGAAGCAGTGTGGATCCGTGGAAAGAGCCCGGGCTTTGGAGTCAGAGGTCATGGGTTCAAATCCCGGCTCGGCCACTTGTCAGCTGTGTGCCTTTGGGCAAGTCACTTCACGTCTCTGGGCCTCAGTTCCCTCATCTGGAAAATGGGGATGAAGACTGTGAGCCCCCCGTGGGACAACCTGATCACCTTGTAACCTCCCCAGTGCTTAGAACAGTGCTTTGCTCATAGTAAGTGCTTAATAAATGCCATCATTGTTATTATTATTATTATTGCACACTCCCAAGTGTTTAGTATTGTGTTCTGTAGGCAGCAAGTGCTCAGCAAGTACAATTGACCGACTGTGCTTTGCATATAGTAAGCGCTTAGCAAATACCATTATTATTATTATTATTATGTCAACTCTGTTATATCGTACCCACCCGAGGGCTTAGTTCAGTTCTAGGCACACAGTGAGCACTCAATCAATAATAATAATAATAATAACAATAATAATAATAATACAATTATACAATAATAAATAATACAATAATAAAAAATATAGTTGACTTAATGATTAATGATCAACTCTTTAAAAACTGGTACATATTAAGATGTTGAAATGCACCGTTGGGAATCACTTTTGAAGTGCCTGGTGATCGCGTTGTGAATTTCCTTGTTGCTTTTTGCCTAGAAATGTTTTTCCCTTTGGAAAAGAACGAGCGACTATCCCTTTAAATGTTAATACTGCAATGGACTATTTACAGGGACCTAAGACTGTGAGAGAGGGTGTTGCGTATGGACTGTTTGTGTGTGAGTGTTTTTATGTAGCTGAAGCAGTCAACATATTTTCATCTTGAAGTTTCAAGGCCGGGAAGGTTCTGAATTTGTCTCTTGATACTTGATCTGCCTTTTTTTTTTTTAAAAAGGGAAAAATCTTTTACTCCAGGTCCCAGAGGGAATGCGTTAGTATCACAAAGATTCTGAATGATGCAGTTTCCCTCCAAAATATCATTAATCATCATCTCTCATCCCCTTGGCTTCCTTTTTATTTTTTCAGCATAGGAAATATCGAAAATCCACATGGATTCTTATGTAAAGCTGAAAACATCGGACCATTATAATGTGATTAGTAGGTGGGTAGATTAGATTAATCTAGAGTAGATTAATTAATTAATTAATTAATTAAGACTAGATTAGTAGATTAGTAGTAGACAATGAAGGGCTATTGTTTAGGATTTTTTTTTCTATCAAACCTTGGTATCATCAACTTCTTGGTCAATTAGGTTGTGTAAAGTAGAACATGGAAAGCTGGGGATTTATTGGTTCAGAAAGTGTATGAGCTCCATTTCCATTTCTGAGAGCATCCCCAGCTAATTCTTTCCCTTAGAATCCTGGTACATTAGTATCCCATATTACCCTGTTTTATACCATATTGATGAGTAGAATAGAAGTGGAATTTAAGGACATTCTATGTGCTGTTGCCCTGACTTGCTCCCTTTATTCATCCTCTGTCCCAGCCCCACGGCATTTATGTACATATTCTTCATTTATTTATATTAGTAATAATACTAATTTTGGTATTTGTTAAGCACTTACTATGTATACAAGGTAATCACATTGTCCCACGTGGGGCCCACAGTCTTAATCCCCATTTTCCAGATGAGGTAACTGAGGCACAGAGAAGTTAAGTGACTTGCCCAAAGTCACACAGCTGATAAGTGGCAGAGCCGGGATTAGAAACCACAACCTCTGACTCCCAAGCCTGGGCTCTTTCCACTGAGCCACGTTGCCTCTCTCTCCCCCTCTAGACTTTAAACTTGTTGTGGGCAGGGAATGTGTCTGTTATATTGTACTTACCCATATGCTTAATACAGTGCTCGGCACACAATTAAGTGTTCAATAAATACAATGGATTGATTGTGCGTGATAGGGTACTAAGCACTGGGGTAGATCCAAGCTAATCAGGTTTTTTTTGGGGGGGGGAGTGGTATTTGTTATTTGTATTTGTTACGCTCTTACTCTGTGTCAAACACTAAGTCCTGGGGTAAGTACAAATTAATTAGATCAGACACAGTCCTTGTCCTGCATGGGGCTCTCAGGCTAAGTAGGAGGATAATAGGTATTTAATCCCCATTTTACAATCGAGGAAACTGAGACACAGAGAAGTTAAGTGACTTGCCTATGGTCACCCAGCAGACAAATGACCGATCCAAGATCATTCATTCATTCATTCAATCGTATTTATTGAGCGCTTACGGTGTGCAGAGCACTGTACTAAGCGCTTGGGAAGTCCAAGTTGGCAACATATAGAGACGGTCCCTACCCAACAGTGGGCTCACAGTCTAGAAGCTTATCTAGAAGTCTAGAAGATTAGAACCCAGGTCCTCCTAGCTCCCAGGCCCGTGCTCTTTCCACTAGGCCACTCTGCTTGGACAAAGTCCATGTCCCACAGGGAGCTCACAGTCTTAATCCCCATTTTACAGATGAGGTAACTAAGGCACAGAGTAGTGAAGTGACGTGACTTGCCCAAGGTCACGCAGCAGAGTAGCGGCAGAGCTGGGATTAGAACCCAGATCCTTCTGTCTCCTAGGCCCATGCTGTATCTCCTAGGCCACGCTGCTTCTTGGGTTCCTCTTCAAAGAAATCACCATCCCTATGTAAAAAGTGGGGCTAAATTAGGAGAAATCCACCATTCCTTAAAGAAATCTTCGATGTCCTTAACCATCCAATTTTGCAGAGAGGCAAAAGAACTTGAAGCATTTGGCCAATTTCCTTCAGTTAATCAATCAATCATATTTATTGAGTGCTTACTGCATGCAGGGCACTGTATTAATACTAATAATAATAATGATTTATTTTACTTGTACATATTCGATTTATTTTATTTTGTTAATATGTTTGGTTTTGTTCTCCATCTCCCCCTTCTAGACTGTGAGCCCACTGTTGGGTAGGGACCGTCTCTATATGTTGCCAACTTGGACTTCCCAAGCGCTTAGTATAGTGCTCTGTACACAGTAAGTGCTCAATAAATACGATTGAATGAATGATGATGGCACTTATTAAGCGCTTACTATGTGCAAAGCACTGTTCTAAGCACTGGGGAGGTTACAAGGTGATCAGGTTGTCCCACGTGGGGCTCACAGTCTTAATCCCCATTTTACAGATGAGGTTACTGAGGCACAGAGAAGTTAAGTGACTTGTCCAAAGTTAAAAATTTTTAAAAAAGGTCCTCATCATTTAGTACAGTGGGCTGCACTCAGTGAGCGCTCAAAAAATACTATCAACTAACTGACTGACCCTCCACTTATCCCGATGCCCCGCAAACGCCAGCTTCCCCCGGCCCCTCCACGGTCCCACCGAGGCAGGAGCTGACTTCTGAGGCCTGGCAACGAAGCTGACTAAATGGGAAACCAGCAGAAGTCACTCACTGAACATCACTGGGTTTTCTATCGCCATGGAAACCCCCTCTTTCCCAGGAGCTTTCTACAGGGCTGCCTTATTTGGTGCTTGGCTGGAGAGTGATTTAAGCAGACTCTCGTGTGAGGAAGCAGCAGTGAAGAAAATCGTTTCCAAATTGATCACAACAGATCTGATTACCTTGAATCTACCCCAGTGCTTGGAACAGTGCTCGGCACATAGCAAGCGCTTAACAAATTCCAAAATTATTATTATTATTAATAACAGAGGTGTCCCTCCCCACACCAGAGCAGGGCCGACTGCACTAAAATCCTGGCTGAAGAATGATGCCGGGATCCAAAAACGGCACTCCCTAATGGACCATTGGGTCCCCCCTACACCCAGGGAGTTTGGGGTGCCCGGGGAGCTGAGAAGCTCCCCCAAAGCTGGTTGGGTTTAGGGCTTCCTTTTCCTGGATAGTGGCCCGGTTAGTGAGTCTGCCAAGGTCCTTATTTTGGGCTATTTGGCTCCAAGGAGTGAGATTTTGTAGTTGTCAATCCTTTATTGAGTGCTTACTGTGTGCAGAGCACTTTACCAAGAGCTTGGGAGAGTGCAAAATAACAAACCCATTCCCTGTCCACAGAGAGATTTCAGTCTAGAGGGGGAGGCAGATATGTACCCAAGAGCTGTGGGGCTGGGAGAGGGGATGAATAAAGGGAGCAAATCAGGGGGATGCAGAAGGAAGCGGAAGAAGAGGAAAGGGGGAAGCTTAGGGAAGGCCTCTTGAAGGAGATGCGCTTTCAATAAGGCTTTGAAGGGGGAGAGAGTCATTGTCTGTCGGATATGGGGAAGGAGGGCGTTCCAGGCCAGAGGCAGGACGTGGGTGAGGGGTCGACGGTGAGGTAGACCAGATCGTGGTAGATCATCATCAATCGTATTTATTGAGCGCTTACTGTGTGCAGAGCACTGTACTAAGCTCTTGGGAAGTACAAGTTGGCAACATATAGAGACAGTCCCTATGAACCGGCCCGGTCCCCGGCTTCCCCAGCCCGGAATGCATAATGGCTGACTCCATGCCTACAAACTCCATTATATTGTTGTATTCTCCCAAGCGCCTAGTACAGTGTTTTGCACACAAAAAATGCTCAGTAAATACAGTCGATTGATATCTGGGTTGGGGGCTTCTAATACCCCAGGATGGCTGGCAGATTGGTACAAAGGTAAGCTTGTCACTTCTGCCTCTCAGAAAAGAGGGCATCAATTGCTCTGCCTTGCATTAAGTTGGGAGTGTCATGCTTGGAGCCTGGAGAGGAAGCCGGGAGAGAGGAATACTCAGTTTTTCCTACCGGAGGCTCCTGGGTGAGGGAAATCAATCAATCAAACAGTCATATTTATTGAGTGCTTACTGTGTGCAGAGCACTGTACTAAGCACTTGGGAAGTATAAGTTGGCAACATATATCGACGGTCCCTACCCAACACTGTTGCTCACAGTCTAGAAGGGGGAGACAGAGAACAAAACAAAACAAATTAACAAAATAAAACAAATGGAATAGATATGTACAAGTAAAATAAATAAATAAATAGAGTAATAAATGCGTACAAACATATATACGTATATACAGGTAAATGCCAGCTCCTCCGTGCCCAGAGAGAGGTGTGGCATGCTTTCTCAGACCATCGAGAGGCTGAGTTCAGACCTGGACTTGGTGAGCCTTGCATTCGTTCAGGACTATTTATTTACTGTGTGCCAATGATGTGTCAAAGCCCATAGTCATTCAAATTTATTGAGCGCTTACCATTTGCAGAGTACTGTATTAAGCACTTGGGAAAGTACAATCTAACACAGTGTAAATACAATCCAGGATTTGTGCAATTGTATAAATAGTGATAAAGGATGAATGAGACTCAGTCCCGGGCCCTCATGGGCCTGAGAGTTAGAAGGACCTGGGTTCTAATCCCAGTTTTGCCACCTGTCTGCTGTGTGACCTTGGGCAAGTCACTTCCCTTCTCTGTGCCGCAGCTATCCCATCTATCAAATGGGGATTAAAATTGTGAGTCCTATATGGGACAGGGACTATTTAATAGTAATAATGATGATGATGGTATTTGTTAAGCGCTTACTATGTGCAAAGCACTGTTCTAAGCGCTGGGGAGGTTACAAGGTGATCAGAGTTGCACGAAGGGGCTTCTGATTACCTTGGATCTACCCAGTGCTTAGTACAGTGCCGGGCGCATAGTAAGCGCTTAGCAAATACCATAAAAAGAATTGCATGGATGGGGCTCCCATGGCCCAAGGGTCTCGGTTTCCTCTGGTAACAGGCCCAGTCCAACCTGGACAGGTGGGGAGGGGATGGGAGTTGAGGTGGTCATGGGGGGCGAGAGTGGGGGTGAGGGTCAACTGGATTCAGACTGAGCCCCTTCCTTCCTCTCCCCCTCGTCCCCCTCTCCATCCCCCCCATCTTACCTCCTTCCCTTCCCCACAGCACCTGTATATATGTATATATGTTTGTACAGATTTATTACTCTACTTTTTATTTATTTATTTTACTTGTACATATCTATTCTATTTATTTTGTTAGTATGTTTGGTTTTGTTCTCTGTCTCCCCCTTTTAGACTGTGAGCCCACTGTTGGGTAGGACTGTCTCTATATGTTGCCAACTTGTACTTCCCAAGCGCTTAGTACAGTGCTCTGCACACAGTAAGCGCTCAATAAATACGATTGATTGATTGATTGATTGATTCAGCTTCTGTGGAAAGGAGGGTGGCCGGGGCTCCCTCTGTGGCAAAATTCAGACCCTTGGGTAACAGTGGAAATGCTTCCAGGAGCTGAATCTGGAACCAGCCACCCTCTATTCGGACAACTAAGCCGGCCCCCGGAATGCAGTAACTGTTCTCCTGTCTACTAGACTGTGAGCCCCATGCGGGCAGGGACTGTATCCAACCCGATTAACTTGCATCTACCTCAGTGCTTGACACCACATAATTAGGGTTAGAACTGAACCTCTTTGACGACGGCACCGTGGGGCCTGTGCACACCCCTTCTCCTACCCCGTTCCAGAGCCGGGGGGGTGGATACAACCTTTGCCACAATGATAGTTTTTAATTTGGTTCAGGGGCAGGAGTTAGTGGGAGCTGGGCGAAAGTGCCATCTATCTGGAGAGCTGGTGTTCCTGAGGTTGTGGGCGGGGGATGTAGACAGGTGGCCCTCCTTGTTGTGATATTGAACTCTCCCAAGCGTTTAATTCGGTGCTCTGTACACAGTAAGCACTCAATAAATATGATTGCTGACTGACAGACATTTCGGAGGGGCTTGGCTTCCCTCATCCACCCTGGGGTCTGGCAGGGGAATTATTGCCTGTAGGTTGTAACTCATTTCCTGACCCCTCAGGGTATGTACATGGCTCAAAATGGGTTTTTCATTAACAAGTATCCATGTGAGGGAGGGCCTAACTGAGATCATGAGGTGAGTTGGAGCTATTTTGGATTTCTGCCGGGCAGGGGATGGCAGGGAGTGTGAATTCTGCTCCAGGCAAACATGGTAACCATCATTATCATCAAGACACAGAGTCGGAGCATAAGATACCTCAGATTGCTGAGCTGGGGAAGGGGGCTCATTTGGGGGCGGGTCCCCCCAGCAGCTGAGTTGGGGGTGTATAAGAAAGAGAAAGAGACACAGTAAGCACTCAATAAATACAATTGAATGAATGAATGAATAAACCCCAGGGCCAGATCTCTGGGCTCTTTGACCCTTGGGGTAATGACAAGAGTTCATTGTTCCCTCCCCACACAGCTCCTTAGGATGATGCAATTTTTTTAACGGTATTTGTTAAGTATCATCATCATCATCAATCGTATTTATTGAGCGCTTACTGTGTGCAGAGCACTGTACTAAGCGCTTGGAAAGTACAAGTTGGCAACATATAGAGACAGTCCCTACCGAACAGTGGACTCACAGTCTAAAAGGGGGAGACAGAGAAAAAAACCAAACATACTGACAAAATAAAATAAATAGAATAGATATGTACAAGTAAAACAAATAAATAAATAGAGCAACAAATATGTACAAACATATATACATGTACATATACATATACAAGTACTTACTGTGTGCCAGGCACTGTACTAAGCCTGGGGTGGACAGAAGCTAATCAGGATGGACACTGTCTCTATATGTTGCCAACTTGTACTTCCCAAGCGCTTAGTACAGTGCTCTGCACACAGTAAGCGCTCAATAAATGTGATTGATGATGATGATGATAGGGCATGGGCCTGGGAGTCATCATCAATCCTCATCATCATCATCAATCGTATTTATTGAGCGCTTACTATGTGCACAGCACTGTACTAAGCTCTTGGGAAGTACAAATTGGCAACACATAGAGACAGTCCCTACCCAACAGTGGGCTCACAGTCTAAAAGGGGGAGACAGAGAACAAAACCAAACATACCAACAAAATAAAATAAATAGGATAGATATGTACAAGTAAAATAAATAAATAAATAAATAGAGTAATAAATATGTACAACCATACATACATATATGCAGGTGACAAGGTTTGCTGCCATTTGTCTGCTGCATGGGGTAGGGGCTGTCTCTATATGTTGCCAACTTGTACTTCCCAAGCGCTTAGTCCAGTGCTCTGCACACAGTAAGCGCTCAATAAATACGATTGATGATGATGATGATGATAGGGCACGGGCCTGGGAGTCACAAGGTTTGCTGCCATTTGTCTGCTGCATGGGGTAGGGACTGTCTCCATATGTTGCCAAGTTGTACTTCCCAAGCGCTTAGTCCAGTGCTCTGCACACAGTAAGCGCTCAATAAATACGATTGATGATGATGATGATAGGGCACGGGCCTGGGAGTCACAAGGTTTGCTGCCATTTGTCTGCTGCATGGGGTAGGGGCTGTCTCTATATGTTGCCAAGTTGTACTTCCCAAGCGCTTAGTCCAGTGCTCTGCACACAGTAAGCGCTCAATAAATACGATTGATGATGATGATGATGATAGGGCACGGGCCTGGGAGTCACAAGGTTTGCTGCCATTTGTCTGCTGCATGGGGTAGGGGCTGTCTCTATATGTTGCCAAGTTGTACTTCCCAAGCGCTTAGTCCAGTGCTCTGCACACAGTAAGCGCTCAATAAATACGATTGATGATGATGATGATGATAGGGCACGGGCCTGGGAGTCACAAGGTTTGCTGCCATTTGTCTGCTGCATGGGGTAGGGGCTGTCTCTATATGTTGCCAACTTGTACTTCCCAAGCGCTTAGTACAGTGCTCTGCACACAGTAAGCGCTCAATAAATGCGATTGATAATGATGATGATAGGGCACGGGCCTGGGAGTCACAAGGTTTGCTGCCATTTGTCTGCTGCATGGGGTAGGGACTGTCTCTATATGTTGCCAACTTGTACTTCCCAAGCGCTTAGTCCAGTGCTCTGCACACAGTAAGCGCTCAATAAATACGATTGATGATGATGATGATAGGGCACGGGCCTGGGAGTCACAAGGTTTGCTGCCATTTGTCAGCTGCATGGGGTAGGGACTGTCTCCATATGTTGCCAACTTGTACTTCCCAAGCGCTTAGTACAGTGCTCTGCACACAGTAAGTGCTCAATAAATACGATTGATGATGATGATGATGATAGGGCACGGGCCTGGGAGTCACAAGGTTTGCTGCCATTTGTCTGCTGCCTGGGGTAGGGACTGTCTCTATATGTTGCCAACTTGTACTTCCCAAGCGCTTAGTACAGTGCTCTGCGCACAGTAAGCGCTCAATAAATACGATTGATGATGATGATGATAGGGCACGGGCCTGGGAGTCACAAGGTTTGCTGCCATTTGTCTGCTGCATGGGGTAGGGGCTGTCTCTATATGTTGCCAACTTGTACTTCCCAAGCGCTTAGTCCAGTGCTCTGCACACAGTAAGCGCTCAATAAATACGATTGATGATGATGATGATGATGATA
The DNA here is from genome assembly GCF_015852505.1 of Tachyglossus aculeatus. NCBI lineage: Eukaryota > Metazoa > Chordata > Mammalia > Monotremata > Tachyglossidae > Tachyglossus > Tachyglossus aculeatus. Next base: position 20,889,941 of record NW_024044828.1, read on the forward strand.
GGGCACGGGCCTGGGAGTCACAAGGTTTGCTGCCATTTGCCTGCTGCATGGGGTAGGGGCTGTCTCTATATGTTGCCAACTTGTACTTCCCAAGCGCTTAGTACAGTGCTCTGCACACAGTAAGCGCTCAATAAATACGATTGATGATGATGATGATGATAGGGCACGGGCCTGGGAGTCACAAGGTTTGCTGCCATTTGCTGCATGGGGTAGGGACTGTCTCTATATGTTGCCAACTTGTACTTCCCAAGCGCTTAGTACAGTGCTCTGCACACAGTAAGCACTCAATAAATGCGATTGATGATGATGATGATAGGGCACGGGCCTGGGAGTCACAAGGTTTGCTGCCATTTGTCTGCTGCATGGGGTAGAGACTGTCTCTATATGTTGCCAAGTTGTACTTCCCAAGCGCTTAGTCCAGTGCTCTGCACACAGTAAGCGCTCAATAAATGCGATTGATGATGATGATGATAGGGCACGGGCCTGGGAGTCACAAGGTTAGCTGCCATTTGTCTGCTGCATGGGGTAGGGACTGTCTCTATATGTTGCCAACTTGTACTTCCCAAGCGCTTAGTACAGTGCTCTGCACACAGTAAGCGCTCAATAAATACGATTGATGATGATGATGAGTCCAACCCAATTTGCTTATATCCACTCCGGCGCTTAGTACAGTGCCTGACACATAGTAAGAGCTTAACAAATACCACAGTTATTATTATAGAGGGTGTCACAGTCTTAAAGTCTCCCTCTTACTCTATTAGGCACTTATTGACAAAACTAGAAAATCCCTCCCCAAAAGAGTACATCTTTTCTGCGTGTAAACTGACAGGACTGCGCTTTAAATGTGATGTCAAGCTTCAAAATAATAGCATCATCTCTTTAATCCAAATATGTCTTACCCAGATGTAGTATATATATATATCCTGTATATATGTATATACGTTTGTACATATTTATTACTCTATTTTACTTGTACATATTTATTCTATTTGGTTTATATGTTTTGTTTTGTTGTCTGTCACCCCCTTCTAGACTGTGAGCCCGCTGTCGGGTAGGGACCGTCTCTATATGTTGCAAACGTGGACTTCCCAAGCGCTTAGTACAGTGCTGTGCACACAGTAAGCACTCAGTAAATACACTTGAATGAATGAATGAATAAACCCGATTTTACAGAGGAGGTAACTGAGGTACAGAGCACAGCAGGCCCAAGGTCATACAGCAAAGTGAAGGAGCTGAGATTAAAACTCCCAGATTAGAACCTTATCTCTGGGGGAGCAGGAAGGAAAGAATGACTCTCCTAGGTGCCGGGGAGCGTGAACCTCATTTCCAGAAACACGCAGCGCAAGGGAGAGTCAAGCGGAGAAGAATAATCAAATTTCCCTTCGCAGATCATCAGAGTTTGACGTAAACAACGTGTCGCCTCTGGGTCCTGCTGTCTTCGGGCTCTTTTGGGGGCCACAAAATTCCATCGGAGGATGGGCCGCAGACCGAGGAATTAACAGCGTGGTCTCCAGAGATGGGGTGCTGGGCAACTCCCACTCCAAGGGCTGTTCTCCAAAGGCTTCCAAGTCAGTTGCTCTTGTTAGTGATGGATCAGTAGTGGCTGCGCCATCTGCCTGCCGTGTGACCTTGGCCAAGTCACTTAACTTCTTGGGCCCTCAGTCTTCTCATCTGTAAAATGGGGATTCAATACCTCCTCTTCTCTCCTACTTAGACTGTGAGCCCAGTGAGGGTCAGAGACTGTGTCCGACCTATCTTGTATCTGCCCCAGTGCTTAGTGCTGTGCTTGGCACAGAGTAGGCACTTAGTAGTATCATTATTATTATTATCAAAAGATATCTGGCTGTGGGTTGGGAGGGTGAGAGAAGGAGTTTATCCTCTGCCCTGCCGTTGGAGGAGGTTGCAGGAAAGAATTGAGGGTTTAGCTGTGGAAGAAGAGAAGGAAGAAGCCTAATTTATCTCCTGATGAAAGGGAGCATGAGGATACAATAATAATGATAATGTGGTTACTCTGTGCCAAGCACTATACTAAGCTCCAAGGTGGATACTATTTATAAAGATTGGACACAGCCTCTGTCCCATATGGGGTTCACAGTCTAGTGGGGAGGGAGAATAAGTATTTCAGCCCATTTTATGGATGAGGAAACTGTGGCGAGGAGAAGTCAAGTGACTTGCCTAAGGTCCCATGGCTGTTAATTTGCCGAACCAGGATTAGAACCCAGGTCTTCAGGCTTCCAGGGTGGGCATGGGAGTCAGAACGACCTGGGTTCTAATGCCATCTCTGCCACTTGTCTGCCTTGTGACCCTGGGTAAGTCACTTACCTACTCTGGGCTTCGTTTATGACACATACTAAGGGCTTAATAAATACCGTTACAAAAAAGGGTTCGGCGTTCCCCAGCCTGCCATTTACTAGCCACTATCTCTCTTCTTCCCCTAGCACTGGCTTCCTCCGGAGCTTTTAGATCTTTCATGGTAGATCTCCCTTGACCTTTCTTTTTAATGTCCAGTAACGGAGGTGACTTGTCCAAGCAGACAAATGGTGGAAGATGATCTTATATCTCGAAACCTCCGGAATTTAGATAGTCATCATCATCATCATCATCAACAGTAAGCGCTCAATAAATATGACTGATTGATTGATCATCAACAACAATATTTATTGAACCTTTACTATGTGCAGGGCACTGCACTAAATGCTTAGGGGAGTACAATACAACAGAGTTGGTATCCCTATGACTTCTACCAACTCGACAGACCCATGACCCCAAAGCCTTTTTCTTTTTAAATGGTATTTAAGCGCTTACTGTGTGCCAGGTACTGTACTAAGCACTGAAGTAGATGCAAGCTAATCAGTTTGGCACATGGGGCTCAAAGTCTTAGCCCCCAATTTACAGATGAGGTAACTGAGGGACAGAGAAGTGAAATGACTTGCCCAGAGTCACACGGAAGACAAGAAGCAGCGTGGCTCAGTGGAAAGAGCACGGGCTTTGGAGTCAGAGGTCATGGGTTCAAATCCCGGCTCCGCCAACTGTCAGGTGTGTGACTTTGGGCAAGTCACTTGACTTCTCTGGGCCTCAGTTCCCTCATCTGTAAAATGGGGATTAAGACTGTGAGCCCCATGTGGGACAACCTGATCACATTGTAACCTCCTCAGTGCTTAGAACAATGCTTTGCACATAGTTAGCACTTAATAAATGCCATTAAAAAAAAAGTGGTGGAACTCGGATTAGAACCCAGATCCTTCTGACTCCGTGGCCCAGGCTTAGGTGATGTCTGGGTGGAGCTAAATTGGGAAAAATTGGACAAAAGGGAAGGGGGCCTGGAAAGGGGGGGCTGACTTTTCTTTCTTACGCCTTTTATTGTCTGGCTTTTGGGCTTGTTGGAAATTTCTCCAGCTTAATTCTCCTTTCTGGGAGTCTAATTAACAGTTAGTAGAGCAGAGTTAGTAGAGCAGCGGCAGTAAGCAACAAACAGCGGAGCACCGGAGTACACTGTGTGCATTTTGTAAACTAATTACAATATAATGTGCTAATGTGCCGTGGGATCATTAGATTCAGTATCACCCCGGCTGCCTTGCCTTGGTGCAAAGAGGGAGGAAATATACATGTCACCAATAAGTCAACGGACAGGTTTTCGGCCCGAGCAAAATGTAAAGTCAAAGGCAGTGGGGACAGATAGAATGTTTCTACTCCGCCAAATAGCTGGTTAATATGGGCAAAGACCAACAGGCACTTTGAAAGTGGTGGCATTATAATTGTGGTATTTTTTAAGCACTTACTACGTGTCAAGGACTGTACTATATACTGGGATAGATCCATGATAGTCATGGATCCCTCCCATCTAGGAGGGAGGGAGACAGGTGTCGAATCCCCATATAATAATAATTGTGGTATTTGTTAAGCGCATAATATGTGCCAGGCACTGTACTAACCACTACGATAGATACAAGGTATAGATACACTGTACTAAGCGATTGGGTGAGTATAATGCAACAATAAACGGACGCATTCCCTGCCCAAAATGAGTTTACATTCTACAGGGAAATTGTGGTGTTTCTTAAGCTCTTACTAAGTGCCCGACAATGTACGAAGCTCTGGGGTGGATACAGTCAAGTCGGGTTGGACACAGTCCCTGCCCCACATAGAGCTCACAGTCTGAATTCCCATTTTACAGATGAGGTAACGGAGGCCCAGAGAAGTGAAGTGACTTGCCCAAGGTCACATAGTGGACAAGCGACAGAGCCGGGATTAGAACCCGTGACCTTCCTACTCCCAGGCCCGTGCTCTATCCACTACACTGTACTGCTTCTTCTCCCTGCTCCAGCGCTTTGGACAGGGCTTGGCGCATAGTGAGTGCTTAACAAATTCCACAATTATTATTAGAGAAGCCCCAGTCTAGCCCTGGGATATGTTAAGAACGCTCTCCCAGAGCCAAAGTTGAGTCTCTGATCTTCTGCAGGGGTGAAGTGGGCCCTTTATTCCCTTTAAAGCCCTAGGTGCATCTAGTTCTGCGTTCGTGTTTGGCAGGGGTGGGGAGTTTAACTGGCAGAGTAGAAGGGAGGGCGAGAAAAGTTGGTCAGAATATTCCGGCATTGTTGTGAATTTCTTCCTCAATAATCAGTCTCAAATTCTTCCCCAGAGCTCCAGTGGTTGGGCTTCTACTTTAACAAGGAGTCAGTAACAGTTTCTTTATAGCTTAATGTTCCCTACCGGGTATCTCTCAGCTCCAAGCAAGATACCTTTCCTGGTTCTGCAAAGGAAATAGGTCTCCGACTGTGATCGCACATTGAATAAGTAACACACATTTAATAGAAAAAGGCCTCTTTCCATTTCTTCAGCAATAACAGCCCTCCAGCTCAAAGCGCTTGATATATTTTGTCTTGATAGTTTCCCCCAACATCCCGGGGAGAGAAGTGATTAGGTGTCAGGGTGTCAGTAATTTCACAGACCCTCTACAGGTAAACCAAGGGTCTTGCCCAGTGGGTTTAGCATCCAAATCAGGCAAAAAATGGAGCAGGAGGGACGGGGAGGTGTGCAGAGATGGAGAGGTTGTGGGGAGCGGGGGGATGTTTCCAGCGGCACGTAGTAAATGCTTAACAAATACCACAACTATTCAGCGGGTACCAGTACAGAAAGGCCACCCAGCAAAGTGGAGGAGGCGGGACTAGAACCCAGGTCTTTCTAACTCTATCCACTAGCCCACGCCGCTTCTCAATGAAGGTGAATTAGCTCTCTAGGTCACCAGGTGTCTAAGGCGGGGAGCCCTCCTCAGCACAGGAAGCCCTCCCTACTCCAGGCCACACTCCACTCTGCTGCCCGAATCATTTTCCTTTAAAAACGTTCAGCCCATGTTTCCCCCACTCCTCAAGAAGTTCCAGTGGTTGCCCATTCACCTCTGCATCAAACAAAAACTCCTCACCATTGGCTTTAAAGTACTCAATCCCCTTGTCCCCTCCTACCTCACCTCTCTACTCTCCGACTACAACCCAGCCAACACGCTTTGTTCTTCTGATGCTAACCTTCTCACTGGACCTCAATCCCGTCTATTTCACCGCCGACCTCTTGCCCACATCCTACCTCTGTCTTGGAACGCCCTCCCTCCTCATATCGGACAGATAATTGCTCTCTCCCACATCACAGCTTTATTGAAGGCCCATCTCCTCCAGGAAGCCTTCCCTGACTAAGCCCTCCTCTCCTCTTCGCCCACTCCCTCCGTGTCACCCTGATTTGCTCCCTTTATTCATCCTCCCTCCCGTTGCCACAGCACATATGCACCTGTAATTAACTAATTTATTTATTTATGTATATTAATGTCCATCTCCCCCTCTAGACTGTGAGCTTGTCGTGGACAGGGAATGTGTTGTTATATTGTACTCTCCCAAGCGCTTAGTAGAGTGCTTTGTACACAGTAAGCTCTCAATAAACACGACTGAATGAATAAATGAAAAGATTCAAGTCACCTATTGGTCCTTTGAAGCTGTGGAGTTAATTGAATTGGAAAGACCACAGGGTGGAAATCATTACTTTCCAGCCTCCTGTTTTTTCCGCCATGAAGCCACGTGGAGGCCATGGATTAGTTTTCGATTTTCTGTCCCCTTGTGGTTTTTAATCCACTGTGACTCCGTACGAAGATGTTGGACTGTTGCAGTGGGGTGTTCATTTTGTGTTTTAAATTAGTCCTGGCGTTGTAATAACCGGTGGTGCCAGAACCAGATGGGAAAATAAATCAAGTACTTTGCTCCGCTAAAATGGCAGATTCTTAGCCTGCACTGAGATTTTACGAAGGGCACCTAGATCCTTTTATGAGTCGGACAGAACAGGTGGCCCGTAGCCCACATTTGTGCCTCCTTAATGCCCCGGGACTTTGGCTAATGTAGGCCTTTCTGGGTCAGTCTCACCAAATCCCCAACAAAGAAAAGTGAAAAATAATAATATGATAATAACTGTGGTATTTGTTAAGCACTTACTGTATGCCACGCACTGTACTAAGTGCTGGGGGTAGATACAAGATATTCAGGTTGGGCACAGTCCCTGTTGCACATGGAGTTCACAGTCTTAATCCCCATTTTACAGACGAGGGAGCTGAGGCACAGAGAATTGAAGTGACTTGCCCAAGGTGACACAGCAGACAAGCGTTTAGAACACAGGTCCTTCTGATAACCAGGCCCATGCTCTATCCACTAGGCCACACTGCTTCTCGTTACTAGGTCTTAGCTCATCCTTGACCTACCCTTCAAATATGATTTCCCTGCCCATCTTAGGCTCTCTTTATGGCCGATCAAACCAGTCTGGTGCCACTTTGCGTTTCCAGAGGTGTGTTGTTTGAAAAGTCTATGCCGTGGCCTTCCACTCCCCCTATTTACGAGACTGTTATATTTATCAGAAGAGTAAATGAGGTTTGTCCATCATTAATTATTTTGGCATATTTGTGTTGGCACTTCTTTATACTTTGTTCTCCTCCACGTGTGCAAAATGGTATTTTTTCATCAACTGCTCCCGAGTCTTTCCAGGCACTGTTAAATCAATTGTGCTCTAATGTCCTGGGGCAACAGAGCCTTATTTCATTAAAAACAAAACAAAAAAACAAAAGACCACAAAATACCCTTGCCTTTTCCATTTGGCTGTGAACTCCCTAGGTCTCTTTTAAATCTCCCAAGGTCATTTTTAATGCCACCTTGTAAATCCGTACCTGAGCCCACTGTTGGGTAGGGACTGTCTCTATATTTTGCCAACTTGTACTTCCCAAGCGCTTAGTACAGCGCTCTGCACACAGTAAGCGCTCAATAAATATGATTGAAGAAAAAATTTGACAGGACACCAGTTTGGGTTTTTTTTTCAGCTCTGATTCTAGCTCTCCTTTTCCACAAATCTGAAGTGTTTTCACAATTAAAAACTTAATCAGTTCTTCATTTTGCTCACCCTCCAGAGATTCCCTTAACTTGTACTTCCCCCTGCCTCTCGCTAATGCATTTTTTTTTTAATGTTTTCTTGTTAACCTTTAGGGCCCTGGCTAATTTTTACTTGTTTTTTAACCATGACCTTTCTGACCTCTCAGTCTGCATGTACAGGATGTTCTTAGTCCGTCTTCTTGCTAATTTGCCAGTGCTTTCAATTTCTAAATGCCTGTGTTTTGGATTGCAGAGCTTGGAATTTTCCAAGGGGATTGTTTTTGTTTTTCCCAGTGGCTACAGCTTTCTGATTACTTCTAGTGGTAATCAATGGTATTTAATGAGTGCTTACTGTGTGCCGAGCACTGTGCTAAGCCCTTGGGAGAGTACACTACAATAGAGTTGATAGACGCGTTCCCGATCCACAATGAGCTTACAGCGTAGAGGGTAGCAGCAGTATTTTACTAAGCTCCCACCATGTGCAAAACCCTGGAATAAACACATGAAAAAAAGACACCAAAGAGAACTTTAATTCATTCATTCAATCGTATTTATTGAGCACTTACTGTGTGCAGAGCACTGTACTAAGTGCTTGGGAAGTATAAGTTGGCAACATATAGAGACGGTCCCTACCCAACAGCAACACAGGCCTGCTCCCCTCACCCCTCCAAGGGGCTCACAATCTAAGACTAGTGGAGAAGAGGGGATAAAAGACAGGTAAAAACACAAAACCAGAAAGTCAAGGGCAAAGATAAATAGGTTAAGAGCAGTAGGGTACTGTGACTAGAGTCTTATAATCACCACAGACACACAGCAGACAATAATAATAATAATAATAATAATGATGGCATTTGTTAAGCGCTTACTATGTGCAGAGCACTGTTCTAAGCGCTGGGGGTGGATACAAGGTGATCAAGTTGTCCCCCATGGGGCTCACAGTCTTAATCCCCATTTTACAGATGAGGTAACTGAGGCTCAGAGAAGTTAAGTGACTTGCCCAAGGTCACACAGCAGACATGTGGCAGAGCTGGGATTCGAACCCATGACCTCTGACTCCAAAGCCCATGCTCTTCTCCAGGGAGCCACGCTGCTCTGTATCAAGTGGCAAGTGGCAGACAAGTGGCAGAGCCAGGATTAGAGCCCAGGTCCTACTGAATTCCAGGCTCATGCTCTATCCATTAGGCCACACTGCACTTCAGTTCTCTGGGCCTCAGTTACCTCATCTCTAAAATGGGGAATTCAATACCTGTCCTTCCTCCTACTTAGATTAGTTATTCCCTCCTAAGTGGGATGGGATTGGGTCTGACCTGATGATTATTTCGTATCTTCCCCAGCACTTAGAACAGTGCTTGACACATAGCGCCATATCAGATACATATATGTATATATGTTTGTACATATTTATTACTCTATTTATTTATTTTACTTGTACATATCTATTGTATTTTATTTTGTTAGTAAGCTTGCTCTGTCTCCCCCTTTTAGACTGTGAGCCCACTGTTGGGTAGGGACTGTCTCTATATGTTGCCAATTTGTACTTCCCAAGCGCTCAGTACAGTGCTCTGCACATAGTAAGCACTCAATAAATACGATTGATTGGTTGATTGATTGATTTTGTTCTCTGTCTCCCCCTTTTAGACTGTGAGCCCACTGTTGGGTAGGGACTGTTTCTATATGTTGCCAACTTGCACTTCCCAAGCGCTTAGTACAGTGCTCTGCACACAGTAAGCGCTCAATAAATACGATTGATTGATTGATTGATTGATTGATTTGGTTTCTAATGCCAACCTACTCACTGAACCTTGATCTCGTCGACAACCCATCTCCCACGTCCTGCCTCTTGCCCCGAAGTCCCTCCTCGTTCATATCTCTCCAGATGTTGCCAATTTGGACTTCCCAAGCGCTTAGTACAGTGCTCTGCACACAGTAAGCGCTCAATAAATACGATTGAATGAATGAATATCTGCCAGACCGACACTTTCCCCATCTTTAAACCTTTTTAAAGCACATCTCCTCCAAGAGACCTTCCCCGACTAAGCCGTCTTCTTCCACTCCCTTCTCTTGTTGCCTTTGCAATTGGATTTGCACCCTTTGTTCACCCCTTATTATTTATTATTTATTCTTTTAAAGTCTGCTAGCCCCTCGGGACTCTTAAGCTCCTTACGGGCAGGGAAGATGTCTACCAACTCTATCATATTGTGCTCTCCCAAGCACATAGTACGGCATTCTGCGTATAATAAGCACTTGATAAATATTATTGATTGAGCAGGGCTCATTTGTACTCTCTTGTACTCTTTCAAGCACTTAATAAATGCCATTATTATTATTATTATTATTATTATTCTAAGCGCTATGTGCAAAGCACTGTTCTGAGCGCTGGGGAGGTCACAAGGTAATCAGATTGTCCCACGTGGGGCTCACAGTCTTAATCCCCATTTTACAGATGAGGTAACTGAGGCCCAGAGAAGTTAAGTGACTTGTCCAAAGTCACACAGCTGACAGTTGGTGCAGCCGGGATTTGAACCCCTGACCTCTGACTCCCAAGCCTGTGCTCTTTTCACCGAGCCATGCTGCTTCTCTAGTATGGTGATCTATGCACAGTAGTTATTTATTAAACGCTATCTCTTAATTAATTGACTGATTGACCTAGCCAGTAAATCACAGAGAGAGCAAAATCAGAGGTCTGGTCCCTCTAATTTCTTTGAAATATGCCTGTGGATCGCTCTGTGTTTGTGTGTGTGTTTTTTTGATTTATTCTTAGAGTCTTTCTGGTGCACTGAGTCCAGTGCTCTGCACACAGTAAGTGCTCAATAAATACGATTGAATGAACAAACCACAAAGCCCAGCACATCCTCAAGAGTCTCGTTTCACTAATGTCAATTTGAACCACTATGAATGTAATAATTTTCCTACCTCCTTTTTTCCCCTCCTTTGTCGTTTTATATTTTGGGTCGCCGGCCAGGCAACGTCATGGTGCTGTGGTCGACCTGTCGCACAACCGTGTTCAAAGCCGTCACCAACAGGTTCATTAGAAACCTGGCCTGCTCGGGCATCTGTGCCAGCCTCGTCTGCGTGCCTTTCGACATCGTCCTCAGCAGCAGCCCTCACTGCTGCTGGTGGATCTACACCCTGCTCTTCTGCAAAGTGGTCAAGTTCTTGCACAAAGTCTTCTGCTCGGTGACCATCCTCAGTTTCCCCGCCATCGCCCTGGACAGGTAAGCTCGGGCTCCCCAAGGCCCGGCTCCTGGCGACGTGGCATCTGCGGGTTGGTCGGCCGGATGGGTAGCGTCCCGGGAAACTGGGTGTGGATGAAGCAGAGAGGTGGCCGGGGAAGCCCGGTGTGGACAGCCTTCCGAACGGAGGGGAGAGAAGCGCTCAGAACAGCGCTTGACACGTAGTAAGTGCTCCGTGAAAGGAAAATGAAGAGGCTCTCGGTGTCCCAGTCGGACAGGTTAGGTGGGACCTCCCGGTGGCACAGTTTGGATAACGGAGGGCACACCGGCGTAGCCCACTGTTGGGTAGGGACTGTCTCTATGTGTTGCCAATTTGTACTTCCCAAGCGCTTAGTAGAGTGCTCTGCACATAGTAAGCACTCAATAAATACGATTGATGATGATGATGATGATGGGGGGAAATCATGTCAGTCGGGTTGCACTCGGCTGATTAACCACTCTGCTTCTAGTGAAGCAGCGTGGCTCAATGGAAAGAGCCCGGGCTTTGGAGTGAGAGGTCATGGGTTCAAATCCCAGCTCCGCCAATTGTCAGCTGTGTGACTGGCGGCAAGTCACTTGACTTCTCTGGGCCTCAGTTCCCTCATCTGTAAAACGGGGATTAAGACTGGGAGCCCCCCGTGGGACAACCTGATCACCTTGTGACCTCCCCAGCGCTTAGAACAGTGCTTTGCACATAGTAAGTGCTTAATAAATGCCGTTATAATTATTATTTAATCAATCAATCAGTAGTACTTATTGAGCACTTACTGGGTGTAGAGCACTGTATTACGCACTTGGGAAAGTACAATATGACAATTATTAGAGCATAGTAAGATAACAATACAACAGTGATCACTACGATTAGGGAATTAGAGAAGTAGCATGGTGTAATGGACAGAGCACAGGCTTGGGAGTCGGAAGGACATGGCTTCCGATCCCGCCTCTGCCGCTTGTCCACTGTTTGTCCTTGGGCAAGTCGTTTCACTTCCCTGTGCCTCAGTTACTTCGTCTGTAAAATGGGAATTGAGATTGTGGGCCTCGCATGGGACAGGGACTGTGTCCAACCCCATTTGCTTGTATCCACCGCCGTACCCCAACTTACCAAATGCCGCAATTATTAGGCCGGAATGCCATGGCTCAAAGGACTTCCGTGGGGAGGAAGGTGATTCAGGGAGGTTTTAGCAAATGGGCGGCGGGATGCGGCTAAACCTGGCTGGATACTTGGGCATCCCTCGGAATGATTTTCATGCTCGACCCCCACGGAGCTCGGCCAGACGAGATGGCAGACACGGCAGCCGGGTCGGTGGCCGAGTGATTCAATATTGCCAATGCTCTCGATCTCCCGTTGCCCCTGGTTAGATGAGACCCCTGGGGGCAAGTGTAACAAAGTCGGGGCAGAACTTCCTTTATCTTTTGGTATTTGTTCAGTGTTTACTACATGCCAGGTACCGTGCTAAGCGTTGGGGTAGGTACAAGCTAATCAGGTTGGACACAGTCCGTGTCCCACAGGGGGCTTACAGTCTTAATCCCTTGGCTCAGCTTGGCTCAGTGGAAAGAGCCCGGGCTTCGGAGTCAGAGATCATGGGTTCAAATCCCGGCTCTGCCAATTGTTCAGCTGTGTGACTTTGGGCAAGTCACTTAACTTCTCTCTCCCTCAAGTTACCTCATCTGTAAAATGGGGATTAAGACTGTGAGCTCCCTGTGGGACAACCTGATTGCCTTGTATCCTCCCCAGCGCTTAGAACAGTGCTTTGCACATAGTAAGCGCTTAATAAATGCCATTATTATTATTATTATTATTTTACCGTTGAGGGAACTGAGGCACGGAGCAGTTAAGTGACTTGCCCAAGGTCACACAACGGGCAAGTGGCGAAGCCAGGATTAGAATCCAGGTCCCTCTGACTCCAAGGCCCAGCCCATCCACTAAGCTGCACTGCTTCTTGGCAAACTTTCCTCTGATTCCTAGAGCTACGGAAGCAGCCTCCGTGGGGACTGCCCTCACTCCCCAAAGAGGGAATGGTCGGGGGGGAAGGGGAAGAGGATTCCCCCTTCCTCTCTGGTGACGGAGCCCGTGTGGAACCCAAGATTTGGCCCTTGCTGCCTTTACAGCTGTTTGGTTAGGGTATTCATTCATTCAGTCGTATTTATTGAGCGCTTACTGTGTGCAGAGCACTGTACTAAGCGCTTGGGAAGTACAAGTCGGCAACGTGTAGACACGGTCCATACCCAGCAACGGGCTTACAGTCTAGAAGGGGGGTATGGATTTAGCGCTTTCTCCACGCCCAGCACTGTGTCCATCTGAAATCTGAGCGATGGCAGCCATGGGTGGGGAGGCAGCTAGTGAGAGAAGCAGCGTGGCTCAGTGGAAAGAGCCCGGGCTTTGGAGTCAGCGGTCATGGGTTCAAATCCCGCCTCCGCCACTTGTCAGCTGTGTGACTTTGGGCATGTCACTTAATTTCTCTGGGCCTCAGTTCCCTCATCTGTAAAATGGGGATTAAGACTGTGAGCCCCCCGTGGGACAACCTGATCACCTTGTATCTACTTGTACATATCTATTCTATTTATTTTATTTTGTTAATATGTTTTGTTTTGTTCTCTGTCTCCCCCTTCTAGAGTGTGAGCCCACTGTTGGGTAGGGACTGTCTCTATATGTTGCCAACTTGGACTTCCCAAGCGCTTAGTCAAGTGCTCTGCACACAGTAAGCGCTCAATAAATACGATTGATGATGATGATGATCTGAAATAATGAGACCGGTCACAGTCCCTGTCCCGCCCGGGAAATCGAGGCCCAGGGAGTTCCAGGGACATGCCCGGGGTCCTGACCTGGCCAGGGGCAGACCTGAGTCTAGACCTGGTTCTTCCAGACTGTAAACCCGGTGTGGGCAGGGATTGTTTCTCTTCGTTGGAGAATTGTACTTTCCAAGCGCTTAGTACAGCGCTCTGCACACAGTAAGCACTCAATAAATACGATTGAGGGAATGCGGGACTCCAGACTCCCAGCCTCAATGCTCTTCCAGTAGGGACCACTCCCACCAAGTCACCAAACCTGCCCTGCTCCCGGACCTCACCGTAGGGTCGAGGGCGGAGTGCGGCCCCCTCCGCCGAGCATCAGTCCTCTCTGGCCCCTGACTGGCTGGGAACATGGGTGCTCTGCCTCAGTGTTGACTCCGCACATGCGTGTGTGTGTGTCTGTGTGTCTGTCTCGCAGGTACTATTCCGTCCTGTACCCCCTGGAGCGGAAAATCTCGGAGGCCAAATCTCGCGACCTGGTCATTTACATCTGGGCCCACGCGGTGGTGGCCAGCGTCCCCGCGTTTGCCGTGACCAACGTGGCCGACATCTACGCCATGTCCAGCTGCACGGAGGCCTGGAGCTACTCCCTGGGCCAGCTGGTGTACGCCCTGGTGTACAACGTGACCACGGTGATCGTGCCGGTGGCGCTGGCCTTCCTCTTCATGGCGCTCATCCGCCGGGCGCTGAGCGCCAGCCGGAAGAAGAAGGTGGTGATGGCGGCCCTGCGCACGCCGCGCGATACGGTGTCCATCCCGTACGCCTCGCCGCGGGAGGTCCAGCTGCACGCCACCCTGCTCTCCATGGTGTTGGTGTTCCTCTTCTGCAGCGTCCCCTACGCCACCCTGGTGGTCTACCGGGCCGTGCTCCGTGACCCCGACACGTCCGTCTTCCTGCTGCTCACGGCCATCTGGCTGCCCAAGGTCTCGCTCCTGGCCAACCCCGTGCTCTTCCTGACGGTCAACAAGTCGGTCCGCAAGTGCCTGGCGGGGAGCCTGGCGCGGCTGCACCGGCGCTACAGCCGGCGGAACGCCGTGGGCTCCGGGGCCGGCCTGGACGCGGGCCTGGAGGCGGGCCTGCGCTCGGGCAGTCAGCTCCTGGAGATGTTCCACATCGGGCAGCAGCAGATCTTCAAGCCCACCGAGGACGAGGAGGAGAACGAGGCCGAGGCCGCCGACTCGGCCCCCTCGCCGGCCCGCGGCCCGGACCCCCGGCCGCCCCCCGCCCCCGGCCCCCGACCGGAGGGGCCACCCGCCCCCGACCGCTACGCCCTGCAGTTTGGCTTCGGGCCCTTCGAGCTGCCCCCGCAGTGGCGCTCCGAGACCCGGGGCAGCAAGAGGCGGCTGCTGCCCCCATTGGGGAACACCCCCGAGGAGCTCATCCAGACCAAGCCTCCCAAGGCCGGCAGGGCGGAACGCAAGATCAGCCGCAACAATAAAGTCAGCATCTTTCCCCAGGCGCAATCCTAGCCGCGGTCCCACCCGCCTTCGTCCCCCCGTCCGCTGCCCACCCTGCCCCGCTCGTCCTGCCCCGTGCCCTGCCTCCTGCGCCATCTCCCCGGGCAGGCCGGGCCCAGCCCGTGGATCGACCGCGCGCTCTGTTAGGGGCCGAGATGTGGGGGACCAGATTGGGATTCTCAGGAAGGGAAATGCGTCGAACCAAGTGCTCCTTATGGCAGGGTTTGCCCCTCTTCCCCCCTGAGACTGCCCTGCTCCGGAGGCCACCCTCACCCCCGTCCCAGGGCGGCTGCAGGGGAGCAGTGGCCTTAGCGTTTCCTGAGGGCCCGCTGTGGGAAGGGCACTGTACCAAGCCCTCGGGAAGAATGAAACCAGCGGGACAAGTGGGAATCAATGTATGTTGCTCCCAGGATTTCTTCGTCTCCTTCTCCTCCCCGTCGTCCCCCTCCTCCTCCTCCTCCTCCTCCTTTCCCTGTTTCCAGCAGGGACTGCTGGGTTCCTGGGGAATGGGCTTGGACCCATTAAGGGGAGCGGTAGCAGCACCACAGGAGAAAACCCCAAAATGAAGAGGCAGCAGAGAGGTCATGAAGAAGCGGCCTGCTCATTGCCCCCAAATAAGACTCTGCCCAGCTAGAGTCTTATTTCCAGTCCCTCAGGCACAAGGAAAAACACTTACAGGGAGGGGAGTGTCTCTTGATGATCTTGATGATGTCCCGTGGCCACAAGGTAGGTGGTGGAAAAGCCTTCTCTTCCCATTTTACAGACGGGAGAACTGAGGGTGATGGAGAGGCAGGGAGAAGACCAGTCAATCAAAGGAATTTATTGAGCACTTACTGTGTGCAGAGCACTGTACTAAGCTCTCGAGCGAGTAAAATACCACGGAATACTACAATTCGAAAGGAACAGCGAGAAGAGAAGCAGCATGGCCTAGTGGAAAGAGTCAGAGGACATGGGTTCTAATCTCAACTCCACCACTAGTCTGCTGTGTGACCTTGGGCATGTCACTTACCTTCTCTGTGCCTCAATTATCTCATCTTTAAAATGGAGATTAAATCATCATCCCTCCAACTTAGACTATAAGCCCCAGGTGGGGCAGGGGCAGGGACCCCATGTGATCCAACCTGAAAAACCTGTATCTATCCCAGCGCTTAGATCTAGTTTATTTGTATTGATGTCTGTCTCCCCTTCCTCTAGACTGTAAGCTCATCGTGGGCAGGGATTGTGTTTGTTTATTGTTGTATTGTACTCTTCCCAAGCGCTTAATACAGCGCTCTGGACACGGTAAGTGCCCAATAAATACGATTGAATGAATGAATGAACAGTGTTTGACGCATAGCAGGCGCTCAACAAATATCATAAGCTTATAGTCCAGAGAGGGAGATAGATATTAACCTAAATGAACGAATTATGGATAGGTATGTAAGTGCTGGCGCGCTAAGGCTGGGGTGAGCATCAAGGGAAGGGGTGGGAATGTGACGGACTGGAAAATGTGTGACTGTCAAAGTCAGAGCCAACCACTCTCCTGTAGCCCGATCCCTGGAATATTCCAGTAACATCCATTTGGGACACAGATGGAGACTGAGCCCAGAGTCTCCTTCTCCTAGAGAGAGAATTTCCGAGGGCCCAAGGACTCTCCAGCTGGGTCCAGTCCTCTCCTACCCAGCCCAGAGCCCAGTTGCTAATCAGATGCCAGTTTAAAAACATTAAAAATACATCGAGAAATAAGAGGAATTTTTTTTAACGGTTTTCACGCAGGAACCGACAGCTCCCCCAGGCCACAGGCACAGGATTCCCTGGAAAACGAGAAGGGACAGACCTCGGCCCAGGAATAGTCGCTTTCCGCAGAGCCGGGATGACTCAGAGGGGGAAGAGGAAACGCAGGACCCCGAGGTGCGGATGGCCTGCGGTCAGTCTGTGTGTCAGTCTCTTTGTCCGTCCGCACGCCCAGAGTTGTCCCTTTGCACAGCCGGACCGGGGTGGGGAGGGAAGGGGAAGAAGCAAGCTCGGACTGTTGGGGTGTGGAGTCCGGTGGCCCCCAAGTCATGGGGCGCTGATCCCGGGAAGGTTTCTCCACGGGGCTCTAGAGGTAGCGGGTGCCACTGGCTTGGCCCCGGGGTCTACAGTGGAGCCCTCAGATCATCTCAAACAAGGGGCATTTTGGCAGACTCCAGCAGGCCAAGGGCCCTCTCCTCCACCAGAGGACCACGTTTGCCCATGCAGATGCCTTCTGGGGCGCCTCTGGTTCCCATTAATGCTCCCCAAAGCCCCGTGGGTTCCTTGAACTGACTGATTTCCCATGTGATGGCACTTGGCAGACCCAAGATCCAGCGCCTCCACCCTTGGGTCTCCTCCCCCGACCCTCCCTCGTCCCTGTCTGCTTGAGGCAGGACTGTTCAGTCAGCACCACCCCTTGTCCCTGGTTCCCTCCTTCCTGTCCTGGGGTCGTGTTGTCTCCTGTGTATCCAGAGTATTCATTCAGTCGTATTTATTGAGCGCTTACTGTGTGCAGAGCACTGTACTAAGAGCTTGGGAAGTACAAGTTGGGAACATAGAGATGGTCCCTGCCCAACAACGGGCTCACAGTCTAGAAGGGGGAGACAGACAACAAAACAAAACATATGGACAGGTGTCAAGTCATCAGAATAAACAGAAATAAATACATATTTATATATTACACAGAATATAAATATTATATATAAGTATATAAATAAATAGAAATACCACATGCAGCAAGGAGAATGGAGGGAGGGCAAAACAGATCCGTGCTAGTCTCTCTGTTTCCCACCAACCTCCCTGCATCACCGAGGTAGAAGGAGAGAGCGAAGTAGACGCACTCCCACCGGCACTAGTCAGTTTGGTGAGAATGTCCATGTGTGAATTGGGAAAAGGGGAAGAAGGCAAGTGTGAAGCAATGGAAAATTGAAGAGGTGAGGTGGCAGGGGCATATTATGACCTCAAAGCCTTAAGCTGTCCATCCTCCAGGTCCAGCCCTCACCCGCTTTTGTCCTCTTTCCCTTCATCCAGGCCGGCGCCTTGCCTGAAACCCAAACCCATCACCCGCATCTCCCGGCGGGGGCTCTGGTGCATTCCTGTCCCCTAGTTGAATCAGTTCCCTGGATGTGGCTTCAAAAAAAAAAAAACCAAACCAGGAAGCGGGTGAAAAGAGGCAGGGAGTTGGCCGGCCCGCCCGGCATCGGCTTTCCCAACATTGCCGTGGTACGAATGTGTGGATGACAATTAGCTCTGCTAAGGCAGAGTCCAGTTACGACGGCCAATCCGTCACTGTGGTTCCTCCTAGGATACGCCTGAGGCTGACTGGCTTCTGACCGACAGCTTCGGATGGGTTTGGACGGGATGCATTTCTCCAGGATCTTCAAGAAAAGCATTTTAATGAAGACATGGAAGCAGTTTCTAAACCCAAGCAGAGCACACTATGGGCTTCCAAGTTTCCTTTCCTTCTCCCGTGTCTTTTCCAGTGGAGTTTGGTGACCAGATTCACTGTTGGCCCCGGGGTTAGGAACCTGGTTTTAGATCCTGTTTCCTGGTGGTGTTTGGTGCCCAGGGAAATGCTTGAGGACGAAAGGGTCTTAGAGCAGATCCAGTGGTGGAAGGAGAGGTGGGAGGCTTTGGATTCTATTTCCTCTGAGCCTCTAAGCCTCCCCATATCACTCTCCCTATCTCCCCATGGGAAGCAGCGTGGCTCAGTGGAACAGAGCGCGGGTTTGGGAGTCAGGGGTCATGGGTTCAAATCCCGGCTCTGCCAATTGTCAGCTGTGTGACTTTGGGCAAGTCACTTAACTTCTCTGTGCCTCAGTTCCCTCATCTGTAAAATGGAGATGAAGACTGTGAGCCCCATGTGGGACAACCTGATCACCTGGCAACCTCCCCAGCGCTTAGAACAGTGCTTTGCACATAGTAAGTGCTTAATAAATGCCATCATTTTTACTATTATTATTATTATCCCCTGGAGCACCTTCTGCTCACCCAAGCAAGCAGGAAGAGAACGCTCAGTCCATAGCCAGCAGGGGCCTCTAATCCTGCGTTCTAATCCCAGCCTCACCAATACCTGCTGTTGACCTTGGGCAAGTCACTTCACTTCTCTGTGCCTCAGTTACCTCATCTCTAAAATGGGGCTTGAATGGTGAGCCCTAGATGGGACAGGGACTGTGTCCAATAATAATAATAATGATAATGATGATGGTATTTGTTAAGCACTTACTATGTGCAAAGCACTGTTCTAAGTGCTGGGGGGATACAAGGTTGTCCCACAGGGGGCTCACAGTCTTCACCCCCATTTTACAGATGAGGGAACTGAGGCCCGGAGAAGTGAAGTGACTTGCCCAAAGTCACACAGCTGACAAGTGGCGGAGCCGGGATTTGAACCCATGACCTCTGACTCCAAAGCCCGTGCTCTTTCCACTGAGCCACGCTGCTTCTCTAACACTTAGTACAGTGCCTGGCACATAATAAGCACTTAATGAACACCATAAAAAGGGGCTCAGTTTCCTCAGCTGTAAAATGGAGATGATACTAGATGCCTCTCCCTCTCTCACGGGGATGTAGTAGTAGTAATAGTAGTAAGCATTTACTCTGTGCAGAACACTGTACTAAGCCATGGGAAAGACTACTCAGTTGAGAATTACACATAATCAATAGTTATTGAATCCCCATTTAGCCGTTGAGAAAACTGAGGCACAAAGGAAGTGAAGTGACTTGCCCAAGGTCACACAGCAGGCAACCGGTGGAACTGAGATTAGAACCCAGATCCTCCAGTCCCCAGGCCCAGTCCGTAGACCTTAAGATGTGCTGTTTCCCTACATCATAATGATGATGATGATATTTATTAAATTCTGACCGTGTGGAAAGTACTGGCGTGGATACAGGATAATTGGACCAGATACAATCCCAATCCCACACAGGGCTCCCAGGCTAACAGGGTGGGCAAGCAGGTGTTTTAACCACATTTTATAAATGGGGAAACTGAGGCCAAGAGAAGTTAGGTGACTTGCCCAAGGTCACACAGCAGCCCTGGGTTAGAGCCGACACTAGAGGCTGGATCCTGAGTCCCAATCTCAGGTCCTTTCAATGATGATGATGATGATGACATTTATTAAGCGCCTACTATGTGCAAAGCACTGTTCTAAGCACTGACTTTGCCCCCACATGGTAGCATTATTTAATGGACAAGGGGGCAGTTTGAGATAAACGGAAAGGGTTAGATCATCCCAAGAAAACGGACCCTAATTGTATGACTGCATATTAAAAAGTATTCACTTAATGTCTGTCTCCCCTCTAGACTGTAAGCTCATTGTGGGCAGGGAACGTGTCTACCAACTCTGTTGTATTGTACTCTCCCAAGTGCTTACCATAGCGCTCAATAAATACCATTGATTAATCGATTGATTGATGACTCCAAATTCGGTGTGCTGGACAACAGCCATTTTTGCTCTCAGAGGGCAAATGAGAAGGGAGAACTTGGCCCTCTGGCTCTCCTACCTTGGAATTCCCAGCAGGATTTGGTGGAGTTTGAGGAGAAGCTCAAACTGCCGGGAACTAGAAGAGGAAGCCACGAGGGATGTTTGAGTCCGAGCACGTTTTGTATTGCGTCGTTTGGTCGTGAGTTGAATCTCATCTTGAGTGGCATGGAGAGGGCCGACCGTTTTCGTCTCCATGGAGACTAGATTCGAATCGTGAGTTCTGTCTCAGTTTGGCATGGCAGGACCAGTGAATTTGGTCTCCAAAGCAACCCTAGTCTGGTTGTGAGTTCTGTCTCAGTTTGCGGGGCGAGGACCAGTGAATTTGGTCTCTGTGGAGGCTCGATTCTGGTTGTGAGTTCTGAATTTGGCGTGGAAAGGACCAGTGAATTTGGTCTCCACGATAACTCTATTCGGTTCGTGACTTCTGTCTCGGTTTGGCGAGGAACAATGAATTTGGTCTCCATGGAGGTGGATTCTGGTTGTGAGTTGAGCCCCAGTTCTGTGTGAAGAAGGCCGATGAATTCAATCTCCATGGAGACTATATTCTGAAAAGACTCTGAAGACGTGTATGATCATGTCCTAGTGATAATATTCTATTTATTTTATTTTGTTAATATGTTTGGTTTTGTTCTCTGTCTCCCGCTTCTAGACTGTGAGCCCACTGGTGGGTAGGGACTGTCTCTATATGTTGCCAACTTGTACTTCCCAAGCACTTAGTACAGTGCTTTGCACACAGTAAGCGCTCAATAAATATGATTGATTGATTGATTGATTGATTGATAATCTAACCCATCATTTAGTATGAAGAGCACATTTTGGAGTGCTCTCATTTTTGATGGCTTGACAAAATAAGAGTCTTGTCAAATTAACTTGCTCTTCCAGCCAGAGCCTTGCCTCTTTCTGGCAGGTCCCACTGTTTGCAGCTAAAACAAAAAAGTCTCAAAGCAAACTGCATTTCCTAATCCAGATTGGCCTGGTAACGCCTGGAGGCAATTATTTGGATCCCCCTCTGGATGGTAAGCTAGAGGATGAGTTTACAGTCTAATAGTAGTAGTATTACTTTTACTCTCCCCCTCCCCATCCCCCCCACCTTACCTCCTTCCCCTCCCCACACCACCTGAATATATGTATATATGTTTGTACGTATTTATTACTGTATTTATTTTATTTGTACATATTTATTCTATTTTGTTAATATGTTTTGTTTTGTCTGTCTCCCCCTTCTAGACTGTGAGCCTGCTGTTGGGTAGGGACCGTCTCTATATGTTGCCAACTTGTACTTCCCAAGTGCTTAGTTTGGTGCTCTGCACACAGTAAGTGCTCAATAAATACGATTGAATGAATGAATGAATACCATCATTATAGAGAAGCAGCGTGGCTCAATGGAAAGAGCCCGGGCTTCGGAGTCAGAGGTCATGGGTTCGAATCCCGGCTCTGCTACATGTCTGCTGTGTGGCCTTGGGCAAGCCACTTAACTTCTCTGAGCCTCGGTTACCTCATCTGTAAAATGGGGATTAAGACTGTGAGCCCCACGTGGGACAACCTGATCACCTTGTACCCCCCTCAGCGCTTAGAACAGTGCTTTGCACACAGTAAGTGCTTAACAGATGCCATCATTATTATTATTATTATAGAGAAGCAGCCTGGTGTAGTGGATAGAACATGGGCCTGGGAATCAGAAGGTCATGGGTTCTAATTCCAGCCCCGCCACTTGTCTGCTGGGTGACCTCGGGCAAGTCACTTCACTTCGCTGGGCCTCAGTTACCTCGTCTGCAGAATGGAGATTAAGACTGTGTGCCCCACGTGGGACAATCTGACTACCTTTTATCTACCCCAGCGCTTAGAACAGTGCTTGACACCTAGCGCTTAAGAAATACCATCATTATTATTATTGCTACTACTATTACTCTCTCTAAAAAGCCAAGTAAGGTTGGCAGGATTGGAGTTTAGTGGGAGGTAGACAGTACCACCTAGTGGATAGAAGGAATTCTCAACAAGTTTCATTAATAATGATAATAATAATAATAGCATTTATTAAGCGCATACTATGTGCAAAGCACTGTTCTAAGTGCTGGGGAGGTTACAAGGTGATCAGGTTGGCCCACGGGAGGCTCACAGTCTTCATCCCCATTTGACAGATGAGGGAACTGAGGCCCAGAGAAGTGGCGTGACTTGCCCAAAGTCACACAGCTGGCAGTTGGCTGCTGTGTGGCCTTGGGCAAGTCACTTCACTTCTCTGAGCCTCGGTTACTTCTAGACTGTGAGCCCGCTGTTGGGTAGGGACCGTCTCTATATGTTGCCGACTTGTACTTCCCGAGCGCTTAGTCCAGTGCTGTGCACACAGTAAGCGCTCAATAAATACGAATGAATGAATGAATGAATGAATGAATTGGCAGAGGCAGGATTTGAACCGCTGACCTCGGACTCCAAAGCCCGGGCTCTTTCCACTGAGCCACGCTGCTTCTCATTCGACTAAGGAGAGCACCCTGCGCTCAGGACTTTCTCCAACAGGGCCCAGGCTTGTAGACATACATACATTCAATCGTATTTATTGAGCGCTTACTGTGTGCAGAGCACTGTACTAAGCGCTTGGGAAGTATAAATTGGCAACATCTAATCTGATGCCAGCCCCAAGCAGAGCCAAAGAAAGATCCTTACTCTTCCTTCCTCACAGACTGGGAGTCCCATGTGGGACAAAGACTGTGTTCAGATTGGATCGGGTTATCTTGTAGCTGTCATAGAGCTTGGCACCAAGTCCTTGCTATCATTATTATTATTATTAACAATACTAAATTAAGTATTATTAATTATTAATTAATTATTATTAATACCTTCCACAGTAACTGAAATTGAAAATGGTTTTGAAAATTAAGAAATAAATACCTGAAATGTGTTTTATTAAAGCTTGCCCTGGGGTCTCACACAGAATCTCAGCAGAGGCAAATGAACAAAATTAAGGTATTCGTTAAGCGCTTGCTATGTGTTTTGTGCTGGGGTAGATACACATTAATCAGATCAGACAAAGGTCCTCAGTCTAATCAGGAGAGAGAACAAGTAGAGAAGCAGCTTGGCTTAGTGGAAAGAGCCCGGGCTTGGGAGTCAGAGGTCATGGGTTCTAATCCCAGATCCGCCACTTGTCAGCTGTGTGACCCTGGGCAAGTCACTTAACTTCTCTGTGCCTCAGATACCTCATCTGTAAAATGGGGATTAAAACTGTGAGCCCCACGTGGGACAACCTGATAACACTGTATCTATCCCAGCGCTTCGAACAGTGCTCGGCGTGTAGTAAGCGCTTAATAAAATACCATTAAAAAAAAACCCCAAACAAGTAATTGTAAATAGAAGGGAGAATCCCCACTTTACAGTGGAGGAAATTAAGGTTCAAAGAAGTTCAGTGACTTGCCGAAGGTCATACAGCAGATAAGTGACAGAGCTGGAATTACGACCCAAGTTTTCTGCTACTAGGCAAAACTGCTTCATCGTATCATTGTCGTCGTTATTATTATTAACAACAAAATTAATACCATCATTATTATGATAATCACTTTATCATCATTATTGTTATCATTTGTCATTATCATTATTGTTGTTAACAGTCACAGTGATGATAATACGAAATCTGTTTACTCAAGAAGAGAGAATCTTGGTAGCAGTTATTTTTTAAACAAAAGTATAAGGAAATGTTCCCTGGGCACTTGAATATGAATCTCTCAGAGTGAACCTTCCCCCTCCTTCCTCTCCCCTTCCTCCCCCTCTCCATCCCCCCTGCCTTACCTCCTTCCCCTCCCCACAGCACCTGTATATATGTATATATGTTTTTACATATTTATTACTCTATTTATTTTACTTGTACATATTCTATTTATTTTATTTTGTTAATATGCTTTGTTTCGTTGTCTGTCTCCCCCTTCTAGACTGTGAGCCCACTGTTGGGTAGGGGCCGTCTCTATATGTTGCCAACTTGTACTTCCCAAGCGCTTAGTCCAATCAATCAATCATATTTATTGAGCCCTTACTGTGTGCAGAGCACTGTACTAAGCGCTTACTAGTCCAGTGCTCTGCACCCAGTAAGCGCTCAATAAATATGACTGACTGAATGAATGAACCTTCCACAGTAACTGAAATGGAAAATGGTTTTGAAAATTAAGAAATAAATACCTGAAATGTGTTTTTATTAAAGCTTGCCCTGGGGTCTCACGCAGCATCTCAGCCGAGGCAAATGAACAAAAGCAGAATGGCACAAAAGGCAGGAAAGAAATCAGATGGGAGTTGTGCTTTATGCAAAAAAAAAAAAACAAAACAAAACCCGCTCCATGCAGAGCAAGGACAGAGAGGCAGGCACACCGTGAGTTTCTAAAAGCAGAATGAACAAGGAACAAAGGGAAGAAAGGAACAGGCCAAGAAAATATAGTGTGGGAACAATTGTTCAAGGAACAGGGAGTGCGTGCAAAGGATAAGCAGCCTAATGGGGGCACGGCAGAATCTAAAAACGAGCACATGCTCAACATTGCCGGAAAGGTAGCCGACAATTTTTACCTTGTGGTGTTCTTGGCTGAGGTAATTAACCTTCAAAAAGGCAAGAACAGACTGAACGATATGGGAGCTGGAGAGAGGACACTGAAACAGATCTCTATCCCATCTATCCAGTGCAAAATATGGAGTGTGACTGTGACTTTTAGACTGTGAGCCCACTGTTGGGTAGGGACCGTCTCTATATGTTGCCAACTTGTACTTCCCAAGCGCTCAGTACAGTGCTCTGCACACAGTAAGTGCTCAATAAATATGATTGAATGAATGGAGGCTTGAGCCTGTGGGAGGGCCGGGAGGGTTTCTGCGATATGTGTGGAGCTGTGTCCTTTGGATCAAAGGTGATGCCATCCACGGTGAGGCTGTGAGTGTGAGTATCTCCGAGGGAGAATCTCTTGCACGCCTGCACACTTTGTCCGTGAAATATAATAATGATGGCATTTGTTAAGCGCTTACTATGTGCGAAGCACTGTTCTAAGCAGTGGGGGGATACAAGGTGATCAGGTTGTCCCACGTGGGGCCCACGGTCTTAATCCCCACTTTACAGATGAGGTAACTGAGGCTCAGAGAAGTTAAGTGCTTTGCCCAAGGTCACACAGCAGGCACGAGGCGGAGCGGGATTAGAACCCGTGACCTCTGACTCCCAACCCTGGGCTCTTTCCACTGAGCCATGCTGCTTCTCTAAATATGATATGAAATATGACAGGGCCCCAGTTGCTGTGCTGGGCTCTTCGTTCTGGGCGAGCACTACTGAGACCCCGATGGTTAAGCAGGATGAGTGTTTGAATGGCTTTTGCGGCAGTGGGGACCGTTTGCTGTGAGCCATCCACTCTCAAT
Organism: Tachyglossus aculeatus; assembly: GCF_015852505.1. Taxonomy (NCBI): domain Eukaryota; kingdom Metazoa; phylum Chordata; class Mammalia; order Monotremata; family Tachyglossidae; genus Tachyglossus; species Tachyglossus aculeatus. Next base: position 20,915,629 of record NW_024044828.1, read on the forward strand.
CGATCAATCAATAAAAAATAAAAATAAATAACGGCATTTATTAAGCGCTTACTATGTGCAAAGCTCTGTTCTAAGCGCTGGGGAGGTTACAAGGTGATCAGGTTGTCCCACGGGGGGCTCACAGTCTTAATCCCCATTTTACAGATGAGGGAACTGAGGCACAGGGAAGTGAAGTGACTTGCCCAAAGTCACACAGCGGACAAGTGGCAGAGTCAGGATTTGAACCCATGGCCTCTGACTCCCAAAGCCGTGCTCTTCCCACCAAACCACGCTCTTTCCCAGGCGCTTAATACAGTGCTGTGGACACGGTAAATGTGAAGCGGCACGGTTTAGTAGCTTAGGGCTTGGGAGTCAGAGGTCGTGGGTTCTAAGTCTGCTGTGTGACTTCGGGCAAGTCACTTAACTTCTCTGGGCCTGTTACCTCATCTGTAAAATTGGGATTAAGACTGTGAGCCCCATGTAAGACAACTCAATCACCTTGTATCTATCCCAGTGCTCAGAAAAGTGCTTGGCACATAGTAAGTGCTTAATAAATACCATTATTATTATTAACAGTAATAATAATAATCGCCAAATACGATTGACAATGAATGAATACTGTGCTTGGCACATAGCAAGTGCTTAACAAATACTATTATTATTATTAATAGTAACAATAATCGCTAAATGAGTACGATTAAATGAATGAAAGAATACAGTGCTTGGCACATAGTAAGTGTTTAACAGATACCGTTATTATTATTAATAGTAATAATAACAATCATTGCTAAATAAGTACGATTGACTGAATGAGTGAATACAGTGCTTGGCACATAGTAAGTGCTTAACAAATACCATTATTATTATTATTAATAGTAATAATAATAATCGCTAAATAAATACGACTGAATGAATGCAGTACTTGGCACATAGTAAGTGTTTAACAAAGACCATTATCAGTATTATTATTAATAGTAATAATAACAATAATCGCTAAATGAGTACGATTGACTGAATGAATATAGGCACATAGTAAATGCTTAACAGATACCATTATTATTATTATTAATAATAATCGCTAAATACGATTGACTGAATGAATACAGTGCTCGGCACATAGTAGGCGCTTAACAGATACCATTATTATTATTAATAATGATAATCGCTTAATGCGATTGACTGAATGAACACAGTGCTTGGCACATAGTAAGCGCTTAACAGACACCATTATTATTAATAGTAATAATAAGAATAAAGGCTAACTAAATGCGATTGACTGAATGAACGAACAGAGCGCGTTGGCCGCTAGGCGGCGCTGCGGAGCTGGCCCGATGATTATTAGGCGAGGCGGCGCTAACCGCCTCCGCGAGCGCGCTCCCGCCCCTCACGTGGACGCGCTCTGCCGGCCCCGCCGGCGCGCGCCCGGCTCCCCCCCCCTCCCTCCCGCAGTGGTGGCGTCCGCGTGTCCCCGCTCCCCCTGCCGCCTTCACATGGACTCGCCCCGCCCGCCCCTCCCTCCCTCCGTCCCTCCTCCCGCCGCCGTTTCCCGGGCGACGCGGCCGTCGGGGTGTCCCGTCGGTGCCCGCAGCGAGGCCCCGCCCGCCCCCTGCCCGCCCCCCGCCGCGCCCCCCGCCGGGTCCCAGGTGCCAGCCGCTCCCCCGCCCCGCTCCCCCCGGTCTCCCACCGCCCTTCCCGACGGGTTCGATCCCCGCCTCCGCCCCCTCCCTGAGCCCCCCTGACTTCTCCCCCCGTCTCTCCTTTTCCCCCTCCCTCCGTCCGCCCATCCCCCCCCCCTTCTATTCCCTCTTCTTCCCCTTCCTTCGCTCCCCCCCTCCTCGCCTTTTCTTCCCCATCCTCACCTCTTGCCCTCCTCACCTTTTCTTCTCCCCCTCACCTTTTCTTCCCTCTCCTCGCCTTTTCTTCCCCCTCCTCACCTTTTCTTCCCCCTCATCATCAATCGTATTTATTGAGCACTTACTATGTGCAGAGCACTGTACTAAGCCCTCCTCACCTCTTCCCCTCCTCACCTTTTCTTTCCCCTCCATACCTTTTCTCCCCCCTCACCTTTTCTCCCCCCTCACCTTTTCTCCCCCCTCACCTTTTCTCCCCACTCCTCACCTTTTCTCCCCACTCCTCACCTTCTCTTTCCCCTCCTCACCTTCTCTTTCTCCTCCTCACCTTCTCTTCCTCCTCCTCACCTTCTCTTCCTCCTCCTCACCTTCTCTTCCCCCTCCTCACCTTCTCTTCCCTCTTCTCCCCATTTCTTCCCCCTCCACACCTTTTCTCCCCCCTCACCTTTTCTCCCCCTCACCTTCTGTTCCCCCTCCTCACCTTCCCTTCCCCCTCCTCTCCCCATTTCTTCCCCCTCATTCTCCTCTTCTCTTCCCCCTTTCTCTCCTTCTCTCCCCCTTCTCTCCCCTTTCTTTCCCCCTTCTCTCCCCCTTCTCTTGCCCCTTCTCTTCCCCTTCTCTTGCCCCTTTTCTTGCCCCTTCTTTCCCCCTTCTGTTTCCCTTTCTCTTCCCTCTTCTCTCCCTCTTCCCTCCCCATCTCTCCTCCCTCCTTCCCCCTTCTCTCCCCCCTCCTTCCCCCCTCTTCTTCTCCCCCCTTCCCCCACCTCCCCTTCCCCTTTCCCCTCCCCTTCCATACTCCCCACTCCCATCCCCAGGACCCCTAGGCCAGGTGGTCACCCACTTGCCAGCCCGCCCGAGGGTGGGGCAGGGCTGGGCAGATTTGGAGTCTAAGCCGCACACCCACATTGGGCAGTGACCAGCGAGGAGCAGATGGGGCCGGGGGTCTGGCCCTGATGATCCCACCCTAATGGCCTCCTCAGCCAATCCATACCCTCAGTGGTGGAACCCCATTGGGAAACGAGGGAGAGGCAGGTGCCGCGAGGAAGGCCGTCCGCCCCCCCAGAGTCTCACGGAGCCGGCTCCTGGCATCTTCAAGTCTTGTCACCCCCACCCAAGTCACCATCCAGGGGCGGGTTAAGACCTGGCCTCTCATAAGCGGGGAGCGTATCTGTTATATTGTTATCTTCTACTCTCCCAAGTGCTCAGTACAGGGCTCTGCGCTCAGTAAATAGGATTGACCGCCTTTCTTTCTCCACAGCTTATCAATGGACATCATAAGGGGGAGTCTGGAGGAAATTTCACGCCCCGCTTCCAGCTCCAGGGCCCATCTTGGGGTCCCGGGGTTGAGCACTTCCCTGGAGGTGCTGACGCCGGAGCCGGGTCCGCCCAAGGTAAATCCCAGCCCCTCCGCCCTCACCAACCGCCCCCATCCTCCAGCACACCACCAGCCAGACAGGCGGTTGAATTTGGATATCGTTTGCAGGCCCACGCCACAGTTGAGTCTCCCTCCGCTGACCGACGCGTTGGCCCTGAGGGTCGTCAGGCAGAGGGAAGCAGCGGGAGCAATAATGGCGAAAGAGAGCAATGCTCTCGTCTCAGTGGTCCGCCCCAAGACTGTTCAGAGGACAGGACCGGCAGGGATTGCCACCAGCTGATCCAGACTCCTCGTGAGTGTTCGGGTGTGAGGATGGTGATAGATAATAATGATAATAGTCATTCTGGTATTGGTTAAGCGGTCACTGTACGCCAAGCATTGTACCAAGTGCCCTGATGGATATGAGATAATCAGGTCAGAGACGGTTCCTGGCATCCCCCCGCATCTTACCTCCTTCCCTTCCCCACAGCACCTGTATATATGTATATATGTTTGTACATATTTATTACTCTATTTATTTTACTTGTACATATCTATTCTATTTATTTTATTTTGTTAGTATGTTTGGTTTTGTTCTCTGCCTCCCCCTTTTAGACTGTGAGCCCACTGTTGGGTAGGGACTGTCTCTAGATGTTGCCAATTTGTACTTCCCAAGCGCTTAGTACAGTGCTCTGCACATAGTAAGCGCTCAATAAATACTATTGATGATGATGATGATGAAATAGCATAAAAAAATTAACACTCTAAAGGAGGGGGCTGTCCTGGGCACCCCTCCATTCTCATTGACAGGGGAGGCCCTTGGGGCCCCACCAGGGCTCTCTGAAACCCCCCCAATCCCAACCCTGCTGTCCTACTTTGGGACCCCAGCTCTCAGAACAGTGCTTGACACCTAGTAAGCAATTAACAAATGCTACAATAATAGTAATAATAATGAAAATAAGTGGAAATGACCCCATGGGGATGCCAGGGATGGACCTTCCTGTCATGAGGGGGCAGGTCCAGGTTGTCCCCAAGCTATGACCGTTGCCGGGGGAGAGCAGAAGCCCCTCCAGGCCGGTCTGCTGGGCTTGCTGGTTTGGGGATGGCAGTTGTTGAAATGAGCCTTTGTGTCTAGTGCCCTCGGACTCCAGTTCCAGCCTGGGAGACTCGGAAGACGACTGTGCCACCGCGGCCTCGTCCACACCCAGGAAGGCGTCACTGGAGCCCCGGATTCACGTGGCAGAAGGTGCCGGGGTCGGGTTTGGCTTTGGGCCTCAGTGCTGGCCAACGGTTTCCGATTGCATTTGTTTCGTTGCTCGAACGATCGTGGGAGGGGAGGCTCACGTGGCTGCAAGTGAAACTGCTTGAAACCGAGGGCCTGAAGCAGTGGATTGGGCAATAGTGATGATAACAAAGATATTAAGTATTTACTGAGGGCCAAACGCTGGGGTAGATGCAGAGAGTCAGATCGGACGCAGTCCCTGTCCCACCTAGGCCTCAGAGTCTGAGGGAGGGTGAGTAGAAAACCGAGGCCCAGAGTCATACAGCCAGGACTAAAACCTGGGTGCATGCATTCATTCATTAGAGAATCAATCAATCAATCAATCGTATGTATTGAGCACTTACTGTGTGCAGAGCACTGCACTAAGCGCTTGGGAAGTACAAGTTGGCAACATATAGAGACAGTCCCTACCCAACAGTGGGCTCACAGTCTAAAAGGGGGAGACAGAGAACAAAACCAAACATACTAACAAAATAAAATAAATAGAATAGATATGTACAAGTAAAATAAATAAATAAATAGAGTAATAAATATGTACAAACATATATACTCATTGGAAAGAGCCCAGGCTTTGGAGTCAGAGGTCATGGGTTCAAATCCCGGCTCTGCCAACTGTCAGCTGTGTGACTTTGGGCAAGTCACTTCACTTCTCTGGGCCTCAGTGACCTCATCTGTAAAATGAGGATTAAAACTGTGAGCCCCCCGTGGGACAACCTGATCACCTTGTAACCTCCCCAGCGCTTAGAATCAATCAATCAATCAATCAATCGTATTTATTGAGCACTTACTATGTGCAGAGCACTGTACTAAGCACTTGGGAAGTACAAATTGGCAACACATAGAGACAGTCCCTACCCAACAGTGGGCTCACAGTCTAAAAGGACAGTGTTTGGCACATAAGTAAGCGCTTAACAAATACCATCATCATCATCATTCGTGGATCCTCTGACTCCCAGCCTTGTGCTGTTTCCATTGAACTTGCACGGTACTCCTCTTTCCACGACTTCAGATGTGCTTCAACGAAGAATAACCCCTCCCCAGTCCTGACATGACAGCTCCTAGAGCGTTTGGGTGCGATGATGCCTCCTTTGGGCTTTTCCCAGGTTGTCCAAGGGACTGTCCCGCCCGAGGCCATTTGTGTCAAAGCTGCCTGCTTGGTGTCTGGCCAGAGGCACTGCGGCCGTGACCCTCCAGGGACTCTTGCAGGGAAGCCCCACATCCAGAATGCAGAGCAGTCAATCGTATTTATTGAGTGCTAACTGTGTGCAGAGCACTGTTCTGAGTGCTTGGGAGAGTACAGTATAACTTTATAACAGACACATTCCCTGCCCACAGTGAGCTTACAGTCTAAAGGGAGAGACAGATAGTAATATAAACAAATTATGGCTATTTACACAAGGGCTGAGGACAGGTGTGAATAAAAGGGAGCAAATCCAAGTTCAAGGGAAGCGCAAAAGAGAAGCAGCGTGGCTCAGTGGCAAGAGCACGGGCTTTGGAGTCCTAGGTCAGGGGTTCAAATCCCGGCTCTGCCGATTGCCAGCTGTGTGACTATGGGCAAGTCACTTCACTTCGTGGCTCAGTGGAAAAAGCCCAGGCTTTGGAGTCAGAGGTCATGGGTTCAAATTCTGGCTCTGCCACTTGTCAGCTGTGTGACTTTGGGCAAGTCACTTCACTTCTCTGTACCTCAGTTCCCTCATCTGTAAAATGGGGATTAAGACTGTGAGCCCCCTGTGGGACAACCTGATCACCTTGTAACCTCCTCAGCACTTAGAACGGTGCTTTGCACATAGTAAGTGCTTAATAAATGCTATCATTATTATTATTATTATTATTCTCTGGGCCTCAGTTTCCTCATATGTAAAATGGGGATGAAGACTGTGAGTCCCCGAGGGACAACCTGCTCACCTTGTAACCTCCCTAGAGCTTAGAACAGTGCTTTGCACACAGTAAACACTTAATAAATGCTCTTATTATTATTATTATTATTAAAAGAGCGTGGAGTAAAGGAAATGATGCATAGTTGGGGAAGGCCTCTTGGAGGGGATGTGCCTTTATCAAGGCTTTGAAGGTGGGGAGAGTAATTGTCTGTTGGATAAGAAGAAGGAGGGTGTTCCCGGGCAGAGGCAGCCTGTGGCCCAGAGGTTGGCAGCGAGATAGACAAGATCGAGTCACAATGACTTGGCTTTAGAGGAGGGAAGTGGGCAGGCCGGGTTGTAATAGAAGAGCAGCTAGGTGAGGTAGGAGGAGGCAAAGTGATGGAGGGCTTTAAAACTGATGGTGGGGACCACGGTCAAAATGCAAACCCCGAGAGGAAGGCTTTGGGAACTTCACCTTCTGCTGTTACAGTTCATTTCTGTTCTCCCCTAGGCACTCTCAAGGTCAAAGAGGCAGACCTTCGGCTCCAAGCAGCCGTACAGAAGATGAAGAGACTGGATAAGCTACTGGTGAAGAAACTGTCTCAAGAGAAGGAAATCAAAAAGCAAGGCCAAGAAATGAGGACAAAGCTGTGGGCAGATCTTCGGGTAAGATCATCTGGGGATGAGTCTGCGGAGTAGTTGACGCGGTTGAGGAGAGAAGCATTTTGTGCATACTTGCAGTCAAACCGTCAGTGGTATTTATTGAGCACCTACTGTGTGCAGAACACTGTACTGAGCACTTGGGAGAGTACAACAGAGTTGGTGGTAATAATAATGATGACGCTGGGGAGGTTACAAGGTGATCAGGTTGTCCCATGGGGGGCTCACAGTCTTCATCCCCATTTTACAGATGAGGTAACTGAGGCACAGAGAAGTTAAATGACTTTCCCAAAGTCACCCAGCTGACAAGTGGTGGAGCCGGGATTTGAACCCATGACCTCTGACTCAAAAGCCTGGGCTCTTTCCACTGAACCATGCTGCTTCTCTGGTAAATACATTCCCTGCCCACAAGGAGCTTGCAATCTAGAGGGGTAGACTGACATTAAAATAAATGATCCCTATGGGGCTCTGGGGCTGAGCTTGGGGTGAACAAAGGGCACAAATCCAAGTGCCAGGGCAACACAGAAGGGAGAGGGAGCAGGGAAAATGAGGGTTTAAGCGGGAAAGGCCTCCTTGAGGTCTTTAATGTGATTTTTAATAAGGCTTTGAAGGTGGCGAGAATGGTGGGTCATCTGTCGGTTATGAAGGGGAGGAATTCTAGGCCAGAGGCAGCTCATGGGCAAGGAGTCGGCAGTGAGAGAGGCAAGATTGAGGTACAGTGAGTAAGTTGATGTTAGAAGAGCCAAGTATGTGGGCTGGGTTGTAGTGGGAAAAGCAGCAAGGCGAAGCAGGAGAGGCAAGGCGATCGAGTGCCTGAAAACCAGTCCTACAGAGTCTGCAGAAAGTCCAGCTCAATTTACCAGCCTGCTACATTTCACCCAGGAAGGCGTTACCCAGGCATAGGCACTAGTCTCTCCGCTCCCCTCTAAGGAGATCCCCGAGGTCCTTTAGTGGGAATGGGGGACTGGAACTCTACATGTCACAGAGTCCCCTGGGTCAGGTGAACTGCCTCCTTGTTACAGTAAAAGAAGCATCATTTGCCGGAGAATGACATGCCAACTCAGAGCAGAAAGCTGCTCAGAAAACTCTCCCAAGTGCCCAGGGACACGTTTGGCCCTCAAAGCCTTCCCGGAAGTCAATGGCAGGTAAAGACCCCAGACAACTCGGCAGAGCTGAAAACTCGCTGAAACCTCATGGAGTGTCGGGCAGAGGGACCTGAGGCCGATGGGGCTGTGCGTCATTTGTGGCTAAGGTCTTGCCACCCTGGCTTCAAAATGTCCAGAATGTAATAATAATAATAATAATGGCATTTATTAAGCGCTTACTATGTGCAAAGCACTGTTCTAAGCGCTCAGGAGGTTACAGGGTGATCAGGTTGTCCCATGGGGGGCTCACAGTTTTCATGCCCATTTTACAGATGAGGGAACTGGGGCACAGAGAAGTTAAGTAACTTGCCCAAGGTCACCCAGCTGACAATTGGCGGAGCTGGGGTTTGAACCCATGACCTCTGACTCCAAAGCCCGGGCTCTTTCCATAGAGCCATGCTGCTTCTCTTAGCAGCATGTCAGCCTGGTAGGGCACTCCAGATTTGTTACTGGCCGCAGGTAACTTACCGCCGGCCACAGAACTCTCCTCCACTCTGTAAGGTCCCATCCTCCACATCTTCATCATGAGTAACATTTGCAGAGCACCGGACTGAACACCTGGGAGGGTCCAGTAGGGTTAGTAAACATGATGCCTGCCCTCAAGGAGCTTACACTCTAGCAAGGGAGACTGACACTTAAATAGCAGACAAGAAGAAATAATAGCGTACATAAGGGATTTGGGGTTGTGAGTACACCCCCTCCCTCTCTCACATTCTCTCTCTCTCCCTTTTAATAGTCAGTCACATATCCAGGAGATTTAGGAAGAAATGAGGAGATTGAAAATACAGGAAAATTTTGGGCTTTGACCTCATCATCTGAAGAAGCAGCAGCAGCAGCAGCTGGTGAGTGCGAAGAAATGGTAATTCTTTTTCCCGGCTTTTGAAACCTTCACTTACTCAGTCACAGAATTCCCCCAGATGGATCTCTGCCCTCTGAGGGCCAGGCACTGGCGTCTGGCCAGTTTGGCCCTGAAAATTGGGAGCCATTTTCCAAGGTGAAAGCCGGCTATGGGAGGGTTAGAGGGGAGAGTTGCGTGTGGGTATCTGGTCAAAAGAGAAATTAGTCATTGATGTCTATGTTCCCCAGCCCTGACCGTTGAAAGGGCCCCTGTTCTTTATCTTCTGGCCTCCCTGGTGTTCTCCTCTGGGCGGAATTCAGGATTTCCCTGACGGGGCCAGCGACTGATAGGGGCTTGGAGACAAAGCTGAGTTGTTTGGGTTCAGTTTGCCTCACCGAGTTCTCCTGGGAGCCGAAGTCCCAGAGTCCCTCGCTCCACCAGCTGGCTGCCCCACCCACATGACAGATCGATGTACCATCAGCCCTCCCGAGGCGGGATGGACAACCAATCAATCAATTGTCTTTATTGAGTGCTCACTCTGTGCAGAGCATTGTTAGTGAACATGGCCCCTGCCTACGAGAAGCTTACAGTCTGGAGGGGGAAACAGGCATTAATGGAAATAAATTACAGATAAGTACCTAAGTGCTGTGGAGCTGAGGATAGGGTGAATAAAGGGTGCAAATCTGAGGGCAGAGGTGCTGGCTTCGTGGTGGGTTAGGAGGAATCGTGGCAAGAGAATTGTTCCATTTGGGATAAGGGCCTGCATCCTTAGGAAAGTCTCTTGCCAGCCATTCTAGGGAGGGATTAGGCTTTTTTAAAAAATGCTTTTCGAGTGCTTAATATGTGCCAGGCACTGTATTAAGTGCTGGGGCAGTTACAAGGGACGGTTCCTGTCCCGCGGGGCTCACAGCCTTAATCCCCATTTTGCAGGTGAGATAACTAGGGCCCAGAGAAGTGAAGTGACTTGTCCAGGGTCACACAGCAGACAGGATTAGAGCCCATGACCTTCCGACTCCCGGGCCCGTGCTCTATCCGCTGTGCCATGTGACTTCTATACTACACCATGCTGCTTCTCGGGCTTGGTTGGGCCTTGGGTTTTGCATAGTTCTAGTGCCCCTCATTCATTCATTCATTCAATCGTATTTATTGAGCGCTTACCGTGTGCAGAGCACTGTACTAAGCGCCTGGGAAGTACAAGCTGGCAACAAATAGAGATGGTCCCTACCCTCGGCATCACCGGGCCCATCACGTGCCCTCCAGCGCCATTTTTCAGTAGATGGAAACCTTCCGAGATGGAAACCTTGGGGATTAAGACTGTGGGCCTCATGGGGGACAACCTGATTACCTTGTATCTCCCCCAATGCTTAGAACGGTGCTTGGCACATAGTAAACACTTAAAAATTACCATTAATCAATCAATCAATCATATTTATTGAGTGCTTACTATGTGCAGAGCACTGTACTAAGCGCTTGGGAAGTACAAATGGAATAATAATAAATAATATATTAGAAATAATAAAAAATAATAATATGATATAATAATATAATATAATTATAATATAATTATTATAAGGGTGTGAGGAGGATAAATCCTCCAGTGCCCGGGGCCTGCTGGGTTTGTGAATAAGAGGCGTCCAGTAGGTGGCAGCAGACAACTGGATGACTAAGATGCTGCTGCTAATAATAATAATAATAATAATAATAATAATAATAATAATAATAATAATTCTTCATTCAATCATATTTATTGAGCGCTTACTGTGTGCAGAGCACTGTCCTAAGCGCTTGGGAAGTACAAGTTGGCAACATATAGAGACGGTCCCTACCCAACAGTGGGCTCACATAATTGCATTTGTTATGCACGTACTATGTGCCAAGCACTGTTCTAAGCGCTGGGGTAGACACAAGATGATCACGTTGTCCCAAATTGGGCTCACAGTCTTAATCCCCATTTTCCAGATGAGGTAACTGAGGCCCAGAGAAGTTAAGTGACTTGCCCAAAGTCACACAGCTGACAAGTGGTGGAGCCGGGATTCGCTTATCAATCAATCAATCAATCGTATTTATTGAGCGCTTACTATGTGCAGAGCACTGTACTAAGCGCTTGGGAAGTACAAGTTGGCAACATATAGAGACAGTCCCTACCTAACAGTGGGCTCACAGTCTAATGGGAGCAGGGCACCCTCAGCTCTCCTAGAGAATCCTGAGCCAAGGATTGGGCCCAACCAGCTTATCTTGTATCTACTCCAGTGCTTAATACAGTGCCTGACATAGTAAACACTTAATACCACTATTTTTTAAAATAGGAAGACTCGCACTTGGATTTGCTCCCTTTCTTCACCTCTCCCTCAGCCCCAAAGCACTAGTGTCCATATCCGTAATTTATTTCTGTTAATGTCCGTCTCCCCCTCTAGACTGTAAGTTCGTTGTGGGCAGGGAATGTGTCTACCAACTCTCTTGTATTGTACTCTCCCAAGTGCTTAGTACAGTGCTCTGTGCCTAATAAATGCTCAATAAATTCCATTGATTTATTGCTGCCACCGCCCAGGCGGTGTTGCCTCTCCAGTGCTCGGTCCGCCGTGTCCGAACATCGCACGTCCGACTCCATAACCTCATTCTAGCTGAGGCATGTGGCAAAAACTCGTGTCCTAGAAGAACTGTGTGACCGAACCATTTGTCCAGTAAAGCGACAAGAATGGTTCCTTTCCCCTTCAGCCAACTGACCCGCTGTGGGGCCCTTCTTCTGGCTGGGTTGTTGGGACCCACAGAGTTGTGGTGTCTTGAATGCGTGCCTTTTAATCATCATCATCAATCGTATTTATTGAGCGCTTACTGTGTGCAGAGCACTGTACTAAGCGCTTGGGAAGTACAAATCGGCAACATATAGAGACAGTCCCTACCCAACAGTGGGCTCACAGTCTAAAAGGGGGAGACAGAGAACAAAACCAAACATACTAACAAAATAAAATTTTGTTTTATTTGTTTTAATCGACAGGTCCTTCCCGCTGTGAGGAAGAGGATGCTGTGTTCCGCTCAGTGTTCCACACCCAGCTTCCTCCCAGAGACTACGAGAGCAGAGGAGGAAGAGGAGCTAGGCTGGGTAGGTCTCCATGAGGGGCGGTTTTGATCAGGTGGCTTTGACTCCCCGAGTACCCTGTCCTTATAGCCTCAGCCAAATAGTAGCATCAGCCAAATAGTAGCATTTGGCTGGGCGGCCCGCTAGCGGATTTGGTAGTATTAGGCTCATCCTGGTTCAGCCTGGCTCTAAACCGGGGTCAGTACTAGGCCTCAGGTTGGGAGAGGCGCTTAGTACAGTGCTCTGCACACAGTAAGCGCTCAATAAATATGATTGAGTGAATGAGAGGCACTTACATTGCGAATGCGGGACAGCAAGAGCATTTCATTGCGTGTCTAAGGGGGTTGCTCCTCTCCTCTCACCCATCCCGTCCCCCACCGGGTGGGTTGTTAAAGGAATGAAGATTCTGTGGTTTAGCTGGGGGCAGGGACTGCTGGCATCTGGTTTGGGGATCCCTCTTTCCCCCAACAACTCAGCCCCTGAAAAGTAGCTTCTGATCTCTTCCCCACCACCCCTCACTCCCCATTTCTATCAAGGAACCCTCCCTTTCTCGATATACCCAAAGGCCCATGCATTTCTTAGTGCCAAGCTGGTGCCCTTTCTGGAGTGGTTGGCACTGGGCAGGCAGGTAGTGACTTTTAAATTTGCCCCTACCTTTGGGCAGGCCGCCCTCCCCTTACCCCCCCGGAGCATCTTTGGAGCCCGGCCTGCCACTCTGGGGGCGGAAAATGCCGCTCAGTGGGCACAGCTGCCCGGGCAACCCACCGAGCCTTGTATCGGCCACGCCTGTGGAGCGTCGGTGGAAGGGCTGTCTCGAAGGGTGGGAGTGGGGTGGGATGATGACCAATGCATCTGTGAGGTGACCAGAAACTGTCTGGATGTCAGAGCCAAACCGAAACCAGCCTGCGCCTGAGTGACTTGAACAAAAACATCCAGGCCGTAAAATCCGGGCGCTCCTGTGGTCCACACAGGGTTCGCTTGGGGCCTTCTTGGCCCATATTTGCATAACAAGAGGGTTTACACGAGCCTGATTTGGAAAGTCCTGGTAATGCTTGTAATGTATTTGTAGAGAAATCTGCCAGCGGAACAATTTAACCTTCCAGAAATGCAAATCCGGGCGCTCTTTCCTCTCTCGGTATTCTCACGAGCCTTTATTAAACTTGTATTTGTTTGAACTTCACATTAAGAACAGCTCATTCTATTTAAGCAGAGCGGGCTCTAATTGTGTATTTAGTGACTCTCTTGGGGTTTGAACTCGAATCCCAGATCCCGAAAGAGAAAGGGAAGCCCACGAGTCTTCGGACAGAGCCGAAGAGAAGCCGTCATCCCGAGACGAGAGCGAGCTCAGGGCAAACGTGCGTCAGGATTTCATCAAGAGGAACATCGAGGTAGGAGCTCAGATCTTAAGACGACAGACGGCGGGAGTTATGGAAGTTGCAAGAAGGGTTATAAGCGGACGTTGCAAGAATCTGGCGTCACTTTGGCCGTGACATCCTGGCTTTAGCCAATTAGTGGATGGTATTGACTGAATTTCTACTGTACAGAGCACAAGAGAGAGCGCAGTAGTGTAAGCAGACCCCATTCCTGTCAGCAAGGAGCTTACAGTCTACTGTGCGCTGAGCGCTTGGGAGAGAGTACAGTAGTTGGTAGACCTGATCCCCGCCCTCAGTCTTTCAGTCTACTTTATCCTGGGCACTGTACTGAGCACTTGGGAGAGTCCAATAGGGTTGGTAGAAATGGTCCCTTCCCTCAAGGAGCAATGTGGCTTAGTGGGTAGAGCACAGGCCCGGGAGTCAGGCAGACCTGTGTTGTAATCCTAGCTCCACCACTTGTCTGCTTTATGACCATGGGCAAGTCATTTTTACTTCTCTGGGTCTCAGTTACTGCATCTGTGAAATGGGGATATGAGACCGTGAGCCCCAGGTGGGATAGGGACTGTGTCCAGCCCGATTTGTTTGTAGCCACCTGGGCGCTCAATACAGTGCTGGGAACATAGTGCTTAATGAATACCATCATCATCATCAATCGTATTTATTGAGAGCTTACTGTGTGCAGAGCACTGTACTAAGCGCTTGAGAAGCAATACCACAATTATCATTATTATTATTACAGTCTACTGTGTGTAGAACACTGTACTGAGTGCTCGGGGATGTCCAGTAGAGAGAGTAGACGTGATCCTTGCCTTCAAGGAGCTTAGGTCTGGGTAATCCACATTTCCTTTCTTCCACTTTCCAAAGCATCATTCAGTCATATTTATTGAGCGCTTACTGCGTGCAGAGCACCGTACTAAGAGCTTGGGAAGTACAGGTTGGCAACATATGGAGACGATCCCTACCCAACAACGGGCTCCCAGTCTGGAAGGGGGAGACAGACAACAAAACAAAACATGTGGACAGGTGTCAAGCTGTCAGAACAAATAGAAATAAAGCTAGCTGCACATCATTAACAAAATAAATAGAATAGTAAATATGTGCAAGGCCCTACTGAGAGCTCACCTCCTCCAGTAGGCCTTCCCAGACTGAGCCCCCTCCTTCCCCTCCTCCTCGTCCCCCTCTCCATTCCCCCGTCTTACCTCCTTCCCTTCCCCACAGCACCTGTATATATGTATATATGTTTGTACATATTTATTACTCTATTTTACTTGTACATATCTATTCTATTTATTTTATTTTGTTAATATGTTTTGTTTTGTTTTCTGTCTCCCCCTTCTAGACTGTGAGCCCACTGTTGGGTAGGGACTGTCTCTAGATGTTGCCAACTTGTACTTCCCAAGTGCTTAGTCCAGTGCTCTGCACACAGTAAGCACTCAATAAATACGATTGATTGCTTGATTATTATTACAGTCTACTGTGTGTAGAACACTGCACTGAGTGCTCGGGGATGTCCAGTAGAGAGAGTAGACGTGATCCTTGCCTTCAAGGAGCTTAGGTCTGGGTAATCCACATTTCCCTTCTTCCACTTTCAGTCGTATTTATTGAGCGCTTACTGTGTGCAGAACACCGTACTACGAGCTTGGGAAGTACAGGTTGGCAACATATAGAGATGATCCCTACCCAACAACGGGCTCCCAGTCTGGAAGGGGGAGACAGACAACAAAACAAAACATGTGGACAGGTGTCAAGTCGTCAGAACAAATAGAAATAATGCACATAGATGCACATCATTAACAAAATAAATAGAACAGTAAATATGGACAAGCCAAATAAATAGCCAGTAATCAAACTGAGAGACGTGGGGCTGAAAAATCTGAAGCCAGCTCAGGTCCCCAAGTGTACATTGGGAGCATGTGGCTACAGAGGGTTCCCTCACTGGGGCCTGCAGAGAATTGGCCCTGTCCCTGGCGGGGTGACCCATCCCCTGTAGCTCTTTCCCTCCCCGACGGCTCCAGGCCTCCGGCCGCTACCGGCCGAGTTGTCCCCCGCCAGCTCAGGGGACGAGGCTCGGGGCAGAGCTTTGAGGTGGGGCTGGGGGGGATCCTCCCCTCCCACTCATGTTTACGCGACCTGTTCGTAGCCCCGACCACTGAATGTTTTCCATTCACAAATTCCGCAGCTGGCCAAGGACGCGGGGAGCCAATTTGTGATGATGGATGAGGAGAAGAAGAGGCTGGTTGAACTGCTGAAAGCCAGCGAGGACGAAGGCGGTGACTTTCCGGCCACGGAGGTAGGGGGCCTCTGCTGCTCTCGGCGACCCCACGGCGAACTCGTCATTCCCGCCTCCGAGGTCTTCCGGGGAAGTTAGGGTCACCTCCTAGACGCGGTTCGGGCTGGCCCCGATCAGGATCGCAGGGCGGGAGGTGCTCGCCGCTTGGCCGCACCTGTTCCCATTTCTTGGGAGCGGAATCTGGAAGATCGG